>NW_026991714.1:33608999-34233999 GCF_029215605.1 Mirounga angustirostris | reverse complement strand
CCCTCCCCACCCAGAATGGAAGCTGATGATAATAGAAGCTTGGGGGGAAGAGAAGAGTGACAGGGAAGACTGTTCTTTCGGACCAGCAACAGTGCTGAGATGCGACAGCTAATGTGCACCGGCGTCCAACCGGCTCCTCCAGGGCCGCGGCTACGCTCTTGGCAGTTTGGTTAGAGGTAGATCTAACCATCATGCTTGTACAGCTGCAGGTACAAATTCTGGGAATCCAGAGGACAGAGGGACTTGCTCAAAGCAATGTTGCAAACGCTCCCCAGCCATGAGAATGAATTGTTCCCAGGCTAGAATGCTGAGGACACCTTTCTTTTTTTTTTTTTTTTAAGATTCTATTTATTTATTTATATTTAGTCATTTATTGAGAGAGAGAGCACGTGCACAAGTGGAAGGAAGGACAGAGAGAAAAGGAGAGAGAGAATCTCAAGCAGACTCCACGCTGAGCGCCGAGCCCAGTGCAGGGCTCGATCTGATGATGCTGAGATCATGACCTGAGCTGGAATCAAGAGTTGGAGGCTCAACTGACTGAGCCACCCAGGCACCCTGAGGACACCTTTCATACAAGGGTCACAGACTGATATGCTTATAGGACACAGGCACCTAGCAGAAGCTAGTGAATCAGGCCATCAGTAAGATAGAGGGTGTGTTGGGGTGAGATTGTGGCTCTTCTTAATGTGGCAGCAGATCTACCACTCTGGTGGATGGTTGCCCTATTGGAAGGGTGACATGTTGCCCTTTGGTTGGATTGTTCAAGGGAATCTGGAAGCTGGAATGTCTCTATAAAATCCCCTAATTTTAAAGTATTGGTGACTAACTTACTGTTTTTGTGGTTCTTTTATTTTTTAAGATTTTATTTTATTCATTTGAGAGAGAGAGAGAGAGCAGGGAGGGGCAGAGGGAGAGGGAGAAAGAACCTGAAGCAGACTCCACACTGAACGCAGAGCCCGATGCGGGGCTTGATCCCACAACCACGAGATCATGACCTGAGCTGAAACCAAGAGTCGGATGCTCAACCGACTGAGCCACCCAAGCGTCCCTAGCTTATTGTTTTTTAAACTTTTTGTGAGCCAAGCAAAACGTGTCTATGGAATGGATATAGCCAAAAGCCTGTCAATTTGGGGCATATTATTAGACCAGTAGAGGACACTGGATACCATGCACTAATACTGAAAGTCAGAGAGAGAAGTACCTGTTCTAAGGCTGAATGAGTTATAGCATTTGCATTTATTTGTGGAAGAAAATACCATCCAGTTAGGACTCTCATGAATGGCCATGCCTGTTATATATTACACAACTCCAGGGGGCACCATTTATTACAAAGACCATATAAATGGCTCCTCTTGAAGTTGCAGAGTATACAATCTACACAACCACACTTCTGCAGCCCTGGTTGTGACACACACCCAGTCCTTCATTTCCCTGGGTTCCTGAGAGATAGAGAGAAAATGAATTCAAGTCCTAATCCTTGATTCAGATGGGCCAGAACACCCATTCTTGACCCTCAAATGGACTTTCATCAAAATCGATTAGAAATGGGTCCTTGGCATTGTAAACAATACCCAGAAAGAATTGAATTTTTTTCTTTCATCTTGCTGGCTGCAAAGTAGGATGATCCCGAGTGTCATTAGCATAGACCTAGTAGATTGTACTTTGGTAGTGACAGCCTAAGTATACTCAGTGCAGAATTTTTTTTAATGGAAAAATGTAAGTTATATAAATTCCAGGGGCTTTGTTTGTGGTGGATTTATAAAATTTGCCATGTAAGACTGACTGTTGGGCTGTATATTCTGTACTAGATTAATATAATAATGAAACATGATTTATGCCCTCACATACACAGGGTGTTTAAAGTTGTATCTCAAATGACCCAGAAGTTTCAAAGGCAATGACCACACTGGCTGGCCTCTGGAGTAAGTCACCTGCACAACTGACCTCATGGTAAAGGATAGAAAGGGAGCTCCAGAAATTGGCAGAAGGAAACTATATCCATTCAAGCATCTTGAATCAAGAAATAGTTATTTTCCTTGGAAGCTCAATAGGGACAGAAATATGTGGCTGCAATAAGTATCTTCACGGAAGAGAAATATACGAATGTATTAGCGAATGTGATGAGCTGTATTTCAGTGGCTCGGAAAATATGTAACCAGTAATTCCTATAAATATTTAATAATAAGCCAGATATGTAAAGACAAAGGGGGATACAAACACATTTGTTACACAGTATTAAAAATGCATCATAAACATTTGTTGACTAAAACGATATTTCAATTTACACAATACCCCAAAGACAGAGTTTCATTCCTGATGACAAACAGTGACAATCCCTAAGGGAGAGGATGAAAAAGGAAGTTGGATGTCTCAGCTGACCCTGCTGCTGCTTGTCTTGGTGGCAGTGGTGGGGCATGACAGATCTCTGGTTTGCTAGATCACTAATGAGGACCTTAATACTCACCCATCTGCACAGGCGCTCTCCTGCAACATAGTCTCCAGAACATAGGGGAAAATACTTCCGAGACACTCATCTCTTTGGTTAACACTGGGTCAGTCTGCAAATACAAATCGAGTGTTCAAAATAAGAATGGCTAGATCTGACGTGTTCAATGCTTTGCACAGGGGGCAGAAATGAACTGCCACAAAGAAATATCAGATCAGAACAGTGTAGGAGCCTAATAAACATCTTCATGAAAAGTTAAAACGGCTGCCTCATTTGTCTGCAGCACAAGTCAGGCACCACTGTGAGGGTGCTTCTACTTCCTTTCCAAATCAAGGACAATTTGCTGGCTTCAAAGTAAAGAAAGGAAAAGAGAGGGGGGGCCCTGTCTGGTCAGTGATTTATTTATGGAGCCAAGAAAACTCTTCTCCTCTAAAATGATATTTTTCCTGGGTTCTAACCCTTCAATCTTCTCCCAGCCTGGGAATATATGTTTCTCTCATCCATGTATTTTTCAGTGGTTTTCATTACTACACGACACAGAGTTCATTTCAATCTACATTGCCAAGATCTCAGCAGGGTTTCCCTGGATTTCAGAATCCATGCTTGGTCTCGCTGGAAGACATGAGTCACTTCCCCTCTAGAGGAAGGACTGCCCCACCCCAGGAAGAGGTTGTGAGCAGAGTGATGAGAAGCCATGGCATCTGCAGTTGGCAACGTCAACGGTTTGCACACAAATGACTTTTGAAGATCAAGCAGAGAGAAGGGTTGATGCTCAAGTGGCCCAAGAGGTAGCCTGTTTCTAGGCAGAGAAAAACAGCTTAGCCCATCTCCTTGGAGGGGTCCCAGTTGCCTCAGACTTTAGAATGATTACCCACAGGCACTTGCAGATTTGAGGAATGGGGATATGTAAGAGACTCCAAGCAGTAATCCCTGGGTATGGGTTAGCCTGCATGTCAGAGAGTTCAGTGTGAACCGAGTATCAATGCCTTCATAGAAAAGCAGGTAGTGAGGTGTGAACGAGCTCCCAGGACTACATAAACATAACAACATAACAAGATACATCCTAGTCCAATGTCCAGGGTGTGAAGGGAAACATCAGTTGGATTGAGAAATGGAGCCATCTGCTTTCTTCTCTGGAAACTCAGAGAAACACACTTCAGGGGATAGTATTTATTTACAGAATAATTCCTTTAGGTAGGTGTGTAATGGTTCCTCATTCCCTGCCCATACATCTACTTAGAAAACTGGCCATAGACCAGAATGCAATTCAGATATCACCTTCTTGAAGAAGCCTTTCTTTCTTCTCTGTATCCTGTACCTACTTATGTGGTTGCACCTGTCACAGAGCTGCAACTCTTGGTTGAATGGATATTGCTCCTTGCAGAATGAGAGTTCTTGAAGGCAAGACCAAGGCTTATTCAGCTCTGCATCTAGTACAGTGCCTGACACATAGCACAGAATCAATAAATAATTGCTAATTCTGTTTGTTAAGTGGAATTTTATTCTGATTTCCATTTTTCTCTCCCTGCCCACTATGGTAGTTTGGGCTTTTTTTTTTTTTACCTTTGAGAGTATTTTTTCTGGTCTTCTGTCATTCCCCTTTTGGGGCACTTTTCTCCATCCCTTCTTTCATTCTTGTTTGTCACTCTATCTTCCCCCCACCCCAATCCTCCTCCTGTTCTAGACTTGGATTTGGGTCTACCAATGATTCCCATGGGTGTTTCCTAATAAAGCATCCCCATAATTTTCTTGAAGAAAGGCTATTTTTCAGTTCTTTGACATTCCTTAGAATCACCAGAGAGATGAGATGGTATGAAACAGTGAAATCTTTCAATGGGGTAGAAGGGAGGAAAAAGGAACAATGCCATTTATACTCCCAATGGGATAGGGAACTGGATAGGTAGTGGGGATGCTATGGTAATAACCAGCTTTAAGCCTCACTGGAAAATAGCACAGAATCCATGAGGAGATCCACATCCACTATTTAGGGTTTCCCTTACTTAGTAAAATAGGTAGATATAGGTGGCCAGCTCTACTTTAGGGAATCAGTCTTGTTTTGTTTTTTTCCCCCCTATTCAGTAGGGCCCAACCAAAACTGACACATTTTTCTTTCTTAGAAAAGGATACTCTAAGTCTGGAAGTCAGGAAATGAATAGAATCATCCAATGGCAGACTCCATTAGTAACATCTCAATGCTTTCTAAACATAGTCCTCCCAGAGATGCCACATTCAGCAATTCTGAGATGTGCCCATAGAGCCTGTGATATTAATCAAATTCATGAAGGGAGGCTGAGGCCAGAATGCTTAAGGCCAATCCATCCTAACATGCTCTTCCTCCATTACGGGGAGAAAGCAAACCTCAGTGTCATGTGACATCATCAATCTAAGTAGGCAAGTGGAATAGATTTCCTGATTACCAGGTTAAGCGATGCATCCAACAGGAGCAAGCTTGGTCATTACTAATCATTTAAATTTAGGAAGACTGAGCTCAGTGACATTATCAGGCCCACATTAAAGAGTGACTTCTCTCTGCTATCAGGAATGTATTGGTGGCCCCTTTAGGATTTATTACTCTGGGAAGCTGCAAGATGGGCTGAGGCAGCAATGATCTACGGCACCAGCACCCCATCCATCATTCCCATGACCCCAACTCTGGTCGGCCTTGAGGGGCTGGGGCCTCTAATCTCTCCCCTTGTTGGGGCCCTTAGGTGGTCAAGTCTACAGGCACACTAAAGAGCAAGCATTTAGAAATGAGTTCAATTAGAATACTTTGTTACATTATCATTAAATCCCCAACCCACTTATTGCTCTCGGATATTCTTTTTGGGAAAACACAATGTTTTATCATACTCTAGACTACCACAACCATCTGAATCCAAAGATGGCTTTTCCCCCAAGATATACAGGCTTCAGACCCATCTCCAGAGATTCTATTTCACTGTGCTACAGTGGGCATCAGGTATGTAAATTTAGAATAAAATTCTCAAGTGACTCTGAATCATACACATCATTAATAATCACTGATTTGTAGGATCCCCTTTGGGGAGAACTAGGGAATGGAGATGATATTTGGGGACTACCCACCAACAAGATGACTAAACAAAGAGTCACAAACTGGACTTGAGAACCAGAGTAAAGACATGGGTCAGGAACAAAGTCTGGGCATTATCCTCTATACCAGTACTTCTTAAACTTTACTGCACCTGTGAATCACTTGGGAAACTTGTTGATATGTAGATTTTGATCCGGTAGGTCTAGAGTGGAGCCTAAGAGTCTCCACTTCTTACAAACTCCCAAGCAATGCCAGGGTTGCTGGCCCACTAAACACAATTTGAATAACAAGGATCTATAAGAATGGTTCTCAACCTTGACCTCACATTAGAATCACCTGGGCAGGTTTTAAAAATCCCAGTGCCAGGCTTACCCCAGATCAATCGAATTAGAATCTCTAGGGGTGGACCCCAGGCATCGGTATTTTTTTAAATCTCCCTGGGTGATTTCTTTGTACAGCCTAGGTTGAGAATTATTGATCTATACTGATGGACAGCTCTGCTCCTGTAGGTGAATTCAGTAATTACTCAGTCTTTTATGTTGGCTATTTTGGTGGGCATTTAGTATAAAAATCCACCTTCATCCCAAACACATATGCCAAGTGCTTACAAGGAAGCTGACCCCAACGTCCAGCTCCAAGTATGGATCTGAGCTGTTCAAAGGTTATTTGACTTCCACCAGTGGTTGCCAGTGGTTGTTGAGGAATATGTATATCGCCTAATATGAGTCAATGGGATGCCAAGAGAGGTTCCTGAAATTTATCTTACATATAGATATATGTGAACCAATAAATTTCTTACTGCTTAAGGCGATTTTACTTAGCTGAAGATACCCTCTCATATTGGCACATGGCTTATGTAGAACAAAAGACTGGATAATGCAGTAAAGCCCTCCTAATATGTCCCGAAATGGGAACAGGTCTACCAAATTCAACTAAAACTTATCCCACCTTCCTTAATCTTCCCTCTCCCCCATTTTTTCTGCCATCCTCCTCTCTCTGTAGAAAAGGCAGGGTAGAAGGTGAAGGGAATGGCCTTAGGATTGCATCCTGTGTCCACCCTCTCATAAGAAGAATGACCTAGGAAAAGTCCCCAGCTTTTTTTGAGCCACAGTTTGCTGATATTTAGCAGAATAAGAGTAATATCTGTGTCACAAGGCTTTTGTGAGCATCAAATGAGATAATGGATGTGCAAGCATCCTGCAAATGGTAAGTTGTTATAAAAATGTCATCTGTGGTTTTTTTGTGGTTGCTGCTTGCCGTTAGGAAAAATCAGCAGTGATCCCAGAGGTGGAAGTTTATTCATAGTGCTAGTCATTGTGCATCCAGGCACTGTCTTATGGAGAATCCAGGCAAAGCTGGGTATACTGCTGACTCTGGCAGAGTTCCCATCTGAGAAGGTATCCCTGAGTTATCTAGAGCATTCAGGGTGTAGGAAGAGACATAAATCCTACTGTTCCTTGCAGGAAGTGGGGGGAGTGGGGTGGAGGGAGAGAAAGGGAGGTTGCAACCTAAATGATTTTTAATTATTTTCTAATTCACTACATCATTAGGAAGACAGGGAAAACTCTGAAGACTTAAGACACAGTGATCTAATGTCATTGATTTTCACATATATTTTATGAGTGATGAAATATGATGAAGCTGGGCGAGAAAAGCTTTTCAAATATGATAAGACTAGAGAATCTTCAAGCCCATTTATAAAAAGAAGTCAAGTTGAGGGTGAGTTTGCAAAAGTCAGGCTTCAAGATGCCCCCCTGTGGGTGGGCCTGAAAGCTTCCTGACTCCCCAGACCTACTGAGGGTGTTTTTACTGTCTCATTGTCAATTGTAAGTTTAAGAATTATTAAGTCTGTGTCTACTAAATGTAAATTTCTCTCTATCATTCACCATCACATCCTCAGCCTTTAGCATAAGGCATGGTGCATAGTAGGCCCTCATATATTTCAAATGAATGAAACCCAAGTATCTAGCACTGCACTGGGTTCTTCAGGGATCAAGGAGTATGACTCTCTTACTATTTTCACTGGGCTTATAATTATTTGGAGGCCTATATGCAAAAATAATTTAACAAGAAACAGACAATGATGCAAATCATGCAGTTAAGTACCAAAGAGCTACTACGAACAGTGAGGTATTAGCATTAACTGAGCAAAGAAAAAAAAAATGAGTATTGGCTAGAGTTACATAGACCAGCAGATTAAGTAGAATGTATACCTATTCCTCCAGGCCTAGCATCCTGCCTTGAGCAATTAGGCAGTCTTTACTTTTTAAAAATGTTTTGAAGCAAAATGAAGTCTTCAATTACTCAGTCAAATAGTTTCATTTCCCATTGATAATCTCTTCATTTTTTCCCCAAGGTGAAAGTAAGCAAAATTCAATCAACCCACCTAAAGTATAAATTCTGAGTAATGTGAAAATACACATAGTGAGGCTCACCGTACAAGGGCATATGTTGTATTCCAGGTTTGAAGTTACAATAAATTGTGCATGGAGGGAAAGGTAGTAGAAGGGAGACCAAATATCCCCATGAGAACAACATTGCCTGCCTGTGTTGGAAGGCTCTCTTTCTTGGGTTGTTTTAGGCATAAGCCATAAGTCATAGTTGGGTACAGGCACAAGGAGGGGAAGTTGGAAGAAAAGGACAACTTCAGCCATTACAAAGTTCATTTCATTCACATTGTTTTGCCATTCTTCTCTCCTCAACCATACCAATACCAAAATCTGGAAAGCAGAATCTATCAAATACTAATAACAACAACAACAACATTTACTTGAGCACCTTCTATGCCCAGTAATCAATAAGTGATTTATTTTTATTTCCCATAATCTGACAACAATTCTAAAAGGTTTATCTCCTGTCCTTATTTTACTGATAGAGAATCTAAGGAACAAACTTCAGTAACTTACCCAGAGTCACATAGTAAGTAGCAGAACCAGGATTAGAACACAGATCTAGCTGAATGCAGAGACGATGCTCTGAACAGGATGCTACAGCACATCTCTCTCTTGCTGTGTTATTAAACTAGAGATTTTCTAAGAAGAGAATAGGGTTCCACTGCTTTAAGACCTACTTGGAAACAGAGGACAGCCCAGACAGGGGATGGAAGCCTTTTCTCTTCTTCTTTGGGGCCGAGAAACTGTCTGCAATGATCTGGAAGCCTGTGAACCACATGACAACTATAGGTGAACTAGGTTTCAAAGATTACTAGAGTTTACAAGAGTAGGGAATGAAGCTTGGAGCTGGGTAGTCATTGATATGGTGATGCAAGGGCAGAAATGGTAGTCCCTGAAGAGGATGACATAAGGAAACCAACTGAAGATTGGGCTACATCGAATGAAAGAAAACTAATTCTGAGTTCACTACATCTGCATGGGGGCGGGAGGCAAGAAATCAGAACTCTTTCTATAAGATTGGGAATTCACAAAAAGCCTCTGCTGTGATTGGAGAGATGGAATGTATTTCAGGCCATAAAGGTAAGAAAAGGTCAATAAATGTTTTTGAAAATATGAATGCCAGTTGAAAAAACTATCTTATGAAAATGAATCTATTAGTGAAGTACAGGACAAACGAAGGAAGGAAGAGGTTGAAGTCAATGCCTCAGGGATTCAGCAAATTTTTGCTACAGTCACAATCCATTAAAAGGTTATTATAACACAAGAAATCTTGAAAATGATGATTGATAAAAACATTTGGAGTGGATATACAGTAGGATAAAATGTTTACCTGGAGGCTAGATTACTTAGGGAAGACTGCTATCATCAATAAAATAACAGAAAAATACAAATATCCAGTTAGGAGGGAAGTTAACAGCAGTAATGGCTACCATTCATTGAAATATTACTGCACCAATCATTGTATCAAGCACTCTTCAGACCCTACGTTAGTTAGTCTTCATAAATATCCTGTGCTTTAGGCAATTATCATTCTCTTTTACAATCAAGAAAACCAAGGCTCAGGCTAAGTCATTGGCCTAAGTCACATATGTAGGAAGAGATAGTGTCAAAATAAAGAGATCAGCTTTAAACACGTGGTGACACACCATCACAAAAGAAATACTGAAATACAATTTGGAAAATGGGGTAGGAAGAAAACCAACTGGAATTATCATTGCAGTGATTTTTGTTGCCCAAAAGTGCCACCAAGAGCTGTTCCTTAATGGTGTGAGGTTGGAAATACAAACTAGGGAGCATTTCTCAGGACCTGACCAAGAAAAGATGATTTCTTTAAGAAATACCCAAGAAAGGTTGGAGAGGAGACCACATGATAGGCTTTTGGGAATTCCCATAAATCAAAGACTAGTTGGCCAGTAGGATGACCATTATCCAAAACCCAGAAAGTAAGATGTATGTGGAGAAACTAGAGCATTTGTGCACGGCTGGAGGGAATGCAAACCAGGGCAGCCACTGTGCAAAACAGTATAGCAGTGCCTCAAAAAATTAAGTATGAGTTACCATATCCACTTCTGGGTATCAACACAAAAGAATTAAAATTGGGGCCTTGAACATATTTGTGTCTATTTATATGAGATATCTAGAGTAGTCAAATTCACAGAGACGAAAAATAGAATGGTGGCTTCCAGGGACTGGAGAAAGGGAATTGAAATTATTATTTAATAGGTACAGAGTTTGAGTTTGGGAAAATGAAAAAGTCCTGGAGATGGATGGTGGTAATGGTTGCACAACAGTGTGAATCTACTTAGTGTTACTGAACTATACATTTAAAATGGTTAAAATAGTAATGGCAAATAACTACTGTATTTCAACATAATGGAAAAAAAATTAATGGCTAAAATGATAAATTTTATATTATGTGCAGTTTATCACAATTTTTTTAAAAAGTGGTTGGCCAAACTTAAAGATGGGCAGTGAATGCAGGTTCTTCTACTTTGCATTGTGTGTGTTGTGAGGAGGTGGGAGAGATCCAATTCACCATCTTAAAGGACAGCCCAACTAATCATCTTAAAGAGGCCAGCATTAGGAAAACAACTTACAGGTGCGTGGTTGCCAATTTTTATGCTATGACCCACAAAGAGACTGGGACTAACAAAATGATTTCAGGAATTTAATAGCAAATTCATTAATTTCATTCATTAATTTAACCCCCCAAGAAATGTTGTATAGGACATAGCCAGCTCTGGTCCCAATATGACATCAGAGGACCAGGCATCTATAATTGGGATTAAGGAATCAAATAACAAAACTAAAAATAAGGACAAATTTTCTCCTGGTGCAAGTTCTTCATCCTGGTACCAAGTGCCTCAGGGAGTAAGAAATCTTGTTTTCTGGAAGTATTTCAGCACAGGACAGGGTCAAATCATCTAGGTTAAGATAAAAGCAAGGAATGGCCACCATCACCCTCCAGCTTCCTCTCTGCCTTACGATCTTGTAGGCCATTTAGCTATGTGTTGTTTTCTGTTAAGTGTCTCCTACAGACTTGGAGATTCCTCAAGCCTTCTTAGCTTGAGCAAAAGGACAAGCTATGCAAACACTTAAATGGGGGCTGAGGCAGAGGGGTTGGCATTTAGTGGAGACAATTCTCACACACATTTCTCATCTCAGAGATGTTACAACTCCTGACGGCTTCAATCTTTCATTTTAGAGATTTCTATTGATTGGGTAAGAATCACACACATTTTGTCCACAGCACAGAGATATCAAAGCAAACTTTTCCCCTAGCGCCATTTCCCCAGGGAATGGAAATGATTGATTTTTATTGGTTCAGCTTCTAAGATACTCACATCTCAATCCAGCCAATTTTCTTTGGAGAGAGCCGACTCCAGTCCACTTAATTGTATTTTCTAACCAAAGAGTTGAGAGAGATTTGTCATCTTTACAGTCCAGAGGAGATGAATCTCCAGACTCCTCTTCCAATTGTGTGAGCTTGTTTCTGAAGTTGGTAATCGAAGAAGGGAGCCAGGGCTTCGGGGGAAAATCATGTAAAAATATAAAGCTAAAAATACAGTGACTGAGAGGCCGGCAAAACAAACAAACAAACAAACAACTAATCAGGGCATGAAGGAATTGAAAGTTCTGAGGAGAAACAATTTGCTCCTCGCTTTCCTAACTTTTATTGGACAACAATTACCATAAGTAGTCTTTTATTTGCATCCGAAAGAAGAAGAACCACCTACTGGCTAATAAAGTCACCCCCTTCATCCCTTGATTACATTTTCCTTTCTGTTTGCCTTTTCTCAGGGCTCACTCTGTATTCCCATGAGCTTCCCATGACCCCCACTTCTGCTTCTCTTTCTCTCATTTTTAAATTTTTTATTTAAATTCAATTTAGTTAACAATGTATTACTAGTTTCAGGGGTAGAATTTAGTGATTCATTGGTTGCATATAACATCCGGTGCTCATTACATCCAGTACCCTCCTTAATGCCCATCACCCAGTTACCTCATCCCCCCAACCCCCTCCCCTCCAGCAATCCTCAGTTTGTTTCCTAGAATTCAGCATCTCTTATGGTTTGCCTCTCTTAACCTTCATTTAAGCTTACACGGGTTCCCGTGTCTCACCTGGCTCCTCAATAGCTTGCTCTGGAGCATGCAAATGAAGATCCAGAGCAAATTTGGAATGGCAAACTATTTTGAGACTTTAGAAAAATCCATGCCTGTGGCAAAAACGGAAGGCCTCCTCCATTGTCTTGGCAAAAGAAAAGGTGCCCAAATCAGGTTTCTTCTGACATTGCCACTTTCCAGCCTTCAATTATGCATTTTTCCCTATTAAAGTGTAATGCTGTATGTTAATTATACTTAAATGAATAAATAAATAGATAAATACTATATAGATAGATAAATAGATGGTAGATAGATGATAGAGAGAGAGAGAGAGAGAGAGACAACCAGTCCTGATAATTTCTTCACACTGAACTCCTTTTCATCTTCCCTATTATACTGTAATATTCCCAATTAGACTATAATATTCCTGTGGGCCCTCTAATATTGTTTCTTTTGCTTCTTCCACAACACCTACCAAACACAATGTTGGGCAAGATTTTGGAAATGTTACAAGATAGTACTGCAAAGTGGTAATATTACTTATGTTCTTTTTTTTAGAAAAGCACACTGGTTGGGGTGCCTGGGTGGTCAATGGGTTAAGCGTCTGACTCTTGATTTTGGCTCAGGTCATGATCTCAGGGTCGTGGGATTGAGCCCCAAGTCAGGCTCCAAGCTCAGTGGGGAGTCTGCTGGAGATTCTCTCTCCCTCTCCCCCCACCCCCTTCCGTTCACGCACACTCTCTCTCTCAATAAGTAAATTTAAAAAACCTTGAAGGAAAGAAAGAAGAAAGGAAGGAAGGAAGGAAGGAAGGAAGGAAGGAAGGAAGGAAGGAAGGAAGAAAGAAAGAAAGAAAGAAAGAAAGAAAGAAAGAAAGAAAGAAAGAAAGAAAGAAAGAAAAAGAAAGGAGGAAGGGAGGGAGGAAAGAAGGAAGGAAAGCACACTGGAAATCAAATGACCGAAGTAGTACTGGGATGGCAGAGAAATCACCAGAGTTGCTTGATTTTCCCCCCAATGCTGCCATTTCCTTTTATCATAACCTTCATTGACAATTTGTAAACCCCTAGAAACAAATTGTCGTAGTTTATAGTCAATCATCATTTTTGACACGTTGTTATTAGTTTATTTTTTACCTATATTTTTATATAACTCAACTTGATCTACTGCTTTTTTTTTTTTTTACCCCATTGGCTCAAAATATTTGATGGCTTCAGAAATTATCACTATGATTTCCTCCAAGCATAAGAATTAACCACTGTCAAAGTAAAAACAATGTAACCGCAGGTCTGAAGGCCATCCCTAAGCAAGGACACAAAAGAGTCTTAGTCTATGGCTACTGAAGATAGCCTCTTTGAAGAAGATATTGGGAGACAACTCTCCATGGATATTTTTACCTTTCTGCATGGCGCAGGCTTTCTAAGCAAAAGTACTGCAAACTGAGTTAAAAGGGTGATTGAATGGTAGACATCCAGTCAGAGATAGTGTATTGTTCCAGGGATTTAGATACTCAGACGAGCTATTTTGCTGTTCTCTTAAACTCTAAGTGTTGAAAAGAGTTTCCCCCCTCCTCCTCAGGCAAGATCTCCTCTCTCTCTCTCTCTCTCTCTCTCTCTCGTCTCTTTCTTTCTCAAGGTTAGGGTGAGTATAGGTGTGCCAGATATATAAGCTCCACTCTCATAATTTTAGGGTTCATCTTCTGTAGTACTAAGGGTTCTGCACCCAATTTCACCATGAGGTGAGCTTCCATCCTCTCTCCAGGAGCACAAGTTTCCCAAAATTTTTATATGTTCACCAACACAGAAGCTCAATGAACTCCATTGGGAGTGGGGGGATGATTATGGTGGTTTCATTTCATAGGCTTGGTTGATTAAATCACTGGCCATTGGTGATTGATTCAACCTCCAGCCCTCCTCCCCTCCCCAGAGGACAGGGGGTGGGGCTGAAAATTCCAAGCTTCAAATCACGAGGGTTGCTGGGGGCGCCTGGGTGGCTCAGTTGGTTAAGCGACTGCCTTCGGCTCAGGTCATGATCCTGGAGTCCCGGGATTGAGTCCCGCATCGGGCTCCCTGCTCAGCAGGGAGTCTGCTTCTCCCTCTGACCCTCCTCCCTCTCATGCTCTCTGTCTCTCATTCTCTCTGTCTCAAATAAATAAATAAAATCTTAAAAAAAAAAAAATCACGAGGGTTGGTTCTCCTGGCAACCAGTCCCCATCCTTAGGTACTTTGCAAAAGGTGCCTCATTTACAAAACAAGAGACAACGTTAAAGCTCTCATCTCTTAAAGAATTCCAAGGTTTTTAGGAGCTCTGTGCCAAAAAAATGGGATGAAGATCAATTGTCATTTCTTATTATAAATCACTATATCACAGGTACAAACTCTCCTTCATGCACAGGTAACCTTAGGCCCTTGTCACATCATCCCATGGATAACTGGGACATAGGAAAGCAGTGTTAAGATACTCAATGAGTTATGATGTATTCTTTAATACAGAGGTCTAGTGTTTCTTCTGGTATGTATGTGTATATACACTGTTAGGGTATATGCGTGTTTATACACACACACAACACACACAAATTATATATATACTCACACACACCTACATGGCAGGTTAATTTGTTAGCTTGCAAGTAGGGTAACATCTCAGGTTAAGTGTCACAGTCTGGGACTTAATAGAAGACAATAATCATTATAACATCACTGGGTATTAATCAAATAAAATACATAAGCAAGAGCTTAATTGTGTGTAATTAGGAGCCTTGTGGAGGAATATCAAAACCTCTGCCCTTGGCCCTATATTCTTTCCTTACAAGTGCTTGCCTACTATGTGCAAGGTAGGATCATTGCCTTGGGGCTACAACTGTAAATGCAGCTCATTCTCAGTCCTCAAGGACTCTGTCATCTATAGGGAAAGATAAGGTCCTCCAATCAAAAGACACAGGGGGATGGATGGGTTAAGAAAAATAAGACCCATCTATCTGCTGCCTACAAGAGACTCATTTCAGACCTAAAGACACCTGCAGATTGAAAGGGAGGGGATGGAGAAACATTTATCATGCAAATGGCTGTCAAAAGAAAGCCAGGTTGGCAATACTTATATTGGTCCTTAATCCCAATATCCTGAAAACAAAAGAGAAATCATTCCTGTGAAAGAAATATACTTAGTTCCAGGAGGGATATAAGGAAGAGGCAGTTGTTATTTTTAGCCATGCGTGTTGTGGGTAGGGAGCAGCTGACTGAGGAGTTCCCATGAAGGGAAAATTTCAACATCTGTATCCATCATTTAGGCAAAGCCATAGAAGCCACACTTCTGAATTTGTGAATGATACTGAGCAGGATGTGATGGTCAGTAAACTGGCTAGCAAAATCAAGATTCTGAAATATTTCTACAAACCCGAATAACAAAAAAAGTTAACAAAATGAAACAGTATAGTTATAAATGTGGAGTAATCAGCAGATTAACAGCAGTACTTACAGAAGAGAAATGAGAGTTGTAGCAGACTTCCTAAGCTCGATAGCAGTAAATGTAAATGCTCAAATCCCTCTTGCTGTTATTGTAAATGCTTTCATGGACCTGGTCACCTTTGAGGCTCACACAAACACTAAGAGGGCTACACTGGGCAAGTTTCACTGTTCCCCTGAATAGAAGGGGGGGTGGAGTCTCAGAGCATGAGTGATTTGACCATGGTTGTGTAGCAATAAAAAAAAGTGAGATCCACCTTTGGTCCTGTTGATTGAAGAATGCCCTCACCATCAAGGAGGCTCAACAACAGAGTTCTGTGGTCAGTTTCTGTGCAACATTTTATGAAGGACATTGACAATAAGGTGCCTTCCATCCAGTAGAGTCAGTCATGATGATGAAGGGTCTGGACATCAAGGCATATAAGGAATGTTTGGAGGACCTTGGCCAGGAACAGAGAAGACAGACAAAGAACTCCTACCTGCACATATCTGAGTAGCTGTCATGTGGAAAGGAATTAGACTTTCTGTGAATTGGCTGTTCTGTGAAGTGTCACAGTGCAGAACCAACATCACTGGATGGAAGGTACAGTGAGGAAGATTTCAGATTACTGCTAAGGAGAGCGTTCTATCATTTAAAGGTGGGAAAGATGGGCTGGCAGGAGAGTGAACCCACCACCACAGGGCCAATTACAGCCCAGGCTGTGACCAGCTACAAATCATGGCTGTTGTAGAAAGAATTCCTGCCTAAAAAATAAAAAGTCCATGGCTTCTCAGATCACTTCCAACCCTAAGATCCTATTACTTAAATAAAAATCCACAGTCCCAGGAAATTCATGTCCCAAAGATAGATCTTCCAAATATGCTTCGACATTAAGGACCCTGCTGACACCATGAGTTAGCACCCTATTCATCTGGGTTATAAAAACACCATAAATAGTCATAAGGCTACTCACATTTCATGACTTTTGCTTTTTGCTAGGCTTTGTACCCCTCCATGAATGAGAAAGAGGATTATTGAATTATTATCACAGAAAAGTTAAGGGATGAGTTTAAGGCGATATGGCAAGTTTGTGAAATCAGAGCCAGCAATCCAGTCTCCCCTTTGATGGCACTGAGATCTCAGAAACAATGTGAGTAACAAAATGATTAGTATGTGTAAGGACAGCTCTTACTACGGGACATGCGCTGCTTTAAGCACTTTACATCAACTATCTCATGAGATTATTTACTCCTTTGTCTAATTATTTATTTGTTATGTACATCTATTCATTTATGATTTACATCTATTATCACAAAAACTCTGTCGGGTGAGAATTATTACATCCCCATTTTATAGATTAGGGAACTAAGAGGCAGAAAGGTTTAGGGACTTGGGTTAGATACCAGATGCTCTATGGCAGGGCTAGATTTCCAGCTGTGGCAATCTGACTCCAAAACCTGTACGACTCTCAAGTTGCGACGCTGTGTCTTCCCCCTAGATCCATTTTATTTGTGAGAGAGAAAGGGACAGTCCCCATATTTGTACATCACAACTTCTGTGGCCCATGTTGCCCAAAGCACCAAATAATCAAGTTTGGAAAGACTCTACCTTAGGAGATGATCTCCCTGCCTAGCTCAGCTCCCCCCAGAGAGGAAGCATGGCTAGAGAAGATTCTTCTCCCTGATTCGACTGAGCAAATTAACTGAGCAAGCTGCAAACTTGAGATCCCAATGTCCTGATAACCAGGCTGGACCGAAGTGTGGCAGAGATTCCTCTGGACACGATGGGGGAGGGCGCTCGGTTGGTAAGAGTAGACAGCAGAATCCATGTTTGACCCTTCACCAGAGTGTGAGAAAGACAAAGCCAAACTAACAGGTACCACAGATAACTGTTTATTCCTTTCCAGCACAACCAGCAAATAAACTGCCATTGGTGCCTCAAAACTTCATACAGGGTAATATTCCTTTAATGGAATGCTTTTAGAGAAGAGTCATAAAAATAAATTGAAAAGTGCTTTCTGCTGGCTACAGCCAGCATACGCAGCATCTGAGCAAACAGGATAACACAGGCTTAACTTAGCATCGCCATTTTTATTACTCACCCGCGATAGGTCTTATAATAGTATAAATTCACTTAAAAAATGGACTCTTCCCCCATCGGTGTCCCTCTTTCCCTCCACTGCCACACACCCAATAGTCTTCTGTGTTAATTCTGAACAGCATAATTACAGGTCTTTTTCTGATTTAGGTTTGAGACCAATTAGCTGATCCTGCAAGCCTTTCAAATGCCAGCTTCCTTCTCTTGGCACTCCCTGTTCTGCTGGGATTTATCTGTGTGCTTGTAAAAGGCAAATGTTTTTGTGAGGAGTGGAGAAATCGAATCTGCTCGAGAATGGGGTCCCCCTCCCCTCTCTTCTCCCTTTCTCAGCTGCCTGTGCATCTTTGGTGCACCTGGTCTCTAAAATTGTCACGGTGCGACATGCACACTGAATATTCATGCTGGTTGCCCACGCTGCTTCTGATACCAGGTAGCTGGGTCAGAGAGCTTCCACTTGCTTCCTCCATGAGAGGCCGTTCCTCCGGCTGGAGCTGCAGACCCATGCGGGGCAGTGTGCTGCCACCATTTTGGAACCTGGTAGCCACCGGCGGGGGGGGGGTGAGGGTTCAGGAGCTCAGAAAGGCGCTGACAGCCCTGCCTCCACCATCATCTCTGCCCCTAACATCCTCCACCCTGTGTCCATCACGTGGTAAGGCTGCCTCATGGGCCTTGACATTGGATATTCAACAAAGATCTACAGAATCGACCAACAAGCATGAATCTTAGAAAGCCTTCTGCCCCATTGGAGGGTTCATGGGTAGATAAAATAAGATTCCTGCCTTCTCTGGGCTGTCAATTGATTGTAAGAAGACACAACTGATTCACATAAAAAGATAATGCAGAATAAATGGCAGGATGTAGTGAGGGCCATGCAGATCAGGCAGTGAGTTTAGAGAAAGATTTTGCCATGGGGACCTGAGAAATCAGGATCTTCAAATTTCTACTCTGTAGCAAGTGCTTTACAAATAATTGTGTTTAATCCTTATACAACCCTTCAAGATACATATAAGAGGCATATAATGTATACATAGGCAGCCCTTCAAGATACGGATAAGATACATATAACATATAATTATGTATACGTTTCAGATGAAGACATTTTCCAGATGGAGAAATCATGGCTCACAAAATTAGGTAACTTGTCCATGTCACAAGATCCCCAAACTAGTAAGTGACAAAAACTAGAAATTTGATTTCTGGCCTGACACCGAAACCTTTACCACCATAACACTGCAGTGCAGCAGAAATCAAGTTCAAGGGCATTCTGCTGTTGGTCGTGGGAGCAGTGATAGAGGGAACTGTAAGGATATTTGAAAAAAGAAAAGTAGACTAGTTTGGATAGAATAGAGAGATTAAGGAAGATCATAAAATACTAAAATATTCCACCAGAAAAGGATATTATTAAACTAACAATTCAGCAATTGGGATATTATACAGCCATTAAAATAACTGAAGATCAGGTAGAATTGTGAAAAACGCTAATGCTATAGTGTTGCATACAAAATAAAGAAGAGAAAGCAGAATACAAAGTACTCTCTGGTTGCAACTATGTGAAAATAAGTATCAATAGTGTCTTCACATAAAATTTTTAGTTAAAATTGTTTAAAAAGAAAAATAAAATAAGTCCATCCCCTGAGCATAAGCATGACTATATTTATACTGTTCCAGACAGATGGTTTTCTCTCGTCTCCTAACAGATTTCCATGGAGGGAAAGCTAATGCCCTCCCTCTGTGATTTCAGAGCCCAACGACCCCATTTCCTCAAGTCTAGCCTCCATTTTCCCACTGAGACAATTTCACCCCACAGTTGGTTTCTGTCTCTTGTGAGCAAACTGCTGGTTCAACATTTTTAACACGCTTTGGGTAACAGAGCTAGAGAAATCAAGATTGTCATTTTCCCCGCCCTCTTCCTGAATTGGCGTACCTGCTCTTGATTATTTTGGTATGACTGAGGGGGTAGAAGAGGGGCGGTTCTAACTGAGGGAAAAACTAAGCCTCATAATTCACCAAACCTGTTACTTTCCTATCTCATGTGCCTCTTTCACGCTGCTCGCAATGACTCCACTTAATCTCCTGATATCATTCATATCAGCTCCCATACTCTAGAATCTCTATCTCTCATCTGCTGTTTGTACAGTGGGAAAGTCACGTATCTGGCCTCTCAGCTGTCCTTACTGTTCCCAGCTCATCTCCCACCTAGCCTCATCCCAGAGTAACACAACCCTGGATGAGTTTAAATGAATCACATCCCATTTCCTTTTATGCGTAGATATCAATAGGCCCCTTTAAGAGAGGGTTTTGCTTGTCCTATCTGCTCCTCTGTGTCCAGAATAGTACCCAGCACTGTCACACCTTGTTACTGCCTAGCTAGGCAGACCAGAAATGTCTGTATTAAAGATGAAAAGAAGGCTTTGACTGAAAAAAGGATACAAAAGAGGACATGAGTAGATCAGGAGAGAAAGAAAGAGAGTGAGGAAGGGAGGGAGGGAGGAAGGAAGGAGTCACCTAAGCCGAAACAGGGATGCTATGAAACAAAGTCAATAATCCAGCCCATGGGTTAGTCTCCAAATCTGTGGCAGCCAACTGGAGAGGCAAAGCCAGGGGGGAAATCTAAGCTCAAAACCAGATGTAAAATTTTCAAAGAAGGCAAAATCAGAAGCCTATATAAGAAGTGGCTGAATTATTTGGCTGCACTATATTTTGCTGTTGCCCCTTTGGAAGGTCCATGGTCTTCTCCTTGTCTTATCAGGAGGCAACCTGAACCTAAGATCTGACTTTGGCAATGGAGGAGCTCTGATACTGTCAGCCCCAGCCTACCTTTCCAGGATGCCTCTTCACTCCCTTGGCCCCCACTCACACCTTCTGCTGGGTTATACAACACTGCTTCGCATTCCTCCAGACTTGATCGTTGCCTCTGCCTGGAGTGCAATGCCCCACCTCCTCCATGTGACATGCTCACAGTCATTCACAGTCTTTGTCATACTGTCCCCAGTACTCCTCGGCAATTTGTAACTCCATCTCCAAGGCTCCCATAGCGTTTTGTAGAGGTTTCTGTCAGTGTTCTAATTGTGTGTCTGCATGTCTCTGTCCTTTACTGTACACAGAGGACCTCAAAGACTGTACTTTTCTCATTCATCTTTGGGTCCCTGCACCTTAGCTCATTGTTTGACATATTGGCACTCAATGTATGTTGCTCAGATGAACGAAACAAGTAGCACTTATTATAGTTTCACTTATTTGCTTTCTTCTCCTCTAAGATCTTGCAAATCAAGAGAGGCAATCTCCTAAAACAGAGTATGACACCTAATAGATGTACCTATCACAGTTAACAGCCAGTCAATGGCTTCAGACAGGAAAAATCATTAGTATGCCCAGATACTGTGTTTCTGTTGAGCCCTTTATTCCCAGGGCCACTTGCCAAGGGAAGGACTCTGTCTCTGGGAGCACGAGCAAATATATTTTCTGAGACTCGTTCCGTAGAGTACAGTGCAAGATTATAAAATTCAACACACACCTGGGAAATTCAGATGCAATCTCAATAATAAGAGCTGTAATCAAGGAAGAAACCCTTACTTAAGCAAATAATTTGCCTTGGGAGTAAAGGCTGAACACGATGTTCTTCACACACAGGGACTTTAGCTGGCATTCTGTCTTCATTCTGAATAGACCTTGCTGAACAAATCACAAACATAAAACATTTACACTATGCCAACCATCAGTACAAGTGGTCTTCCAATCAGAGAAACCTGCAGTGGGATGAGAATGAAATGCCCAAGTTCAACTAGGACATGGCAGGGGGAGAGAGAGAGAGAGAGTGGGGAGAGGGAGAGAACAAGTTTAAAATGAAAGGGAAGTGTCATCCAAAGGCAAAGTAATTTGAATGAAATTCTCCTCAAGTGAGGGTAACGTAGACGGTAATGAATGCTGTCTCATCTCTGCGATTATGGGGAGGACTTGCAGACATCAGATTTTGTGATGTTACAGACATGGTCCCCAAGTTGGAATAGAAGGGGGAAAGTTGATGCAGAACAATATGCCTGCACGGGATAAACAATAGTCAGACAACTGGATATCACAGCATGATGTATTGTCAGGTGCAGAATCAGATAAATTGCAATTAATAATGGGGGAAGAACTGAACCTTGAGGACTATCAGCAGATAAACCAGATGGAGTGAAAAAAGCCTCACTGGGTAGAGATGATGGGACGCCCTGGCAGGAAGTTGGGAGGGAAGCATGGACATCCAGATAAAAACTGCAGTCAGCTTCCAAGTCAGAGAAAATCATAGCAAGAAATAATAGGGTAGAAAGGTGGTGGTGTCAGCTGTGATAAGCAGATAATTTGTTACTCTTTACGGCCCTGGGGCCCCTTTTCAGAGGCAGGCAGAAGTCCAAGTTCCTGGTCTTATCAGCCTGCACAATCAAGAAGAAAAGATGTAAAGCAAAGAGCAGCAAGAATCAGCGTTTGCCCTGAAAGGGACCTTAGGAATTATTTAGAGCAACCTCGTTTTCCACCATAGCACATTTCTTTGGTTTTCTTCCCACATCCCTGGCCATTTCCTCTCAACCCCTTTTCTGGTTTCTCTTTCTCTGCCTCTCTTCTAAATGTTGAGTCTGGGATCCTTTCTCTAGTGACACTCATTCCCTAAATTAGCTCATCCTGTTTCCTGGATTTAGATAGCTAAATGCAGGTGACTTCCCCATCTATATTCTCTAGCCTTGACTTCTCCCAACTGAGCTCCAAACTTGGACATCCAACTGCATACTTTTTTCTCCACCTGAACGGCTTACAGGCATCTCCAGCATAGCATGTCCACGACAGAGTTCTCGATTCTGCTTTTTCCACTAAAACCTGTTCCTCTCTGGCTTCTTCCATCTAAATAAATGATACATTCTTCTACCCATTTGGTCAAGCCCAAAAGCGAGGCACCATCTTTGATTCTTCTCTCTCTCTCTGTCTCTCTCTCTCTTTCATACACACACAGCATATCCCATATATTGGCAAGTCATGCTAAACTATTTGTTAGTGACAGATAGATGTCTCTATCACCCTAATTCAAATCATCATCAGAGTTCATCGACAGTAGCTTCGTAGGTGGCCCTTGCTTTGATTCCTCTTCCTCAAAGTTCAATCCTTGCTCAGAAGCCAAAGTGATCTTTTAAAAACATTTTTTAAGTAGTCAAAATTGGCTAAATATTTGTTAAACAATGGATGGGCAGAACTTCCCTGGAGTAATAATCGTGAGTGTAGCTTCACTCTAGCAAAATCTTTCAAATGCATAATTGCCCACTGAGCACCCAGTATTTCCATGGGCACTGCCATGGGCTTGAACAAGACACCATCTCTTCTTAGGGGCCGCTTTGACTGTACATCTGCTCGCTCAATAGAAAAAAAAAAAACACTCTTTCTATCCCTCTCTCTTCTGGAACATTATTTCTAAATTGCCGTATGACTGTTGCCAAAAATCTGGACATTTAGAAACATGTGGATAGTTAAAAATATTGCTTACCTTTCTTTTGGAGGCCGAATGATGCACATAACTACAAAATCTCTTGGCTTAAAAGAGAGCAGAGGCAATTCAGGATTTGGGTGACTGGCTCATCCCCATTCATCCCCCTCCCAAACTGGAGCATATAGGTCAGTGGTTATGTCCCTAGTTGCATTAAACCCATTAAGCTGGGGATGAGGATGGGCGAGAGAATGTGTTTGCTTGTTTATGATGAGCGCTCGGATAAGGGCTTTAAAGTGCCCTGGAGACTCTGGATTCTGAACAGTATAATGATGTGCACTTCCCAAAGTGCCAGCACATTCATTAAGCCATTATTCAGCCCAATAATGCTGACATCTCTAGTCTCCAGGAGAGGAAACTGAGGCTCAAAGGGTAAAATAGAGTGGTAAACAGCACAGAGCTATGTTGTTTTCAGACAAATCCTGAGTGCATTCTAAAATGAGTAGATTGTGTAAACACCTGGCACCTGTCCCCTGAATGAGGTTATGAGGAGGCCATTTCAGCAAGATTACCTGGTACTTATCAGACACCCAGGGAAGCGCGTCCCCCTCAAGGAGGCCCCATGGCTGGCACTCTTGCACACAGCCAACTGTGAGCACCAGAACGGTCCTGGGTCAGTCTGTTTCCAGGGTGTCTGTTTCCTGGTGCGAGGTCCCCCAGCGGATTTACAAATTGTCTTTTTGCCTCCTCACCTCACCGGCCTCTTTCTGCGGGTCTGTCCTTGCTGCAGGGACAACCTCACATTCACGCTCCCCGACCCACCCCAGGGAATGACTGCTGATTAGATTGCGGGCTCTCCCCACCCACAATCCAATCTGAGGCCGGAGGCACTGTCAGACGGCCCCTCCGTCATCTTTGGCGCTCTCTCCCGTGTGTTACTGTGCAGACAGAGGAAAATGACAGTTTTCATCATTTCCTGCTAAATGATTCAGTGCTGATTCAGCCAGTTTCAACTCCACAGCAATGCAATGAAGAAAAAGGGGAATGAAAAAAAAAAAAAGAAGAAGAAGAGAAGAGCAAATGCTTATCAACCATTCTGAGGTATTGCTATGGTGGGGCCTTTCTTTCCCTTCACCCAGGAAAAGTCCTTGTTACCCTCTCCAAGGGCATCTGCTGCACTGGAGAGGAGCCTCCTTGGGTCTGTCCCTTCATCTACTCTACTTATTTCCATTTCTGGGGCTCTTCTTGGAAAGAACCCTCTGTTTCGAATGTCCCAGCAATGGGAACCGCATCCCCGAGTAAGAATCAAGACCAGAAATGTAGTGACTCTGCCACAGAATGGAGCCATGACCTTGGATAAATCATTTTGCGTCTCCGAATTTCAGATCCTCTTTATAGAACAAAGATAATCAAATCCTCTTCAAATGTTTGTGAAACACTTTGCAAGCTATAAAGTAATGGAAGAAAGCAAAATGCATGGGGGTCCCTCTCTTAAAATCCTCGATATACTTCTCGTCGAATCTAGTTATGGAAGAACATGAGGGTAGGCTGACCCAAATGAGGGGTTTTCATGCCCGAAAAACAGCCAGAAGAGAGTTATGTTCTGCAGATGAATTCAAGGAAGAAAGGCTTATCTTGGCATCTTGCTGGCTAAGAGAAGAGAGAAGGGCTTATTCTCTTTGGCCTTTTAGTGCCTATCCCCCTTGGGGGCCCCCCACCTTGCCCCAGAACTGTTCTTCTCCAGCCACCCCCCATTCCACTGCTTTAGTCAGTCAAATTCTGCCTTCAAAAGATAATCTGCATTCCTTTCACCCCTTCCAGATCACTCTAATCAAAGCCAAAATGTGTGCATTCCTTCTCCAATTTCCCCTACCTACACTTTAAATTTAATATAACTAATTAAGCAGTGCAAATAAATTCTCAAGATTCGTCTTGTGTACCACAGTTTACTTTGCCCAGACATCAAAGCTGAAGTGTTATCCCACAGGTGAAGCTTCTCTTAGCGTTTCAGACACACTCTTATCTTTGCACGGGGTATTTCTCTTTCTTTCTTTCTCCTCCGCCAACCTCTCCTCCTTCCTATCCCTAACCAACTCCTGTTCACATTTTAGGTTGATCTTAAAAACTCACCTCCTGTAGGCAGCCTGCTCTCACCCTGTCAGGTGACATATCTATGACATGTTCCACGGTGTCCGCACTTCTTTACAACAACCAGCACACCCATACCTGTTGTTCGCTCTCTGTCTGCCCCACCAAGCAGGAAGACACATGGCAGTGGGGATCTATGCTTGGGTGTCGACCTCCTTGTCCCCGAAGCCTAGCACTTGGACCAGTACACAGTAAGCACTTACCGAAGAAAGGCTGACTGTATAAATGATGGTGGCAAGAAAGATAGTTTGTGCCAACTTGGGCTTGGCAGGATCTCAGAGGTCATCCAGACTGTGTCCCCACCCAAGCCTGGCATCCCTGTGCATTATCCCTGGAAAAGAGAGAGGCAACTGGCTTCCACACAAACAGGAGCAGATAGGGAGAAATCACGTTCTTACAAGACCATTCATTCTCTCCCTTGGCAAGTCCAAATATTAGCACATTCTTTCTCACCCAAACTGGCTCCACACACTAACTGCTCCCTTCCTGCTGCAGGTGAGGTTAGAGATGCGCCTAATGAGCCTTGCAGTTGTTCCAGCCCTCACAGGATTCATCCCACTTGGGATCTCTTGATTCCTTTTTGAAGTCTTTTGCTTCGTCCTGTGGCCTCCTGTTTCCATCCCACTGCCTCGTGTCAGATTTCCATCTTTTTGTCCAGTTCTTTCAGATGGAGGCTTCCTTAGGATTCGCCGACTTTTCCTTCAAGGTTCACCCCCTCGGCACCATCTTTCACATCTCCTTTGACCCCATCCACCCCATTCCATACTCAGACACGAGTCCCTGAACCTCTAATGGAATGCAGCACCCTAGACGCTCTCTTCTCTGGAAGGTGATTTGGGACATTAGGTAGATGGAATGACAGTATTTTCTCTGTGAAAAGTAGACACTGGTCCAGATGTGCCTTCTGGGGCCACATGCCCCCTCCATGTAACCCTAAAACCCTAACCCTAACCCCTTCAATCAGCTCTTCCCTCTACCCTCCTCCACCTGAGATTGTCTCTTCTTCAGGTTCTGCTGTTATTTCTCACATGGCATGTTTTTCAAACCTTCCACAGCTTCGACCATCCTTCACAGGATGATTATTAATTGGGATCGTCCCCCCAAGTCACAAACCTCCAGTCCTGACTCCAGCCACATCCACCTGTGCCCCCAGAGAAACAAATAGGACTGTGAACCCCACCGGGAAGGTCTCAGGTTTTCATTTATATGCACAAAACACTAAGAAGGGTCCCCATCACTATCAGATAATTATTCTTTCTCACAGTGGAATATTTTATGTTCAGCAAGGCAGAAGTTGCCCTGGGGAAGGACTGGGATATATACAACCTGCTCTATATTTAAAAAATGAAAAAGAAAATGGGGGAAAAAATTCCACAACTTCTCCTTTTCTGCGCTGTTAAGATAAACATCCTTTCCCTCAGTTACACGGCTCAAGCTGATGGTGAATACTTTTCTCCCTACAGAAATCACTTCTGAAAAGCAGACATTTAACATTTCCAATCTGTCTCTGAAGCCGAGATTAAATTACATTCTGTTTTGAAGGAATCGAAAACACACTTGTTAATATAATAAATGCCTTCCGTTAGTTCTAGAATTTGTCTTTGTTAGGCACATAATTCAAGAATTATCTATTATGGTAAAAAAAAATTGAGCCATCTGGGTCTGCGCTAATATCTGTAAGCAATAAGTCTTCGATCTCCTTCATACTTCATTACTGGAGATACACAGAGAGCGATCATTCCAAAATCAGAGCTTGTTTTCTATTGTGGGACTACTGTTCATCAGGATTTATGAAGCAACAAAAAGGTATTTTCTTGATTTTCATGAGTTAAGCTAACAGTCCGGTGATGACAACCCCATTAAAACTCAGCAAGTTAGATATTTAAGCGATGGAGTTTTATACCATATCTATCATTTTTACAAAGTGGCTTTCTTTCCTCCTTCAACTTTCCGTAGAATCTTTTATCAATAGAAAGCACAGGAAAAATGCTTATTTACCATATATTTGTTAAGCCATATACATTTGCAATGTTTCTTACCTGACAGTGTGTAAAGGATATAAAGCATTATTAAACTGACCAATTTTGATGATGTAGGAGGAAGGGATGGTAGGCAAATAGCATTCTCTTCATAATAGACTCTGTGGCATTGGCTTTTTCATGCATTTCTCTCAGTGGATGGAGAAGTGGAAAGGGGACAGCTCACTGGTAGTTGGGGTCAGCGGCACATTTCCCTGTAGAAATAGTGGTCCTGCTGTCTCTGGTGTATCAGGTGCACGTTCTACACCCGCACAGCCTGCAGACGTGCACGTGAGAGTCTTCTTGTGACTTAGGCTGCTGCAAGCACGTAGTGCCACTGAGACTTTGAGAATGAATGGGGGAGAGGAATCTCCGACTGGAAAGAAAAAGGCATTTCTTGGCTTTCAAGTCTTGCCTTTTGGGGCCTCCTGTTTGCAATGAGGAAATCCTGGTAGGTATTGAGATCATACCTCTCTTTCCTTCCTTGGGGTTGCCTGTTGGATTTACCAGCAAAAGAGATATCCAGGGCAGAAAGTAATTTTTTTTTTTTTTTTTTTTTTTAGGAAGGGAGCTCTTGTCATCTAAGAGCCAAATAGCTCTCAGGTCAGTTCCATCTGAAATCAGCTCACAACTTGCTGGTGGCCATGGCCTTAGCAGCAGGAACCAGAGACCCACATATGCATGATACTAGAAAGAAAAGAGTTTGAAGAAATTTCATTCTAAGATGAGGTAAGCTTCCTAAGCTGTGAGTTAACTGTAAACTTGCATGGAGCCAGAGGTGGATTGAGTTCTGGAGAACCCAACCAAGTCTTGTCTCTAGACATGTTCCATTGTCTTGCTATTCTAGAGACACAGTGGGAAAGAAAAAATGGGGGCTGACATTTTTTGTACCCATTGTATTCTGCACACCATACCAGGCATGTTTATACATGTAGTCTGTGGTTTTCAAAGATGCCTGATCTGCTGTTTTCCCCAAAACATAGCCTTTCATGAACCCAATGCTACAAATTCAAGCTGTGATGGTGAGATATGAAAAAACTGTGTGCCCAATTGTATTTGATGATTTCCCCCCAGGAGGTGACTGATGTGGAGCCAGCAAAAGCCCAATCACTTTGATAGATGACCGGTTCCTTGAGGCTCTGTTTCTAAGAAACTCCAAGTCTTCCTGTGGGATTGCCCAAGATTCTGGAAAGCCTGGGCTTTGTTTCTTTCTGCCATCACTGTGGCTGAGGTCAGATGCAATCTACTGTGTGACTAACTCCCTTCCCTGAAATGAAAACCAGCAGAGACAGCTACCAAACACTGTTTTCATGAGCCAATTGGTAGCTGAATTCCCCTATCTACCCATTTGGGCCCCTTGCTCTCTCCGTCTGGTGGGTTAATACCATAAACTTAATTCCTATTAGTTCTATTACTAATCTTTATCTGGCTTCCCTTGGGGCCACCCAGTGGAATACTGTAACACAGACTCTATTTTTTTTTATGAAACTGCCCTGTAATAAAATAATTTTTAAAATGATAGATTAGATCTTAAAATATATGAGCAGCTTATATTATCGCTTGCCTGGGAAACTTCACCCCTCCTGTATGGTTCTGACTCTGTTTCTGATTAAAGAAAAAAAAAATTGCTGTTGTGAGCGTTTGGCTTCTGATTTTCCATAATTCTTATTTGTAAGCACTTTTGTGCTGGTACCTCCTTATAATTTACTAAGTGCTTTGCTCTTAAAGAGCACTTAGCAGAAAGAGGTGCAAGGAAATTACATGTGGCAATTATGCCAGTAAATTTAACTCCAGGACCCAGGCAGTATAGGTCATCGCTGGCCTCAGGTTTCCTGTCCCTGTCACCCGCAACAGGTTGCCTGGGGGCTGCTCCCGACCATGTTGAAGGAGGCATGGTGGGATTGTCTGCTGTTAAGTTGTCATTAGGGCTCTGATGGCCCCCAGAATGCATTAGTGAGACTCATTCAAGAGCCAGAACAAAAATAGTACAGCCAAGGCAAAACTCAGGAAGCCTACATTCCAAGAAGTCATGTGGTCTTAGTTTCTTGTGGTGCCAACTAACTCAGCCCTCAAAAAAAGAATATGGCCAAACATTTTTTCTCTGCCTTAAAGTATGCGACAATGAACTTGCCTACGACCTGTGCCTCTCTCTTGCCTAACCATTCCCCATGCTTTCCACATGTAACAACCATATAATATAGCTCCAAATGAAGGCACTTTTGAGAGGGAAAGCGAGGAGCACAAGGAAATGGGTGTAAAAGAACATTCCAGGGCAAACGAGGGATGAGTGGACACTGTCTCCCACGCCTCCCGCTTCTAGAGTTAACAAGAGATAGGAATAAGAAACAAGATCAAAGAAAGAGTAGTTTGAGTCATTAGCTCTGAGTCCAATTCTCCACCCTGCCTTTTCCAAAGAGTTGCTGGTTTCAGCCTTCTTGCAGCCAAGAGGAGAAAACACAGCTGATACCATGTGTACTTCATCTTCTGAGGAATTAGCATGGTGAACCATCAAAGCGTGTGGCCTCCAAAGCCAGACTGTCTAGGTTTAAGTCTTAGCTCCCCACTTACTGGCTTGGTGACCTTGGGTGAGTTGCTGAACTTGACTTGTGCTTCAGTTACTCAGTGAGTGAGGAAGAGAAAAGCCAGGAGGGTTACACCAATGGAGCTACATCTACCTGGAAACAAGAGGCACCAGGGAAGGAGGTGGTGTCCTAGCCAGGGTTACTGTTGATGACTAGCATCCGACCCTACATGATAACTTCTACCTGAATGACAGCTCCACCAGGTGCAAGCTTTGTCACCCTCCTTGTCATCACCACCATTGTTATGTCTGTGTCACAGGTGTGAACATGGAAGCTCCGAGGCAGTAAGTTTCTTGCCCAAAACCACACAGCTAGCAAGAATGAGAATCTCCAGCAACTTACCTCTGACTTGAAAGTCCAGGGGCGCCTGGGTGGCTCAGTTGGTTAAGCAACTGCCTTCGGCTCAGGTCATGATCCTGGAGTCCCGGGATCGAGTCCCGCATCGGGCTCCCTGCTCAGTGGGGAGTCTGCTTCTCCCTCTGATCCTCCCCCTCTCATACTCTCTGTCTCCCATTCTCTCTCTCAGATAAATAAATAAAAAATCTTAAAAAAAAAAAAAAAAGAAAGTCCACATTGCTTCTAGAATGCAACTGTCTCTCAGCTGGAGTATGTGTGCATATGACAGAAGTATTCTGCTTCAGGGGGACCCCCAGCCAAACTTACCTCCCCTCACCACCAGCACACACTCCCTAGAGACATTTAGCCCTCACTCAGATGCTCTTCTTGCCGGAGTATTTCTCTCTCCTCAAGACTTTAGTGACATCCTCGTCGTGTGAACTAGGATAATCTCTCCTTGTTTCAGTTTCCTCATCTATAAAGTGGGGTTAATATTCACACCTACCTCATGGGAGCTTGGTGAGCATTCGATAAATGAATACCCACCAAGCCCTTAGGACGATGCCCGGCACATGGTGAGTACTCAATTACTATTAGCTGTCCAAATCATGGTCCCAGCTAGTTGCAGGAAGTCAGAACACTGGACAGACAGGAACCCCTTCATTGGGTTGGGAAGAATGGGGAGAACCTCAGGTTCCTCTGCCAAATAAGAACAAGGTGAGCCAGAAAGATGAAAGATTCTCCTTTCCTGCCTTCACAGAGAACCTTCTCATGGACATGGCTCCCAGGCAGCATTCTCCCCCTCACTCACATGTGGCAAGCATTCTGTCCACATTCCACATCACTGACATCCAGGTCCGCAATTTCTGCCCTTGCCTACTGACACCCTCCTACTTCCATATTACCCACAAATTAGCGAAATTCGCTGGCACGAATACCCCATCACCCTGCCACTCTCTGCCGACCTGGAGAGCATGAGCAAAAGCAGAGCAGCCGAGCCTGCAAGGCACGCACCCCTGAAGAAAGCTTCCTCATCTGTGAAATGAGGAGATTGGACTCACCAGGTGATTGCCCAGGCCCTCTCCAACTCCCACATCCTCTGGGTCTGTGATTCTAAGGCACCCCTGGGGTACCAGGGCTGAGCCAGTTGCATTTCTCATGCATAATGGACTAGAGAGAAACAATGGTGGGAATTAAATCTCAGGTCCTGAGCAATGCAGTTTGTCCTTGCTGCTTATTGAGGAGCCAAAGGTCAGGCTTCGCCAGAGTCTTAAATATCAATCTCATCCATAAACCTTATTCAGGCTGCCTAGAGAGCCAAAGTTTCTTATTCAAGAAGAGAGCAAGGTGGGAAGAGGACAGAGGACAATGGAATATTTTAATGCAGGCAAACAGCTTTGGGAGTCAAATCGCCTTGTTCTGCTTTCCTTTGCAACTTGCACAGTTTGATCTCCTTGCCATTGGGTTGCAAACTGTAAAAATACTTAACTTGCAAAACAGCATGGTGAATATGGTTTTCCATCCACCAGCTTTTAGGAGGCATTAAATGCATTAGAATGCTATGATAACCGGAGACCATGGACTGAAATCATCAATGGCAATAGGTCCTGGAAACAGGAATGAAGGTCACAGGCTTTGTCCTGTCTAGCCTATGAAGTGCAAATTTGAGAATGAGAGGGGTGGGGTGTGTGGGTGTGCGAATTCTCTATAAAGCAAAGTAGAGGCTTCCTGGATGTCACATTCAGCATGGCCCTAGGCCGAAGGAGAGAGAGGGTTCTCCTAGTCCCCAGAAACCTAATCCAATCCCACCTGCTGTTGAGGTTCCACTTACCTTCCAGCAAGTAGTGTCTCTACCATATTACAAAGGCATATTCAACAGTCTAATGAGCCCTTTGCCATGGGTTCTTCTGCCAGCTGGTTAGGGAATCTCTTGATTCTATTTCAAATGTCTCTCTGATTCACATCCCATAACTTGGCTCTGCAAACCCACCAGTGAGATTCACTAGTGATTTCAGGAGGTCGGTGCTCCAGATACACAGGATCACAGCACTGAGAGGCAGTATAAGAGGCTGATAAGTACTGAGACTCACAGCCATACCATCTGGGCTCAAACCCCAATTCTGTCACAACTTGACAAGATACTTAATTTTTTGACTCAGTCTCCCCATGTGTAAAATGGGGAAGCAAATATAATTTACCTCAGCAAGTTGTGGAAGGATTGATTGTGTGTGTGTGTAAAATCACCTGGATTTTCTTCTTCATCATCACCAAGTGTGGGCTAGGTATATTGTGTTAGAGACTGCTGGAGAAACCCTTTAAAATCCTCCTTCAACCCCTAAGAGATTTATTCCTTCAATATCTAAACTTGAATTCCAGTCTTTGCTGCTGCAGAAGGGAAAGGTTACCTACCTCACTATCTTGGTGTGATCAAACCTTATCTTGGTTTGAAAGGAAGAGGAAGAAAACAGGAAGTTAGGAAGAAGCAAGGAGCGAGGAGACTGGGCAAGAAGTGGAGCAGGGGCGGAAGCAGAGTCTCCTTGACACCTGAGAAGTTTGGTTGACTTCACAGATTTGCTTTTCTGGTCCCACCGATTGTGCTCCCCTTCCATCTGTCACCAGAAACTCCCATATCTCTTCCTGCCTTACCCCCCTCGCGCTCTGCCAGCTCCCCACTGCCTGGATCCCCACCCCACCCCCCACCCCCGCTGTCGCAGAAGCCCCTCAGAGCTGAGGAAAAGAAGCCAGAGGGATGAGATGGGGTTTCATGTGACTTCGTGGTCACCGCCCATAGCACCAAGCCCTGCTGGTGATCACTAGATGCTCAGAAATAAGCCTGGGAACACGCTTTAAAATAGTGCTCAGACTGACACTTGAGCTGCATTCTCACAGCTGTGCTCAGTGCAGAGTCCCTGGGAAGGTGGAAACTGCCAGCCAGAAACTTCTAAGGGAGGGGGATCCCACCTCCAGGGAAAAGAAGAAGCTGTCTCCTCCCCTCATGCCAAGATTTGATTTCTTCTTTGTAGCTCTGAGGCATTAAGGATTCTGTCAATGGCTCATTTTATTGACTAGGAACTAGTGCTTTCTCTGGAAAGTTTCAGAGACCCAGGCAGCCAGCCATGGAGCCCCATATTTCACCCCCTGTGTCAGATTCCTCCCCTCTTCTTCCAGTTCTGGTCTCTTTTCTTCACCCGCAGAAAAAGCCCCTGGTGGTGCAAGGGACTTGAAGCTTTACAGGGGGAGAGTATTACAAAAGTAATACATGTTCCTTGGGGGGAAAAAAATGAAACAAGAATTCATGAAGCAAGGGGCACCTGGGTGGCTCGGTCAGTTAAGCATCTGCCTTTGGCTCAGGTCATGATCCCGGGGTCCTGGGATCTAGCCCCACATTGGGCTTCTCGCTCAGCAGGGAGTCGGCTTCTCCCTCTCCCCCTCTGCCCCTCCCCCTGCCACTCATGCTCTCTTCCCCCACCTCAAATAAATAAATAAAATCTTAAGAAAAAAAAATTTGTGAAGCAAAAAGGATGTCATTCCCATAATGGCTTCACCCAACAAGTCCCCTCCACAGGGTGATCTTGTTAAACACCCTGCAGATGTCTTTCCAGAAACTTTTCTATGTTACACATAAGCATATGAAAAGAAATACAGCATCATTTAAAAAAAAATTCACATAACATTTATTGGTCTGCAACTTGATACATTGCTTCATGATAGATCATAGTTTCCTAGGGCTGCTATAACAAAATACCAAAAACTGAGAAGCTTAAACAACTGAAATGTATTCTCTTATGGTTCTATAGGAGTCCAAAATCAAGGTGTTGGCAGGGCCAGGTTCTCTCTGATGCCTCTTTTGGTTTCTGCTGTCTGCCAACAATCCTTGACATTCCTTGGCCTGTAGACACATATTATTCAGTTAAATGGCAGTCTTCTCCCTGCATGTTGTTACATTACCTTCCCTCTGTGCCTATCTCTGTATCTAAATTTCCCCTTTTTATAAGGACACCAGTCCTACTGGATGGGGCCCACACTTAATGACCTCATTTTAACTTGATTGTCTCCATAAAGATTCTTTCCAAATAAGGGAACTACTGGGGGTTAGGATTTTAACATATCTTTTGGGGAGAACACAATTCAACACAGAACAATGGGCATACATCTGGATCTACTTCATTTTCTTAATGGCTACCTGGTATCCCAGAGTTTTTTTGTGCTATAATTTACCATGCCCCAAATGATGGATATAAGGCCATCTTCAATTTTCTGACATAACAAATGGTACTTAATAAAAATACTTAGAGCCCACATATTCTTGCACACTTACTTTTGTAATTTTTTTTTTAGGATGGGTTTCTAGAAGTAAAATCTCTGGGTCAAAGGATATGTACATATTAAATTTTGATGGACATTGTAAAATTGTTCTTGCATAAGATTATATCAATTTTACACCCACCAACAGTATATGGCAGTGTCCTTGCCCCTCACACCTTGATTAACACCAGATATCATCAATCCTTTTTATTTCTGCCAATCTGATGGATAAGAAGAAAATTTGTCTTGTTTAATAGGTAATTCTCTGATCATTAGTGAAACTGAACATGGTATGTTTATAATCCATTTGATTTTTTATTCAGTGAATTTTTTTATACTTTGTCCATTATTCCATGGAGTTATATATTCAATGAACAAATATTTATAGAACACACATAACGTGACAGAATGCTGCGTTCTTTCTGTGTTCGTTTGTTTGTTTTCTTATTGGTTTATAAATTTTTGGAAGGCATCTTTATATTGGGAACATTATTCAGTTGTTTATAATATACTTAAATTCTTTTCTTAGGTTTTTGCTTTTATTTTGTTTATAGTATCTTTTCCCCTATACAAACTATAAAAATTTAATTGACTTACTCCTCTCTCTATTTTTTTTATTTATTGGAAATCTCTGTTTAGAGGGCTTTCCATAGGCCAAGATTATGAAAAGCATTCTGATAGTTTCTTCTATTACTTTATAATTTTGGTGGGGTGTTTTGCATTTAAATTTTTAATCCACATAGAATTTGTATGTGTTGCTGTAAATTTATCTTTTTTTTTCCAAAATGGTCTGCTGATATTTAAATACCACTTGCCACTGATTCTGTCCTTTCTCTTACTAGTTAGCAATAAAGATATTAGCTAACATTTTATTCTATATTTCTGTTTTAGCTCTAGTTCCCTGAATGAAGAACCTGAGACAAAAGCTGTATGTACTTAGAAATGTGATCCCATGAAACAACAATTCCTAGCAGGGACTGACTGAGACCTGGCAGGAACAAAAGTCAATACATGTGCTTTTGAGTCAGCCATCCCTATGGGCAACTGCTGCCTAATTCCCCTGGACCTTCTCAGAAAACTGACTACATATTCTGGAACTGTTACTAAATACACTGGGAATGTAGGGGAGCATTTATCCCTCGATTCCCATTCCTCACTAGTCAAGCGTGTCCCCATGGACAGCCAATACCCTACAATTTCAGGTTGGGCATGTATGAATGCAGAACCCATTTTTACTTGTGTTGTCTCACATTGCAATGTCCCACAGTGGAAAATGAGAGTCAAGTGGTGGGGGCCAGAGACAACAGTGCTGTCTGATTGCCTCTGCATGAAGCTGGTCAAAGCTTGCAATTCATGCAACTGGTTGTTGCAGAAAGCTCTGGAACAGTGCTGTCTAATAACACTTTCTGCAATGATAGAAAAGGTCACTGTCGGCACTGCCCAATATGGTAGCCACAAGCTTCATATGGCTATTGACTCTTAAAATGTGGCTAGTGAAATGGAGACACTCGATGGTCAGTTTTGGGTTTTAATTAATTTAGATTTAAATACACATAGCCATATGTAGCTAGTTTCCACCTCTGGACAGCATGGGTCTGGATTAAGAGGTAGATGAAAAGAATTTTGAAGTGGCATTTAAGTGGTGCCAATACACCTTCTATGATATACCAAGCACAGAAAAAACTTAGCATTTTCTATGATGTACTAAGATCCTTACGTGTACTGTCTTATTTAACCCTCACGACGACGCCATTGCCATAGATATGTGTGTTATATAGATGAGGTGACTGAAGCTCAGAAAATTTAAATAACTTTCTTGTGTTTGTATGGCTAATAATTGGTGGGGTCAGCATGCAAATCTAGGCAGTATAATTCCAGAGGGTGTACTTTTAATGATTATATTATGAGGTCCCCTTTGCACTCAATTCCCATATACAGACGGATCTGTATCTGGATTTTTTATTTGTCTATTCATGCACCAGTACCACACTGTTGAAATACAGCAGCTCCAGGATAGGTTATGATTCCTAGTTGTTTTTTATCATGCAACATTTTAAAATGTTGTGGCCATAACTGTTTCCCTATGCAGGCCAGAAGTAATTAGAAAGGCAGAGGCCAATTAAAATGCTTCAGGCTTCAAATAATAAGAAAGTCAACTAAAAAAAAGTGTGGTTACTCCATATAATAGGAAGTCCATAGGCAGGCATTTCCAGGATTGGTTCATATAGCTACTCAGAGACTTAAGGTTCCAGATTCATTTCTTTTTTCCTCTTTTCCAGCATATTGGTATTTGCCCTATGGTTTGTCTGTCCATGGTCTGATATGTCTACAGCAATTCCAACATCACCTCCTCACACAACCATGCCAGAAAATGTGGATTTGGATAGGCAACTTATAGTGTCTGTTATAATCACAGAGGAAACCATGATTCAATTCAGAGACAACGTAGATTTAATATCCAATCACACTGAAAATGCTCCAAGTTTGTTTTCTATTTAAATATGATGTCTAAGTTGAAACCAAAATAAGGGGGAGAGTACAGGGGTTGGTTCAGGGAATCGAAATCCTTTTCATTCAGCTCTTCATTTTTCTACGTGTAGAAAGTAATCATGTCTGAGTTCAAAAAATACACTGTTACTATTTCTCTTTTGGAAGAATTCAGTCTTTTTTTTTTTAAGATTTTATTTATTTATTTGACAGAGAGAGACACAGCGAGAGAGGGAACACAAGCAGGGGGAGCGAGAGAAGGAGAAGCAGGCTTCCCGCTGAGCAGGGAGCCCAATGCGGGGCTCGATCCCAGGACCCTGGGATCATGACCTGAGCCGAAGGCAGACGCTTAATGACTGAGCCACCCAGGTGCCCCTGGAAGAATTCAGTCTTGCCACACTATCCTGTCAATGTGAAGAGAAGCTGACTTCCCATCCACTGCTGACTTTCCAGCAGCAGCTTTCAGTAGAGACTTAAACAATAGCATCTTAAAATTTTAGATCTGGGGAAATCTGGAAAATCACGTGGTCTCGATTATCTCATGGCAGAAGAAACTCAAACCCTCTCAGAGTTAGTAAGGAGTAGAACCTCAGTTCCTAATGACCGCCATGCCCTCTCCCCTCTGATGGCCCCCCAAATGAGCTCTGATTGCATTTTCTGCAAAAGCCCTTGAGCAATTTTTGACCCACTTCTAAAACAGGCCCTGCTAACAGAATGGTCAGAACCCCAGTATGGCTGTTGTTCAGAAGATCTGGATATTTTCTAAACAATTTAGATTATGTTTAACTCTTACAGACATTCTAGAAGACTACTGAGGCATTTGATGGACATTGTAAGCTTAAAACCTGAAAGGACAGATAGAAAGAGTATTGTGTATTTTCTAACGACAAGGGTGACGTGTACTGATGGCCGAAAACTCAGCAACCTCTTGAAAAAAGAAAAAACCCAAAGAAACAAAAATCATCCAGGAACGTCATGGCTTATGTCTCCCTACTTTTGTAGTGCATTCATAAGTGCATTATAAAAGGAAAAATTCTCATATATTTACTTTTTTGCAGCCTCCTTTTTAAAAAATTTAAATATGAATCAGGATCATTTTCTAATATCAATAAATGGTACACGGTTTGATTTTCTTTTTAAATGCAAAGTATCATACGAGATAAATAAGCCACATGTAACCTAATCAATCCTCCATGATTCAACGTGTAGGTTTATTACTAATATTTTAAAATTTTAGACATATACCTGTATGCATTTCCAAAGGTAGAAATATCCCATCAAAAGACATACACCTTGTTAAGGCCATTAATATATTTTGCCAAACTGCCCTCCAGAAAGCTCTTACCAATTTTCATAGCCCCTAGCCGTGTGCGAGCTTCCCTGGTCCCCCTCCCTTCCGCACACTGTCGGTGATCATCCATTGTAATCTCAGCCAAGGGCAGTTCTGTAAGAGCCACGCTTACCTCTGTGATTGCATTTTATTTGTCCCCCTCTGCAGCTCCCATGAATTCTTGTCTTGGCCAAGGCTGCGTGAGGGGTTTCTGGCCTCACTCCGCTGCGCTGACATTGATTCAGCAAACAGTTTTGCCAAAAGCACAAAGCTAAAGGATGTTCTCACTTGAGAGACCTGCCAGCAGTGGACCATGAAGAGGGTTTGTGGGGAGGAAACCGCAGCTTCCCCAGATGCGCCTATGATGTTCTGGAGAGAGGCGATCCCTTCTTTAATTGCTTTCACCTTCCTCTCCTGCAGGTGACTCGCCTCTAACCTCAGGTTTCCCTAGGTAGAAGCTCATTTGCATTTCCTTTTGCACCTCTTGCTCCTGGATACACAAAGGTGAATCTGGGAGCAAATTTAACTCACTGGCAGGAGAATCTATCCTAGACTGTCCTGGATAAGCTCGGTATACTAGGGTATTTTACTCACTGCGAAATCAGTGCAAACAACAGGGTGCTTTCTTTCTTTCCACACGAGCTTTAAAAACCCAATACAGTCATAATGAATTCGGGGCAGAATTCATGTAAGGGAGTCATGGTGATTAGGTAATTATCAAGTACAGAGAGTATTTAACCTTCCCCGTGACAGAATTGCCTAAGACTACCTGATATCATGGTTGCTCTCTGAAAATAATTAATAATTTAAAAATTATCCAATCTCTACTATTAATCAAGAAATAAGGATCCAGGAGCAGCGTCAATCAAATGGAGTTTTTCTTCCATTTAACATCTGCCAATGCGCTCCTTCTGTCTAATGTCTTTGAATGTGTCGGCCTCTCTGATTTTTATTTCAGGCTGGCCAGACTTGAGCTGTTGCAAGTCCCTCAGAATATCTCAACAAGCTGAGACACATCACCCTCTAAAATTATCCACTGAGTGAAATGCCAGGGAGTAACCTTTGGCCTCTGCCTTTTTTAATTGCAACTCAAACCATTTTTAAGCAACAAACTGTGACAGCCCCATGTTCTGCTCTCCTTCATCCACCCTCCACTCCCCTTCTCTGTCTTGGGCGGTCTACTCAAAAGAGGATGAGTGAGAGAGAGAGAGAGTGTGTGTGTGTGTGTCTGTGCATGCATGCATGTGCATGTGTGTATGTGTTATGTACTGTATTATGTCCTAATAAAAAAATATATATAGATATGTCTTCTCCCTGAACATATACTTTAGTTCCACAACAAAGGCAGTTATACACAGATAGACTTTAGCAACCCGTACATACATGAGTGCCCGTGGGTACCCACAAACACATACACGTGCACACATAACATGGAGAATAGAACAATTTGTCATGCTCAGTGACAGAACATGTACTATGGGGAGATTCAGAGTAGAATCACCAGAAAGGACATAAAGGTGATTTTTTTCAAACTCCCTACAGAAATAAATCCTGAGACACTGAGAAAAGAAGTGACTTTTCCAGGGTCATATGATTAATTGAAAAGAGGAAAATAACTAAAATAGTTTTCTGACTGCTGATCCCAAAACTCTTTTCCCTAAATGTAATACAGTCCAAGACCAGGGTAGTCAAATAATAACAACACAAGGAATCTAATTTAAAAAATATGTGCTTTTATGTACTTCTTCCTAGAATTCCCATCCAGCTTCCTTCTTTGGCTGGCTGACTTCTTCAAGATGTAGATCAAGGAGCACTTCCTTCAGGAGACCTTCCCTGATACACTCAGGGTTAAGGTAAGATCCCTTCTGTGACGTCCTGTAGTATTCTGTTCTTCATCTTACACTAGCACTGTTTACATTTTTAGCCAGCACTGGTTTTCTGGTCTTGTATTTCTTCCTAAATTCTAAGCTAGGAAGGGTGCATACTGTTCCCCTTGGGTCCCCAGCCCCTCGCCCCAGTGCACAGTGCTCAATCAGATATCATCAAATTATGCAAAATCCCACAGATTCAGAGAGCCAGTCAGGGCAAGGGGGCATATTTGCAGAAAAGCTCAAGCCAGAGAGTCTGTCAACAATCTGGGACAAATAGGAGAGCTAAGGGAAGTCACTCTGAAAGTGTCTTCTAAAAGGCGAGCACAGCACAACCTCAGAGAGCCTTACTCCTTCGTGAAGCAGAAATGCGCATCTGGTGAAATCCGTGTGGGCCAGTGGAGGATAAGGATGTGATTCCACTTGTAGAGAAAAGCAGAAAGGGAGCAGGAGACTGCAGGGGGACATAGATGCCACTAAGAGCCCAGAAAGGACAGCAGTCCGGATGCCTACTTGGGATCTACCCCTTGTTTCTGTGAAGAGCACTCTTGTGGGGGTAGGGGCGGGTCTAAATTCCTGCCTGCTGAATCAGCTGACTATCTGCTGACTCCAGATCCAGGCTCCATGGGAGGCTAGTCTGAGGATATAGATGGGGGTGGGGGAGTCATGAGTGTCTGAAATACGCTCAGTCTCTAACCCAGTACTAGGCTCTCAGAAAACAAAGGATTGCGCCAGCTTTTCCCATGTGTCCCTCTCTTCCTCATTAGGCTAGGCCTGCATCATTAATCCTGCATCCTCAGTGTCCTTTATTCTTTGCCAGCGTTTGCTGGGGACTCTTGGTGCCAGTCACGGGCTGGGCGCTCAGTTATATCGATCAGTGGTTCCCAAACTTCTGCGATGAGAAAAATCATTGAAGCCATCTCATTCTATTTTTATTGGCAAAATCTTGGGCAACAATTCTGTATCTACTGATTTAAGATCTAGGGAAGCAGCCCAAGAATATGTATTTTTTTCAAGTACCCCAAGGAATTCATACCATGAGATAATTTGGGGAAACCCTGGTAGAGATAAATAATACCAATAATAACATAATAATCATAAAATAAAATAAACAAAGATAATAGCTCTTTTCTGCAATGAGTACAGTCAGATGAAAGAACCGTCTTCAAAACAATCATTCCTGACCCAAGGGACACTCACTTTGCTTTCTAAGAAGACACATGAAAATAACAAGAAGTCCGTGTTTTTAACTCCATTGTTTTAATTTGTGTGATTTCCATGCAAGCATTTCTTGTGGGGATTGACTTGGAAATCCTCACATGAGGACAAGTAACCAAGGAGAGCCAGAACACAATACTGGCAATGTTGGCCCAACTGGAGGATCCTTTGCAAAGCTGTGATTAAGAATCGAAAATGTAAACTTTCATATTGTATAAAATGTAGAAGTTATAATGTATAACTTCTATGGGTTCTGGGAAACATTTGCAGATAGTTTGGAGAATGAGTAAGAGTAAAACTCAGCCACCCCCAGCAGAAACTTATGATAGATGAGACACTTAGTACGTACGTCTAATGGAGGCAAAAAAATCACCCAGCATAGGCCAGTAATGCAGAACTTGGAGCAGCTGGGCAAATTGTTCCCAGAAATTACTGGACAATCAAAATCTTATTTGGCTGCCACCATGCGGGTTGCCCAATATCCCTCCTCTCATCCCTATATCAGCATCTCTGCCTTCTTATCCACTATTATCTGTACCCTCACCCCATCCCCCAACCCAGAGAACTCATTCCCTTTCCATCCACTGGACTTGGCTCCCTTTCAGATGCTCTCACCCAACCCAGGAGCTTTATCAGTCCTTGAGGCATTTAATGCATGTACCAACCATAGAAACACAATGAAGCTATTTCTACATGGTGCCAAGATAATCAGAGCACTTGTTAGTGGGGGAAAATAATCTGTCTGATTGACAGTTGCTAGATACAGAGACTAAATGATGGACTGTGTTGATCACTTTTCAACTGGTACATTTTAGTGTTAAAAATTATTAAATGTTGGGGATTACGTGGTCCAAGGTTTTTGTTCAAATTTGTTTGTTTGCTTGTTTGTCTTGCCTTGTTTGGCAATGGAGTCCATCTTTCCAGTGAAATATTATGCAGAAGCCTAATACACATGTATGCAAGTCAAGCTACTCTGGATAAATGAAGGGAAGGGACTGGATTCCTGCTGCTCCCTGCATTTGTTCTCCCTCAGAGTCCTGCACGTCATTCCACAGATGCTTAAGACTCTGAAAAAAAACCTGTCTAGAGTCCTCTCAGCCCCTCATTTTACAAATGAAGAAACTGAGATCCAGAGATTGGAATCAGCAATGAGGTCCTGAGCAAAGAGGCCCACTGATCAGGAAGGAATATGTCTGAGACACAATTATCTAGCAGGGCTGAATTCAGGAATTGAAATTCTTGCCAATGGCAGCAAGACAAAGAAGGAAAACTCAAGTCTCTTGAATTCTCATCCATTGCTCTTGCCTCCACTCCAAGAAGCCAGCCTTGGTCAATGAGCCAACATTCCTCCACAGGTTCTCAACACCCTGGGACAGTGGGGCAGGTTGGCAAGAGGAAGAAGCAGATGTTTCTGAGGCCAGCCATCTAGTGCACACTGTACCCCTCACTGCTTTCTCTGTAAGCACTCTCTCATTTCTTTGAGGTTCTGAGCTGGATCGAGGTCAAAAATGATGAGTTAACCCCTTGTAAACTAGATAGATATCCTCAAAGGAAAGAAACTGGAAAGTTGCAGCTTTCATCTCCAGTCCGCCATCAATTTCTGTGTACTCCAGACATGCCTGTCAAGGAGACAAGTGTTCATATAGCTCTGTGCATTCCTTTCTTCATCCTTCCACCTCCCTCCCAATTACTGACCCAGTCCACATCTCTGCATTTGTATCTGTCACTATCCCCTTCTCCATCAAATATTCTCAGCTTCTGTCCACACTTTTTGCCCTGCCCTGGAAAGCCTCTCCTTTTATTATCTGCCAATAAGGTATTAATACATTAGTTGCCTCAAAGTGCACTCTTTAATGAAGGCCATGGACATTCATTTAGCTGAATTTGATAGTGACAACACATTGACATTGGTAAGGTTAATGATCCAATGCTTTATTTCATTGAACAAGTTGAACAACACTTAGCACATTGATCCTCAATGTCCTACAATCCATCTTTGCTATTACTTTAATGGTGCCATGGCATCGATGCCCTTTAAGTAACTGGCACCACGAAAAGATGGACTTGGCCTTGTCATGTTGGATTAGAGCTATGCTGAATTGTGAAAGATTTTTGTCTTTTCTTTATTCTCTCTTCCCTCTCATTTTATGTCCTCCTGATTGAAGAGGCAAGAGGGGGCCCATAGAGGCCAGGAGGGAGAATCTGGCTATACTGCAAAGAGACAAAATTGGGTGTGGAGAGATAAAATGACCAATGTCTTCTAAGCCCTCATTTCCTTCCCAGATCATCAGGCCTGTGTGACCTCAGGTAGGCCTCTGAACCTCCTTAGATCTCAGTGTCTTCATCTATAAAATTGGAGATAACTAATGTAGTTTACTTGCCCTCACTGCCTCACAAAAGATGGGTCCTAGCTTTAAAACATGGTGCTCTGCCCCTGGGTGCTAGGAGATGATGGAAGAAAAAGAAAAGAGTGGGCTAGGATCTCACCTGAGCCCCGCGCCCCCTGAGACTAGGCAGATATTTGTTTAGGGATGCCATGTACCAGAGCTTAACTCCAGGGCAATACCTGAAAAAGCTAGAAATAGAGTCTAAGATCTTGGTAAGCTCATGGATCTGCTGGGAAATGTCAATGAGGTCCTGACCAGGTAGGCAGAACACACTGATTGAGAAGGCATATGTACTTGAGACACAGACACACTTGTCCAGCAGGGCTAATTTTTTTTTTTTTTTTTTGGGACAAGCCTCCTGACCTGAGGGTAGGCCTTAGATGGGTGAAGACTTTGAAAGAGGAGCCCTGTTGATGGGAAAATGGGCTCCAGCTGGAGGACCACACAGAGCTCAGTGGTCTCATAGTCAAGCTATCCCACTATGGTTTAGCAGAATAGTGTCTAATGGTAACTAGGTCACTAAATCCAGCTAACTCTTAAGCCTACAAACTCACTGGATTAAGAATTAAGTCTATTCAAAGTCCTGGTTGGTTGGGACAGGCTGAGAATTTGAAAGAGAACACAGAAACATGATCTCTGCGCTAGTAAGTGAGAACTCCATAACACATGTGGACCCTGGAGGCCAACACACAGACCCTGGCTTTACCATTGCTTGTTGGCTGACTTGATCAGTAAACAGGTTACTAAACAACTCTTGAGTTTCATTCCCCTCCTCTATAAAAGAGGGAGGAACACTACCTCACGGGGGCGTTGTGACATTGATTGGTATAACGTTTGGGGTAGGGTGTAGCCTGGCTGGGGATAGGGGAGGAATCAGCAGCATCAAACTTTTGTTTGAAATGAATGGAATGAGGCAGAAGAAAGAAACATGAAGAATGTCTAACATCATTCATTTAACAGACCAGGCACCAAACTTGAGCTGAGAAAACAAAGACAGACTATACAGTGTTCCCGCACCCAAGTTCCCCACAGTCTAACAGAAGAGACAGACTGTGTATTTTGATGTCAAATCTGAAATATTTTGTTCCCAAGAAGGAAAACATTACCAATCCACAGAAAGAGAAAGTATGGGGGCCCCAGTCTTTCCATCGTCTCACTCACTGCCCCCCACATTTTGGTTCCGTGTAGGAGTAGATGGGTGAGTTTAACGCTGGGGCAAACCACATTTGGCTGTAGACCTAAGCCATGTTCTCTAGCAAATTTTACCAATAAAGTTTATATTTGTATTTCCATCTGTTTGACAACTGTGCCTTATTTCTCAATTGATTCTGAATTCAATAGGGGAATAAAGAGGGTGTTGTTTATTGGTTTCACAAAATCCAACATGATGCAGGTTATTGTACTGCAAAAGCATTTTCAAAGCATAAAAATGCAGCATGGAAGGATCTGTTCTATATGGTGTGTGTGTGCGCACGTGCACACACGCACATGTGAACATATGGAGAGGGGGTGAGTAGGGGAAAGATTTACAGAAGGAGGGATGGGCTGCTAACCAGAGAATGATTTGGAAAAGGAAAAGAAGCAATCCAGACAAAAAGAACTATGTGTTCAGAGGCCTGAATGGGAAAAAAGAGCATGTAAAATGTATCAGAAAGGGCAACATGATGTGCAAATTTTGAGTATGAGTGTTAGTATTATTTTGTCCACATTGTACCAAAGGACCTATATCTCAGAGGATAGCACTTCTCAGATTCCTCCCTGTCTGAGTCAACAATGCCCGACTAAACCAAGGAAATACCCCCATCAGACTTGGCCCTGTACACACTACAATGACACAGAAGTGTATTCTGGGGCATCGTTGTGCCTCAATAACTCTGGATCTTGAGTCTGGGTCCCACCATATCATCATCTGTGCAAACTCTGGAACTCCGGTTTCCCCACGTGGAAAAGGAACAGTATTACATAATCTCTAAGACTTCTTCCTGACGTTCCATGGAGTTCTCATCCTTTCACATTGTTTTTTTTAAAATCAGTTCTTTCTTGACCTTTCTGACTCTCAATAGGGCTCTCCATTCTCAAGATCTGGATAGATTAATTATCAATATTTCAGATCTAACTCGTCCAACTCTTGGGGGCATATTCCTGTAAAGCCTCACTTGGCACTTATTTTTATCACTTTATTATCCACATAGGAGGATATGGTCAATTTTGTAGAGAGGAAGCAAATATTGAGCTGAGCCAGTGTTTGGTTTAGAATCAAACACAATTCTTGAAGCTCTTCTCTTTCCCTTAAGAACTCCATTACCCACTAGTCATAGACCCAAAAAAAGGTTCATGCCGTGATTGTCTCTCTGCCAAAAATTGGGCACATTTGGAAATGTTTATTCCTCGGGGCAGAGTTTCTCAACTCCGGCACTACTGACATTTTGGGCTAGATGATTCTTTGTCGTGTGGGGCTGTTCTATGAATTATAGGATGTTTAGCAGCATCACCTGTCATCACGCACGGGATGCCAGTAGCACTCTCTCCCCAGTAGTGACAACCCAAACTGCCTCCAGACACTCTCTAATGTCCCCTTGAGTTCACAAATGCTTTCTCTGAGGACCACTGTTCTAGGAGGTTGCATTCCCTCTTCCTAAAGTGAGAAAATTGATAATAAGCATATGTGCATGTCCTCAGAAAGAAGCTAAGGAATGTACTTCTCTTTGATATTATTCGTTCGTCCCTTTGTTCATTCAACTAATGGAGTTCTTACTGGATGTTTGCTACACTTTTTGTTATTTAAATTCTCATTGTTAGACCCTAACTCTATCCACTTCAAGACAGACAATGCTGACATTCCCCATGTACCCTAGTTGTTTCTTACAGCATGGCTGCTATGGTCCTTTCCGTTGTTCATCATTCTGGGGCTCACTCATTTCCAGCTCTGCGCTTCCACACCTGCCACTCATCCACAGGAGATCGTATTGAAAACACCAAGGACCTGACAGGAAGCCCTTGAATTCTACATCTGGTTCTGCCACTTCCTAGCTGTGCAACCTTAGGAAAGTGTGAGCATCTCTGAGTGCCCCACCCTGGTCTGTAAAATGGGAATGATGACGGCACATTTCCACCTGCCCACCCACTTGTTTTGAGGGAAAAGAATATTGCAGAGGAAGTGATCTAAAAACTACAAAGCACGATACAAGAGAGAGAGATTGTTGTTATCATGATCATTATCTGTAAAACAAAAGATCTGGAAAGGGAAAGAGTATTAGCATAAACTGCTTATCAAACAAGAGAAAGCCAGCTGAGGGATGAAACAATAACCACCTAGACAGGAGGCAGGAGAAGGAATTAGAGGAGGAAGGCACAATCCCTTTGCTTCTCTGCGGGCAACTAAACTCACTTCCTCCAGGAGTGTGACCAAAGATAGGAAGCGCCAGCGTGACTGTGAGAAGGGGCTCTACTGGGCCCCACAGGCAGAGCTGCTTGATGGAGCCGGGACCTCGGGCCTCCAAGTGCAGTATTTTGATGGCAAGAGATAATCAGGAAGTAAATCTGTTAGCATATATTAGATATTTCCTATGTGCCAGGAACTATGCAAGGAGTGTTCCTCAGAATGTCTTAAGCACTGCATCTAGAAAGGATGGTAGGAGTCTATATTGCTCTCATAACCCAAGTGGTCATGTCTATGGTGGAAGTCCTGTCTATGCCACCCCAGTAGTCCAATGGAACATTTCTATATTCCAGTAGGACAAAACTGGTAAGCTTTGGAAACTCTAGAACGTGAAACAGGATAGTCCATGAAATCACTTAGGTAAATTATGAAGCATGTGTCGTAGTTCTATATTTTATAAGGATGATGATGATGGGGGTGCCTGGATGGCTCAGTCGGTTAAGCATCTGCCTTCGGCTGAGGTCATGATCTCAGGGTCCTGGGATCGAGCCCGGCATTGGGCTCCCTGCTCAGCACGGAACTTACTTCTCCCTCCTCCCTGCTCATGCTCCCTCTCACTATCTCTGTCGCTATCTCTGTCTCTCTCTCAAATAAATAAATAAAATCTTTTTTATGGTGATGATGATCACAAGCATGTGTGTACTGCTTAGTATGTATCAGGTACTAACCTAGACACTTTAAAGTCTATTCATTAAGTAACACAAAATAAAACTGAAGATAAATATGAGCACCATCGCATGGAGAGGCCTGCAGCCCTCCCTTCTCACTACCTAACCATTTCCATGGTTCTATACCTCTGGATTTTCAATGAAAGGGAAAAACAGAAGTATGTCCAAAATGGGCAACTGTTCAGGCAGCACCCAAGAAAAGCACTCCCAGCAGAGGTGAAAATGACCATATCACATTCAGTAGACAAGTAAGAGGATAAGTGATGGTGGATGAGCCTAGAAGGTGCACTATGTGGCTTCTCTGGCTGGAAGAGAACCAGTGAGCAGCAACAATGGGAAGAGAGGCAAGGGCAACTTGTCGGCAAATCTGGGGTTAGAAACTCTGAGGGAAGCTGGAGAAGATGTCAGTTTACAAGACACCACAGAGATTTCCCCTTTTCCACTCAGGTAGACATTTCAGCGAATGAATCTTGGAGTTGGAAGAGAGTAATTTAATAATTGTTGCTTGCTTGTGTACAAAGGTGCATAACCTAGTAAAAGGGCCATCACAGTCCCATAAAGAGACATTTTCTTCAGCACTCAAGGAAAACATTCTACCTCCAGACAAGAGCAGCATGGTGCTCCAGGGACATTTACTTTATGTGCTGCCCCCTCTCCTGACTAAGGAGACCGTGGCACCCAAAGATCTCAATTTTTGTAGACAACTGGTGAACACAGGTCATTCCAAGACCTGGAAGTTGTGATTTTTTATTTTGCCTGAGGTTAAGCCTTTCTTTCTGAGGCAACAAACAGGCTGTGGTTTCAATCTGTTTGAATCTGAAAGCCCATTCATTGTGGGCATGGCCATCGCTATGACTACTTGCTGCCCCGACTTGACCAGCAGGCTCAGGTCCAAGGAAACATCATCGGCAGCCACAGATTGTCTTTTCAGCCAAATACCGTGGGTCCCACATTTAACTGGGCTGTAAATTTGGAAATTTCATTGAGGGCCCATTCTGCCTCATCCACTAACAATGTAATGCCTTCCATGGCAACAGCTGGGCTTGGGAGCACCGGGTCACCCACACCTCTTATGGTGGCTTTCCTACTTGCATGTCAAGCTATTAGAATGGGGCCTGTGGATCCCAGTGCAGTTGCTTGAGATCCAAAAAGCACCCAGAAGCCTCAGAAAGGGGACATTTGGGGCACAAAACTTTCAGATGTCATCGGATATAGGGTCTGTCCTTTTTTCACCTTCTTTTCCTTCTAAATTATTCTTGATTATGCAGCATCTGCTTCCTTCTGAGATGCATATGCTTCTCCCCCTAAATCAGAATGCCTGTCGAGTAGCCCATACAGAGAGCTGCATACAAATACACAGCTGAAAGTTGTCTTTAGAAGTCCTCCATAAATCAGATCTACGAGCTCAGCTAGTACATCTCTGGAAGTGGCAGATAGCAGTACAGGCAAAGATAGAAAACACCAGACCTTCCCAAGTCATCAGATAGCTCAGAAGCTTTCCATCGCTCTAGGCACAGGCAGCAAGCAAGACAAATAGCAAGGAAACACTTCCCCTTCTTCCATTGGATGGATCTGCAACCTTCTTGGCAGTGGAAGAAAAAGGGAATCTGGGGTGTCAGGATAAGGCCACAAAATTCAAAGAGGGAGGATCAGATGATATTCTAGTCTCAGTAACCCCCATGTCAGTTTATCTGCAGGTCTCCCATACGCCATCCCTACTCTGCCTCTCCGTAAGTCACTAGTGTTCTCATGTGAGCCCCCAAACCCTCCTCTGCTATGAGTTCCTTTTAGACATAGGCTCTTATACATCTTTGTCACGTATCTTACATAGACTTAGTATTGAAAAAATATTGGTAGAATTAATTTGGTAGGGTTGGATGATTTGACTTGCGTTAGCAGCCATAAGAAAATTCACAAAATAAAGAAATAATTATTAAAGCCAAGACACCAAGAAGGCCTAGTGTGAGCGCAGCAATGTTATGGACTAAAAAAGCCAGCCTTTCTTGGAGAGCATAAAGAGAAGTCTTCGCTGACCTCTTTCCTCTAACAAATGTCTTTTGGGAGGGGCATGGGCAACTCTGAGAGCTGGAACTGGGTTCCAATAGGGAATCCTACTCAGGCCAGGGTGGGAGATTTCTCCCGCCTGTAATCTCAGAGTGTGGAGCCAAGGGGCAATTAGAGAAAACAGACTCTCCCTGCAAGCCAGAAACTTTAAATGGATTCTCTTTGTTTTTATAGCTTTATTGAGGTATAGCTGACATACAATAAACTGCACATATTTAAAGCACACAATTTGATAAGGTTTGACATATACATGTACCGATAAAATTATTACCACAATCAAGATTGTGAACATATCCATTTACCTCCCAAAATTTCCCTGTGACCTCCCTCCTGCCCCTTCCCAGCCCCCTCCCCAAGCAACCACTGACCTGATTTTTGCTGCTATAGATTTGTTTGCATTTCCTACTGTGTTCACATAAATGGAATCATGCACCATGTACTCAATAGTTCATTCTATGATATTGTTGGGTAGTATAGACGACAACTGGTCTATCCATTCACCTGTTAATGAGCATTTGGATTGTTTCCAGTTTTGCACTACTACAAATAAAACTGCTTATAAACATTTGTGTAATGTACAAGTTTTTGTATGGACATGTGTTTTCATTTCTGTTGGGTAAATACCTAGAAGTGGAATAGCTCAGTCATGTGGTAGATGTATGTTGAATGTTCGAGAAACTGCCAAGTGTTTTTGCACAGTTTTTGTACCATGTTACATTAGCAGCATCAGTATGAAAGTTCCAGTTCCAACACATCCTTGCCAATGCCTAGTCAATCATTTTAATTTTAGCTATTCTAACAGGTAGTGGAGTATCATTGTGGTTTTACTTTCCATTTTCCTAATGACTAATGATGTTGAATATGTTTTTATACGCTTATTTGCCATCTGTATATCTTCTTTGGTGAGCATGTGTTCAAATATTTTGCCCATTTTTAAAATGAGGTTGTTTTGTCCTTATTATTGAGAGTTTTTACAAGATCAACTTTGTTGTGGATTCATTTACATACATTGCAATGAGGTTTAAAAAACTTATATGTCCCAGTAACCACTGCCAAGATCAAGACTCAGAGCATTCCCATCACCCTAAAAAAGTCCCACTTCCTTTTGGAGGGTCCATCCCTCCCCCTCAATGTTTATCCTTTTTGAAATGGCAGGTTTATTGAGATATATAATTCATATACCAAACAATGCACCCATTTAACGTGTACAAGTCAGTGGTTTTTGGTATAATCCCGGATTTTGAAATATCATCATAATCAACTTTCAGCATTTTCAACACCTCCAGAAGAAACCCCGGCCCCATTAGCAGTCACTCACCACCTCCCCTCCTTCCTCCTCTATTTCCCCACCACCAACCACTAATCTACTTTCTGTCTCTACAGATTTGCCTGTTATGGTTATTTCATATAAATCAAGCCATGCAATAAGTGTCATTTTGTGACTGGTTTCTTTCACAAAGCATGTTTTCAAGTGTCATCCATGTTGTAGCAGGTGTCAGTACTTTGTTATTTTTATTGCCAAATAATTTTCTATTATATGGCTATGCCACATTTTATTTATTTATTTATTTATCAGTTGATAGACATTTGGCTTTTTTTACTTTTTGGTTATTATGTATAATGCTGTCATGAATATTTATATACCAGTTTTTGTGTGGACTTTCATGAAATCGTAAAAAATATATATATTGGTCTCTGCCCCCAGTTCCTAGCACAGAGCTTTTGAAACTATTTTCTAAGTGATAAAATTGATAAATGATAAATGATAATTTTCTAAATGATAAAAGTGTTAGAAGCATCTCTGGTTCTAATATTTGGTCTTTAGCCTTATCACTGACACAGGGCTCCTAAATCTCTTGTAAATTCCTAAGTGCTAAGAGCAGGAGGAGCATCTTTTGTTCTAATAAGGAGATTCTGAGTGGGCTCCTGGATGGCGGCCGGTCACTAGAGAACCCAAGTCATAATTGGAAACTTGGAATCTTCCCCATCCCCCACCCGACCCATTTTCCAGAGTAGGGAGAGGGGCTAGAAATGAAGCTAATGATTGATCATGTCTATGTGAGGAAGCCTCCATGAAATCCTAATAGTATGGGATTTGGTGAGCTTCCAGATTGGTGAACACAGCCACAAATCAGGAGGGTGATACACCCTTACTCCATGGGGACAGAAGCTCCTGTCCTTGGGACCTTTCCAGACCTCGCCCTAAGCATCTCTTCATCTGACTGTTCATCTGCATCTTTTATCATATCCTGTAATAAACAGATAAACACAAATAAGCATTTCCCTGAGTTCTGTGAGCCACTCTAGCCAACTGATTAAATCCAAAAGGGAGGAGGTCATGGAAAGCTCTGTTTTATATCCAAGTTGGATGGACGTTGTAGGTAACTTGGGGACCTATTACAGTTGACCCTTGAATAACGTGGGGGTTAGGGGTGCTGACCCTTGTACAGTCAAAAATCTGCATATAACTTTTTTTTTTTAAGTAGGCTCCATGGCCAGCATGGAGCCCAATGCAGGGTTTGAACTCACAACCCTGAGACCAAAACCTGAGCTGAGGTCAAGAGTCAGAAGCTTAACTGATTGAACCACCCAGGCACCCTCCCCTTTTTAAATTATTATTATTATTATTATTATTATTATTATTATTATTATTATTATTATTATCTTTGCATATAACTTTTGGCCGCCCATAAACTTAACTGCTAATAGCCTACAGTTGACCAGAAACCTTAACAATAACATAAACAGTCAACACATTTTTTTTTTATGTTATAGGTATTATATGCTGGTATATATATAGGTATTATATATAGGTATATACAAAGTAAGCTAGAGAAAAGAAAATTTTACTAAGAAAATCATAAGAGAAAATACATTTAAAGTGTTGTATTTAATCGAGAAAAAAATCTGTGTGCAAGAGGACCCACGTGGTTTAAAAATGTGTTATTCCAGGGTCAGCTGTACTTGTGATTGGCACCTAAAGTGGGTGGCAGTTTTGTGGGACTGAGCTCTCAACCTGTGGGATCTGTAGATAGTGTCAGAATTGAATTAAATTGCAGGACACCCAGCTCGTGTCATGGAGAATTGCTTATTGCTATGGGGAAAACCCCCACACACTTGGTGACCAGAAGTGTCAGAAGTCAAGTATTCTGTGTAAAAATAAAGGAGACATAGGAAGGAGGACTGGGTTTTTCCAATACAATTATGTTTTATTTGTATGTGTGTGCAGAAAGAGGAATTGCTAGGCCATATGGTAATTCTATGTTCAACCCTTTTTTAGAAATTGGCAGACTGTTTTCTAATGATCTATACCATTTTGCATTCCAACCAGCAGTGTGTGAGGTTTCTGATGACTCCACATCCTCAAAGACACTTATTATTATCTGTCTTTTTTATTACAACCATCTTAGTGGTTATTAAGTGGCAACTCATTGTGCTTTTGATTTGCATTTCTCTGATGGCTAATGATGTTAATTAAGCATCTTTTCATGTGCCTGTTGGCCATTTGTATATCTTCTCTGGAGAAATGTCTATCAAATTCTTTGCCTAATTTTAAGCTGAGTTATTTGGTTTTTTAAATTATTGAGTTGTAAGTGTTCTTTATGTATTCTATATAAAAGTCCTTTATTGAATATATAATTTACAAAAATTTTCTTGTGGGTTGTCTTTTCACTTTCATGATGGTATACTTTGAAGAACAAAAATTTTAATTTTGTTGATGTCTTATTATGGAGACTTAAGAGTTCTATGCATATGATTAATCATATGATTATGATTAATAATCATAATCTAGACTAATGATTATTAGTTTGATAATATGCATTGCAAATATTTTCTCCTAATCTGATTTGTCTTTTCATTCTCTTAACAGTATCTTCTGAAAAGCAGAAGTTTTAATTTTCATAAAGTCCAATTGATCAATATGTTCTTTTATAGCTTATCCTTATGGCATATTATCTCTGAAACTTTTGTTTTCTTTTAGATGTTATATAGTTTAGGTTTTACATTTAAGTCTGTGATCCATTTGAGTTAACATTTCTATATATGCAAGGTATAGATTGAAATTTCTTTTTTTTTCTTTTTTTTCTATAGATATTCCACTGTTCAGCATTATTTGTTAAAGACTATCCTTTCTCTACTGAATTACTGAATTGCTTTTTAGCCTATGTCAAATAAGTTGTCCAGATATGTGTGGATCTGTCTATAAATTCTCTTTTATTTTCCATTGATATATTTGTCTATCTTTAAACTAATATCACACTGTCTTGACTATTATAGCTTTATTAGCTTTGAAATCAGGTAGCGTTAGCCTTCCAACTTTGTTCTTTTTTAGAGTTACTTTGGCAAGTCTAGATTCTTTGCATATATAGTGAATTTTAAAATTAGCTTATCAACTTGTACAAAAAAAGCCTGCTGGGATTGCACTAAATCTATAAATCAAATTAAGGACATTGACATCTTAACACTACTGTTTCTTTGTACATGTATAAAGTATATCTCTTCATTTATTTAGGTCTTTAACTTCTCTCAACAAAATTTTATAGTTTTATTGTACAGGTTTTTCACATCTTTTATCAGATTTGCCACTAAGTATTTCATATTTTTTGATACAATTGTAAATAGTTCTCTGGCTTAATTTCAATTCCATTTATACATTGCTATTTTATGAAAATATAACTGGTTTTTATATTTTGATCTTATAGCCTACAATCTTGCTAAACTTACTTATTAGTTCTAGTAGTTTTTTTGTGGATTCCATCAGATTTTCTGTATCAGTGGTTCTCAACTAAGGGTGGATTTTAACCCTTGAAGGTCACGCAGTAATGTCTGGAGACATTTTGAGTTTTCATGCCTTGAGGTCAGGGCATAGGCAGTGATATGGGCGTCTAGTGGATAGAAGTCAGGGTTACTGAGAAACATCCCACAACCCATAGAACAGTCCCACACAACAAAAAATTATTAGACTCAAAATGACTGGCAGACCTTGAAAAAAAAAAGTTCTACATAGACAAGTATGTCATCTGCAAGTAAAGTTTTACTTTATCTTTTCCAATCCTCTTGATTTTTACTTTTTTTTTCTCCTAGTTGTGCTAGACAAATCTCCAATGTTAAATAGAAGAGGAGAAAGCAGACATATTTGTCTTGTTATTGATTTTAGGGGAAAAGTATTGAGTCTTTCACTATTAACTATGATGTTAGCTGTAGGTTTTTTGTAGATGGCCTTTATCAGGTTGAAAACATCCCCTTCAATTCCTAGTTTGCTGAGAGATTTTTAAGGCGTGGATATTACATTTTGTCACATGATATTTCTGCATTTATTGAGATGATTATTAGTTTGATAATATGGTGAATTACACTGATTGACTTTCATATGTTAAACCATCTTTGTTTCCCTAGGATAAATCCCATGTGTTCAATATATTATTCTCCTTTTTTTATGTTGTTGGATTGGATTTGATGAAAGTTTGTTTAGAATGTTTTTGTCTACGTTGATGAAAGGTATTAGTCTATAGTTTTTTTTTTTGTTTGTTTGTTTGTTTGTCTGTTGTTTTACCTGTTGTGTCTTTTTCTAGTTTTAGTATCAAGGTATCAAAAAATGAGTTGAGAAATATTTCCTCCTCTTCGATTTCCTGGAGCACTTTATGTAGAATTAGTGTTATTTCTTCCTTAAGTGTTGGGGAGAATTCACCAGGGAAGCCATCTGAGCCTACAGTTTTCTTTGGAGAAAGATGTTTACAGATTTAACATCTTTTTTGCTATATGGCTATCCAGATTACCTGTTTCTTCTTGATGAGCATCAGTAGTTTGTTCTATTCAAGAAATTTGTCAATTTCATCTAAAATGTCAAAATTATAGGAATAAAGTTGTTCACAATGTTCCCTTATTATCCATTTAATATCTGGAGTGAGGTTACCTCTCGTATCTGATATTGGTAGTGTTCTCTCTTTGCTTCCTGAGCATGGGACTGGTTCTTGGAGATTGATAAAATTGAAAAACCTCCAGACAGACTGTTTTCTATTTTGGTGATTTCTGCTTTGATCTTTATTACTTTCTTTCTTTTTACTTTAGATTTAGTTGTCCTTTCTTTCCAAGTTTTTTAACATGGAAAGTGAGATCATATGATTTTAGACTGTTCTTTCCTAATATAGATGTTTAGTGCTATAATTTCTTCTCTAAATACTGCTATAGAGCAGCCCACAAATTCTAATATATTATGTATTTATTTTTATCCAATTCAGAATTCTTCTGATTTTATCTTTGACCAATGGGTTTATTTAGAAGTGCATTATTTAGTTTCTAAATCTTGAGGGATTTTCCAGGTATCTTTCTGTTATTGACTCCTTATTTAGTCCATTGTGGTCATAGAACATATATTGCTGGACTTGAATCCTTTTAAATGTATTGAGACTTGTTTTCTGGCCCAGAATATAGCCCATCTTAACAATCTGCAATAGCAAGCAAGCCCCACCCAGAGGGCAGGCATTTAAGGGCAGGCTTCCATCCCTAAAAAATACCTGACCATGTTCTAACACATAAAAAGAATATATATTCTGCTGTTATTGGATGGGATTGCTCTGTAAAGGTAGTTCAGTCCAATTGGTTGGTAGCTTTGTGCAAGTCTACCTTGTCCTTGTTGATTTTCTGAGATCTGTAACTTTGTAGTTTTCATCAAGTCTAGAAAAACAATTGTCAATTCTGTCTCCAAATATGTTTTTGACTTCCCTTTCCTTTTCCTCAGGGATTCTGATCACATGTATACGAAGATGCTTGAAGTTGTCCCACGGCTTTTTCCATTTTTAAGTTCCTTTTTCCTGTGTGTGTTTCACTTTGGGTAGTTTCACTTGCTATGTCTTCATGTTTAAGAATCTGTTCTTCTGCAATGTGTAATCTGCCATTAATCCCCCAGTGTATTTTTCATATCAGACATTGTGGTTTTTATTTCTAGAAGTTCAAAGTTCATTTTGGATGCTTTGTATACTTTCCATGTTCCTACTTAACTTTTTGACATTTGCCTCGATGACAGAGGCTGAGGGAAATAATGGAGTCAAGGATACACAGGAAAAGAGTTCAGGCATTGAGAGTAGCTCAGTCCATGAGGCTGTGGTGACAAGTTCACACCAGAGGGTTGTGAGCATTTGAGGAGGCACTTTTTGTACAGAAGACATGCACAACTGAAGAACCAGAGTTTTCTGACTTGTGACGTGGATTTGAAAGCTCAGAGGACAAGGGACCCTTAGACCTGCTTCAGTTCACAGTGAACAGCAGTGAAGGTTCATGAGTCAGGCCAGTTCCCAGGCCAATTCTCCTTCCAGGCAGTGGCAAGAAGGGATGTGTGAGGGGCCATGAGGCCAGAGGTCATCACTAGAAAGGATACACCTTGGGGGATGTGGTCTAGCTCTACACACCTGGCATAAAAAAATTAGGAGGTATCCTTTTAAGTTTGGGAGTGTTCAACAAATGGTAGTGGCATTTCTCAAGGTCATTTCATGGCAGGATTATTCTCATCCTTCAGCTCTCAGCTCAAATGTCTTCCCTAGAGAGGCTTTCCCTCACCATCTATTCTACAAGGCCTTTTCCACTTTCTCCCTGACCCCTCAACTTGTGTGCAGATAATGTAACAGTTAAGAGCATGGACCCTGAAGCCAAATTGCCTGTATTTGAATCAGATTCTGTCGCAGACTCACTTCACAAATTTGGGCAACCTACTTAGTCTTGCTTGTCTCCACTTCCTATTGATTAAATGGTCATAATAGTACCTAGGGTTGTTGTATATATTAACTGACTTAATATTAGGTTGAATCTATGAAATTGCCATGGGGGGGTGTCAGAAATGGTCCAATGTGAACAATTTAATAACAATAAGCCTGATACACATATATAAGGACTTAGAACAAAGCCAGTATGCTTTATATAAAAGTGTTAGGTATTATAATTTAATCTGTAATTGTTTTTCTTTTTCAGTCATTCATTGCTCATATCTTACATCAGAATGTAAACCCCTACATGGACATTAGCCATCTTTTATGCCACTGTATCCAGAGCACTGGCATGTGACCATTGTTCAATAAATAGTTATTGAACAAATGAATGGCACTTTTGTCCCTATCCTTGTAATGAATGGCCATAAGATTCTGGGTGGGAGTCATATACATGTGACTGAAAGGAACCATGTTCTTAACTGATGTGTCTCTATGGAGAAGTAAGGACAAAAATAGGGACTGCAGGGTTCTGGTCCCATACAGCCCTACCCTCCTTGCTTGCCCTCTCAGCCCCCGCTAGCCTGCATCAGGCTTGAAAGAGCTGGTTGTTGTTTCCCATGGCCTTCAGTACAGTCACATGCTACTGGGCTGAGGGGCAACAATCCTAATTTTCCCAAAAGAAGCAGAATTGCAAAATGAATAAATAAGAAATATACCCTTGCGTCTGTGTGTTTGTTCGACAATCTGGGTTTGTATATTCCGTTGCCATAATGATGGGGGTGAGCTAAGCTTTGGAGCCAAGTTCGCATCTTTATCTGGGTTGCCTGGGAGCCAGCCTGGTGGGACAATAAGTGAGCAGAACCACAGTGGGTCTAAGAGCCCCTTATTAAATACATGGCCCAGGATCTAGGGACCTACATTTGTTTCACATAAATGTGGCTTTTGTTCAGGCTAATCTGTGCCAGCAGGTAGCTTGGCATCGTAGTAAAGCACCAGCATTTTCCTTGACTGCCTCCTCAAAACCTGGCCACAGAACTTGCCAAAGGGTGGGCCCTCTGCTCCTGGCAGAGCTTCCGACCACAGAGCCCAGTTCGCCCTCCCCATGCACTGGGTCCCCATCTTTGCTTTGAAAAGCAGAGTTTAAAAAACAAACAAAAAAAACCCCACTCTGTTTCGTCTACCCATGGATGTTTCTTAGAGGCAAGATATGGGCTGGATCTGTCCCTTTATGGGAAGGCTTTGTGGTGTCATTACCCTAACATCTGGGCTGAGTCCCGGCGGCCCCAGAACCACGAGTCTGAGCCACAGATCCTAGGCTCACAAAGGCAGTTAAGGGAAGTCAGTTCACAGTTCACAGAGAACAGCAGTGAAGGTTCATGAGTCAGGCCAGTTCCCAGGCCAATTCTCCTGGGAGAATTGTGTGCCTATTAGACCTTGTAATGGTTCTTTTGAGAATTTTGCTCCTCTCTCCATGGGTATCTATGTCTCTATGTTTCTCCTACATGTTTTCTCTTTTTCTGTTGGAATGATAGCTTCCCACACCCTTCCCTCTCCTCTCAGGTCTTTAGAGTCTCCTCCTTTGCCACCATTGTACTTTGATACCTGGATCCAGCAGCACAACACAGCCCAGATTTAATTTTCTGCCACTCACTCTTGGCCTCCCTACACTATCTCTTCAGGCCAGTAAGCTTGTATCCCCTTCCAAAACACTCCATGTCCTTGTTATATCTTGGTTCCTTTTGTTATCTCACTTGGCTGGAAATGTTTTACCTGATATACTTGTCAAAGTCCAATATACCTTCTAAACTTGAGCCCAAATGGTCACTTCTCTGACTCTCCTTAACACTTTATCCCTTCCTATGCCAGCACTTTACTATTATAGTGTAATTTCTTACTATTTGCCTACAAGAATGACTGTTCCTCCAAAGTAGGGACCATGTTTCATTTCTCTCCATTTCCCTTGTTTCAAGTATGGGGCCTAGCTACTAGTAGGTACTCAATTAATAAAATAGTAGATACTCAATTAAATGAATGAATGAATGAATGAATGAGTGAATGAAAGAATGAGGTCTGCTGAGTATCAGGTGCTTTCCCCTAAAAGATCAGTGTTCCTAGGATTCTCAACAAACTCTAGGCTCTCCAAATGTATCATCTTGAAGAAGAAGACTTCATTTATAGACATTCTTGGGCTTTTATTTTTCACTTTACTGTATCCAATATTAGTCTCGTGGGTAGAATACAAATTGGAAGGGAATATAGAGGGTGTCTCCTGAATGGACTATTCCCATCATTACTGACAGTTCTCTACCAGAAATGCCCTGTACTCTTAGCACTTCATCTTTACACAGGGCAGTGCTAGACTGCTTCTTTCTTAAGTGGATCTCCTGTTGCCAACAGATGTCAAGTATAAGGAACTTTACTTTTAGCTGGTTGATAAGATTTCTGTAGTAGAAAGGAGACAGTGCTTGGCCTTCTAAAGGAACTAACAACCCACCACCTTGGATTACTCCATGTCCACGCAGCTCCCACCTTCCAAGCATAATTCTTGTTAGGTTTTACTTACTTTTAAGTCTGTTTTAACCATGGAAGACCTTGGTTCTCTCGCTGAACCCATTCAGTTTTTTGCAATTTCATTATGTTATTCCAGTGTATAGCATTGGCCATGCTCCTGACTCCATTCCAATGGAAAGACGAGGTTCTATTATGTGGCTGCTCCCCTCCTGGCATTTTAACACTTAGCCCATCCCCACACTCACTATTCATCTCAGATTGCCTAGGGCAGTCCCAATTTATACACGTTGTCCCAGTGTAATTATTAATAGCACCCCCTTTCATTCTCATAAGTGTCACAGTGTGGATGATAAATTGTATGGTCACCCTACCCATCTCTGGTTTTTCCTACTTCTGTCTCTGAACTGATAGCTCACTCACTTGTCACACCCACCTTGTAATATGCTGAGATAGGACAATTCCAGTCCTGACCTATTTCTGTCAATTCCACAGCATTTGGGTTGCTGGGCAGAGAGTCAGTGAATATGTTAGAACGAAATTCCAGCCTTCTGTCCATGCCCCATAAACAAGTATGTCCGTACTCAACACACACACACACACACACACACACACACACACACTCTCTCTCTCTCTCTCTCTCTCTCTCAGTTGAAACAACATTAGCATCGTGTTTTTAACAAAGAGACCTCCATGTAGTGGAAAGGGAGGGAGAAAATTGTCTGGCAGCATTATAATGATAGATGTCAAACAGTGACATAGAAAAGAATTATAAAGGACCAAAAAGATAGGGCTAGACAGTGATCAAACCCTTTTTATCCAATGGGATGCCATTTTCCTTTCAAACCCCACACCATAAAGGGAAGGGATATTTTTGCACAGACACTGGCACAAATAATGCTCACAAAGTCTTCCCAGCAGATGCTCATTACCTAAGCTGGCCACCAAAGAGTTCCCACCTAAGTTACACCCCGTGAGCTGCTCACCTTAAGCCAAAAGGGAACATTTGCCTGTTAGCAGTGTTTCATCAGTGTGGCTTCCCATTCTGCCTCCTCTGAAACCTGCAGAAGCCTAGAGGCATTTGATCTGTTAAGCATTTTATGCTGAAAATATCCCTTATTTAAAATGGCTTCATTATACCTCCAGAATGGCCCCAAATAACACTCCAGGGTTACAAGCTTGTCTGTGAATTCCAACTTGGTGTGGGTAGCCATTCCCTGAACATTGCTGAAAATCTAATTATTCCAAGAAGCCTTCCCTGATCAAGTGGGGTCAAGGTGAGGTGACTTTTTTCCTTCTAACTATCACTTGTAACCAATACCCTTATCCGAGCATTCACATCAGCACAGATAAATACAGACATAATTCTGACCTCAAATCCACCCACTGTGAAAGAGAATCTTATGTCCAGCTCAGCACTCTTTTCTGAATGCCAGAGCATCTCAACCTATGCATCATGACTGGGTTACTGGTGTTCCAAGGTACTGATCCTCAGCTCCTCAGGTGACCAGGCTGGGACCTGAAGCAGCCAGAACTCATGAGAAATTGTCCCAAGGACTGAACACCTTCATTGGCTTTACTCCATCGTACTATTCAATATTAATATTTTCTATGTGTACCATGGCATAAAAACATTAGGATGAGTTGCCATGGATCAAGGCATGGCCCTAGGACCAAATGTGAACCTTGAGGTGAATTAAAAGGAAAAATTTGTCATTAATGTGATAATTAACAAGTCAAAAATAATAATAACAGATAGAAAAATGGATCAATAATGTAAAAATATATCAGTTCTAGGGCGCCTGGGTGGCTCAGTTGGTTAAGCGACTGCCTTCGGCTCAGGTCATGATCCTGGAGTCCCGGGATCGAGTCCCGCATCGGGCTCCCTGCTCAGCAGGGAGTCTGCTTCTCCCTCTGACCCTCCCCCCTCTCATGTGCTCTCTGTCTCTCTCATTCTCTCTGTCTCAAATAAATAAATAAAATATTTAAAAAAAATTTAAAAAAAATTAAAAAATATATATATATCAGTTCTAAACAGAGTAATGAATACATTGGGTGGTAACACTGAAAGTAAAGTCATATGCTGTCCATTTTGTCACTGAATCTCATCGTGTCTCACTTTCATTATTGGTCAGACTTGTACCACATTGCCTTCTGAGATCACACTCCCCCTGATGCCACCCAAGGGATACAACAGGAAGGCAACTTGACGTATAAAGAGTACTAGCCTGAAAATTAACCTGTCTTTGATGACAATGGTGAGGCTGTGGACAAGTCACAACCTCTCCAGGCCTCAGTCTTCCTATCCTTTCAATTAGGGGATCGATTTAGTCCTTTTAGTACCAAAATCCTATGGCTGTTTGAACATTTGTCAACATGGCTATAACTAGAAATAAGAATAAATAGTAAGTATATTGGGTTTATTTAAAACAAACAAACAAACACCATCGTCCCATTTAGTTCTACTTCACTAATCCAACCTATAGTAGAGACCTAATACAACAGTAGTGAAGACTTCTAGGGTTCACCCATGACCAATTCTCCCCCCCTTCTAGGCACACAAGAGCATTATACTCCCTCAACTGCTTGTAGTTAGGCAGACCATGTGACTGGTTCTGGACAATAGACTGTGATTGGAAAGGATGTGCTTCAAAGAACTTCACTGCCAGTGGGAGACCCTTCGGCAGATTCTTCTTCTGCCAGAACTATTGACAAGTCTGTGTGTTCTAGATGGTGCCACAACAAACTTGTGCCCCATCAGCCTGGGTCCCTGAGCAGCCATGTAATGCAGACTTCTCCCTTGACTTTCGTGAGAAATACACTTTGGTTTGGGGAGATTTGGGAGTTGCTCCTTTCTGTAGCATAACCTAACCTATGTTGACTAACATATTAACCCCACTCAACCAGCTAGCTATACCCATTTTCTGTTCTTCGTTTTGTCTGTCTATCTAGTTGTTTTAGAGAACAAGCCCCTGGGTGAAGTAGAAGAAGAAAAGGAAGACAGGTCACGTCCTTGTATTTTTGTTTGGGCAATGTTGAGTTGTACAGGGATTGTAGAGTAAAATTGAGGCTACCACTCATGGTATGAGTTGATGATTCTAATAACAATAGAAAACTCACTGTTTGAGCGAGGACAACCAGAAGGAAAAATATAAAAGGGGAGGAAGAATGCAATCATATTTTTTATTATCGTAAAACACTCATCTTTGGTCCCCATCACCCAGTGTCATACTTTTGACCCTTTCCTTACTGAAGACCTGGAGTGGCCCCGATACATTTGTCTTTTGCTTCCCTGCACTTCCATTATGATGTGGAATTCTAATGCCAGAGCCCCCATCAGCACCTCTGCTCAGTGGTTCGAAGTGGGTTGAATTGTAGCCGGCGGCAGGGGGTGATAAATGTAGCGTGAGTTGCCTTTCCCCCAGCAAACTGCAAATTGCCTGAGCAGTACAGCCCACAAAAGGTTCCCGTGGAGTGAATTTATCTTGCATTGTCGAGTGCAGAGGGAAAGAGGAGAGACCAGGCATTCTGTTTTTGCAAAGTCACATTCGATCTTGTTCAATGTGCAGGCCACACATCTTTTAAAGGGGGCTCCAATGGAAAAGAACACCAACCCAGGAATGTAGAACAGATAAAGGGATTTGTTTTTAATGCTGTTGGAGTTCACAACTGTGTGAGCATTTCCATTTCAAGTCACTCACTCCTGGATAATAATAATGTGTTCTGCTGGAGTGCATGTTATGTCACCCAATAATTCAGGATGGAGAAGACCATGCCACGGACCAGAGGACACAACCAACAAAAGGCAAGCTCTTCCTTCCATCCTATCACCTATTCGTTCAGAAGAGGAGAGCTATGTTCCTATCAGTGGCCCAAGTTTGTCTTGATCCTTGCTTCTGAGTTGGCATGCTCAAGTAAGTTATTCCTTCTAGACAAAATTCCATTAATACTTCATGGGTCTGTTGAAACAGCTGCCATTTTGGAATCTTTCCAAGTGTTGAAAAGTAGTAAGAACCTTGGTATCTGACTAGCTTCATTACACCAGGCTTTAGAATGAGGTCTTCAGGGCAGGGCTTTCAGATACAGATCTTTCCCTGTCTCCTGGAATAAGTGATAACAATAACAGCTTTTCTTGAGAAAGCAAGAGTTGTCATAGGACTTCATAACATTATCCTAGCCACGGGTCAGAAGACAGTCTATTATAAGACTCAATTGTCTTTTTTTTTTTTAATGTTTTCAGGTGTGTGGGAGGTGGTTATTTAGTTTACCTTGCTATCTAGAAAGCATCCTCTTCTTTAAAGTGTTGGCCAAATCCTCTCCCATTTTTCTAGACCCACCTACCACATACATCCCTGACAACTCCAGCCCACAGAGATTTCTCTTCTGCCAAAGACTGAGTACTTATGGCCTGAACCACTGTCTTGACCCTCATTATAAACACGTGCAATCCCCCTTGCATCCCTCACAGCATACGCAGTAGGCAATAAAACCTAAACTTTCTCAGCTGGAATAGCAGTTAATATAGTGACAATTGATAGCTGGGGCTCTGGAATCACACAAAATCAGGCTCAATCCCAGGCCCTTTAATTACTAGCTTGGACAAGTTAGTGATCATCTTCATATTTCAATTTCCTCATTGTAAAGTGGAAATAATGATCATAATATCTACATCATAGGGTCATTGAGAGGAGTAAGTGAGATAATGCATTTAAAGGGCTTAGCATGATGTTCAAAAATATTTGTAGTCTCTGGTAAGTGTTAGTAGCTATTATTGTTCTTGATTATAATTTATGGACACTCCCTTTGTTATGTGATGACCTTCCACCAACAGCTCTTTTATTTTTTTATTTTTATTTTTTTTAAAGATTTTATTTATTTATTTGAGACAGAGAGAATGAGAGAGACAGAGAGCACATGAGAGGGGGGAGGGTCAGAGGGAGAAGCAGGCTCCCTGCCGAGCAGGGAGCCCAATGCGGGACTCGATCCTGGGACTCCAGGATCATGACCTGAGCCGAAGGCAGTCGCTTAACCAACTGAGCCACCCAGGCGCCCCCCAACAGCTCTTTTAACTGGAGTCTTCTGAGTCATAGCAGGGACTCCACTCCAGAATTCTTTGTTCTAAGGTTGGACTTACAGAAAATAAAGGCAAAAGTTTCCTATTACCATATTCTGGTACATTTGGTTAGAAGAATGTCCCTGGGAAATGTGAGCAAAATGGAAACATAAGGAAATCCTCTGAGACAGAGTACTCAGACAAATTCCTGACCAGAACAGAAATTACCAAGTGTTCTCCATCAGGAAAGGGCTCCTGAATTCAAGTTGTTGCCTGATTGAATTGGAAAAGCCATCACATAGATTATGAGGTTCACGTCCATAGATACTGGACATGTGCTAAGAGCTGAAACAACTCACTGGCCCAGCAAGCTGCTCACAGATAAACATCTTCAGGAGAATCCTGTGGCAGGCCCTGTGCAGATGCATTTTCTCCCTGTTTGGGTGAAAATAGATTGACTTTTTCACAATTCACTGTGGCATTTGAGGGTAAGATGGGGAAAAATCCACACTCCGTGGTGCTTGGTTATTACCAAAATTATTTTTATAGATGTGCCCAAATATCAATGGATGCCAATATTTTTTCCCAAATGCTGTATAGCCTGGGAGGGAGACTCTTTTAAAAATACACCATTGGTTTGGAAGTGTTGTACTGTCTATACTCATTTAGGAGAGAACCTCTTTATCAATTATCCCAAATCAGCTCCAAACACCAGTTGGTCTAGCAGGGGTCTCTTCACTCTTGAAAACAACAGATCTCCTTAATCCTGACCTTTTCAAACCATAGAACCTGACTTCCCATCCCAGCAGACCACATCCTGCCATCTGTCCCAATATCATTCCCTCTCACCTACAGGGCCCAGCCTCAAGGGAGTTTGCCTCTTGAGCCATGTGGTCATTTTCAATTAAAGATTCCCAAAGCAATAAACATTAACTTGAAAAATTTTACAAAAACGGAATGCTGAACAACAATAAGAATACACTGCCCTTTGGGTATGCTAAAACCCACGCAGAGACTATAGCCTATTGGTAACCTTTCAGAAATAATATATCAACAACCTTTACAATTAACAAGGTTAAAAATTAAGAAATGAAAAATAATCCAATTGAGTTACAAAGTGAGACTGTTTCATTATTTTGATGGTGAATTCACCAATTTCTAACTCCATGAAATGCTTCAGTAAATTGAATTCCTTTTGTTTTTAAGTTATGAATCATGCTTTCTATACATATAAGAAAGTTCCACTTGTCAATTTGCTTGTGGACTAGCCCATTTATAATGGTCCTTGCTCTGCACAATACTAACTTGTGTGGCTTGCCTAGGCCTTCTGTTGTGTTTCTGGTAGTGGAGATGGAGTGACAGGGAGTTAGACTCTGACCCCTCTGATGCTTTCCTCTTTGGGACCAATCGATGATGAGGCCACAGACTTGTCCCTGAGGCACAGATTTAGCAAAACTGGGATCTAACCAGACCAGAACCAAATCCACAACCCTAATGACAGTGATACTCTCTTTTTTTCCTAGGATTTTATTTATTTATTTATTTACTGGAGAGAGAGAGAGAGAGTCAGGGGAGGGACAGAGGGAAAGGGAGAGAGAGAATATCAAGCAGACTCTGTGCTGAGTACGAAGCCCAACACGGGGCTCGATCCCACAACCCTGAGATCATGACCTGAGCCAAAATCAAGAGTCTGACACTCAACTAACTAAGCCACCCAGATGCCCCAACAGTGATATTCTGTAAGCAGTGAGGCTAACTATTGGCGGGGAGTGAACAAGATGAGACTGAGGCAGAGCACGATCACATGGTAGGGATGCTTATGAGACACACTGGTGTGTAACAAGAACTGTAATTTGTCAGTGATTCTCTTCCAAGGGCAGAATCTTCCTGCACAGTTCACAGTATGTAAGCAAGTTTAAATAGTAGACATATGGAGGACTTGGCTTTGATATTTGTGGGGATGAACATAGGCCATGAAGCACTGGAAACTCTTACTCACTAAAGATACAATAGGCAAGTCACAAAAAGGGAAAGGAAAATCTGGACAGCTAATAAGTACATGAAGTGATGCTCTACCCCCCAGTCATGAAAAAAATGCAACTTAAAACCAAAAAAAATGTAACTTTATGCCTATTATATTGTAAACATTTGAAAATCAACTAAAATGACAACACTTATTATGTGCCAGGCCCTGCTCTGAACAAAACTCATTTAATCCTCATAATACTTTTATGAAGAAGGTGCTAGTAAGAGTCACTTCATTTTACAGGGGAGGAAACCGAGGGAAATAGATGTTAAGTATGTTAATCAAAGTGTACATAACAAGAAAGTGGCAGGGCCAAGATTGAATACTGGCAAAGGAAGCACTGGCAAGGATGTGGCCAAATGGGCATTGATGCACCTGCTAATGGAAATCAAACCGGGACAGCCATTCTAGAGCACAACCCGGAAAACCCTCATGGAGTTAGACCCACTTCACCTATTACCCTGTAATCCCGTTCATGGATGTAACGTCTCACAGGAATTTCCACACAGGACCATATCGAAATACAGACATAAATAGTCACTGCAGCTCTGTTTATGCAGATATTCATGCTAGGAATATGGATAAATAAAATGCAGTATATTTCATATATGTCTATGAAAGAATGTTACATATTGGTGAGAAATAATAAACAGGAAAGATTTAAAAATACAATTTCAAGTAAAGGAAAGTAGGATTTAAAGCACAAAACTATTTCTCTAATTTTTTAATTATTATTTTATTTTTAGAGAAGGGGGAGAGGGAGGGAGAGAGACTCTTAAGCAGGCTCCATGCCCAGCCTGGAGCCCAATGTGAGGCATGATCTCAGGACCCTGAGATCATGACCTGAGCCGAAATCAAGAGTTGGACCCTTACCAACTGAGCCACCCAGGTGCCCCCTTAATTTTTTAGTATATACAAACAATACAATTTTTTAAGGCTAGTCTTGTAAATAAGCAAATGAAAGTTGGGTCATAATAGGAAGCAAAATTATGGCCTCCAAGAAGATCACACCCACTAATCCCCAGAACTGTGAATCTGTAAACTTATATGGCAAAAAGGACTTTACAGTTGTAAGTAAATTTACTAACCATGTGACCTGAAAATAGGGAGATTATCCTGTATCATTGGGGGGAATCAGCTTCCCCTGCAAAGGAGAGAGGAGAGAAAAAAAGGAAATTGGAGAGATTCTAATAAGAGAAATTCTAAGCACAGGAGGATTGACACATCGTTGCTAGCTTTAAGATGAAGAGGGTTACGAGCCAGGGAATGCAGTGGCTTCTAGATGCAAAGAATGACTCCCACCAACAGCCAGCAAGGAGTGTCTACACAACCAACAACTTGAATGAGCTAAGAAGTAGACTCCCCCCACCTGAGCCCCCTGATGAGAACCGAGGCCAGAACACACCTGGATTTCAACCTTGTGAGACCCTTAGCAGAGAGGCCAGCCAAGCTGGCTAGACTTCTGACCTACATAAACCGTGAGATAAGAAGTTTGTGTTGTTAAAACTTCTGTTTATGGTAATTTGTTAAGGCAGCAATAGAAAACCAATACAGACAGCAAGATTTTGTATGATACACACAAGAGTCGGTGCCTATAGAAGGAGGGCTAGAGATGTGAAGAGAAGGAACAGAGCAGCCAAAAATAATGGAATGGGATAATAGAGGGTGATATTAAAATTGTGTCATGAATTGAGGATGCCAATCAGCTCAGATATGTGAATCTGAGGTCAAAGAATATTAAGCAGGAAAATATACTTGGTAACTATTTGTCCAAGAAATTTCAAGAGCACTCTCTGGTCTAGCAAAGGTGCAATTCTGCATGGAAGAAGAAATTAGACTCATTCCTGGCCAGGCCTCACATATCAGCCTTGCTTCTGTAGAAGTGGTCTTTCCCAACAGTGTTGGTGGGAAAGCTCGGTAGGCTGGCTGGAGGTCCCTCACTAACCTCTGTCCTTTTTCTTTCCTTCTCCAGTTTCACTCTGGTTCCTTCTCTCTGTACTTTGATATTTTGAAACAGCCTAGCCCCTTAATTCTATAGTAGATTTCATCCCTTTTTCTAACATTACCACCAACCACACATTATTCCAGAAGTTCCCTTCTTGGTCTTCCAAACAGGTACCATATCTCTGTTCACAAATAAGGGGGGACAATTAGAGTGAGGTATGAGTAATTTGCAGTCAAGGCCTCTGTATGTCGTGACTAAGACAATTGAATCCCCCGAAGCTCTGGCCAGATTTCAATTACTATTTCTTAAGTGAGAGAAGGGCCTGATGTTTCCACTAAACAATGGCCATGCACATGCACACAGATATACTCAGATCCACTATGGCTGTCCACAAGCCCAAGGGCAAGTAAAAATTGATCTTGGGTTTCCAGAATCTCCAGGAGTAATCTCTGGTCTTGTCACTCATGAGGTGACTTCTCCCTGTCAAATCAAGGAAAATCCTATGAGCTCTGAGCCCTCAGTTGATTTGTGCCTCGATCCCAGATGGAGAAAGCAACCCAGAGCGCCCGTCTGATCGCATTTGTGACAGTAATTATCCCGGAATCAGACACCAAGTCATTACCAGTGAATGAATTATTACTAGAAACAGTTAGTGTCCAATAATGAAGTTAATGGGAGGTAATATGACAGTCATTAGACTGACATGGCTCTTTTCATTGTTGAAGAAAGAAGAACTGCTATCACAGGCTGGCAACAGGCAGGCAGGATTAATCTACGTTAGGCAATGTTTATGACATATCTCCTGGACTCTGTTCTTGTGGTCTAAGGAATGGGCCGAGCTATGGTTAGGGTTTGTGTTTCCTGTTTGGAAGTCAGCACCGGCTGGTCAGAAGGGAGCCCCTGTGCTTCCATAATGCGGAGAGTCTTGTAATTCTCTGGCCCCAGGATAACCTTATACAAGGCTATGTTTTTGCAAAAGCTCTTCCCTCTGCCTACATCTTTTCTTTCATCTATAAAATTTCTATGCTTCCTTCCATCCTTAACACAAATACTACTTCCAGAGAAAATTTTCTATTAATCCTCCAGGAGGATTTAGCCTCCCCCACCTAGGATGTCCCACAGCGCCTTATTTAGACATCTATTGTTCCTTTCCAACATTGCATCCTTCAGACGTGTTAACCACGTCTGTGCTTCCTGTTTCACTGAGAACGGCTCGGAGGCAGGAGCTGTGTTCCTCATCCCTGTATCGCCAGCTACTAGGAAAGTACCTCCAGGTTCCCTACAAATAGCTGATGAAAGAGAAAAGGGAGGGAGATAGAGGCATGGAAACATGGAAGGAAGGGAGGAAGAGAAAGAAGAAAGGAAGAAGGGAGGGAAAAGAGAAGAAGAAGGAAGAGAGGAAGGAACCGACTTTCTAATTCAGACTCTGCAAGACATGACCGACAATACATCCTTTAATCCACCTCATCCTAAATCTCTTCATATGCCACACGAGGGGGATCATCCTTACTGCTCTGACTTTATGGGCTGAGGGGTAGATAAACGAGATAAAGTAGATATAGAATAGCACTTTGGGCTAAGATAAAGAATTTATAAATACAAAGGATTTTTATCTCCACGTTGTACAAGATAGAGACCACATCTTTTTGATATTGTATAAAAATATCCTTCGGTGTGATTCCACACCTCCCTGTGTGTACCTCTGTATATTCATTGATGGGTCTGAGAACACACGAATCCAGCTTGACTCAGCAGAAAGAGCAAGAGCTGTATGAGTAGGCAACGATACTCCTGCACCCGGAGATTGCAAAAGATACCTTAAATAACTGCCGTCCGTACCAGCACCACTTAGCAACATGACCTTATTTGCAGCCACAGGCATGACTCTGGCCAATGGCATCCTCCTCTAGGGTGGCTGTGGTACCCGTGACCCCAGCTCTGACCATGCCGCCTACTTGGGCCGTTGAATAGGGAATTGGAGTTGGTCTGAGACAACTCATTTGTAATGACTAGAGCATTAATTATAAGTAATTTGGAAAATGTCTTGGTGACTATGCATGCATTGAGTGGAACCAATTAAACTGGTGAAGCCAGGCACTTAGGAGGCCAGGCAGCTGCTCTGCAGAGGGCTCAGGTGGGAAGGGAGCCGGGAGCTGTCCACCCAGCACCCGACAGTCCTACATTAGCTGGAAATGTCCTCTCTCCACAGCTGCCTTGGGCTGAACTGGTGATGTTAAGCAGAAGGGAATGAAGCATAGAATGGGGTCTGAGAGAAGAAGAAAGCCCCCATTATTTTTGCAAAATTAAACATACTTCTAAAAGTACTAAGGCTATTACTGGCTATTATCTGACATTAATATACAGGAGCTGATAATGGAAAGGGGTTGCTGATCTCTTAGACTAAATCCGCATATATTTAAGCAAGACACTTTAAAAAAAAGTCAAGGCAATTAGCAAATCAGGTCAAATGCAGATGTATCCCATCTAACTTATGATGGAATTTTTCAGCCTGGCTTGTGATCCACTAAGTTTTCTAGTGGGGAAAGCAGGTGTTTGGCAGATAACTCTTCCACCAACGCTGTTACCAGCGCAACCTTCTTAACTAAGTTCACCCCTGACATGTCCAACTCACTCAACTTCTAGGAAGTTATATTTCAATGAAATTCCTATTTCCTTTTCATTTTATGGCATATTTTTGGTACCAGTGAATTTGCATCATTTTTTGACATCTTCTAGTTTCCAATATATTTTATTCCCACATTTCATGTCTTTGATTTTCTCTCCTGGATGTTTTCTAGTATTTGTTTCCTATAGCAGTGGTCAGCAAACATTTTCCTAAAAGGGCCAGTTAGTAAATACTTTAGGCTTTACAGATGATATGGTTTCTGTCACAGCTATTCAACCCTGCCATTGTAGCTCAAAAGCAGCCACAGACAATAAATCAGCAAAATAAGCATGGCCGTGTTCCAATTAACCTTTATTGATAAAAACAGGCAGGCACAGATTTGGCTTGGAGGCAAGAGTTTGCAACCTCGGTCCTGTAGGAACTGAACAAGAGAGAAGATTCTCCGATGATGAAACCCGTCCAGCCTCTATGGACTTCCATGGGCAGGAACACATTCCCCGCCACCTTAGGATCTCACGCGGAGGTATCCGGATGAGCCACGGTGGCCCAAACCCTCATGCTAACACCAGCCCAGAGCTGTTCTGTTAAAATGAAAGTCAGATCAAATCTCTGTTCTGCTCAGAACCCCCAGTGGCTCCACATCTCACTTAGCATAAAGCATAAAGACTCAACATCATCTGCACACCCCTACCCACTACCCCTGATCTCATTTCTTTCCACTGGCCTCACTGGCCTCCTCATATTCTGCCAGGAAGCCAGGAAGAACTCTGCTTGGGATCTTTGTACTCATAGTCCCCTCTGCCTGACACATTCTTTCTCCAAAAATCTACATGTCCCACTCTCTCACCTCCTTTGGGTCTTTACTCAAGAGCTACCTTCTGAGGGCGCCAGGGTGGCTCAGTCAGTTAAGCATCTGACTCTTGATTTCAGCTCAGGTCATGATCTCAGGGTTGTAGGATCGAGCTCTTCATCGGGCTCCATGCTGAGAGTAGAGTCTGTTCACATGCTCTCTCTCTCCTTCTCTTTCTCTCTCTCACATAAATAAGTTAATCTTAAAAAAAAAAAAAAGCTACCTTCTCAGTGAGGTCTTTCCTGTTCATCTTGTCTTGCATCTTACCCAGCCTGACATATATATCTCTTCTCCCTTCATGTTTTTCCCCTAGCGCTTACTACTGCTTAGTGTTATATACATAGATCCTCACTTACTTAGCATTATATAATATATATATTCACTGACTTTGTGTCCCTCCATTTTGCCTGTATATAGGCTTCTCAAGGGCAGTTTGTCTTTACTGCAGTATCCCCATTACCTAGAACAGTGCTCAGAACATAATAAATATTTGTTAAACGAATGCATCTTGGTCCATAATCCTGAGAGGATCCTCATTAAACGGAGGCATCTTAAATTAAATGAGGTTTCTCTTTTGTCTGAATACACATTCCTTTACTCTCCACCCTCAGCATCTGCCTGCCTGGGAAAGATTAGAAATTGTTATAGAATTAATATAAAGAAAAAAACTGAGGTAATAGTCAATTCTGAAAGTCAAAATCTAGACTGTTGAAACTCTGTAATAATTGGCAAGCCAGGCTATTGTCCTACGGCAGGATTACTCAAATCTCTTTATCTCCTTATTTAACACTTGGACACCTGGTCTCAACCAGCCCCGGACTCCATCCTAGGTTCTCTAAGTGTGAAGACCTGTTCTGTGAGGGAGGGGCTAAGGCAGAGGGTGGAGGAAGGAAAGCCCACCCTGGGGGGATCCTGGGGAAGGTGGGAAGGAAAGGGATCAGGTAGAGAGAACAGCACAGACTCCCGACTTCCGGGATCTGGGCCTAGGTTCAGAGAAGGAGGTTTACTAGGTAAGAGGACAGAAGCACTAATGGGAGGAGGCATCCATCCTGTTACTCTTCTGGAACTCTGGAAAGAACCTTGCTAACCGGCAGCCTCCCACCAACCTAGGCTTTAGCCAGACATCATTCCTGGAGTGTGGTCAGGCAGACGGCAGCTCTGAGTTTAGGTTGACTGCACCACCCATCATTCCTGAGTTGAGATTCACCGGGTCCTCCATGGCAATGCAAGGTGACCTCACAGGAGGGGCTGGGAGTGAACCAGCTAACCAGAGACATAGCGTGAGGCTCAGCAGTAAGGGCCAGTGGGAGCCAAGGCAAGGTCAAGGTCAAGGTAGCAGGGAGCTCCATGGAAGTGTTGGCTGAGCCAAGACAAAAGACACTGAGTTACATCAGCCACCCTCTTCAGCATCAGAAGTAGACGAGGGCCATCTACCCAGTGACAAGGCGGACAAGAGAACTGGCAGTGAGCACTAGCAGGAGGACCTAGCCGCAGGGCTGGGGAGAAATGCCTCATGCAGCAGACTCTGTCTAGATCCTGCCAGTCCTGTGTCCTCTTTTGAGCGCATAGGAAAACTACATTTCTTAGCTCCCCATTCAGTTCAGCTGAGACCTTGTGACCAGGTTCTGATAAATGGCACGTGAGCACTATTAATGTTCACCCATGCACAAACCCTTTATGCGTTCTCTTCCCAGAAAAGCACTAAGGTCACGTATTGGAGAGAAAGGGATGTTTTGAAGGAAAAACAAAACAAAGCAAAACAAAGAAACAAAAGCAGTCCGAATCAAAGTCACCGCTTGGTGAAAAGCTGCCATTTCCACATCAAATGTGACATGAAGGGGAGGTAAACCTTGTTTGTGTGAAGCCACAAAGGTTTGTTTTTTCTTTTTTTGAGGAGGGTTGTTTGTTATACAAGCTGGCATTATTTGTCCTAATATATCTGCCCGATGCCAAGCCACACACCCCTCCTCCATATGCCCAGATTCCAAAGAAAGAGAAAAGCTCTGTAACTCTCAGACTTCTTTTTTTCCTAGAGTGAAATTAACACATTACCTGAAGGCATTATTTAACTTAAAATTGGACTAAGGTTATATAAGACTGGACATGCAGTTAATTTATTTTCGCACTAAGTGGAAGTTCAGAAGAAAGAACAAGTTAATTACAGATGAAAGTAAAATTTCATATTTTATTCTTTTGCACCTCTGTGTGAAGTTGGGAGTTAAATTTGTGATCCCATTACACACAATTTGAGAGAAAGGTTTGAATAGCAATTCTAAGATTCTAATTCTAGCTTCTGAGATCCTACTAGTGAAAGGCAGGCTTGGGTTCAGGAAGATATAGAAATGAGGAATGTGCACAAGGGTGATTCACAAAGCATGGCTTCTGCTCAGCTTCAGATGAATTTGTGATCTTGAGAAAGTCATTTAATGAATTTGAGCCTCACGTTCCTCACTTTATTTTTTTTTTAAAGATTTTATTTATTTATTTGACAGAGAGAGACATGGCAAGAGAGGGAACACAAGCAGGGGGAGTGGGAGAGAGAGAAGCAGGCTTCCCGCAGAGCAGGGAGCCCAATGAGGGGCTCGATCCCAGGACCTGGGTTCATGACCTGAGCCAAAGGCAGACGCTTAACGACTGAGCCACCCAGGCGCCCCTCGCTTTCCTCACTTTAAATGGAGAAGATGTGGGCTGCCTGGGTGGCTCAGTCGTTAAGCGTCTGCCTTTGGCTCAGGTTATGAACCCAGGTCTTGGGATTGAGCCCCTCATCAGGCTCCCTGCTCCATGGGAAACCTGCTTCTCCTTCTCCCCACACCCCCTGCTTGTGTTCCCTCTCTCGCCGTGTCTCTCTCTCTGTCAAATAAATAAATAAAATTAAAAATAAATAAATTAATTAAATTAATGGAGAAGATGCTACCTCTGCTGAAAGCGGTGGGCGCTACACTGTATAGAAATCACTTAGCCCGGTGCCTGGCAGAGCATACCTGCACAATGATTAGCAGCTGAAACAATCATAAAAATGAACAGGAAGGGAAGACAGAGAATTCCAGAAGTGTGGAGTTGAAAGGAAAGTTTTCTGCTTTAGGCCCTGCCTCCTGAAGGGATGCCATATTTCTTAACACTTAAGAAAAAATTTCTGGGGCGCCTGGGTGGCTCAGTCGGTTAAACGTCTGCCTTCAGCTCGGGTCATGATCTCAGGATCTTGGGATAGAGCCCCATGTCAGGCTCCCTGCTCAGTGGCGAGTCTGCTTCTCCCTCTCCCTCTGCTCCTCTCCCTCACCCCTCTCTCTTTCAAATAAATAAAATCTTAAAAAAAAAAAAAAAAGAAAAGAAAAATTTCTCTCCTCCCTAATCTGTGTCTGTCTGCCTCTTCTCTCTGTGTCTCTGTGTCTCTGTCCCTGTCTGTCTGTCTGTCTGTCTCTCTCTCTCACACACACAAACACACACACTTACTCTCCATATAACAATTTTACTTGTATTCAAATGTGCTACTGAAACCTTCTGCAAAGATAATCAGGTCCTAACTTGGAACCTTACAAACTTGCAATTCGACATCATAACCACACCTCCTTCCAAGTAGTCATTTGGGACGAGCTGCAACACCCCATCTTCAATAATAAACAGGTCTACTTTCCCCTAAGTGGAATGTGACCCCACCTGACCCCTAAAGGGACTGATATTACTAAATATGTATATGCAGAGACAGGATGACCACCCAAGTAGGGTGTTGGGAGGGAGGGAAAACCATACATTTTTTTTTTTTTTTTCTGACTGCCTTTGATCTGCCCAGCTGTGAGGAATAACCTTTTGCTTCCTGCCGACCCTGCACCATTAGTTTCTGAAATAGAGAGTCTACTCTGGAAATCTGTAGGAGCTCATTCCCCATATAAATGGTGTCGGCTGCACCTAGGGTAAGATTTACTGCTAGGAACTCCCTGGGCACTGGGCTGCAGCCTTCTTTCTGCCTCCACTATAAGGAGGCACCAGCTGAGTTCCCTTCTGTCTGCTCCTTGGCTTTTCATGCCATTTCTTATGCCCTTGGGAAACTCAAACCTCAGCCCAACAGACTAGAAACTCTGCCCCTTGGTTTAGTTCTTTCCTAAGGATAGGCCTAGCTGTATAACCTAAACATGAACTTGAATTCATCTCCTTGAGAACAATGCAGTTATCAAGGAAGTATTGCCCAAAGCCATTCTCCAACTCCTTGACCCCATGGCCTTGGAGTTTACCCCAGTCTAGATCCACCTGAAGTTCTGATTCTTCTACTTCCCGGCCTTCGGTCTTGGCTCATGACCCTTTCCTGACAAGAGCCAGCAATGTGCTCCACCCTGCAAGGACAAGGACGGAAATGGTTGTTGAGCAGCTGAACGCGCAAGACATTGTGCTACCCACTTTCATCAGTGAGTGTATGTCTCAGTCTTTTTGAGTATATGGCACCCTTTCTAATATAAAAAAATTACCTTGATATGTTGATATTTTGACTATTTACTGATTGAAAACATACATAATAACAAGGAGTTAATATGATTCAATTAAATCTTTAAATGACTTTTTATTTTATTAATCCCAACAGCACACACCCATGCCAACAATGCACACATACATACACACACACACACACACATGTATATTTGAAAATAAGTTGTATGAGTAAGAGTCAAACATATTCTTTACTCTTTCTGAAAGCAATGCTTAGCCTACGGCATCTAGAATAATAGAATAATCTTCGGCCCTCTCAGGGGCCGTATCTCACAGGTAGATTCTTTACCACTAAGGTGGGATGAGTGGTGAGGCCCCCACTGGTTTTTTCCTACCACCTCACCCTTGGCATCTGACATTTCCCTGCATATACCCAGGTTGGGCACAATCCCTCCTCACTAATTAACTCCACCCCTCTCGCCCCCCTCCAGAACCCTTGGCATCTGACATTTCCCTGCGTATACCCAGGTTGGGCACAATCCCTCCTCACTAATTAACTCCACCCCTCTCGCCCTCCTCCAGAACCCTTGGCATCTGACATTTCCCTGCGTATACCCAGGTTGGGCACAATCCCTCCTCACTAATTAACTCCACCCCTCTCGCCCCCCTCCAGAACCCATGTAAAAATGTAGGCAAGAGTGGCATTAATGCAGAGATTGCCTTTATTGTACTCTAATTTATAGAAAATAAAGAACTTATCATTTATAAATATTGCTATTTTCATTCTAATTTTAAAGGCATTCTGTACCTCACAGGTGACTGTGGCACACCAGAACATCCTGGCGATGGACTGGAAACCGCTGTGTATGTGGTTTTCATGGTGGCACAACAGCACATTTGGGCCCTTACTTTTGCCTGGCAGTTGATGTACATTGCACTGTCTCACTTGATCCTCACCGTAACGCCCTGAGGGAGCTTACCGGAGAGGAAACTCAGACTGAGAGAGGTCAACAACCACCCAGCCCAAGTCCTAGGGTTCCTGAGTGCTTTCAAACTCAGTTCTGTTACCAAAACCCTTGCGGTGAACCCATTGTTCTTGACTACATGTTTTTCTTAGGGTAGTCCTAAAGGGAACGGGATTTTGACCACGGCTGAATTCTTTTGAGTCTTTGCCATTTTTACCCATTCTTTTTTTTTTTTTTTAAGGTTTTATTTATTTATTTATTATTTATTTGAGAGAGAGAGAGAGAGAGAGAGAGCATGCATAGAGGGAGAGGGAGAAGCAGACTTCCCGCTGAGCAGAGAGCCCAACGTGGGGCTGGATCCCAGGACCCTGAGATCATGACCTGAGTCGAAGTCAGATGCTTAACCCACTGAGCCACCCAGGCGCTCCTGTATCCATTCTTTTTTTTTTTTTTTTTAAAGATTTTTATTTATTTATTTGAGACAGAATGAGAGACAGAAAGCACGAGAGGGAGGAGGGTCAGAGGGAGAAGCAGACTCCCTGCTGAGCAGGGAGCCCAATGTGGGACTCGATCCTGGGACTCCAGGATCATGACCTGAGCCGAAGGCAGTCGCTTAACCAACTGAGCCACCCAGGCGCCCTCCTGTATCCATTCTTAATATAGAGGGCTCAGTGAGGTCAGCTATTAAGATCCTGCCACTGATTAAAATTTATAGAAAACAGATCTGGGTTCCAACTGGGCCACTCAGGAAGTCCATGTTTCACTGTCTGTTTACCTCAATAACTTCAATGCAATGTGTGTAGTGATTCAAGTCAGATTCTAGAGCCAGACTGGCTGGATTAAAGTCCTGACACTACCTCTGGGAAACTGAGAAGACCTGAGCAAGCTACCTAAACTTTTCATGACTCAGTTTCTTCATCTTAATGAGAAGAATAATAGTACCTCCCTTATGAGTTAATATACATAAGTGCTTAGTACATTGCCTGACACATGATAGGAACTATATAGGTCTTAGCCATTATTTCTAAGATACCAAGAAATGCTTTGCATTGAATATAGGGTCAGTCTTCCATCTTGAAACAAAAAGAGAGCCAATAAAAATAGAAAAGGAGATGAAGAGAGCTAATGTCCAGTGGCTAGCGTCTATCTGACAGTGATTGTACAGCCTCTAAACACTCAGAGGTGTGAGTTTTCCTCAGTGAACTGTGAAACCAGGTGCATGTCCAGCAAAAGCTCTGCCCATGGCTGCATGAGGCAATACTGGAATGAGGATGCAGACCCAGGTAATCTAACTCTTGCCTCACTTCTACCCACAATAACATGCTACAGATCTGTAATTGTACTCAAACTCAGTGACATTTGGGCAGAGACTGGAGAGAAAAATCACATGAAGAAAAACATAGCTCTTTGCCATTTAAAAATACCAAAATGAGTACATTACCCTTAGCATTTACAATGAACTTAAACTATTCCTTTATATTGGATAATGTGTAGCATGCATTACAAATGAGGACTTACAAAATGCTGTAGTTCGAGATGGCTGTGAAGTGGGCATGAATGATCCCTACCTCAACTAACGCACAGTCTGGTAAAGGAGATCAGAGACTTACGCATCACCATTCAGCTCATTGGGGATTTAATGTTTGGGATGATGGATATGGGAAGGATAATACCAGAGGGAGAAGAAATTGTGAGTGAAGACACTGAAGGAGGAAAGAAAGGAGCCGGGGAAGATTGGACGGAAACGACAATAAAGTTATCAGTTAGAATTTCTGAAATTGTGTTAGAAACTGGTGGAAAAGCAGAAGTAGGGAAGATTTGGCTCCATTTCAGACTACAGACACCAACAGAAAGAAAGGTCAGTGATTCGCTGAATATTTCAATAAATTAGCACATCCAAGAACTGCAGGTCCCTCGCATCCGGGGCTCTGGGCCCTCATTCATATTTCTCTACAAGCATCATCCAGGGCATGCGGGGAGTCAGGGTCTCCTTCCAGGAAGATGTTGGCCCACCAGCTATCCACAGAACTAGAAAGCAGGCACATTAGTTCCCTGGGGTGTTGTAACAAAGCATCACAGACCAGGAAGCTTAAAATCATATAAATGTATTCCCTCATAGTTCTAAAAGTCAGAAGTCAGAGATCAAGGTCATCCTCTCTCTCATAAGGCTATAATGAGGAATCCCTCCTTGTGTCCTCCAGCTTCTGGTGGCTCCAGGCACTCCTTGGCTTGCGGTAGCACTGCTCCAATCTCTGCCTCCAACTTCATGGGGCCACCTGCCCTGGAGGTCTGTGTAGCCTTTCTTCTTGGAAGTTCACCAACCATTGAATTTAGAGGCCACCGGAACGCCCAGATGAGTTCAGCTTGAGATCCTTTAACCAATACATCTACAAAATCCTATTTTCAAATAAGGTGACATTCTAAGGTTCCAAGTGGGCATGGATGTTTTGGGGACACTATTCAACCCCCTCTAGCAGCCATGAGAACAAACATACAAGAACCAAATGCCGGGTTCGGAAGGGCCAGCTCAGCAGCCACCCCCTGCTACCCCTTCCTTGGTGCCCGGCATCAACAACGACAACACTCAGGTGCCCACCCTGGGGCCCCAGAGGACAAAGGCCCCTAGGTATGGATCAGGTGTGTGCACTCTGTAGGTCGCCATTTTGAAAGGAGAATAAAATTTCTTTTTGAACACATGCTTCCTTGAGCAGGAGTCTGAGGAGACAGCTCATGCTTCTCTCTTCCCAGAGGGCCATCCTGAGCTTGTGGTAAAACTCTCTCAGGAAACTGCTGACGAGGGAACCATGACCTCCCATTAAACTCGTTGGCTAGAAAACATGACACGCAGAGATAAGAAGCAGAGGACCGAGGGGAGCAAACCTCTAGGGCTCCATACTCCGTCTCACATCACCCTGAATAACACAGACAGAAACGCCAAGAAAATGGGTCTTTCCTACTGGTAGCTGAGGGATGGCATTGACCCAGAAACAGGTGGGCGGCAGCCTGAGAATACATTCCTCCGGAGACGTGCCTGGCTCAGAAGAGTTCTGATTCTTCGATCAATACCACACACTTAAGCATTTAGTTTTTCTCCAGTTGTTTAAAGCAAGAGGTTTTAAACTGAGCCTGTGCCTAGACTTCTGGGAGAGTAAAAATCTTGAAAATGAACACCAAGCTAGGTGCTGTGTCTCTTCACCCAGCCATAGGGGGATAGGGTCTACGGGGATTTTCAATACGCAGAGGGGTCTCTCACCTCCCAAAAGATTAAGAACCACTGGGTTTCCCTTCTCCTCTTTGTGAATTTCTTTTTTTTTTCCTAAGATTTTATTTATTTATTTTATTTTTTTGACAGAAAGAGACAGCGAGAGAGGGAACACAAGCAGGGGGAGCTGGAGAGGGAGAAGCAGGCTTCCCGCAGAGCAGGGAGCCCGATGCGGGGCTCGATCCCAGGACCCCGGGATCATGACCTGAGCCGAAGGCAGACGCTTAACGATTGAGCCACCCAGGCGCCCCTCTTTGTGAATTTCAAATTCCTTGAGGGAGCTTTTGTTCTTATGTCCCAGATATAACACTAGAGGTTAGGGAGGAGGCATGGAATAAACTCTTCATTTATTGATCGACTTACTTAGGTTTAAGAGCAGATAGTCAGAGACCTGAAGTCCCCTCCCCTGCTTTATCCCAGATCTTTTTGGAGAGGGCCCTGATGTAAATTGTCACGGTCAGAATGGAAAAGTTAAGATGTTTGCTCCCAACAGTACCTGACATTCTATAAAACAGAACTGTTCACGGAGCAAACAATTGACATTAGTGGTCTGGCTGGTCAACATTTAATGAAACCCTTGGAGGCAGCTGTGAAGGAAGCCGGGCCTGTCAGTCTGTTTGCTGTGAAATTATACTGCTTGATCTCTAGCTAACAAGACTTGCTAAAACATCACTTAATCCCATGGATTGTTTCCGTGGTCTGAGGGGAAAAACTGTCCTGACTCGGTAAGCTCAGGGAGACAGAAGGCAAACCCTGCTGAGGGCACAGCCCTTCGGCTTGTGCTTATATGGCCCACTCACTAAAGCCGGTTTTTACATTTTTAAAGGATTCTAAAAATAAAAAGATACCCCTCCCGTCCAACAAAAAGAAGAATATGCCACAGCAGAGAATCACGTATTTACCATCTAGCCCTTTAGAGAAAAAGTCTGCCAACCCTTGGTCTATATTATAGTAAAATGAAACTTCGGCTCCCCGACCAGTTTTAAAAATTGAGATAGTACAGAGTAGGGGGAGGTCACAGGCAAATCACAGTGGATGGGACTGAGTCCGAATCTTGACTCCACCCCCTACTAGCTAGTGACCCTGGGCCTCAGACTTGTTATCTGCCGGTTGAGGATAATGAGAATACCTCACTGGTTCATTGTTGTCAGGAAAACACCACATTACCCTTTTAAGGCACTTAACAGACCAGCACAAGATGGAGCACGAGGACTCAGTAAATCTTAATATGATTTAAAATGTTTTCATAAAAACAGTTTTAGGCAGGCAGAGGGATCTGAATGGATACATCCTAAATAGTAAACACTGTCCAGTGTTCAAATGCTTTCAGTGAACACCACACTACAAGTGTCCCAAATCTTAGAGCAACCTCAAAATACTATCTAGCCCATCTCTCAGCCCGGGAGCGAATACAAATCCGAAGTTCCCCGATGAGACAACTGACCTCAGAGAGATTCATTAACTTCACAAAAGTCACTATCTCCTATTGTAACACAGAAAAATTGTGTGTTCATTCATTCACTCAACAAACGCTTAACAAATAGCTGCCCGAGCCAAGCACTGCATGAGGCACGGACACCAGAGAAAGGGAGAGGAAGACACGCTGCCCCTCATGAGTGTGACTAGTGGAGGCTGACAAAGAAACAAATGCAAGATATCACGTGCTATAGAGGCTAAAATAAGGGAGGAGATAGGCCTCTAGGTTGAGGAGAAACTCACCAGATGGTGTGAGCAGCATGTGCAAAGGCCCAGGGGCATACAAGAATCCAGCATGTGCTGGGAACTTCAGGGAGTTGGGCTGAAGTGAGGGGACCATGGTAAGGGTTACTAGGGTCCAGGGCCTAAGAGGCTGTGTAGGCTATGCTGAGGAGTTTGGCCCTCAGTCCGTAGCGACTCTTCTTGGAGTTTCAAGCAGGGGAACGACATGGTTTGCACTTCAGAGAAATGGCCCTGGGAGCAGCAGGGTGTGTGACAGAAGGGGAGCCAACTGGAGGCAGGGAGGTCAATTAGGAGTCTGTTGCCAAAGACCAGAGAAGAGGATGTGGGGCAGCAGCTACTAGGGTGTCGGAAAGAGGAGGGAGAGAGAAGCGGGGCTGAAAGTCGGGTGGGCAGAATTTCATATTTATTTAGGTGGTGATATGGGAGAGGAGAAGGAAGAGGGTAGGATGAGTCCCGTATTTCGAGCCGAATGAGCAGAGTGGAGTGATTTAGTTGAAACAGAACAGTGTGATTTGGGAGGGAAAGTCGTCTGGTTTGTTCGGGACCTGATGGATTTGAGGGTCTTGCGAGAGGCATCCAGGCGGCGGGATCTGGTGTACAAGGACTGAGCCTCTGACGGGAGGTCCAGGCTGGAGACACAGGTGTGTGAGGAACCAAGACTCAGGAAACAGGGGCAAACCTGGAAATAGATGCAATTTTCATGTCAGGGAAGAACCTAAGAAACACCAGCATTTAAGGTGTAGACAAAGGAAGAGAACATGAAAGACAAACATCAAATTCCAATTGAGAAGGACCAAGCTGCTGTTGCTTCTGCCTTTTGTTCATTTTGCCATTTCTTGGTCTGTTTGCTTCTACCAGTGAAGACACAGAATTTTCATAGGCTTTGGAAACTGTAGCAGAAAAGAGGAACATTTTGGAAAAGTGGAATTGGAAGGCGCCAACCAGCGGAACAGGGCTTGCCGAATGGTGAGGGGGGTAGCGCAAGAGCACAGGCGGAGGGCTGACTCCCCCAAACTGACTCTCTCTCCTGCAGCCCTCTCCTGTCACTCCCCTCACCCCTCTCCAACGTGTCCACTGAAACACTACTTTCGGGAGTCAATACTCTCTTTCTTACAGCTTGTGATTAATAATCCAGGCTCTGGGGGCGCCTGTGTGGCTCAGTTGGTTAGGCATCTGCCTTTGGCTCAGGACATGATCTCAGGGTCCTGGGATCGAGCCCCACATCGGGCTCCCTGCTCAGTGGGGAGTCTGTTTCTCCCTCTCCTTCTGCCCCTCCCCCTGCTTGTGCTCTCTCTCTCTCTCAAATCAATTAAAATAATAATAATAATCCAGGCTCTGGAACCAGAGTTCTTGGAACCAAATGCTGGCTCCATCACTCACTAACTAAGAGCTTTGAACTCATTACCTCTCCTCTGTGCTTTAGTTTACTAATCTCCTAAACAGGGATAACAATAGGACCTCTCTCAAAGGATTATTGAGAAAATCAAATAAGCTAACATTCGTAAAGTACATTGAACAGTCCCAAGTATCCCATAGGCACTAAATGAATTGAGATTATATCCTTTTTTTTTTTTACTGTATTTCTCCATGGTAGCATTTATCATAATTTTAATTCAATAAGTAACTTGTATAATTATTTAACTTCTGACAACCTCCAATTGAATATAAGATCCCTGAGGGCCTGGAACAATCTTTCTCCTTCCTCATTATATTCTGAGGGAGCGGCAGGAGCTAAGCCATCGAGGAATATTTGTGGAATCAATTGAATTTATTTGACCGAGAATACTGAGGTGGGGGTTAGAAAGAGCCCTAGATAAGATGCACCCCAATGGCGGGACTACAGAGGAAGTAAGGTTTGAAGGGAGCTCGGTGACTTTGAAGAACAGTTCAATGGGAGCAAAAGGAGAAGTGAGCTCAAATAAGATATTTTATCAGCGATTGACAAGTATTTGACATTTAGCGCCCCATTCCGAAGAGAAAGAAAAAAGGTTATTTGTGCTAATGATCTGATGGTGACGGAGGTTGTTAAGACAGTTATCACCACATCCATCTGGAATGGGGAGAGGTATTGTCTCTAAAGTCAGCTGGAAGGATTTGCACCTCCACTTGTCTGTAAACGTGGAAAGTATCTCAATTACTTCAAATCTGAAATGGGGGAGATCATACCTTCTTGCCAAGTTGTGATGAACAGATGAAAATATGTATATAATGCATGGGACGCATAGTAAGTGTTCAGTAAGTGGTAGCCGCTCTTACAATAATAATGATTATTCATGCAGAGTAGGTGTATTCCTGAGTGATTGTATGCAAATCAGTAGGTACTTGAAATGCATCTTGCGTTTGCTCCATAAAAGAATCTTATGTTGAAGTCTTTTGTAAAACATAAAATCAGCCTGCGAAGTGGTGACCCCTCCCCTCTTTATTTAAATTGTATAGTACTTTTATGAATGCTGGAGTAGGATGATGCATAACAATGGGACTACTGTGTTGGCACCTATGGGCAAATTTGTACACCTGTCACACAGGTCCTGGTCCCTCTTGGGGCAGTGACCAGAAGAGTGAGGAGAGATTCCCATGAGACAGCACAATGGTTTTCCCTGAGGTTTGACCAGGAAGGTATGACAGCGGGAAGTCTTGAGTAGTGCGTGGTTAAGACATGGATTTCAATCTTAACTTCACCACTTACTAGTCACATGGCCGTGAGCTAGGTAATTAATCTATTTGAGACTTCGTTTCTTCACCCGTAAAGTGGGCTTCATAACGCCTACAGCATAAGGTTTTGGGAACCAGGAAATTAAACAATGCATGTGAACCACTCTAGAGGCACATATTATCAGTTAATAAAGGGCAGATGCTTCATTTTCATTCTCATTCTCAACGACCCCCGCCCCCATGCAGGTACGGACTAAGATGAAAGGTGTCAGGATCCCAGGCAGAGGGCCATCTGGGGTTCGCAAGGCCTTGAGGTGGTGGAGGGTAGGAGCCGCACGCCTTGTAGAAGGATGTGCTAGCATCGGGAACCCATAACGGAAGGGGGCCAGGATATTTAAAATACGTTTCTACTTCCCCCGCTTCTTTCCCTCTCGATCTCTCTTAGCATTTGTAAAGCCTTACCAAAGGTCCGTCTTGTCTGCATGGGAGCAGGGGCCCCAAGGAAGGCATCAGGGCCAAGCTTGGGCCAAAGAAGGCAGCACAAGCCAAACAGATGGGCCGACGTCCTGAGGATCCCCACGAACTTGGCTGGTGGCCCCTCCCTCGTGAAGATTCCCCTTCGAGAGCTAGTCGTCAGGGGCTGAGGTCTGAACCCATAAGGGAGCTAGAGCTCTCCAGTTAGCTTCTGAGTCAATCTGCCTCATAGAGATGGTATGCACCTGAATCTGCCAAGGGCTCTTTGTCTCATCACCAAATCACCAGATGAAAGAAAGGGGAGAGAGAAAGAGAGAGAAGCATGAGGGGCATTATCTATGGAAGGGCAGAGCGGGTAGTAAGTCTCCCCGAAGCCCCCTCAACTCCTCCCCTCCCTCTCAGTTCCCGGTCCCACTGCTAATCTTCAAAACGCAGCCTGATGGCCAGCCCCTGCACACTGGGAGCCCGGGCTCATCCGCCCGTCCTGTCCCGGGGCTGCCTCTCCTAAGGCCATTGGCCAGAGCTGCCTCTCAGTCGCTGGAATACAGCCCAGCCAGGGCCTCAGGCAACACATTCCTGCTCCGGCCCCAGCCTCCCCGGCTCTGCTCCCCAGGTTTAATTTCACGTTCATCCGAAGTATAGAGAAGGACATTTTCAGCAGATCAAAGGAACGCAGTGAGCATGAAAGAGACACAGTCACAGGGCAGGAGCAGGTGATGTGATCCCTACACAGAAAGACTAGCTGCTTTCAGGGAAGCTCTGGGGGCTGGGAAAGAGTGTGGCCTGAAGCCATCTTTGGGAAATGCAGAAATCTGCACACGGACTCAGGGCAGTCTGGAGCTTGGGGCAGTATTGCCCTGAGAGATTTGCTTCTGCAGAAAAGAGCCAATTCTGGGAGCACTGAGTTCAGCCCCGTAGCCCCCCTACCCACTCGTCCTTCTTACTCTTAACCGCTGTGCAACATGCTTCCCAGAATGAAGAGAGATCTAAAGCACTGTCCATTATCTGTGTACGGCAGGGGTATACAGTATGGTGGAAAAAATAAGACTATTAAAATCAGTGAATAATATTAACTTACTTTATTCTGAAATGCAACCATCCAGAACACAGACATAAGCAGAGAAGAACTCTGAATTATGATATGTGTCAAAAAATCCCTGCCCAGAACAAAAGAGGATCCTGGGCTTCTGGCAGTTATCTATATCTTGGTCTAAGCGGTAGTTGCCTGGATATTTACTTTGTAAAAATCCGTGGGACCATGCACTTATGATTTGTACAGTGACTCTGTTATATCTCAATTTAAAAAAAAAAAGTTATGGAAAATTTCCTGCCCCAGGAATTGCAAAATTTTATTTATAGGAAAACTCCCTATGCCTTCCCTCAAACCTGTTTACTCTTGTTTCTGATAAAATTCAAACAAAGTGAATTACATAATTTCTTGGCCTTCATAAAATGGAAGTGATTGGATGCAGGGTTCGAGGGGCCAGCCGTAGATTCTACTAGCCTCAGGTACATGGACGATGCGAAAAGTGTGACATATAAAAAGAGGTAGAGAAAATAGAGAGGAAAAAACAAGAACATAAAAATCATACCCAAGAAAACATGAAATAAAGTCATAACAAGCTCCTTAGAAGAGAAACAAAAGTCCCTATAAAACTCCAAAGCCCTGACCGAGCATTAAAATCCAGCCTCCCTCCCTGGCTGCGTGACCTTGGGCAAGTCATTTAACCTCTCTGGTCCTAGTGTCCTCATTTATGAAATGGAATCAATGATAGTGCCTGCCTTGCCGGGTTGTTTTGAAGACTAAATGATAAATGTTCACATGTAGTAGGCAGTCACAGATAATTAGTTTCTGGTATTATTTCTGTATTTGGGCACATTATAATAGTGGAATAATTTCAACCAGCTACCCAAAATAATAGTGGTAGAATCTTTGCAAGACATCAAGAAGAAAACATGCCCCTCCCCATCAAGTGGCTTGCAATCAAATGGCAAAAACAGCTCAAATTCAAGTGAGAATATGACAAACTTTTTGAGACGGACACTCCACAGAAAGAAAAAAAGACACATATAGTGCTCACTTTATACCAAATATTGTAGTAAGTCTCATATATATTAATATATTTAACCCTTGTTAACAACCTAATGAGAAAGGTACAATTGTCATCCCCATATTTAACAGATGAGAAAACTGAGGCACAGAAAAATAAAATAATTTGCCCAGTCTTTAAGTGTCAGGGTCCTCAGATCTGGTCAGTCTGGTGTAAGCGTTCATGCTGTTAGTCATTTGTCTCACCTGAGCCAGGAAAAAATGTAAAATGTATTTCATAATTCATTTAAAATAAAGTAAATAGTATCTGAGTTGAGGCCTAAAGGGATCAAAACCAATATTTTTTTCCTTATTAGTAAGCAATAAAATTTTATTGAGGTGTAATTTACATACAATAAAATATACCCATTTTAAGTGCACAGTTCAATGAGCTGTAACAAATGTCTATCCTTATGTAACTATCATCCCCGAAATGATACAGAACAATCCCTAGGCCCAGAAAGTTCCCCTGTGTCCCTTTGAAGTTAGTCCAGATCCATGTAACCACAGATGTGTTTCTCTCATTATACATTAGTTGTGACTGTTTTAGAATTTTATATAAATGGAATCATACCATATGTATCTTTCATATCTTTCTTTCACTCAGCTTAATATTTTAAGATTCATCCACGTTGTGAGATAGATCTGTAGCTCATTCCTTTCTAGTGCCTAGTAGAAGTCCATTTTTTGAATATATTACAACTGGTTTATCAGTCATCATCTGATGGACATGTGGGTTGTTTCTGATTTGGGGCTAATATACATCAAGCTGCTATGAATATTCAAGTACAAGCTTCTGTAAGAACATAGGTTTTCATTTATTTTGAGTAAAATACCTCAGAGTGAAATTATTGGGTCGTATATTAAGTGTATATGTAACTTAATGAGAAATTCCCCAACTATTTTCCAAAGTTATGGTATAATTTTACATTTCCACTAGCTAATGTCCTGGGGTTCAAGTTATTCCCCAGGCTCATCAACATTTGGGGTTGTCAGTTTTTATTTTAGCAATTCTAGTCAAGATACAGTGTGCTTTGTGTTGCAGTTTTAATGATGTCGAGCATGTTTTTACATACTTATTGGCCATTTGTATATATTCTTCTGTGAATGAGATTTTTTTAGCCATTTTTTAAATTATTGAATTGTATAAGGTCCCTGGATACAAACAAGTTCTTTGCCAAATATATGTAGTATGAATACTTTCTCCCAGTCTCTGGCTTCTAGGGCAACAACTGTTTGATACTCACATTTTTCTAAAAAAAACCTAAATTGTTCCTTGAGAGAGAGGTAAAAGATAGATATATGGACAAAGGTGAGAATAAAGATAAAAAATAAACACAAACAATTTTAAGTATAAGACAGGTTCAAAGCCAGAGATGTGTAGAGAGTAAGGTAGAAAGGCAAGTTGGAGCCAGGTCAGGGAAGATGATATACACAGAAATTTGGAATTTATTTTTTATGCACTGGGAAGCCATAGAGATTTTCCAATAGGCCACTAATGCAATTAGAGCTCTGTTTTAGGGAAAGAAATAGATAAAATAATTGTATTTATTGTGGAACTCAATCAACAGATCTTAAAACTCATGGAGATTAGGGACGAAAGAGCAGATTTAGTTGATGAAGTTTCAGGTTCAAAACTAAGTGACTAACAGACTGATAACATCACACCATGGCTCAGAGGGTAAGAATAGAAGCTGCTTTTAAGAATCATAGGAATCAGGATTGGGACTTGTATTTGTGAGGTCTCCAGGACCTCTGGGTGCCATGCTTGCCCCATAGAAGCTGAAATGTGTTTTTCTCTGTAGAGAATGGACTCAGAGGTGTGAAATGAGAAGTCGTCTGCCATCTGCAAGGAGAAGACTGTTGAGACCAGGGGAATAGAATCATTCTGTAAAGGAATGAAGGAAACAAAAGAAGAAATTCAGTGACATTTAAGGAGTAAAAGGGAGAACAAGAGTAGGTTAAGGAAACTGAGAAAAAAAAAAGGGTGCAAAAAGTAGGAAGCAAACTGAAGGATACAGTGTTATGAACGCCTAGGAAAGTTTCGAAGAGTGGGACGTCAGTGTTGTCAAATGCTTCAGAGAGGTTGAGAATCTGGAACCATCAAGAAAAGTGTGCATTATGTTCAACATATTCTATGTTCAACATACTCTAAAAGGAGAAGTGTGCATATACTTTTTTAATTTTCTTTTTATATGCTATATATTTTTGTAACATTTTCAAGTTAAAGTAGTAAGCTTGAGTTAACTTGGAAAATCATCTATGTAAGGAAAAACATAGAATTCCCTGATGGCAAATGAGACAGTGCAGTGCCTTTCAAAACTCCCTCTCTCTCTCTCTTTTTTTTCCAACTAGATAACCTTTGCTTCAAACCAAACCTTACTCAGAAGCCCAATTTCTTTTTTTTTTTAAAGAGATAGAAGTTTATTTTTTTTATTCTTATGTTAATCCCCATACATTACAACATTAGTTTTAGATGAAGTGTTCCATGATTCATTGTTTGTGCACAACACCCAGTGCTCCATGCAGAACGTGCTCTCTTTAATACCCACCACCAGGCTAACCCATCCTCCCACCCCCCTCCCCTCTAGAACCCTGTTTGTTTTTCAGAGTCCATCGTCTCTCATGGTTCGTCTACCCCTCCGATTTCCCCCGAGAAGCCCAATTTCTAAAACAGACAAGAAGCTATTCTTTTTTTTTTTTTTTAAGACTTTATTTATTTATTTGACAGAGAGAGAGAGACAAGAGTGAGAACACAAGCAGGAAGAGTGGGAAAGGGAAAAGCAGGCTTCCCGCTGAGCAGAGACCCCAGCGCGGGGCTCGATCCCAGGACCCTGGGATCATGACCTGAGCCAAAGGCAGACGCTTAACTGACTGAGCCACCCAGGCGCCCCTGAGTCAACTCCATTCGGATAAAGGCTTCCATACCCACATCCCGCACAGGGACTAATGGACGAATGCTATGAGCTTTGTGGGCCAACACAACATGTATGCATTTGCAGCAGGATGTCTGATGCCTCTTAACCTTTATATCAGTTATCTACTCTGCTGGGTGAAAAAACCACTCTGAAACCCAGAGACTTAAAAGAACCATCCCGTGTTTATGTCATAGTTCTGTGGGTGGCTAAATTGGGCTGGGATCCGTTCAGTGGTTCCTCTACCCTGAGCTACCCTGACCCAGGTTTGGCTGATGTTAGAGAGACTGGTACAGCCATCTATGATTAACTGCTAGGCTAGCCCATCAGTTTGCCTTAAACTACTAAGTCTGGGTGCCTTCAACAAGAGAAAGGTATTTCCTCACAATTCTGGAGGCTCGCAGTCCACTATCAAGATGTCAGCAAGGTTGATGTTTGTCCTGAGGTCCCCCTGTCCCCCTCCTTGGCTTGTAGATGGCTCTCTTCTCCCTGGGTCTTCACATGGTTTTCCTTCCGTGCACACACATCTGTGTCCAAATTTCCTCTTCAAATAAGGACCCCAGTCATATTGGATTCAGGCCCAATCTAACAACTTCAATGTACTTTAATAACCTCTTTAAAGATCTATATGCTGATTTAGCTACATTCTGAGATTCTGGGGGTCAGGACTTCGCATAATACATTTCCGAGGACACACAATTCAACCCATAACAGTTAGCAGTCGGTCAAATGGTCTAAGAAGTTGCAGGTAGCACAGTTCTTCTCTGCTCCACATGGTCCCTGAACTTCCAGAAAGCTAGCCTGCACGACAGTGGTTACAGGCACCCCAAGAGAGAAGGAGGAAGAATGCAGGGCCTCTCCTGGCTTGAGCTCAAAACTAGCAAGACATCACTTCTGCCACGTTCTAGTGGCCCAAGCACTGTCACAAAACCAGGCCAGATGGAAGGGGTGGACAAATGGGCCATGTGTACATTCTGTGATGGCCATTCTCCTTCCTTCCCTGCCCCGCACCCCAGGGAACAGTACATAGAACATAGTACAGCTTTCCCTATTAGGCTTAGACCCTGGAAAAACTAGGACTCAGTGAAATTTGTCCTCCAGCCCCATCCTCATCCCAACCTTCTTTCCAGGGCCTCCCCACTCTCTCCAATGCTCAGGCACTCCCTGCCTTCCCCCTTTCTATCAGAAGAGAATCTGGTGCAGTCATTCATCCTGAAGGTAAATGAGTATGCAGGTGACACCCTTTCTGGGGACAACCGCATTTTAGTAACTACCTAGTTCTGAAGCTAAGGCGTGGAGCACGGAGGCAGAACTTCTAGAGACACGAGGGAGCAGGAGAAAGTTCCTTTGTCCCATGAAAATTGCTTCTCCACAAGCAGCAAGAAAAGTCTTTTGTATGTTGCTCTGTTAGTTCCTTTCCGCCTGCTGAGCACACAGCCCCACACTTGGCAGTGGCTCAGTGAGCGTGTAAGGCCTGAGTGAGAGTGAAGGGCCTAGCGTCTTTTCTGTGTGAGTGTGGAGTGATCACGGAAGGATGTTAGTAGGAGCTAGGAATCAGGGAATATGGTTGCCAGTCTATTCTCAGCTACCATTTGATGGTTGGACCCTACATCAGACATTTTTAGCTTATCTGAATCTCCGTTGTATTGTCATTTGCAAAATGAAAGATTTGGTAAGACCGTCTCTAGGATTGCTTTCATTTCCAATTTCCTATAAATTCTAATGAAGTCTTCATTAGGTTCCATCCTCCCCTCTGCACAGCCAACCAGCCCACCGTCGAGCCTACTCAGCATGTGCGGGCCCATGCCTGGCTGCCACCGAATCTGCGGCTCTGAACTACACACGACTAGGACCAGCTGGGAACGGGTGACAAACCATCCCACAGGGTCTAGATTCTCCTAAGTGGCCCTGGGGAGATAATAAAACTATTAAGTCGGGGAGGAATTGTTGATGGATTTCTATCCACCAAGCAAGCCCAGTCATTAGGGCTCTGAACGGTTGGAGGCCCTCAGCCTCCTTCTGCCACGCTACTCCCCCCCACAACCACGTCCAATGTGTACATTGAAATGCCAGCTATTGTATACATTGTCTCTCTATACACCACACATCTGTCTGCCCAGCGGGGAGACAGCCAGTTTCCAACTTCAAACACCAGTCTGTATATACAATGTGGGTGGGTTGAGTCTGGATCTGACCAGGACAAGGCCATGCGCCCCCATATATTTAATGGCCCCGTCTTGACAATCTACCTTGATAACAAATGTGAAAAAAAATAAACAGGGACAGGACTTTTTTCCTTTTTTTCCAAACTCAACATCAAAAGTTATTGAGAGATCTTACTGTGCAATAGCCAGAGGTAATGTGAACGAAGGAGAAGCTCTAAGCTCTACTTACTGTGTGGAAAGTAGTTCGTATGCTTTATCATCGCTTAGGACCTGTCAGGCTCAGTTAGTTGGGTGGACATGGATTGCCTCAAACGGCATTTGCTAGACATTTGTTTTCCGAACACACTACACCTCCTTAGGAAGGTGAATCCCGAGAGATAAAACGTTTGGAGGTTGATTTGGGTTTTACCAAGTCACTCCCCTTTAAAACTCAGTCTCCAAAGGGAAAAACAGGAACTGTGTGTAGAGCGGGATCACCTATCGGAGCTTAGTTAAGCTTCTGCTAGACACTACCTGAAAGTGAGTGCATTTTTTTTTTTTTTTTTGGAAGCAGAGAATTTATTTCTGTTCACGAATAAGGCTGTTTCTCCAGTAACCTCAAGGCTCCAAAATTCAGTATTTCCAATCTCCGGAATTTCACTGACTACCTCCACAAAGATATCATGTGGCAATGCATTCCAGTGGGTTCTCCTGAGGCCTTTGAGCAGTTCTGCATTGCAAGGTCATTGCTCAGTATATTATTAGCATGGCAATAAAGAACATACGTACAGCAACATTCAGGACAAGGTGAAAAAGTAAATTAAAAAAAAATACCAGCACTTTTTAAGCTTCTCCACATCCGTAAGTGGGGGTTACAAATAGTTACCAAAAAATATATACTTGCATCCTCCTGGCTCTGGAAGTTGAAGAGACTAGCCCTGCAACAGCTCAAGTGTAATACGAAGCAGAGTACCATTGAGTGTTTACATGAAGTGGATGGTAACAGACCACATGGGAACCTTAGGAATTTCAAGAAAGTCAAGAACTTTTGTGTAGGGTAGTCAGGGAGGGGGTGTAGGCAGACTCCTAAGGTGACCCCCGGCATCCCCATCCCCTGGTGTGCATGCCCTGTACAATCCCTGCTCCTTGAGTGTGGGTGGGCCTGACCTAATCAGGTGAGCCTTTTCAAAAAGGTTTAAGAGACTGGAGACAGAAGTCAGAGAGATCCCAAGCTGCAGCAGATGCTCTCCTGTCTGCCTTGAAGAAGCAAACTCCTACGTTGGAGAGAGGACCACATGGCAGAAAATGGAAGACAGCCTTTAGTAGCTGAGAGGCTGATGGCTGCTGGCCAGCAAGAAAGTAGGGAGTTCCCTCCTACAACTGCAAGGAACTGAATTCTGCCAACAGCCTCATGAGCTTGAGGACCGTGAGCTCCATAAAAGAATGAGACCTGGATGACACCTTGATTTCAGTCCTGTGAGACTCTGAACAGAGAGCCCATCTAAGCCGTGCCTGGACTCATGGCCTGAAGAGACTGGGTGTTTTAAAGCCCCTAAGTTTGTGGTGATTTCTAACACAGCAAGAGAAAGCAAATGCACGAGCCTTCTTCTGAGAGCAGACTTAATGAGCAGAGCTCCGAAGCAGAGGCTGACAGCTTGCAGAAGTTCAAAGGAGCCAGGAAACAGCCATGCCGTGGAGAAAGGAAGAGGTGGGTAATATAAGCCAAGGCCCTGTCCAAGGTAACCCCATGAAAAAGGAGACCTTTACCCTATTTGTCATTTCGATGCATGCAACATGTTTACCTGGTGAGAGGGTCACCGGTCATTATGCCCATTGCACATGAGAAAACTGAGGTCTCTAGATGTTTGTCCATTAGGCGTTGACACATGATTAACCAGAGACAGAGTTAGCTTTCTGAAATGAAAAAATCTGGTTGAAATATATGAAATGCCTTTCATTCCTATAACCTAGAAGATAAGATCGAAATTCCTCAACCAGTGTACGAGGCCCTTCGTTTACTTCTCGTCACTCAACCTTCCTGCTACACTCTAGCCAAGCCACCCCCCCCCCCACACACACACACAGGCACACACCCCTCTCCCATGCATTCCTGCACTGGGCAGATGGTTCCTGCCATAGGGACCGTCTTCCACCCTCATCCGCCCCCACCCACCTTCTCATCCCAAGCTTGCTCAGGTATGGATCTCCTACCCTTCTTTTCAGACTCTGGTCAAAAGCAGTTTCTCCCCTGAAGCTCTCCTCTGTGACCCCACTTAACACCCCAAGTACAAACTCTCCTTAGTGATCCTGTAGCACACTGAACACAACTCTGTTAGGACTTCAGAATGATAAAGCAATAATGTCAATGAGAGTTTACATTTATTGAGTCCATATCCAAAGCCATGTACTATGCCTTTGACATGCATTATCACGTCGTATTTTTATCACTTTTTTTTTATGTGTTTACATGCCTCTCTACTAAATGGTGAATCTTTCAAAGGCAAGGATGATAGCTTTTTCATTCTTGTATCCCCCAGAGCTTTGCAGAGTGTAGAAGGCACTCAAAATATATTTAATAAATGAGTTAAAAGAGTCAGAAGTAGGGCTGGAGTTCAGGTGTCTGGATCACAGTGCAGAGTTATTGCTGCCATCCCATCATGATAAAATGAATGTACAAGGGCTTTGTGAAATTACAAAACACTGTGTGAATGGAAGGTAGAAGATGCCAAACCAACTCCTCCTTTCTGTGCCCCTCTCTTCACTCCTGTCTGTCTCTTGCTGCCAAAATAATTTTAGATTATGTGAAAGCTGAGTGGCAGTGCCTGTCTACTTCATCCAGCCCAGACAGCCAGAAATATAAAGAGTGTGTATGACTTCACGACAGTGGGAAGCATCATGAAGGCTGGGGCCACGAGAACCAGGGTGTCTGACAAATGGGGCATAGCAGTCTGGCCATATTCGTGGGGAACCCAGAATTCTTTGAGCGCCCAGGAAGCCCAAGCAGCAGAAGGGAGCGAGCTCCCAGGTGGGGCCTCTGGAAGACTGGTGTGTGCTCACCTAGTCCTTAGAATTCTGTGCTGAATTCCAAGCATTGCTCTGGTAAACAAGGCAGTCGATGTGACTCTTAAATGAGCTGTACCAAACTCATTATCATCTGAGTAACTAGAATTCTCCTTATTCAAACCCTGCTGTTCAGAGAGAGGTAACAATCGTTCTGTGTAGTACTCACCTAGCCTTTGTCTCTGGCTCTTGCGTTTAGGCAAAAGTTGACTATTAAATCAGCTACCAGCCAGCATCGTGCTCTGTTCTGCTGACCTTAGGGCTCAGCCAGAAAAATCAGACAAAGACATTTTTCCTCTCAATTTAATATAACAGGCTCTATCAGGGCTTCATGTATCTTATCTTTTTTTTTTTTCCAAATAGCAAGGTATACAATTCTTTCCTTGTTTTGCAATTGCCTGTGACTCTCGAACCTCCCTCCTTCTCACTCTCCCCCTGCCAACTGCCACCCACCCCACAGAACACAAACCATCCCTAACGTGGGCTGCACGAGCAAATATTTGATGGAGTGAGAATAAAAGGAAAACATACTAGCGTCCAGCTTGCATAGTTAGCACTGGGCTTCGGAAGAGCAAATTGAGGCCAATTAAAGGTATAACCCTTAGGAATAGCTAGCAAGACCCTACTTTATTTTCTATGGAGGAGAAAACATTCTTACAGCTTTTTACCTGAGGAGCAGAGGGAAATAGCCTATTCTTTTGTATTATGTTTGAGGGTAATCCTTGCCTCCGCCCAGTGCAATTCAAGAAACCTTATGTAAAGCAGAACCAGGAGCCAGAAGAGACACAGATGAGAAACAGTTGCTACCCTCCGGAAACTGACAATCTAGCAGCAAACTATGATTGATCAGTTAAGAAACAAACAAATACTCTAAGCAAAGCAGAACCAGGATAAATGATACCTTAGAGAAGGGAGGCAGAGGGATGTGTGATGGGGAAAATGACATTTACTGGGACAGCCTTCTGATGCTTTTCAACTTCCCTTTTTCTGGAACATGGGGCAACCAAAAGCTATTCCAGTTCAAATTCCTGAATAATAAAAAATTGCAGAATTTTCCACTATAAAACAATGGTTACATTCCTAAAAAGTACCACATTATCAAAAATTGAATTACAAAAACAATTATTCTAATAGGGGAAAAAAGGGTTGAGGCTGGAAACTTTTTGATATGTAAACACCGTTATTTTCCCGCCAGGAATTTCAGCAATGAGAATGTTTTTACTAGGTCGACTTGTATTTTGTTATTTTAGGCAACATATTAGCTCATCAAAGCTGACAATAAGAAACCTAAACATTCCTGGCAAATCTGAGCAGACATGAGACAAGACCAAAATCAGTAAGTTTTGAGACTATTCAAATCAATTACAGCCCCATTTGGGGCGGATCGTCTTACTCCACTAACTTCCGGGTTCAGCTCCGTTCAGTTTCCCTCTCAGAGAGAGGATGGTGCACACCTGCACTGTTGAGCTCTACAGTGACCATGGGACTTACCTGGGCCAGCGAAATGTGAGCAGAAATGACAGGTACCACTTTCAAGCAGAGGCTTTCAGAGGTCCACTGTGTCTTTACCACCAAAGCTACCCTTGCCAGGGAATGCTTTTTCAGAGTTCTGGAGTAAAGATGACCATGGATCAGAGCCCCAGTCAACCCAAGATGTGGGCACATAGCATAGAGGGAGAAATAAACCTTTGTTGTTGTAAGTCAGTAAGATTTAGGGCCCCTTTGTTACCATGAGATAACCCACTTTATTCTAACTGATACACAAGTACAAAAAAAATAAACGTGAATTGAGCAGGTAGCAATTCAAGTAAAATAATTCAACTAAAACAACTACCTAGAAGCCCAGTGGTTTTTCCCAATTGTGATCCTTATTAGCAACTATAGTCTACATAACGCTACCATTTTTTGAAGACTCTCTACAGATACTTTCATACATTATCTCATTTGATCCTCTCAACAACGGTAATGAGGTAGCTTTCAATCTCCATTTGATAGACAAGAAAACTGAAAGCCAAAGCGGTTAAGTGATTTGTCAAATGTCATTCACCTCTTAAGTGCCAAAAGTGGGAGTTCTTCTGTTTGATTCCAAAGTTTGCCATCCTATGACCCTTTCACAGGGCCAGTTAAGGAATAAAGTAATTGGCCACACAAAGTGACCTCCGAACACAACTTTGAAGTCATAAAAACTGGGATCATGCTAATGTGATCTGAATTACGTTTCTTAGCCTCCGGAGACAGTTTTCTCCTCTGTAAAATGGAGGTAACACTCTGTCCAGTGTTGTTAGGGGAGTAAATATAATACAGTTACCAACACACTGTCTGGCACTTATCAGCTCCCAATGAATGACTCTCAGTGTGACCAGTGGCGGTCCTGATACAGCCCAGGCATACTCAGACTGAAGAGGGAAAGAGGCATTCTTTTCAGGAACCTAGATAAGCAGGCCTCTCCTGCATCCTCCTGAGGCCAGGGCACAGCAGGGACGCAAGTCGACTGAGATGCGAAGCCGGGTCACAGGGCAGGTTAGGAGTCACCCCGGGGATAGGGCCATGGGGCCAATGCAGGGAGCCACAGATCTGGCTCCTCCCTCCATGGAATTGGCCAAGCCCGAATGGCAAGGGACAGCCGTCAGCAAGCCCCGTAACAGATGGCCCCATGAAATACAGGAACAGGTTGGACGCCGATGGCCAGAAAAAGAGAGCTTAGAGGAGCAGGGCCTGGCTGCGGATGAAGGCAGAGAGAGAGGGCTGCAAACAAGAGCCAGTCTGTGACTTGTCCTGGCCCCTGACTAGCAATGAGCGGGTGGAAGCAGCTGATGGCATTAATGACAGGAGCTAATGATGTGAAAACACTTAAGCAAGGGGCCTTCGAGGAGCTGTTGTTGCTGCTGAAAAGCCTCGCCACCGAACAAAGCAATTAGTCGGTCACCCCGCCACCCAGCCCCTCCTCGGCCCTCCTCCCTTTTCCCACCTTTCCAGACGTCAGACCATTCATCCCTTTGTCTCCCAGCCCAGACCGCAGCCGCCCAGACCCACACACAGAAACGCACCAGCTGGAGCCCGGCCTCTGACGAACGGCTGTCTCCCAAAGCAGCCCCACCCAAGGCGGCTGGCGCTGCCCAGCGGCGCAGCCTCCCAGGCACCTTTCCATCTCCCCGCTTTTGCCCTGAGTTGTTGGCGAAAAAGTTACCTGCATTTATACATTTCAGCCTATGGCCCTGACCTTTTCGCCTAACACAAAGAAGAGACCTACTGGTTTTTGCAGCTGGGGGAAGGGGGGGGGCAGTAATTCGAAAATAATTTTGGGTTTGGGCACTCCTCTACCCAAAAAGAGAGAGTACTAGGCTGGAAGTGGAGGCAAAGTAAGGCTTTAGGGTTCTTGCTCTCGCTTCTACTCATCTTTTAAGATTTATCTTAAGCATACCCATTCTAGAATCCTTCCCAGTCCATGAACTCTCCCCTCCTGGTACACTCCCATTACAACAGGTGTTGCCATGTGATGCTCTGAGGTAATGGCCCCTTCTTGTCTGCCTTTCTGTCTCCCTTCTTCTCAAGACTCTGAGCTCACAGAGGGCCTCTTTTGATCCTCAGCATCCAGCACATGGGTCCTATGCAGTACCTAGTTCAAGTTTCTGAGATATGCAACTTCCAAATCTGTAAGTAGGGATGATAATATATGCCCTATTTCATGTTCCAATTTGATATTTTAGGATCAAGTATGACAGCAAAACTGGAGCGTGTTTGGAAATGTACAATGACAAATGAATTACAAATGTTAGGCATTGTGCATCGCTGCTTTCCTCATTCACTCACACAACATGTTTTGGGCACATATTATGTGCTAGCTACTAGGCTGGTACAGATGGAGCCCCTCCTAGAAGCCCCCTTCCCACCCACTAATCTCACGGTCTCACCCCCTCCGGCCCTGTACTTAGCCTCTGGCCCACACCCGAACCCACCCTCGATGAGTTCTGCCTCCCTTTGATGGGGTCCAAACTCCAAACTTACTATCTACCATCCATAAAAAGATCAACAATCATATTTTGAGTGCCAACGACAAGTAGAACATGGGACCAGGCATGGAAAGGGGCAATAAATACACAGTGGGTAAGGTACTGAGTCTCCCCCACAAGAAGACAGAACATAATATAAACAGAAAGTGGAAAAAGTTAGGAAGATATATGCTAAAAAATGAGGTCACAATTGAAAGAAGGGAGAGGATTCATGAACTGACCCATTAGAAAAGCCTTAAGGAAAGGAAATTTGAATCTGATCATAAAGAATGGAAAGGCTGCAGGAGGTAGACATTATATAAGGAAAGCTATTTTCAGAAAATTAGAGCTCTGAGTTTCCTTAGAGGGTCAATCTTCAACCTCTTCATCGTACAGATGAGAAAATAGAGGCAAAGAGGGATTCATTAATTTGCCCAAGATCACTCAGCTAGTCACTGGAGGGCCCACGATACAAACCCTGCAGCCCACACTTGGGCCAGAAAATGATACGACCAGAATCTGCTTTAAGCAAAAGACAAAGAAGCAAAAGAGAGAGGGCAAGAAAAAAGAGAAAGGAAAAAGAGGGGAAGAGAAAAAGAGGGAAAAGGAAAACCAAAGAAAAATATCTCAGAGAATGGGAGACCTGAATTAAGCTACTAAAAGTCCAGAAGTAAAGTGATGAAAACCTGGTGAAAGGTTGTAGCTGTGGGAATGGGAAGAAATGGATAATTCTGGAAAGGTGCAGTGTTAGTCTAACCCGGCTGGTCTCACAAGGAACTATAGACTAGGTGGCTTATAAACAAGAGAAATTTATTTCTCACCACTCTGGAAGCTGGACATCCAAGATCAGGGGGCCAGCATGGTCGGGCTCTGGTGAGAACCTAGATCCTAGTTCATAGACAGCCATCTTCTAGCTGTACCCCCAAACAGCCTGTGGGGGACACAAACATTCAGTCAGTCCACAGCAGATAGGTTCAAAGACTTTGATAACTGTATGTAGTGAGATGAAGGGGCAGTAGAATTCCAAGATTTCAAGCTTGGGGAACCATTGAAAAAATCCTTGAGACACCTGCATTCCCCTAAGTATACCATCCCACTCCCCAATACTGCCGCAGCTGTGAGCAGGGCTCTGTGAGGAGCTCAAACCCACCCAAATGCTAATTTTTCCTGCCTTGCGAGAAGAAAATGCTGTCGAGTAGGAAGTGGAGAATGATTTTTTCTCACTACAGGGCTCCTCTATCATGACAATAATACTATCAAGTTAGTAAATAATTGATCTCAAATGATTACCTAGCTTTTGGAGTTATACAATCCATCCTACTTCATCCAAAGGCACATCACCCAGGGTTATGCCATCCTGACTGCTCACAGGGGCTCTGGGGGGAGGGGGTGTGCAAATTCCTCTCAATCTTGTCTCCAATCAGAAGACACCAGCTTTGTTGAGACTTAGCCACGTTCAAATCTAGGATGTGCCCAAACACGACAGAGGCATTGTTTTCTCTCCCTCGGCCCTCCATATGTTAAAAACATCTATTAAAATGTGTCTGGGATGGAAGACACCCAACACGCTGTCATTAATTTAAGGAAATAAAATTACACCATATGAAGGGTTATCATACGGAAGATGGTGACCAGCTGTTCTCCATCTCCTCTGGGCAAGAGTAAGGAAAGTGGGAGGGAGTTCAATTTGAAATTGAATTGGGAGTGGGGACTTGACAGAAGGATGGAAGCATAGCCAATGAGGGCTACAAGACAGACAAACAGCCGAGTTGTGGTAAATGGGGATATCAGATTATTGTGGGGGTGGGTGGGGCAGGGAGGGGCTCAAGGCAAAATGAGGTTTTGTTTCTTTTCTTCCCTTGGGTGTCTAAGTTTCGAGTTTCTCTTTTTTTCACCTCTTTCTGGAAAAATACTGCTTTTTAAAATTTTCACAAAGGGTAGAAACAATTGAGGCATTTTCATTTAAATATAGATCAAGGCCCTTTAGTAAATGAATAAAGCAGGAGGTAGATTGTCAGAAGTACCTTCCTCAGAGTAGCTCGTAGGACGCAGCCTCGTGTAGCATCCAGTCCGGCCCTGCCTAGAGAATTCAGAACCTGCCTGGATGTGGAAAATGGGCAGGGTAAATTTGAAGCTTCTCCCGATTTAAGGAAGTTCTAATTCCAACTTGGCCAAAGGCTAAATTGCAAGTGATCTGGTTTATTCATCAGTTACCCACAGATCTGCACCTTCTCTAGGACCGTTTCCCTTTCCTTTTTTAGTTATCCAGAGCGACGGTCCCCATCAAAATGTGTTTTTAACAACAACAGCAAATTATATCAGTCACTTGAGACTACCATGAATTGAAATCACTTGCTGTCTCTTTTCCAGTTGCGCTTGTATGTAAGCTTCAATTCTCACTAGGAAGTATGAGGAAAGGAGTCTAGCTGGCAGGCAGGCTCCGGCTAGGGGAGCAGGAGGAAATTAATCTGCAAAGGCAGGACGGGGCCATGCCTTGCGTTGTCCTGAATCCCACCAGGATGAGGAGCTTCTACTCCACTCAGATGACATGGAGTGACTTGAAGATTTTAAGAAGGAAAAAAGTCAGGCATCACATAAGCCACAAGATCACAGCGGGCTCTCCGTCCTGTTCATAATGAGTTAGCTAATTTTTCACTTGTTAAAATAATTTTAAAGTTTTACCTTCACCATTGGGTTTTGCTTCCTGATTGGGTAACACGTGGCCGGGAATGACCACAGATTAGCCTGTTTTATGATCACCTTGTTTTTCCTTCCTTTCCTTCTTCAAGTGCCTGAGTTCTCCCATTTGGGTCTAGAATAGAAACAGTTCTCATTGAAAGGAACAGAAGGAGAAAAGCTTTTGAATAATAATCCTTGGCATTCAGATTGCCATTTTTCTAGCATTGAGGAACAGTTCAGTTGAAAACCTGGCATTGCCCCCAAGTTGAGGACTGTTGGTAATCAGTAAGAGAAACAGGAGCAAGGTGAAGAAAGAGGGTGGAGGATAAATTAGCTCCACAGAGAGGCATGAAAGCTTGGAGTGTGTTTTTCTGTCCCCTCAAAGCAAGAGGCCAGGCGCCTCTGTTTTCCCTGGCAACTCTATAGCAAGCATGAACCCAGTCTCCAAATCAGCAGGAAACTTGAAAACAGTAAGGTCACAGAGTCAGTTTGGTCCCCTCCAAATCAAAGCTGTATTCATTTTGTTCCTAAGGGTTGTAAAGTTGTTGGTAATGATTTGCTCCCCCCACTGACAATCTATGCCAAAGTTTCAGCCTCTCTGGAAATGGTTGTGATCTGAACTCTTTCAAGGGGAAAGAAAGAAAAAAAAACAAAACAAAACAAGAAAAATGAAAGAAAACACACACAACTCCCACATATCTCCAGCTCTTTTAATGGACAAGTTGACAAGAGTCCTTAACTAGCCTCTCTCCAGGTCCCCACCATAATTACAGGCTGGGAAGGAGGACTGTGTTCCCTGTGATTAGAGACTGTTTGTGCTTCTGTCGGTTTGGGAACAAAGAGGAGGAGGCATTTTCAAGAACTTGAGGCCAAACATTTTTCACGAGGGAATTTACTCAATGACTTGCTAAATAATTTCAAAGATGGTCATTTCATCATTAAAACATTCCTTTGAAAATTTACCACAGACTTGCTGAGAGTTGAATTTGATTGGTGGCACCTTGGAAATGATGCGCTTGATTTAGCCCCACTCCCTCCTTAAACCGTACCAACCACATGCCCTTCCCCATCGGTGTCCCACAAGTTGAGTCAGCCTCTCACCTTTCCCCTGCCCAGATGGTGATGAAGATACACGGTATACAACTCCTAAGCAGCTCCCTTTCCCTCTTTTGTCACAAGAATCCATCAACCTGGAGAGAGAGAGGGGAAAAAAACCTGGGGAGGTGAAAAGAGAGAGGAGGGGTCTGATCACCAGCAGCCCTTTCAGAAAGCACTAGAATTAGGGAAAAGTTTTCTTTACTGAAAGAAATCTCTTTATAGCCTGATATTGGTGATATGACTAGCCCAGTAGGGAATGGGAAACAGGAGAAAGAAACCTATTTAAGATACCCTTAAAACTCAAGGTATTTGAGCCAAGAACTTGGCAGGGAAATACATTTCCACTCTTTACGGGACATCCAATATTGTACCATCAGTGGCCCAAGTACTATCAAAATTTCCATCAAGCACCCCCTCCTCCCCTTCTACAACTAACCAAAATCCCCCCCATTTCCAAAATGCAGTTCAGATCCCCCTCCCCCCATGTTGCTCTCTTTAGCCACCACATCCCACCCTGGTCTCCCCTGATTTTCACTTCCAATCACTACCACAAAGTCCAGTTTCTCATTAGTCAACACCTCTGTCAAGAGCCGAACCCAGAGCTAGAGAGACTCTGCAGAGACTGACACAGATGCTTCCATAGTACAGTTATCAGGGTGTGGCAGGGGAAGGTGGTGTGGAGAGATGGGGCCGATCTCCTTGAACATCTGCCACAGAGCAAGCTCTTCTCCACATAAGGAAAAACAGGCATACTTCTCACAGGGGGAAGGGAGCTGAAATTGTCACTTGGAGAAGGGAAGGGAGGTGTTAAGTGGGAAGGAGGGAGAGGAATGGAAAAGGGACCCTTGAGCGTGCAGAGAGGTCTGCTTCCTCCTAAGTCCCTTGAGGCTGATACATCAAAGGGAGAAAAGAGGAGATGGGTTTGGGAAAGATGCTATCATGAAAGGTGCTCCTGAATCGAATTAATATGGCATTTTCTGTGGTTGGCAATGGGTATGGAGAGTCTGTGTGTGTGTAGAAAAGGCATTTGTGGAATTTATGTTCTCCCTAAGTATGGAAATTTGATCACAGCACCATAGATACCCAAGACAGGTCAGATAGGAAAGGCACAACAAGGCTTTTATTTTATAGCTCTGGGGAAAGTTTGTATATTTCCATTATGGTATCTTTACATACCTCTTCCATTACTCCCTCCTCACCACACACACAAACGCACACGCACACGTACACGCATGCATGCCCGCATGCACTTTGTTCATTCTTTCCTAATAACAAGGTATGTTTTTGCTCTCTCTCCCTCCAAATTGTCCCCACTCCCAGGCTGTAATGCTCATTCTCTTTTCCAGATTATTTAAAATCATCAGGCAATGTTGTCACCTCCATTAAACCTTCCCTGATGGTTTGCTTTGACAAAACCAGCATTGTTCCCCTCTCAGAAGTCCCTCTGCATTAAAAGTCTGCTCTCTGTTCCCTAGTACATGCATGCTCTGTGTGTACATGTGCATGTGTGTGGGTACATGCTGTTCCCATGGAACCAAAGTTTCTTAAGGTCTAAGCAAGGGAACTCCTTAAACATAGAGTAGATCTCATTAACAGCTAGTTGACCAGTTGGATATTGGACAAAACCCAAGGTGGCTATGTTTACTGCCCACTATGTCTGCTATCAAACCCTAGCAATTTGGAAGGTATTGTGTTGTCATTCCCCTTTGTCAATGATGAAGGACACTTGGGAAGACCCAGAAGAGCTTTGGGAGTACACTTCCCTTTTCCTGATATCCAGCCTTGACTCGGCCATCTTCTTACCCAGGGCCCTAGAAACCTGCTCATCTCCACTGCCTCAGGTAGGGCATAAGCACCATTTCCCATCAGTACCAAACCAAGCACAAAGTCTTGGAGTCATAGGGTCCCAAGCAATCCCACCTGGACAATGTATTCATTCCACTGCCAAGGACGTTAGCAAATCATCCTCTCCCCATCCCCAAGTTTTTATCTTTTCCATAAAAATAGGGAGTTCAATTATTTCCAAAGTTTTGGCAAAAATTACTTCTGCTTTTCTTTCTATATCTTTAACTGATTCTTTCCAAAGCAAATGGAACCGACCATCTAATGGGTAACACGGGAATAAGAAACTTGGGCTTGCTTGGCTCAGCACCTTCTGGGTTTCTGAAACTGCACAGAGTGAGCACACTCACTGCTGCTCCTGTTTCCAAATGAGGCGTGGGGTCTCTGATGAACTTATAGCCATGGGCCTGGAGGCTCATGACTCTCTGCTTCTATTTAATGCCTAATTAACAGACAACAGAGAATGATTTTAAGTAAGTCTGACCATAGATACAAACCACACCTTCTCAACTCCAGTATTACAAATAAAAGCTTATATTTTGACCCATACGTTTTCTTCCACTTTCTACTTCTCATTTGATTCAAAAGTCAGTGAGAACTTAAGGGAGGAGAGCAATCATCAACCTGAAAACCCCAACAATTCATGCACTGATTGAGAAACTTGAGGTAAGTCCAGACTTTCATTTGGAAATCGAAGTAACACACGGAGAGGTTGATGCTTCTATGCAGTGGGGGCAGAAACTTCAGGTTTTCATGTTTTGGTTCAATGTGGGTCACACGGGATTTGACTTTTGTAGGACAGAGAAACCTTTTGTGACTGTGTCCATGAGCAGGTGGCTATTTTTCGTTTAAGGTGCCAGGCTATGTTTTAAATGCTCAGTCCTATTTTAACAGATCTGGAATTTTCACACACAAACTGAGTGAGTCTTAGAAGGAGGCACAGGCTACTCAGACCTCTGCCAATGTTTCATCACCTACAAATATACTTAGAAGACCAGAAGGGACACCCCATATTGTAAGGCTGAAGGGCTAGCCTGTAAGTCGGGGTACTTGTTCTACAATGTTCTTCTTCCTCCTATTTTGCAGAGGAATCATGATGATGATTTGTATTAATTCTACTTCTTTATTACGATAATTTTCTGGTTTTGAATCTCCAAGTCTATATTGATTAAATTCTCCATTTAGGTCTACTGGAATGTAACCAAGGGACAAATGGACATCATCTAGAGATTGGAAATTAAAGTGGCCCTTTTGACATTGACTCTGGATGCAACAGCAGGTCGTGACATCACATTGTCTTCTAATAGGAAGAGGTGGCATAGACGTATGTCCATATATATGACAATGCCACTAATAATAGCTCCCATTTATTAAGCATTCACCTTCTGATCCCTTCTCAGTGTTTTATAAGTATTTTCTGGCAGCAACTCTCCAACATGATTGCTGTCCTTATGTCCATTTTATCAGTGAGGACACTCAAGAATAGAAAGGTTTAAGTAGCTTTCTCAAGGACATAATAAAACTAAAATGGCAAAGGCAAGATTCACACTCAGTCAGTCTGACTCCAGAGCCTACACTCTTCACTACTGAGCTTTAAAGATAGTTATTTATTTAGGCAGAAATATGTCTAGAGCTAAATGTGTGAGAAGAGAAAGCAAGGAATGGAATGTACTAGACAATTCTGCAGAGCTTCTTGCCCACTCCCCGATCTGACCATAGCTGATTGAACCACAGGAGGACACTCGCCACAAAAATAATGAACCCATAAGCTGATGAGCATCTTATGACTACTACTTAAAAGACAAGTTAGTTAATGAAATTTTCTCCAAGGACTTAAACTAAGATACATAGAGATACTTGCCAATACTAAAGTCGGTTTGGCACTGGAAGGCTATGTAATTTTAGGTACCAGGGTAGCCATTTGGGACCATATGGAAAAATGAGTAAGTAGAAAAATCTGGCTGGTGGAAAGGAGAACAGAAGAGAAATTTAGAGAAAATTTGAGATAAACATGCAATATCTAAGAGAAAAAAAATTATTCTTCTATTTTTTTTTTTTAGCTTTCTTGAGTGTGTTTGTTCTTTTCTCTTGCAACTTAAGCAGTCCAACAACACAGTATTACAACTGGCTTTCTATTGTAGTTACCTGGGGACTAAACACAATGTCTGGATCACAGTAGGTGCTCAGTAAATGCTTTTCAAATAAAAGGGTAAGAAAGATGGATCCTGAATAAACACAAATTCCGAGACCCTGTGCTGAACAACCAGGTGATTTTCTCAGCATACCTATTGCTCTCAACTATACAGCAGAATATTTTTCAAAATACTTGATTGGGTACAAGGTCTTAAACCTTCTACCCTCAAGTGTCTAGATCTCATAGGCACTGTAAATCTTGGAAGAACAATAATAGTTGTGTGCTTCCTTCACAATCCAAAGAGACTCTGATATCGCCAAGAACCCTATCCCAAGTAGGGTTGCCCCATAAAATGAAAGATGCCCAACTAAATTTGAATTTCAGATAAACAACAAATAATTGTTTATTATGGGTGTCTCAAAATTGCATCATACATACATATACTAAAAACAAATTCATTGTTTACCTGAAATTCAAATTTAACTTAACATCCTGTATTTTTATTTGCTACATCTGGCAATCATCAAGGGTCAGTTTTCCCCCAAATAACCAGGCCAATCCAAGAAGTCCAGTTCTTGGAGTTTCTTCTCATGGCACCTCACCTCACCTAGAATATGGTGGATTCCCTTCTGCCCATACCCCATCCACCCACAGGGGCACAGGTACACACATGGATGCACAGACACACAGACACACAGACACACACACACACACACACATTTCAAAAGGAAGTCCTAATACTTTTTGATGCTAAAGAGTTAGAAGTTACTAGATTCAAAGCATTGTTAAATTCCTTTTAAAAATCCTGGTGAACACAGCAATACATTGACGTTTTCCTTCACTTTCAGTAAGGAGGAGTTTAGTGTCACCAACATAACTTCCTCTGCTCCTAAAGGGTACTCAAGGTCGCTTTGCTTGACTTTCAACATGTGACAGTGTTCCAGCAAATGTATCCCTAACCTACTACATTGAGCAATTCTTCAAATTATGAGCAAGAGTTACTGCTACCGATCCTTCTTCAGTAGGACACCTGTGACATCATAGAATCCCTCCAATAGGAAGACACCTACCCCTGTTACCCAATTATGCTTAGAGAAAAGGAGGTCGGGAATATGGCCTAGAGGCTCTTGCCACAGTGTTTCCCCAGCTACCAACATCACCCCCTCCTGCCACATACAACCCGTGTCTAGGGGTGTTCAGTCATCACCCTCTCCCAGTGGATACACAATCATGATCCCAGGTGGCCTCTGTGCCGAGATCACAACTTCAGTTTTTCATCATTTCTCTAAGACATTACCAAACTTCCCTCCTTTGCCTCACTTAGTCCCCACAGTGACCACCTGGTGTGGTGAGGAAAGTGGGGCCGGAGGGGGCTCAGTCAAGGGACTTGCCCAATGTCTCGATGAGATGCTGGTAGAATTGGAACCAGTAGAACTGAGACTCCACATCTGACCTTGCCCTTCCCAGCCCAGAACTTCTCCCCATCCCCCTGCACCTGACTCAGGTAAGAATGCATGGCCCGTGTGATGATAAGGTTTGCTGGCAGATGCCATATCCTCTCTCTGTGCAGGGCTGGGGCAGGGACTGGCCCCACCTGACAGCCGGGAATGCAGAGAAAATTAAAAATACATTTCCTAAACCAGTGAGAAAAGCACAGTGGGTCAAAGGAGGGCTGGGATTTGAAGATGCCCAGGCACCAAAATAGACTGGTATGTCTGAGCCGAGGGCAAGAGGTGCTGCTTGTCAGTTATCCAGGGCACATGCGATCGCTGCAGAGGGCACAATGCTCCTAAACCATTGCCCTAGATGTTAAATGAAGCAATTAAAGATGAAGGGGACATTTTAATTACTAGGCTTGGCTGGCTCCGAAGGGGCCCAAGTTTCAAGCAAATGTGAAGACTCAATTATGCTCAACGGGAACAAGTCACCTGGCGTCGTGGGGCTGATTATCCAGAAGTCTGGGTGGAGGGAAAGGGATTCCAAAGAAAAAAACAAAGGAGAAAAGAGAAGTTACGTGACAAAAAAATTCACAAGACAGCAGGAAAATGCAAGAGATCCATAACATCCTGAAGTGTAGAATCCACCTGCCTCTCGAGGGAGAACAGGTAAATTAGTCCCATTAGCAATTTTAGAAATCCCTTCCTTTCTTCCCTCTAATGGATATACGATTTTTATTTTTTCAGCTTCGAATAGCTCATGAACTTTTCACCTTTCCATCTTTCCCAAGCCAGAATTTCTGCTTGCCTCCATCACCAGCAACCCGAAGACAGATGTCGCAGCGATTCTGGAGCTAGTCTGTCCTTCCTGGAAACATCCAAACAAGAGACACCCCGGGAGTAAAGAGAAAGAGTGACTGATGTTGGGGGTGCCATATATCATTTTTCATTGTTTGGAAGTAATAATAATTGAAACTCCAATTTGTACAGAAATACAGTATTTTCTTTCTACTTCCTCTCTTTCTAGTCTGTTTTAATAAAAACTGGAATCGCAAAAGCAAACAAAGTAAATACTTTTTACATCAGTGAGAAATGTGTCTAGAGAAATCTCTCAATTTCCCAAATTTAAGGCTACCACTATTTTAGGTACCATGCGTCATGTCTACAAGCAGATCAGTTTTCAAGCAGATACAGAATCACCTAAACTCACCCACTGGTCAAGCCATTTACTATCATCCACTAGCCTTGCAGCATGTTGGATTCACATAAGCTAATTTTTTAGATCCAGACTTGAAACTAGAACCTAAAAATCTGGGCTTCTGGTCCTAACACTTCCCCTAGGTGATGCTACAGGCTATCTTCGGGGTTTTGCTTAATTTCTAAAAATAAATGCATGGTCCAATTAACCTCGGGTGGATTTCTCATAGGGTTCCATATTTGCAACTCCTAGGCTGACATATTCTGGCCTCACAGAACCTCTTGGCCCAACTGTAAAAATGTCTAGAACTATAGACTAGAGTTATCAATTTATTGTCGCCCCGTCTCCTTATTTCCACAGGGGCCAGCTAAGATCACTGTCCGCCATCAGGAGGATGTCTGCTCACTCACTGGCTGAGAGGAAGGGCTACAACTCCCCTGGATGGGATTCACCTCCCTTGTCCGCCGAGAAAAGGCTCTTTTCAGGCTGGAAGTCATAGGCACCATGGGGAACGAGTTGACAGCTGAACAGAAGAGGGGACAATAGCTGCTTGAGAAGAGCAGGCCAGCCCCTGAGAACGAGGCCCGCCCGCTAATGAGTGGAACCATGCCTCTACTGCACGCTGAGGGAAGGACCGAGGGCTCTCAGCCAACAGGCATTGTCTTCAATTCCCAGAGGCAAGACCTGTTTGCCAAAGTCGAAAGTCGGTGCCCCACCATCAGGACCTGAGGAAGGTCTCCGTAAGTCAGCGGGTCCGCTCTCGTGAAGTTAGCTATCAGTGTTGTCTAAGCAAAAGCATCTCTGCATATGACTGGGGAGATGGGATGACTAGGGGCCACTGGGCACATCCCTAAGACTCCCCCAGGAGAACTACCTCCCAGCCCTCGCATTCACTCAGCCCCATCCCCACCGCACAATGACAGGAACAAAGGCACCAGGTTGGCACCACAGACCTTCACGGTCCCTCTCGTGCCTCTCTCCCTCCTTTCCCACACACTGACCTTCACGGTCCCTCTCGTGCCTCTTTCCCTCCTTTCCCACACTTGCTGCCCTCAAATCAATTTGTACAAAGTAGCCCTTCCACACCCCCCTGAAATAGCTAGGAAAGTGTGGGTTCTGCTTTGACCCATGGGGAAACCGAGGCAGAAAGCATCATTGAGCAAGGGGCCCGGGGACTGGTGAATTCCGGTTCTCACTTCTCCACCCAGCAGAATGGACGTTCCCTTTCCCTTTCTCCCTGTAATTAAATCAGACTGTCACCACTTCAGTAAAAACAACATTTGTTTAGGGAGGAAAGGGGGACGCGCTGTGCGGTGCTGCCTTCCCTTTGAGCCGCCCTGACAGAAACAGCACCGGGCCCTGTGTGCCTGCCGGCTCCCCTTTGTAGTAGGCTCCATTCATCATTGCCTTTTGGGGCGGCTAAGTGGAGGGCTGGAAAGAGAAACAAAAAATGACACAGCTTCCAAAAACACAGTGGTGGGTTGTTTTTTTTCTCTCTCTCTCTCTTTTCTTTTCCTTTTCATTTAAAAGTCCAAAATGTAAAGTGCAGGGCTCATTCAGAGGGCTAATGCTTTCCATTTCAAAGGTCCTTTAATCTGAGGAGACAATCCGCAAACATCTCTTCTCCGAGCGTCCCCTTTCCCAGCCCATTAATAATACACTACTGCTGCCTACGTAGTTGGGGTGGCGTGTGCAAGTCCACTCGTTCATCCTCCCCGCTCTGTATTCATTCCTGCTACCCTCCTGATCTGAAATGTATGCTACAGCTCTACCCTGTTTTAAGAAAGCCCCTAGCAAAGAGGCAAATTGCCCCCATTTTGAAAGGTTTTGGAAAACGAGAGAGAGAGCAAAAGCTGCTAAAGGCAGTGCACACTGGGAGTTGAGAAGCCTGGGTTCAACTCATTCATCCATTAATGCATGAATGTGTGTCTGTTCTCCTCTAAAGGAGCACGTACTATGTCCCAGGCCCTCTGCTAAGGATGGAGGTTAGAAGGTGAATAAGACACAGATCTCCCTCAAGCAGTCCAGGCCTGGTTCAGCCAGTGATCAGCTATGTCCTTGAGTTAGTTGCTCAAGCAATGTGGGTCTCAGATCTCCCTTTTGAAGAAGAAAAATAATAGCTGGCTTCCCTCTAGCTTGCAGAGCGAGAAGGTAGTAAACCTGTGCACTTAAGTGTTTCTTTACAGATCATTAACTACTATGGGGAATGGAGGGTCATAGGAATAATAGAATTTTTGAGCTAGAAGGAACCAAAGAAATCAACTATTCTAGCCTTTTCGTATCAGAAGGGAGTCTGAGAACTAAAATGTTAGGAGCCCCTGTCTGTTGAAAATCTATTCAAAATGAAAACAAAATACTTACGAAATAATAATGGAAGATAGAGGGTTAGGTTAGGGAATTTATACCAATTCTTTTCGGAGGGAGGAGCTCTCAGAAATAGCAATCAGGAAAACTGGGTTCTAGTCTTGGATTTTTCACAAACCAGCTAAGTCCATGGATGAATTATTCAATGTCTTGTGAGTCCCAGTTCTGTCACCTGTAAGAGGAGAAATACGAATGATAAAAACATGGTAGAATAGGAAGACAATGGGCTTTGGAGTCCTACAGATCTGGGTTTGAGTTCTGCCTCTGCCACATTTTAGCTGTGTGACCTTGGGTACGTGGTGCTGCCAAAAGGCTAAAAGTGACTCTCTGAGCCTCGGCTTCCACTTCCGTAAAGTGGGCACAACTCCACCTCCCTAATGGGGTTGTTGGGATTAAACATGGTGAAGCATATAAATCACTTTAAACATGCTGAGTACTTTTAATGGATGTTAATTCCCTCCTTTCCTAGATAACCTCTTCTAGCATTAAAATTCTATGACTGTGAAATATCTCCTAAAATGTGATCTCATATAAGCATATTGGCTTTACTTCTTTCTCACCCTACAAGGTAGGGAGGAGCCCGACACTTTTCTTCTAATAGAAGATGGAATGGGGATCCGAAAGTGTGGCAGCTCACTCAAGGTCACAGCAGGTTAGCCACAGAAATGGGAGTTGAACCTGGCATCCTGACTTCTAGCTTGGAGGCATGTTTCAAAACAGCCATCTGTCACTGAAAGAGGGAGTCTCCTTACTTCCCATCAGCCACCTTAGAACAAACTTAAATGGTTCAAAGGAACAGTAAAAAGGAGGAAAAAAACCCATACTTGTGCTGTGAGTGCCACTGGTACTTCATTTAATCTTCTCCATAACCCCCTGGGGTAGGAAGTATCCCCCTTTTATAGATGAGGATATGGGGGAACAAAGGGGTAACGGAACTTCCCAAGGTGCCCAAGACTGGTGGGCAATGAAGCCAGAATTCATCCAGATACAAAGTAAGTGTTCTTACCTCATATCACACAGCCTTGGGGTCATCATCATGGTCCATGCATTTAGGGTAAATCCCAGCAGAGATCTTTGTATCACTCAATCTCTATGGCTGTGTGAGGTATCTCTTCTTCTATTCCACAATCTCATTCATGATCTTTGATACGAAACCCCAAAAAGTATTTCCCAGCCTGAAATCTACTTATACCTTTCCTCTACATGATTGCCCGGAACCAAAGAGAAAGGTCAAAGAGATCTGAAGTTTCTGGGGACAAAAGTCAACACCTCTGACCATCCCTGGGTAAACACACCTGGTGATTTCAGAGGCATCAAAGAAGGGACTTAGGAGACCCAGAACTCGGGAACATGTGGCATGCTTTAAGGCTAAAGCCAGCATCCGATGATAAATGAAAAAAGACCTTTCAAACAGAATGAATGTAAATGAGAAAAGAAGCCCCTGGTTAGGGAAGTTATTCTAGCAAGTGGCTATATAAATGTCTTTATATGGTTATTTCCAATATTAGTTTGTTGTTCCTCCATGAAAGCTGATTTATTTGAAATGTTATTACTAGAAACACCCTAATCTTTTGGTAATAATTCATATACTGGAAGATTACAGTTTTGGAAGGCAGCCCAGCACTGTCTGGAATCCTATTTATGGATTAAAGGATTTGAACAGCATTGCAAGCAAGATCTCTAAAGAGTAGGATAATGTAAACCTGGTTCCATATAAAATGCTTTACCCCAGCTATAGTAACCCCATTACAGTCAGATTGTTAGAGGACACTGGGTATGAGGACTTTCATTACACTAAACCAGGATATCACTGCCCCTGAAGGGCAAGGATTTTCAAGCCCAATTGCCCCTTGTTTTGATGGACTATGCTTAACTTTGCATTTCCCCTTTCTCCTAGGACACGCCAACCTCACATGATAAGTCTGGACTTCTTGAAAGGCTATATCCAGGTGGAGGATGAAAAAAAGTAATTTGTCACAGCAAAGGCAGTCGTGAAGCTAAGACAGTTTATCCACAGACCTAGGATAATGTGTACCAAGTGCTTTTTGTTCTTGGAAATCTTCATGTCAAGATTGATCCCACTCTACCAAAAGAGCTCCTTCAGTAAGTAGTCCGGGTCTTGATGCTGGAAGAACCCAGAGAAGATTAACTAAATCTGACAAGAGCAGGCAAGAATCATTATTGACCATCATGAGAGCAAATCACTAAACAGACCCAGATGAGCTACCAAGAAGAAGGAGCCCTGGCACACTCTCTTCCTTTGGAGGGCCACTGGGGAGCCCTGATAACAAGTGATGGAGAGGCCCCGGGAGTTGCACTCAGGGTCACCTGGCTCTGCTCTATTGGCTGTGTTGCCATGAGCTGATCATTTAACCTCTTCATTTTTAAAGAGATAACATCTACTTGCAAGGCTGTTAGGAGAATTTTATGAGGTCATAGATGACAAATGCCCAACACAAAAGGGGTGATGAAGGAATGGCGGCAGTACCCATAACTATATCAAACAATGGGCACAATTCAGAAAGGTGGTCACCAGTCTCTAAATCAAAGACTCTGAATTCAGTACTTCACTTTGCTATCACAAGCTCCTACAAGGTGCCAAACCAGAAGTGCAATTAGAACTGGCTGGGGCTCAACAGAAGGAGATAGAGAGGGAGGGAAGGCGGAGAGAGAAAAGATAGAGCAATGTCACATTCCCCTTCAGCAAAGACACTGCCTATTAACATAGAGTCATCAAGCATCCCATGAACATCATCTGCCACATAAATAATGGATAATAATTCTAATTATACCACCATCTAAAACTTGACTTAGGAAGTCTTTATTTTTTTACTCCAACTTATTTCAGTCACCTCAACCAAATCCTATTTTATTTTATAACTTCTAGCCTCTGCTCAAGGATCCAGATCTCTGTTCTGACTTTAGACACAGTACAGGAGGGGAAATTTCTCCTCAGGCCCATCGTGAAAAAGGGAAGCATTTGAGGGCAGTTGGAGGCTCTAGAGAATCACAGAGCAAATATTTATAGAAAGGTAGACTCTGGACTACCTGTGTTAGAGTCACTGGGGGAAGGGCACCCCTTTTTTAAAGTGCAGGTTTCTGGGTTCTACACCAGATCCATTAAGTCAGAATATCTGAGAATGGGTCTTAGGAATTTACACTTTTAATAAGTTCCCTAGAAGAGCTTTATGTACAGAAAACTTTGAGAATGGGGATTCCCTAGGGATTCCTAAAGACGAGACAGTGGGTGTCGGTGTCCTTCAGGGCTTCTAGGGAGCATGGTGATAAAGAACACCTGTATTGTGTTTTAGTGTTCACAATACACAAACGTGATCACACACTAAAGAGTGTACATACAAACAAATATACCCATAATGCAAATTATGGATATTTGATAAACAATACAGTGCACTTCATCGACCCAGCACCATCAGAGAAAAGACTGTTCTACATAAATGAATTTGCTAGAAAAATTGGGATTTAGCTCTTTGAATGCCCAGCGTTTGAAACAATTAATAATATCAGTATTTTTTGGAATGAATTATACAGACCTCTGTCTTAATAAACCAAGGATACCAAAGGTAATTGAACATTATATTGACTCAGGGTCACATTAGGAGCATCTGCTTTTGCACAAAGCCTTGAAGCAATGATGTGCAGTTCACTGATGAATAGTGATGTGCTCTGGTCTCCACCTGTGTAAAACACTCTTTGTCCTGACATTTGACAGCCCCAACCTTGAAGCATTTTGCTTGCCATTTATGATTTTTCTGACTTCTCTTTGAATTGGCTATCAAATGTCACTTCTTGTGAATAGGACACAAAGCACCCCTTCTTCCACCCTTTCTGATGAACCACTTCTATTCTAAGGTAGGAGAAAATTGAAAAAGTCTTATAATTGTAAGTATAACGAGAAGAAATCAACTCTGACTTTTCATGAATAGATGATCCTTAGGGTAACATTCATGAGGTTGAATGTGAGTTATATGGACTTTATTTTCTCTGTTCAGAGGCCTCGTTATTTATTTCTGGTAGCAGCAGTGCAGCTGTGCTCGGGAAGTCAAGGGGGGTCTATATCCAGCCTCTTACTAAGTGAAGTTAACAGTTGCATAGCTCTGAGGTTCTCAGGCTTGAGTGCCTGCTCACCGGCATGATGACGTCCAAGGAACTGGGGTCACCTGTATATTTACTACCAGCGCATGGGAGGAAGGGAAATGGACAAATAGGATCACTCAGAAGAAGAAGATTTAACATTTTCAGGTAAATTAGTAACAATTCTTTCTGTTACTGTCAGATAAACAGCTTAGATTCGTTCAGAACAAGGAGGATTAGCTCACAAAATCAGCAGGCTTCTCTCTATACATAGCTCTTGTCTCGGGTTCTGTGTGTGTTGACAATGCTCTTTTCCAGTGCAAATGGCGTGTCTCCATACTGCAGGAAGCATACTCTGCATTCAAGTCTTCCTATCTTAGCACCCAAAGGAAAGAGATGCTTTCCTTTCCCTAAAGTACTTTCCCACTTTAATATAGCAGAAAAGTTCTCTGATTAAACCAAATCGGGTCATATTTCACCCTTTGTGCCAATGGCTTGTGAAATGACAAATGGTCAGGCCTGGGTCAATGTGCCCATTTCTGTGGTCCGGGGTACTGGATGCTGACTGGCAGCCCATCACAATCAAGGTTGGTGTGAGGCAGGAGCAGCCCCCCAAAGAAAGTGGGAATTGATCTTAGCGAAAGAAAAAGGGAAGATGCTACAGAAATCAAGCAAGAAGGGCGCCTGGGTGGCTCAGTCATTAAGCGTCTGCCTTCGGCTCGGGTCATGATCCCAGGTTCCTGGGATCGAGCCCCGCATCAGGCTCCCTGCTCAGCGGGAAGCCTGCTTCTCCCCCCTCCTGCTCCCCCTGCTTGTGTTCCCTCTCTCGCTGTGTCTCTCTCTGTCAAATAAATAAATAAAATCTTTAAAAAAAAAAAAAAAGAAATCAAGCAAGAGATGTCTGCTGTGGTGAAGCTATGGCTCTTGGCCCTCCTAATGAGAGTGCCATGGAAAAGCAAGTAGGATGAGAAATCAGGGCTAGATCGGGGAGAGCTAGAGCTGCAGAAGTGTCAGTGTCCTTAATGTTGAACTGCCTCTCCCTATGGAATCTCCAGAAGGAGAATTCTAGCAAAGAGGAAATTTATATTTCAGTGACTCTGCATCAGCCAGGGGAACCAGGTTATGCTGTGGTAACCAGTAACCTGCAAATCTCAGCAGCTTTTCATATGAAGCTTTATTTCTCAATACTAGTATGTGTCCAATACAGTTTGCCAAGGGGGCCCTGCTCATCATTGTCCCCACTCTGAGACAAAGCAGCCACCATCTGAGAGTGGTGAATCACATCTCAGCTCTAGGAGCTTCTGTCTGAAGTGACCCTTCCACTTCTGTTAACAATCCTACCATGAGTCTGGGAAATATTAATGGATAACACTAATGACTACCAAAGACTGTGGATTCCCCAGCCTAAGAAGGAAGGGGAACAAAGAGGGGAAACAATGATTCCCTACCAGATTCCACCTAGTGGACGTAGCACTTTGGGTTCACCTCTACTCCTCTACCTGCTATGCTCACCATTGCTCCCCCTATGGGAAACAAAGGATTCTAATGTCGTGATGGTAGGGAGAGGAGAAGCAGAATGTACCAACTTTCTGTTGGAATACTTACCTAAAGAATGCAAGAGAGAACGGGGTTATCTGGGCCATGACATGAGCTATAGATGATATAGATGTAGATATAGATAAATATACATACATATATGTTTGGTGATAAGAGTAGAAAAATCAGGGAGGGGACTGGGGAAGGGTTCTAAACCTCTAAACAGTCTTACCTGGGGGAGACTGCAGAGGTGATATTTACCCAATAAATGACCCCTGTTAAGCCCAGTGAAGTACTATATGTAGCACTAAGGGAAAAACATCCCAAATTAAGAGAGAAATAAGAAAGGAGGAAAGGGAGGGAGGGAGGAAGAGAGGGAGGGAGGGAGGAAGGAAGGAAGGAAGGAAGGAAGGAAGGAAGGAAGGAAGGAAGGAAGGAAGGAAGGAGAAGGGAAGGGAAGAAGGAAGGAGGGATGGAAAGAGAGGAAGGAAGGAAGGAAGGAAGGAAGGGAGGAAGGAAGGAAGGAAGGAAGGAAGGAAGGAAGGAAGGAAGGAAGGAAGGAAGGAAGGAAGGAAAGGAAAGGAAGGAAGGAAGGAAGGAGAAGGGAAGGGAAGAAGGAAGGAGGGAAGGAAAGAGAGGAAGGAAGGAAGGAAGAAAAGAAAAGAAAAGGAAAGGAAAGAAAAGAAAGGGAAGAGAGAAAGAGGAAGGAGAGAGAGAGTGGGAGGTAGGAAGGGGGAAGGAAGAAAGAAAGAGAGACAGTGGGAGGGAGGAAGAAAGGGAGGGAGGAAAGAAGAAGGAATGGCAAGAAGGAGGGAGGGAGGGAGGGAAGAAAATAGCTTACTTGTGAGCAATTAGCTTATATTGGCATAAGTCAGACATTTATCATCCAACATTTGCTAAGAATCTATTGATCAAATACCAGAGTTGAAAAGATGACTAAGCCACAGTCCTTGCCTCAAAAATTTAATTTCTTCTAGACAAACAGGCAAGCAAAGAGAAAACAAAAAAACAGGGAGATACTGCTATGTCAGAAGCAAGCCCAAGGATTATAGGCACCCCAAGAACAAACACTTGATCTTATACCTGATCCATGACAATCAACTATGAATGGTATCCAAATGAAGGGAATGTCTGAATTAATCCTAAAAGACAAGTAGAAGGTAGCCAAATAAGGGAAAGCAGTTTCAGGGAGAACATTCCAGGGAAGAGGGGGCACATTTGAAAAGATTCTCAGGTAAGGAATGTGTGCTACAAGTAGGTCAGTATGGGATTAGGATGAGGAGGATGGTAAGAGGTAAGATTAGAAAGAACAGTCCATAATGGGCTTTTGGGGGGGTGGCGGCTTGCAAAAGACTTTGCATTTTATCTTGAAACAAGTGAAGAGAATTTTAAGCAAGGAAACAACATGGTCAGATTCACATTTTAGAATAGTCACTGTGTCTAAACTACCAAGAATGAACTGAAGAAGTGTAAGACTGGAGGGAGTGGTGAGAAAGAGCCAGGGGGCTCTCACATTAATCCAAGCAAAAAATAATAAAAGCATAAACTGAATCTGTGGGGCTGAGGGAGAAGTGGGCATCAATAAATCCCAGCCCCAATCAGTTAGTTAGGGAAAGCAGGTCCTTGGGAAGGGAGGAAGATGGGACCTGGAGCTCTTTGGACCAGAGTAGAGATACCATCTTCCTTATTTTCTTCCTTGGCTCATGCTACTCAAACAGGTTCCCTAAGAATCATGATACTGAGAGAGTAAAGTCGGTGAGTGATCATGTCCCCTGCACCCAGTCAACATCATTCTCTAGAATCAGTTGTGTGGTATTGAAGGGGTCAATCTGGATCACCCAAGGCAACAGGGATGAATAACTTGTGTAGTCAAAAGTATCCAAAACAATCAGTGGGCTGTACACATAGCAGACTTTGATCTGGAGAGGGTAGAGCTTTCAGAGGGCTCTTTCTCTCCATCCCCACAGAGCTTACAAATTGTTTCACAGAACATGGCCATGGGTCTTTGTGTTCATAGAAAACAATGTGCAAATAGAGTTACGGCACTATTTCATAAATCTTAGCCTACAAATAACGTATTTGTTGTCTTAAACATTGTATTAAAATGATGGCAGTGCTCAACACTGCATTCTTTCCAATTAATGATCCAAAATAACATCAAGGAGGAGGAGCTCACACCTCCGGGCCCTGGTCCCTGTCAGGCTGCCCAGGTCCCACTAGGAGCAAGATGGCTACATCTGGTCTCTTCTTCCTGGAATGGAAAGGGGACTCCCACTGGTTTGAGGTAACAAATCTACCAAACCAACTGAACTTATTATAACAGGCAGGAGGAGAAAGGAAAGCAGCTGCACTACTGGAAAGTGGGAGAATGGGGGACATTCAAGGAAAGTACATTCAGCCCTTGTTTTCAACTCACTGTCTTTGTCTTGTGTTTTTATTTGCAGAAAACAACACTGAAGGGTGGGATATAAGATAGGTGGTCACTTCTAGTAAAATGTAAAGTCTCAATATCCTTTTCTCCACTCTCCCAATCTATACTTATATTTCAGCAAGAGGTCTACACTGCTTTAGGAAGAGTCCCTCCACCCTGTGAATAGTTCACAGAGCCTTCTCAAGCTTCCGTTGACTGGCTACTAGCTCAGGGGCTCAGTGGAGAGGGTAAAACTCTGAGAGTAGATCAATAATGACTGTGACGCCCACCCCATCCCCGCCCTGCTCTATCCCTGCGTGGTGTTGCTTTGAAATCCTCTATGGTCAGGCAGGACTTCTTTGCTACACCATTTTCTTTCCTTTGGAAGAAGGTGGGCAAGCCTGGGGCAAGAATGGCAATTGTGAGCCATCTGAGCCCTTCTCCCACTCAGAACAAGCCTTTCATCTCATCTTCTGTTTTAGGGGAAACAGCCAAAGTTCATGGAGTCTTGTTTTGTGTGGATGTTAAACATTCTACTCTGCATGGTCCCAGTGTTGCACTGTTGCCTTGGGCCTGGGCTTGGCATGTTACCAAAGAAAGGAGCCCCTCGGGATGGGGAACAAGGGCAAGGATTGCCCAACCGGACACTTCGAGCTGGTCTCCTGGGCAGGAGGATTTGAGTTCCTTACCTGGAGTGATTTGAAGTACTTCCTTAGAGTCCCCTGTGCTTCCAGCTCTAGTCCAAAGTACCTCCCCAGTACATTCTCAGTGATGTCAGAATTTGCGCCGTAATAGTCGCATTCTTTGAATAAGAATACTGCTTTCCAATAGTCTGCTATTAAAATGTGAATTAGCCTGATAAAGATTTTGGCTCAGGCTCTAACCAGCCATCAACCTCTCAGGTTTTTACCTAACAAAGCTGAGACATATGGAACAGGACATAAAGGGTAGGGCTATTTAGGTACCAGATACCTAGGTGAGGAAAGAGGGGATAGGACAGGTCTCATTTTACAATGAGAAAGGAGCATTAATAGAAAAGGTAGGTAGACAAATAAACCACAACATCTCCTATATCGCTCACTTAGCCATTTGTTCAAGGCCAGTTTTGACCTTGGGCTCAGTCTCCCCTGGGTTTTAGGCGCTAGAGAAATTTCGAGAGAAATTCAGGGCAAACGTTCATTCTCAAGTACGATGGAATCATATTTCTTTCTAACAAAGTAGAATGTAAAGTGGTGTTTTTATATCAATGTATCAATGTAGAAACATCTCTGTTTTTTACAAGGACCATATCAGCAATTCTGTCAGAATTTCAGTAAACATTAGTTTGCGGGTGCTTTAATTTTATCTTCTCTGCCGGCACATCCACCTACCCCCAACTGGGGGAAAAAAAAAAAAAAAACCTTTTCTGTCTAGTCATTAATGATGTATACACAGTCACTTAAGAGAACTAGAGGAATCATTCTTCAAGGAAGCATTTTTTTTTATTCTTTGTAAAACAAATAATTGCCTCCAAGTGTATATGCCACTTAAAGTATTTTCTACGTTGGGCTTTCCAAGACCCTTCTTAGAGAAATAAGATCTCAGGAGAATGTCACACTTTTACTGAATTTAAGGGAGTGTGTTTCATTGGGAGTGGGGAAGAAGAACCTCTTAGAAAGGAAGACTGCTAAACTTTGGAATATGTTACCATGAACAATTTTGGAAGCTCCTGCAGAGACCCACTGAAATGGGTTGGGCAAGGTTGCAGCCCTGCCTGCTGAGAGGGGGCACTGCCACACATGATCCCAGATGCTCTCTTCCAAGGCTCAAGTATCACCATCCTAAATCCTGCTCTTTCGGATCCCTTGAAAAAGCAAGAAAGCAGAACATCTTGCCCATCCTGTCCTCCCGGTGTGCTGAGAAATCTAATGAGATAAAAGCCCAGGTTTGCATAAGAAGTAAATCAGAGGACACCCGTCTCCACAAATTCTGAACAGAGCCAATCTTGATAAATAAAGTGTGACATCCATAACAAACAAACCAAAAAGCAGATAAAGGATGAAGGCCCTCAGCATTAATGCTGGAAAACCTTTGGCGATAAATAAGTAATATTATAATAAAAGATATTATAATGCGTTGTCATTTGTAGGGAGAAATGTAATATAGTATGAGGAGGAAGATAGATGGCTCAAGTTGTTTCTCTGACAGTGGACGAAATAGCTATTGAATGTTATGCTTAGCATATCATAAAATCAGTGTTAGCAGGCAAGACAGCCCTGCAGCCTTCCTGAAGTTCACATTCAGCCTTTTGACAGCAGCCAGAAAAAGGCCTGGAATGCAGCTCACCCAGGATGGGTGACCTCAATTCAAAACAAACCAGAAGAGACAGAGCTTCCCTTTGGCCCTCAGCCTGAAGTGGAAATGAACTTGGGGGTGACTAGGGAATATCTTTCTTCAACCCCCTCTTTACTTGCCATCCCCAAGGGGCTCCTGCCAGTTGTAGGAGCCGCGTTATAGAACATGAATTCATGGAGCACTGGAAACTTTTTTGAGGATGATGGTGGCCAGTTATCTTTTTACATTGAGCAGCCAAAGACAAATTCAAGTTTCCTTTAGAGGTGCTGAAAATCCTTCATCTTCTCACTCCACCAAAAATCATCATCATCATCATCATCATCATCATCATCATATACATATGGCTCTACCACACTATGTGAAACACCCCCATTATTTCTTGTCTAAGTTATATACCATCCACCCAAAGGAGAAGAGCAAGCCATGTGGATCTGTGAGAAATTAGAGGCTCACCTCCCCGTATCTACTAACTGGAGCTGTGCAGCCTTGCTTGCTGTAGGGACAGAAAAGCCAGTAGGCAAAAATAATTCAACCAAGTGCTCACACAGGAGGGGGTCTTCACTTGTGCCAAATGCATGCAAAAAGAACACTATTTTATTTATTTTCTTTTTAGTGTATTATTTGCCAGGAGAGCCCACTGACAAAATATCCTGGGGAAAAAAATGTCATTTTTAAAGATACAAAAAAAATTAATACTGAACTAAAAACTAAGGGAAGTTTACCCATGTCCAAATGGATTTTTTTCATTCTGAAGCAGACTGTGAGAAGGATCTGAGAAAGTATTAGGATAGGCTTTAGCCTCTGCTTCCTAGGGACTATAATAGCACTACTAGAATCCAAGTTCTGCTACCTCTGACTCTGAAGCCTGAAAGAATAGGGACCTGGGACTCTCATGCAATGGGGCTTAGAAGAATAAAAGAGGATGACTGGAGGGAAAGCTAGAAAAGACTCAACTTACCACAAAATTTTCTCCCTTTCTGTCTTACCCTCAAGATGGAAATCCCATCAGAAACCTCTGCCTCTCTCCCTCTACCGCCACCATCAATCTCAGAGATGGACAGAAGTCCTTCACTCCAAGAGGATACTAGGAACCATCCCCTGTCCCTGTTGTATATAGATAAGGAAAAAATGTCCTCCAAGAAGAGCTCTGAGTAGAGCAGCTGAGCAGGAGGTAAAAGCAGTATGTGAATGGGTGCTTGAGGAAGGATATACCAACCAATGGTGGCAGGTTGACAAGTCCTTTCCTTCCTTGGGTCCTGGTCCATTAAACTTGTAGAGAATAGAGGCAGACATTGAGGATCTTCTATGCAGAAGGTTCTGTGTTAGGTGTTCTGTGGACTATAAAGGCAACTCATTTCCTGCTTTCAAGGAAGTGAAGAGCTAGCCACACACTCTTGAAAATAAGAACAAGAGCAGGCAGTACAGCCTTTGTTTCCTCACAAGATCATAGAACTTAGCTCTGATGCCCATGGCCAACTTCCATTCAGTGTAATGAGGATGCACAGGAAAGGCAGCTTGGAATAGTGGTTAAGAACGTGAGCTTTGAAATCTTAGGTACTAGACTCTTCATTCTACTTTGACTACATACTAGTTCTGTGATGCTTGGCAAGTTCTCCTAAGCTCTCTGAACAGTGGATTCAATATATAAAAAATAGACAATCGTTGTTGCTACCTCCTGGAACAATTTAATGAGTTAATGGATATAAAACATTTAGCATAGCATATAGTAAATGCTCAACAAATATTGGCTTAAAGGAAGTTGAAGATGTGTCAGACACTGGGCTTGAAGCTAGCTACCCAGATGGTTAATGTGTTGCTCTCCAGGAGGTTAGAGTCTAATAACTTAGAGTCAAATAACTGTAGCAAGATAGCAAAAACACATACTGAGCAGCCTGTTTTTGTTAAAATGTTAGAAATGAAATAACTGCCTTTTTTCAGATTGTTACTTTTAAGGGGATTTTTGAGACCGGGAGATTTCCTCTTTCTAGTGGGCACAGATGAGGTAATTTGGTTTAATGATAGGCCCACAGATAGAGTGGAGTCTATAATTCTAAACCATCCCATCCCAGTTGCACCTAAGGCTAAATGTGTGACCTGTGGAAGTTAATGATTTAATTGGTAAAAATATTTATTAAGTACCTATGAGTCAGGCACTATGGCAGTTGATGGAAATATAGCAGTTATGGCATTAGTTGTTATGTTCACCAATATCCATGTTCTCCTTTGTTTCCTAGGCATGAAATTAGACTACATTCCCCAGCCTCCCTTGCAGCTAGCGAGCTCATATGACTTGAGTTCTGGCCAATGGAATGTGAGCAGAAGTGAGGTGCTCCACTTTCAGGTCTGACTCATAGAAACCTCCCACCAATGATCACTTTCTCATTCCACATCCACCAGCTAAATTGGAAGCTCTTCAGGGACGCAGAGGAAGATGCAGCCACAGATGGAGACATACATCCTTGAGCCCTGGGCCTATGTTGGACTGTGATATGAATGAAAAATAGACTTTTGTGCTAAGTCACTGAGATTTGGAGGTTTATTTGTTATAGTAATTAGCATTATTTCCCGTATTTAATACAGCAATGAACAAGATTAACTTGTCCCTGGCCTTGTGGAGTTGACAGACTCATAAAAATGAAAAATTAAATAAATAATTATAATGTAGTATAATGAATGTTAGGGCAGTGAAAAGACAGAGAAATGGGATCACAGAGTAGGATGACTTACGCTAATGCAGGAGGTAGGGAAATCGTGTCATAAAAGGTGCTATTTATGGTGAGACTTGAAAGATGGCATATTCATCAGCTAGGGCTACCATAACAATGTACCACTCACTGGGTAGCTTAAACAACATAAATTTATTCACAGTCTGGAGCTGGAAGTCCCAGATCAAGGTGTCACTAGGGTTGGTTTAATTCTGAGGCCTCTCTCCTGGGCTTGCAGATGGCTGCCTCCTTGCTGTATCCTCAGATGGTCTTTCTTCCATGTGTACATATGTCTACATCCTAATCTCCTCTTCATATAAGGACACCAGTCATATTGGATTAGGACCCACCTGTATGACTTCATTTCACCAGAATTATCTCTTTAAAGACCCTATCTCCAAATATGGCCACATTCGGAGATTTTGGGGGTTGGGGCTTCAACATATGAATTTTGGCAGGGAAACACCACGCAGCCTATAAGAGATGGGTTAGAGTTGGCCAGTTGAAGGATTGGGGTGAGTTCAGGTTCTGTATCTGGTCCAATGATGACAGCTGGCACAGGTAAGGCAGAATGAGAAAGAAACTCAAATTTCTGAAGGATAAGGTGCTAAAGCTATTCAGAGAAGGATTCAGATCACAGCCCAACAGCAGTGCTTTGAGTACAGATTTGGAACTTAAGATAGTAAAAATCAAATTATGGAGGGTAGGAAGCAGCAGCATACCTTGGCTCTCTGGAGATGGAAGAAGATTGACTGCAGCTGTGGTTAGTGGTCCTGGAGCCTGCATGGGGCTACTCTGCCTTCTAACAAATCCCAGGAGAGTCTTTTAGAGTAAAGACTGGCCCCAGAAGTCAGATCACAAGAACCCTGGTCATGTGCAAAGACTGAAGATCAATGGGTGAAAGATCAATCTGTATAAATGATCTATTAATACATACAACAGGTTCCCAGCAATTAATCTCCAAGAGGATGACAGCCCGCCAGTTACAGTAAACTGCCAATGGTGATTGACATAATGGAATCATCTGCAGCTGCCAGGCTCCTGAGTTAGTGATATTCACATTTATTTTCCTGCTTGGATAAAGTAGCTTCTGGGACAGCTCTGGAGCTTGGGGCTGAAAACATACTGCTCAGGAGACCAAAATTTCATCTTCCAGAGCAGGTGTACATGAGCATATCCAGGACCAATGTCTGGTCTACTAGAAGAAAAGAGAGGAGCCTTTCTTCTCTCCCAAGTGATTAGCCAGACCTTCATAATATGGAATTTGGTAGAGGGATTTGGAGAGACCTGCTCAGAAACCACGGAAAATTACCATTTTGGTAATTTCACACCAATCTGGTACCACAATGGGCTACCATTGTGAAGGGGAAGAACTGCATATCCATGAGAAATATGTCCATTAGAGTATTATTTGTTCCTTTAGTTCAGTCAGAAGAATACTACAAGCCAACCTTGTGCTTCCAAAATACATGACTCCACACTTTTGGTCTTCTCAATCTAGAATTTTGAATGTCTGTCCAGTAAATCTCAATTTATTCTTCAAAGCCCATCTCATCACCTCATAACCTCTGCTAAAAGATCTTTTCCAGATACTTTCCATGCTACTCCGAAACCTATCCCAAATCCATCCACCTTTCTCCATCTCCACATCCACCATCTTAGTCCAAGTCACCATTATCACCACCCGCACTACTTTAAGATCCTCCTACCTGCCCTCCCTGTTTACAGCCGTGCCTTCCACAGTCTAGTCTCCATACGACAGCCAGAAGTAAGTGTTTGAAGTATATATCCATGCATATTCCTACAATTGCACTCAGAGTAAAATTCAGTCACACTTACCATGGCCCACATGGCCCTACATGAGCTGGCTCCTCACAGTTCTATGCCTTCATCTCTTGCCAAGCTCTCCCGAGCTCCTGCCATACTGGGAAGAGGTCAGATCTGCCCATTCCATGGAGCCTCCCATTTGCTGTCCTTCCTCCCTAGAACCCTTTTATCCCAACCCCGACAGGTCAGATCTTCCCATAATTGGTTCCTCATCGTTTGGATTTCCGCTCCTCAGAGAGGCCTATTTAGACCAACCCAAAAGTAGCTCCCACTCTCCCACCCCCAGCCATCATCATATCATCCTATTTATACCCTTCACAGCACTCATCACAATATGGAATTACATATATACATGTTCATATATACACACACACATATATATACATACATACATATGTATGCATATATACATATATAATATACATATATATACATATATAATATACTTTTAAGTTGTTCATTGCATGTATTTCCCCACTAGAAGGTAAGCTCCTTGAAGATAGAAAGCTGAATGAGGTGGTCACGGGAGAAAGCAAAGTAAGACACAGCGGATCCTGCTCTGTCCTCAAAGGGAAGAAGCCACGCTTGGTTCTAGTATTATTTGCACTTCCTAGCTGGCAGGAGAGAACAAGGCATGTAGCAAGTGTTTAAATACTGTTAGAATAAATGAATGAGTGACATAATCAATCGTTCATTTCTTTGAATTTCCATAGTATCCTCTTCCCATCTCTATAAAGACATTCACCACATTGTAGAGCAGGGATTTGTCAGACTCTCTTTCTCTCATCCTTGATTACGAGCTCCTTAAAGAGAGGATTGTGTCTCATGAAATGATGTGTGTTAAAGCAGAGCATGCGGCATTATCTGTGTAGTCAGTACTTCTCTAACTTTAATGGGTGCACGAATCACCTAGGGGATCTTGTTAAAATGCAGTTTCTGATTCATATCAGAATCAGAGGGGGAGGACTCAAGAGTCTGCATTTCTAGCAGGCTTCTAAGTGAAGTCAATGCTGCTGGTACTTGGCATATTTTGAGTGGAAAGGCATATATTGAGTGGATGCTTTAAAACGTTGTGGGTTTATGAGACGGTGGACTCTGAAAAGCAAACTGAGGGTTCTGGAGGGGAGGGGGGGTGAGAGGATGGGTTAGCCTGGTGATGGGTATTGAGGAGGGCACATTCTGTATGGAGCACTGGGTGTTATGCACAAACAATGAATCATGGAACACTACATCAAAAACTAATGATGTAATGTATGGGGATTAACATAAGAATTTAAAAAATGAAAAAAAAAAAAAAACGTTGTGGGTTTTTTTTCCCTTTTGTATTTGCTACAGAGCCTTTTACAGCACCTGGATGTAAAATACATGTTAAATTAGTATATATTAAGTGAATGAATAAATGAACGAGCAAGTCCAATGGGCTCAAATTTAAAGAAATGCAACAGAGTCCTAAAGAGTCAAGTAATCTGCTCACTTAAGTCCTCACAAGTGGCCATGTCTGGTCTAGAACCCTTGCTTCTAGTGCTTTCTGCTTTCTGCGGGGTCTCAAGTTTCTCCTTCCAGCTCTCTCCTAAGATTGAAGTTTAGATGTTCAAGGACCTTAAGGATGAGCTACTGAGTGCGGAGTAGCTCCCTATCCCGTAACAAATGCCAAAGAAAGCTGGAGGAGCCCCCAGAGGGGGCTTGCTTGGTAATTGCCCGGTGCATTCATATCCCTGCAGGCTGTTAGGGTTCTCATGGCCTGCCTGTGTTGGAGGAGCATCATTCAAGAAACCCTTCTATGCCAGGAAAGTGGAAAGGAATTTCTTCTTGGCAGAATCTGTCACACTTAAGGACACATAAGCCAGATGCTGAGAGGGGTCTGACCGAGGGGTCTGACTGAGACCTGGAAGAGAAGATAGGTAGTTTTTGTCTTGGGGGGTGTGAAAAGGAAAATGTCCATGACCTGAGATTGTGGGGGTGAGGAACGGAACGAGGAAGGCAAGGCTGCCTTCCTTCCAAGAAGCTTGCAAAGCAGGCACTGCACTTCTGGTTCAGCCGCTGCTCCAGATGAGCTCAGAAATCATCCCCCTTCCCCCAGGCAGATGGGTCCTTAATTCACAGCCCATCTGATGGCACTGGAGCTGGTTGGGACTCCTCACACAGAAGCACACACTATGCACTTGGACCATGGGATCTGCTTGAGGAGAATCCATGTCTGATAAGCAGGCAGCTGAGCACAAAGAACAGCCCGGGAGACAAATGTGCACCATTTCACCAACAGCAACATGGGAGAGAATATGGAACATACAGAAGGAGCACATGTTGCCAAAACCTGACCCAACTTGGAAACTTTTTCCAAACTCTTTCCTTTCATCATTATTTCCACCCACGTTGGTCCTGAAAACCAGGGGGTTTTGCCCTGGTCCTTCCAATCAGTCATTTAGAGCAGCATGGGGCCAAGCTTGCAGGGAAAGCTCAGGAACCAACAAGTTCTCCAGACTCTCAAGAATTGTAAAGTCCCCTCCTTCCCAGATGACTCTAAGCACTTAGAAAAGTTGAAAGATTCAAAGCATTGGCATGAAGAGAGGGTTCATCAGCTGTTTTGCACCTTGGCTGGGAGCAGAGGCGGAAGACAAGTGCAAGCTGTCCATGGTGCATTTCGGTCAGAGAGGCAGACATACTTCCTGACTTTGCATAAGGTGAGATCTTGAGATGCAAGCTCCTTTTCTGCAGGACTGACTGACAACTTGCTATTCCATATGTGGTCCAGAAACAGCAGCAGCACCTGAGAGAGTGTTGAAAATACAGGATCCCAGGCCCCCTTCCCAGACTGAGATGTGCTTCTGACTGGAGTAATAGCTCCAATCCCGGTCAAGGGCAAGGGAGATGGACTAATGAGGAATCACCTTCCCTGGGATTTTCTCACTAAAACCCTTTCTCCTGCTGTTCTGGTTAGGGGTCCCTGATGACTGTGCAAGAGCAGAACCTGCATTCCTGCTTTATCCCAAGGACAGAGTAGTATTATATCCTTAGGCACAGCAAGCAGCCAAAGTGAGATAAGCTCAGATTTTTTCCATGAATCAAAGACAGACTCAAGAGTGGCTTCTTTCCTTTTAGGAAAGAGCGGGATCCATTGTGTCTTGCCTTGCTTTCTCCCAGCCACCTCCCACAGCTCTATGTTCCCCAGACCATCCTTCTTCCTCCCACTTTCTTGATTCAGGAAAGTTGCTGGCAGAGAAACCTGGCTCATCAGGGCAACAGGTCTCTGTGCGTCTGAAGGCTTGGTCAAGTGGCGTAGACCAGGAAGCCGTCCTCCCTGTCTTCATCTCTCCAGATGGCTTTTAGATTCCGGTCCACCCTTGCCAGGTACTGCCCCACACTGCCCTCTTGCCTGAGGCTTCTCCACAGTTCCCAGCTGCAGTGAGCACATTCTTCTGTCCCTGTGAGAGCTCACCCTCCCTACCACTGTCTAGCTTTAACCCCTCTCTTGCCCGGCTGAACACCAGGCCTTCTCTCCTCAGGGAACCAGAAATGGCAGGTGGCAGCTTGGTGTTTGAGACATCTTCACAGGTGAGTAAATATGCTCCAACTTGGAAATAGTCCCATTGGCTGCCCCTTTGTGGACTGAAAATATACACCCCTAGAAGCTATGTGGTGTAATAAGAACCTATCTGGCTGGAGAACCTGGCTGGAGTTCAAATCCCAGCACTGCTATTTAAAATTTGTGTGACCTTGAGCAACCGTCAGATGTACTTTTTTCCGTTGGATTCCTCTGCTGGGAACTGAGGATAATAATCCCCACTTCCTAGCGTGGAACCTGGTGCATAACCCATCGGTTTTCCGAGGCTTCCTCTCCTTCCACAAAACCTCTCTTGGTTGACTGGGTGCTGGGTACCACATTATTTGCCTGTCCCTGGTTCTGGGTGTACAGACTACCTGTCACACCCTTTACCCTTCATTCCTTCATTCCAAAGACAAATGGTCAGGACATCTGGGGGCTCCTAGAACTGGCCTGTCCCAGTCTGTATAAAATCATTCTGGAAAAGTTAACCCTTCACAAATGAAAGAATTCACTATGGCCACTGTCAGAAACTTTGGGACAGCAAGGATTCCCAGGAGCCCAGGGCATGCATCCACTTGTGCTTGTCCAAGTGGTTCACTCAGGTGGCCTTATCCTGTGTTCAGTTTTTAGCCACTAGTCTTCATTGCTGTAAAACAAAACAAAACCACACACACACACACACACAAAACAAAAAAACATTTTTGAACAGATCAATTAAAATTTAATTATATTCTATAATTAATACAAAACAGTTATTGTGGCCTTTTAATTAAAGATCAGTTTTGGAAAAAATGAAAATCATAAGAATAGTTACATAACAGTTTCTTTACTCAGGGAAGCTTTGACTTAATGTTCTCAGGAGATACGACCCCCACATAACAGTTTTATTAGCTCTTACTAAAGCTTTGATACATGTACTTCAAGGGACTGGCCATCCTCCTTTTCATTTGAAGTGTAGGAATCTTCTCTGGCATCTGGGCTGCTTGGAACCACCGCTGCCTTCTGTAGGTCTCAGAACTGAGACCCTAGAAGAAACAGAAGTTTCTGACAACCCTAGTCTCCCCTAAGCCTATTTTCCTTTTCTTGATCTGCTCCCACAGAGTTGCAGGAGGGAGAAAGGGGACAATGTGACCAGGGGCCCCCATAATCAGGGCCCTGCACTATTTAGGGATTAGTAAAGGTGGCCTGGCCTGGAGACCAGATCATAATCCTGGAGTTGGAAGCAATCATGAACATTCCCTGGCCCACCCACCCATTCTGTACTAGAATCTTCTCAAGCATCCTGGTCCTCGTGGTCACCTAACCTCTGCTTTTAAGCCTCTCAGTATCAGGAGCTGGCTAACTCAGAAGTCTGCCTTACCTGCATATAGATACCACTATTTTTTTTTTTTAATCTTCTTTACACTGAGGCACTATCCACTTCCTATCACCATTCATAGGCCCCAGTTCTGCCCTCTGGAACACTGCAGAATAATCCAATCCATCTTCTCCATGAGACTCTCCCACATGTCTAAACCCAGTTGTTATTATTTCCCAAAGTGTTCCCTTCCTAAATGCATTGCCAACTTGCTCAATCAATCTACTGTCAACAATGTCCAGACACTGTTCAGAGTGTTCTGGTTTCCATTGTTCTCTTTGTTAGTGTCCCTCCCAAGCACAGAGCCCAGAACTGACCATAGTGCTCTAAGGGACCTCTAACTAGGAGAAGAAAGGAGGACAGTTTGCTCTGTAGATAGAACCTCTCACTATTTATATATAAATAAGTGACAAGGTAGATAAAACTTATATATGTCTGTCTATTTTATATAGTGTATATTTATATAAATATAAACTTTACATATAAAGCCTTGTAAAATATATGGTCAGCTGAAGCCCTCCCAGATATTTCTTAGGGGAGCTACGTTCAGACCCATTCCTCCTCATTCTCTATTTGTGAAATTAAGCTTTCTTTCAAACCTAAAACCCAGACTCCACTTTTATCTTTGTCAAATTTATCTTGTTAGTTTCAACCCATCTTTCCAGATATCAAGATCTTTTGAAACTTGCTTATATCATTTGTCATTATTAGTTGACCTCTGCTTTATGTCATCACAAATTCGATAAGCACATGCTCAATATTTCATCTGAGTCATTGATAAATACTTGGAACATGACAGGGATCGGCAAAGCCCTTTAAGTTGCTACCTGGAGACCTCCCTCCCTATGGCTATCATTCTAGAGATGAACTCTCTTTTGAATGGTGTTGATCTATCAGCTGCAAATGCACACACAGCCTGGATTTTCTAGGTCATCCTGGATGATAGCAGAAGGAACTCTGTCACCGGCCTTACTATATTCTTATTCTCTGTGTCGACATTACCTACCCTACCATCACCAGCCCCTCTGCCAGTCTAATAAAGATGTCAAAAAAGGAACTAAGGTTATTTGGCATGACTGACTTTTAGGAAATCGTGGCTGTTTCCAGGGATCACCTCTTTATTTCTTCTGTGATCACAGACCATCTGCTTAATAATATGTTCTAGCATTTTCCCAACAGTGAGCCATAGATCACTTGCCTATAGTTTTTATAATTCACATTTTCCCCTTGGTGAAACTGAGGATGGCATTTCCTATTAATCCAATGCCTCAGATGATAGTGTCAAGACTGCCCAAGAGTATATAACTCTACATTAAATTCAGGGTCCAAAGAATTGGAAGATCTGCATTTTCAAAACATATTACTAGGCCAGACTGAAAGACAGAGCCCAAGCCTCAAAGAATTCTCCTGAACACCTTAAGGACTTACCATCAAGGCCCGAATAGCTGTTAGAAGATGGAGGATAAAAGTAGGTCTTAGTTTTCTCATCTGTAAAATGATGGGATCTATTCTAGTTCTACGTTTTAGTGATTTAAGAGGTTAGCTGCCAAGGCCGACCAGACAGGTGGCTGGATTTACCTACAAGGATCTGATTTCCCTCCCCCTCCTCTTCTGGAGGGTTTCAAAGGCTATGAAATATTTATATGTCTTCTGGACACAAGCATGCACAGACAAATAACACACACACATGCATCCACGATCATTAGCTGTTCTTCTTTCTGGTATGTGCATTTGATGAGAGTAAAATCTGCTGCTTTACCATTATTTCTATGTTATAATGAATCTGCTTTGGGAAGAGCTTGTTATAGAGTCATCTGTCAAGAATGTATTACTAATGCCATTTAAGACATTCTTTGTAATATGTTACTAGAGAACAACACTGGGTCTAGATAACATTTATTAAATATTAGAAACATTGTCAAATAACTTCTCACACAAGTAAGGTTTGAGGGGTTTGTGTGTATTAACATCCATGTATATTTCTAAGGAGGATAATGAAATCCAATGCGAACAGAAATATTTGTGATATTCTGTCAAATCCAACATACCCAATTTATGTTCCCTGAGACATTCCAGGAAAGATCTATTTATCCAAACAGAACTGTAGTAAGCAAAACAGAGGGAGGCCAGAAAGACATACACACACACACACACACACACACACACACACAATCAGCGGCACCACAAGGCTGTTACCAAAGAGAAAATTAAGAAAAGGGCTGTAAAATTTAGCCCAAAGGGCTAGGAAGAACCTTCCTAGAAATTACAAAGCAGATTATTGGGAATATCTGTTTTACCTCTACTTCCTTAGATCTAGATGGAAAGATCGCAACATGTTTCTCAATCCTCAGGGCTGATAAGAATCACTTACGGGACATTTCTAACCTATGCATGCCTAAGCCAAAATCTAGACCTACCTTCCTGGTAGTACTTAATTCCTAAGCATGTTAATTTTGAAAAATCTCTGATACAAAACTCCAGTAGATTGATAGGAATCCTCACTCCCTTTGCCATAGCTGCTGCTTCCTTTGATAAATACCCAAGGAATATTTAATGCACAAAAACACTTCATTGCACTGAAAGTCAGTATGATGGAGTGGTTGAGTATATAAGCCCTAAAGCCAAACTCCTTGGGTTCAGAAATGGCAACTACCTTCAAGTGTCTCTGTACATCTGTTTCCTCTGCTATGAAACAAGGCTGCTAATCGCACCTCTGTGGAGAGCAAATGAGTTAATACACATAAAGGACCGGTGTTTCGTTCTTGGTGAACATTCAAAAGTGAAAATTATCTTAGGCGAATGTACTCTTAATTTCCAGGATCTTGGTTGGCATAGGTAGCTGTGTTTTCTGCTGAAACTCTGGCCAGCTTGACTGTGCACTGCCTTGCATCTGATTTTTGTCCTGCCCTGCCCTGGTTCCTTTTTGCCTCCATCTCACTTCACTCAGATTGCCTACACACCTACACACAATACAGCATTTGCCATAAATTTTGCCTCAAGCTCTATTTTCTGGGGAACTACACGAAGACTCTAGGATTACCAAGGCAATAACCAGATAAACTGGCAAAGAATGTTTTCATGTTTTTGCACTGAAAACATAAATACCCATAGTCGGAATCGGAACAATTATCAAAGGTGAGGAGCTGCCTTGGACTTGACGGTTAAAGTAGGTGCCGATCTAGAGAATAGTCCCCACCCCCATGCTCCTTCCCCCACATCCCCAATGAAAACTGCCAGAGGAAAAGTTCCATTCAAGTTCAAAAAGACTTTTTCCCTGATGACACCTGGAGATGACTGGTGAGGATGGGGCTGGATTCAGGCAAGACCCAGAGACCGGAGAGGTCTTCGCTGGAGGACAAATCTACTTGGGAAGAGCTTGAGAAGCTCCATAATTTGAAGGCTGACCTCAATCCCCAGGTACCTCTAAGGTCATACGATCCAAGGTCCGTTTAGGAGAAAGAGAGAGCCCATGGAAAACTAGGACTCTTTGTGTAACTGAACCTCTTGATCCCCAAGGTCTCGTTAAATGGATTCTCTCTACTGCCAACTCAGTGCAGAGCAAAGTCTATTTGCACAGGTCCTGCCGGCATTCCTGAAACTGGCTCAGGAACTGGAGGGGTCTAAAGTCAAAAGTAGGGCTCTTCATGAGATGAACCTTCCTCCCTAAGGAAGGGAGCGATGGGAACAGGGGCTGACTTCTAGGTAAAGTTTGTCCTGTGAAATCACTGGACCCTACAGAGAATGATTCTGTAACCCAAATCTTTTTCTAAGCATATTCATGATTAAACTTGTTAAGTTTGTGGGGTTCCAAAGAGAAATCACGAGGAAAGGGCATGGTTCCCAGAGTTAGTTGCCTCAGGTTAAAGCCCTCAGCCCTCTGGGTGGTAGCAGGAGAATGCAAAGCTCAGTAGCAAGAATCAGTTCTCTTCCTGCCTCCCCAATCTGCCCCAGGCTGTGCTTTTCACCGCCTTTTCCTGCATGGCCTAGACCAGCTTATCCTGTTCTCGCCCATACAGCAAGGGTATGAGGGGCCTGGTATCAAGGCCAAGAATTGCCCCAGCAACCAAAGTCCTTATTACTGACACCACGCATCCACGACCCTGCGTTTCCTTCATGGTTCCATCTCTGAGCTTTAACATACCCACTGCTTTCTAACATTTTGCCTGGGATTTCAAATTTTCTCTTTCCTGTACCTTTTGTACCTTCTCCATAGGATTGGATTTGGCCCTCAGCTTACCTTTCTGCTGCCTTTGGTCAGGTATAACCTGACTTTGGCTGACCCGCCTGACCTGACAGCCTTCTCCTGCCAGGTATCAGCACCTGAATTTCAGCTCCGACCCTATGCTCCCCAAACTCTACACACACACACACACACACACTCTCACACTCCAGAATGATAAATGACCCATTTTGTGACAGAGTTTTAAAAGAGACAAAAACCATCTAATTCTGTTCAGGAGTCTCCAAGCTCGATCAATGATCCCCATCATAGCATAGAGTCCAAATGAATCACAGAGACAGCCCAGCTATACTCAGTGCAGCTCAGCACATAAGTCCTTTGGTGAAAGAAGACCTAAGCAATGCTCCATGACCCTGCTGGTGTCAAGCTGATTTATCCTCTGCTCCTTCTACTCTGTTACCCAAACATCAGGAGCCCGGAAGCCTCATTTGGCCATTGACGATAAAGGGAAAGAAAAGTGATGCTGGGAAGTGGATGAACTCAGAAAGGGGAAAACAAATCGAAGCTGTCTGCAGGTCTCCATCTGTGCTAGACCCACTCCCTACCCGTGCCTCAGCCTAACCACTGCTGTGGGTGGATTCTCACTGAGGAGGCAAAAAGTTATTACCAGAGCCACCAAATTCACATTACTTGAGCGAGATTGAACTGTTTAAAATTTCAGTGTTGTCCGCCAAAAAAATAATAACAGGAAGTTGTATAGAGCAGAATGTGCTGACAGCAGTAATGTTTCGGTAATAATTCCTGTGTAGTAGATGATGCTCTGGAAGCCAGCCCAGCAGGCTAATGTAGATTGGGGATGCTCTCCTACTGATGGCCAAACAATTGATTGGCATTTCTGCTCCATCATGAAATGAGCTCACAAATGAAGTGGAGGTGGTTCCAAAGAGAGAGAAACTGAGGAGGAATAAGGGAATGAAGGAGGACGGAGGACGAACAGGCAAGTTTGGGTAGAGAGACCAAAGTAACACTTTCAAACTCAATCTCCAATCTAAGCCAACCCCCTGATTTTCTGCTATTATTTCAAAAGGAAAAAGCAAATCATCTCATAAGGATGACACTTCCCTATTTATTCTGTCTTCCACTTGGAACCAGATCTCCCTCCTAAAAAAATTAGCCTCTCCTTTCCAATTGTTCTGCTAATAAGATCCATACAACCAATTAATTCTTCTCTTGGTGCACATAGAACTGAGTGGCTATTATCTGCCTCGGTCCTCATTGGTAAATGCGTCATCAACTCTTGATGTCAATGAGTGGGTAACATGTCTCTCTGTTTCCCCAGGCTCCATTCACCCTGCCATCCAGGTGCCTCTAGGGTCTCCTATGTCCATGGGTCAGAAAGGAAAATTCACTTCTGAATTATGATCTATGGAACATAATTAGGCAAGAAAATATGCTGCCTTCTGACTGTATAATGCGTAACAAAGCAAAATGGGAATAAAATTTTAAATTGTATATATTAAGTTTCCAGGATTTAATGTGGATTATTAAAAGATTTCCAAGTAGATATCCTCAGTGTTTTGTGATTAAAGGATAGGAACCACAGAGAATTTCCCAAGGGCTTACCTAGTGCCAAGCAATTGAAATGTGAGTAGACCATTGTGTTGTGTGTCATAAGTGCACAAACATACGCTGGATTTGAAAAGTAAGTATAAAAAAATGAATGTAAAATATCTTTTGGTAATTTTTACATAGATTACTCATTGAAATGATATGTTAGAAATATTGGGTCAATAAAATATACAATTAAAATTAATTTTACCTCTTTCTTTTGATTTTTTTTTTTTTAATGTGGCCTAGGTTCAAGCCTCTATTTCCTCTAAGAACCTAAAGCTCCTGGTCTGCTGGCCTTCCTCTGAGAGGCAGTGTGGCAGGAAGACCCAGAGAACCAAGTCAACCTGGATTTAAGCCCAGCTCTATTATTTATGAGCTATTTCTTCTTAAGTTGCTTAATTGCTTTAGTCCTTAGTTTTTTCATCTATAAAAAGGCTTAATAATAATAGTTTGCAAGATTGCTATGACGATTAAATAAAAGGATATATGTAAAGCAGTTATTACCATGCCTGGGATATAGTAGGTATTCAGTAAATTGGGATTATTATTGCTATCTGTCAAAAGAAGTGGTTAAACAGATGATGGCTAATGGCTCCGTAAAGCTGTTATTGAATAATTGCATGCCACTTACCATGGGATGGTCATTCCAAATCAAATTATGGGTACAGAGGAAGCTTTTTAACAACTGCTGGCTACTCTGTTGATGTATTTTCTGTGTGGGTTTAAAATATTCTCTGGGATCATTTTAGATCTTTTTGAATAGAGATACGAGAACATTCTCAGATCAAGTTCCTTCTGCTCCCTCTTCCATGTCTGGACACTGCGACTTGTCATAGGGGACCATCCACATCCAATCCTGAGAATAAGAATCTCCCACCAGCTGATCCGTTGACTCAACAAATATGGTTGTGTACACATTATGCGTGAGGTGCTGGGAATGCAGCAAAAAAACAAGACAGCTATGATCCCAAGAGTGAAAGAAAGAATAAAAGTGTGGTCAGGACCATAAAGGGCAAGGAGGAAAAATCGGGGTGATGTTAGAATAAAATAGAAGAAAAAAATCTCCCTGCAGAAGTGACATGAAAGCATCATGGTTGGAGCCCAGGGCTTGGAGTGTGTTAGGGAATCAGTGGTAAAGACCTCCACTCTCCCTTCCCTATAAGGACCTAGCTAGCTGAAACTTTGGGGGCAACACTCAAAAGATTGATGGAAGTAAATCTAGCCACGTAAATAAAGCTAAACAGAGGGCATCTTCTTTACCTGTTGACTTTTCATTAGCTTCTTTAACTTCGGCTTCAGGACTTGATACGGTCTGCTCCACGCCTGCCTTACCAGCTGTATTTTCACACATCATCCTCCCTCCTTCACATTCTGCTCCAGGCAAGTTGGTCTTCACTCAGCCCTCCAATATGCCAAGGTGTTCCCTGCCTCAGAGCCTTTGTATGTGATGTCTCCTCTTCCCCCAGATTTTGCCCAACTAACTCCTCCTCATCCTTCAGCTCTCTGCTTTCATGTCACTTCTGCAGGGAGATTTTTTTCTTCTATTTTATTCTAACATCACCCCGATTTTTCCCTCTTGCCCTTTATGGTCCTGACCACACTTTTATTCTTTCTTTCACTCTTGGGATCATAGCTGTCTTGTTTTTTTGCTGCATTCCCAGCACCTCACGCATAATGTGTACACAACCATATTTGTTGAGTCAATGCACAAATAGATAAACAGACATTGGCTGTCCAAAGTGGAATTTATTACTTGTCTACCTTTCTACCACCTGTGTATTCTGATTCTTTTCCTTTCCCACTCCAGAAGTTCCTGTAGAGAACTTCCTCTCTTTGGTGATTCTTCAACAAGCCCTATACTCAACCTGCAGATTGAAATCGATGAATTATTCTATGACCTGATGATGCAGCCAAGGGAAGAGTTCCATAGGATTCATTGATGCCCAAGAACACTGCAAATAACAATAACAATAGCTAATAGTTTTAGCACTTGTAATGTGCCCACCAATGTATGATGAGTATGACACGTAACATCTCGTGTGTCTTACACAAGAGTCTTACAGGATAGGGACTCTAATTGTCCTCATTTTACAGATGAGCAAACTGAGACCTAGATTAGGGAATTTGTTTGAGGCCATACAGCAGTTTGTTGCCAAGAGGAGATTGGAAACAATGTGATTCCAACCCTTATGCACCTCATCTCTGGAGCTCACTGTCTTAGCTTCAGAGACCAGCTTGGCCAGTTATCTCTTTTCTGACCTAAACTCCACTCTGCTTCCTTCCCAATCCATGTAAACTCCCTTAAGGAGTAACATCTTGATGGCAATTTCCAAAAACAGCTCCAAATTCAGGCAGAAGTTATTTTTTTCCTCAACGTTCTGTTCTGGTACAAGGATTGACCAGTCTCTCTCTGGTTCTCACATCTAGCATTTTCTTAACCAGATTTTTATAACTCTTAAAAAAAAAAAAAAAACACCAGTCTCTCTTTGGTTTTCACATGTAGCATTTTATTAACTAGATTTCTATAACTCTTAAAAAAAAAAAAAACCCACCACCACCACCAACAAAAAAAGCCAAGATCACTGTGACTCTTGAACTTAATGGGGAAGGTGGGGGAGGAGGGAGAGGGAAAAAAAAATTATTTTGTCCCTTCTGTGTGTCAGCCACTCTTCAGTTTCACATGTCATTTCATCCAATTGCCTAATAGCCCATTCAGTGGTTATTAGTATCCTCCTAATATACAAGATCTTTATCTACAAGCTAACACAGAGCCTCAGAGAAATTAAATAATTTGCACAAGGTCACACAGCTCCTGCATAGTAGACTGAAAATGTCATACCTATTTTTCTTTGATTCCAAAGTCATGCCTTTCCCTTTATACATGTCATGTCCATAACCCCGGATCTTTCTGGTTTATCTAAAAAGGCTCCTCACATTCTGTTTCTCAGTCTGGTTTCTTGTCCCTGTTCTGTTGGAGGTTCTCCCCTCAGACAGCTCCCTCTGGGCACTGGGTTCTAGTTTCATCTCCCACCCCTCACAAAAGTCCATTTCTTCATTTCCCCCCTTTCTTTTCTAGGCAATGGTTTGCCCAATGTAAATTGATGTTTATATGTATGTTTATTCGATTTACATTTGCAAAGCAACTACATTTGCATATCTCTTTTCTACAGCCACATTTCACAGAATGTTAACCAAGGCAAAGTCCTGCACAGGCTAAGGGAGCATTTTATTTGGGAGCTGGTCTTGTTCGAATGCAAATACATTGTCACATATCATCACATTAGCAGAAAGTAGACCCTAAGGGACTAAGACACAGGACATCCCAGCTTTGATAGGATAAGGGAAAACCTTATATAAGGCAGCTGATGGATGAGGGGGCACCACAGCTACTGGAGGTGGAAATGGAATGGAAACCCAAGCAGCTCTGGGGGCCCTAGGACACTGCAAGAGAGAAGGCAGCCAAGTGAGGTAGGGAGCACATTGTTTGGAAAAATGAATAGTGCTCTTCCATTCTTATTCAGTTTAGTCCTGAAAATACCATTACCATTAACTTACCTCTAGAAAACAAACAAAAGACCACTGGAGAAAGATATAACTGGAATGGGATCCTTCTAGGAGAGGCCATTGGTCACAGAAGATCTGGGCCACTCACTGACTCTGATTGGGCTGCATACACGAGGATGTCTATGAAACACCAAGCATCCAGCACAGCAGACATAATTTCTTGGGTTTCTCACACCACCTAGGCCTGGCATCTACCCTGGTCAGGCACAAAAGAGGGGTCTGCTCCTATTAGTGAGGGTTCCTCTGGGTAAGCAGAAGCATGGCTAACTCTGAGACTATTCTCTCCCACCACCTGCAGAGCTACAAAACCCCAAGCCTTGCCTCAGGTGGGTCATGGTCTGTATGTGATTTGTACTTCAAAGATTCCCTGAGGGATCAGAGCTGAAGTGAGTGTCCAGAAAAGAACATACTCTTGCTTCGCCTTTCCCCCTGCTCCATCCCACTTCCCTCACTCCCCTTCCCCCATGAACATGCCTCCCAAAATGTGGGAGATAACTATCTATATCTATATCTATATCTATATCTATATCTATATCTATCTACCCACACACAATGGAATACTATTCAGCCATGAGAAAGAGGGAATTCTGCCATTTGCGACAACATGGATGGACCTTGAAGGCATTATGCTAAAGTGAAATAAGCTACACAGAGAAAGACAAATACTGTATGTTCTTACTTACATGTGAAATCTTAAAAAGTTGAACTCATAGGGACACCTGGGTGGCTCAGTTGGTTAAGCATCTGCTTTTGGCTCAGGTTGTGATCCCGGGGTCCTGGGATTGAGTCCCACATCAGGTTCCTGTCTCAACAGGGAGCCTGCTTCTCCCTCTCCTTCTGCTGCTCCCCCTGCTTGTGCTCTCTCTCTCCCTCTCTCTCTCTCTCTCCTGTCAAATAAATAAATAAAATCTTAAAAAAAAAAAGTTGAACTCCTAGAAACTGAGAGTAAAATGGTAGTTACCAAGGCAATGGGCGGTGGGGGGGAGGTGAGAGAAAGGGGAAGATGTTGGTGAAAAGATACAAACTTCCACTTAGAAGATGAATGAGTTCTGGGGATGGAATGCACAGCATTGTGATTATAGGTGAAAATACGGTACTATATATTTGAAAGTTGCTAAGAGAGTAGATCTTAAGTGTTCTCAGCACAGAAAAGAAGTGGTAATTATGTGATGTGATGGAGGTGTTAGGTAGCACTAGAGAATGACACTGCAATATATAAGTGTATAAGATCAACACTCTGTGCACCATAAACTTCCACAATGCTTTATGTCAATTACATCTCAATAAATCTGGAGAAAAATCATTTGAACAAGGATCCCTATCTCAGGCTCTGCTTCTAGGAAACATCCCTACTGGTATTGGCTCTCCTGCCCGGGACTGGACAGAGTTGTTCTGGAGCCCTAGCTTGGGCAACACCCAATTCCTCTCCAACCCCTACTCAGTTCTGCCTGCCCCCATCAGCGGCACACCCTGTGTGCAGGGTGACGGGAGCTGTCCTCTGTCCTGGGTAGGGACATTCCCTGAGGACCCAGGAAGAGGCTGGCTTTCCTTTTACTGGGTCAGCTCTGGGTCCTCTGCCAGATGAAGAGTCTTCTCCTCTGAGTTCACCTACGGAATTAGAAAACGAGGGGCTCCTGGGTGGCTCAGTCGTTAAGCGTCTGCCTTCGGCTCGGGTCATGATCTCAGGGTCCTGGGATCGAGCCCCACATCGGGCTCCCTGCTCAGCGGGGAGCCTGCTTCTCCCTCTCCCACTCCCCCGCTTGTGCTCCTCTCTCGCTGTGTCTCTCTCTGTCAAATAAATAAATAAAATCTAAAAAAAAATTAGAAAATGAGTTTTTGACCTGGCTAGACCAAGGCCGTTCCTCCTACCCTTGGAGGCAGGGAGGGCTAAGGGAGGGTCTGTGGGTGGGGAGGGGGTGGGGGTAACCAGAGTTCTCAAGTCTGCAAGAGAAAGGCCAAGCCTCTCATTTGTACCCAACACCAAACTGTCCTGACATCTCTTTTATTTTATTTTTATATATTTGTTTATTTATTTAGAGAGAGAAAGAGAGAGAACACATGAGCGGGAGGGTGGGTGGTGCAGAAGGGGAGGAGAGAGAGAATCTCAAGCAGGTGCCCTGCTCAGTGCAGAGCCCCACGTGGGGCTCGATCCCACAACCCGAGGATCAAGACCTGAGCCAAAATCAAGATTCAAACCCTCAACCAACTGCGCTACCCAGGTGCCCCAAGTCCTGACATCTCTTTTAACGATCCCTCCTCACTGGCGGCTGGAACGAGGGTGGCCATTCTCCCACGAGCCCGTGACGACCAGCAGACTCTGGCAGGAAGTGGGGAAACCAGAGGCACATTTATTGAGGTGCTAGGTGTTCAGGAAGTGACACCCCTTGCTTCCCCTCTCCAGTTTAGAACAAAAAAGCCTCCGAAAACAGCTAGAGATCAAAATATCACCTCCATAAGCCGCGAGGGAAACAAGACCGTCGGGACACGGTTTGCTAACACCCCACGCCTGAAGTCTGCGACTTCCCGCCCCAGCAAGAGGCTGAGTTCCGTCTCTTCACCTGAATTCACTGAAGCAAGACACCACTGCCCTCCCCCAGGGAGGAGAGAGGGAGGGATAGGGGGCCGTGCCACTCTGCAGGTGGTCTGCGTCCTGTCCATCTGGACTCAATGTCCCTGGGGAGTGGGGGATGCTCAGCCTGCTGTGACGTGAGGGACACTGCCACGGGACGGAGAACAGCCCCACCCCAAATGCCAGTAGCACCCCCCCACCCCGGGGGTGGGGAACCACAAGGCCGGCTGGGTGGAGACCCAAGGCAGCGAGCAGGAGGCTGCGTCCGCCCCTCACCCACACTCACCCAGTCACCTGTAGACTCCAAGGCACAGGATAAGAAGCAGAGCCCATCAGGGAGAGGCAAGGGCAGCTGGGCGACCTGGGAGAATCCAGGAGCCACAGACCCCCATGGAGGAAGGCACTGTTCCGCACACCCCATTGAGCTCCTGACTCCAGTATCGAGGGACATCAGGTGGCCTGTGGTCTTTCCTGAGAGAGGGACGCGGCCATGTGGCCAGCTGGGGCCATTTGTGCCCAGAGTGGCAGTCAGCTCTGGGGGAGTTCTCACCTCCCTTTCTTCCTTCCCTACCTCTTTCCCTTTCCTTGACGACAGTGGTGGTTCTTCTCTGTGAGGCTAATTGCTAGCCTGTCATTGTGCCCAATACTCCCCCTGCCCCCCGCCCCGTCAGCTCCCTCCGCTTAAGGACCGAAGGTGTCAGAGACAGAATTTCTACTAATGCTACCTTCGCACACCCACCCCCTGTTCCTTTCCTGCTTCCAAAAAAAGGCTACTGTTCCCTTGGTCTTTAGGGAGTCAGGGCCCGAAGCAAGTATTCCCAGAACCATTGCTCAGTCATTGGATTCTGCACACATTACTATGTCTGGCCACATTAACAGGGTTATAAATATGTCTGGTAGGAGCCTGAAGTTTAGAATTGACTACTCAAATAAACATGCTTATTATTGAAGCCCTGAGAGGGATGCAATGACACGTAGAGAGCTCATGCACATCATTTTCACCTTCATTTCCTAATCTTATCTACTTTTATTTCATGCCACATGAAAAATGGATGGGGAGCTACTTGCTATTTTTGATGAGTTTTCTCTTTAAGTATTCTTCCCCCACCTTCAATCAGAGTAACACCAGTGTTCTCAGAGCCCCCCACGTCAGGCCAGACCGGCCACAAAGACGAAACCAATACCGGTGGCCCAGGAGAAATGGGGGCTCCAGCCCTCCGTGGAAATAAGGAATGAGTGCTCAAGAAGGCAGCCACCAGGCCTAGGAAAGCTCTGTATGCTCAGCCTTCCTTGGCGTCTCAGTGATTGAATGAGACACTGGCAAATGAAAGTTTGTAGATAAAAAGAATTATGGGAGCCAATTGGTTTTATATTTATTTACATGACTAGTTTAGAGAATCCTTCTGAAATGGTCCTCTATGTCTGGCCCTATGATGTGTTGTAATACGCACATTTCACGATATCAGACACTCAGTTTTGTCCTGGAAATTTTAGTCAAACATTTTAAGATTATTTGCAACTCAAGACAAGATTGTGTAAATATTTCATAAAGGGCCTAAAGATAATCACAGTGACAGCTAACTACTATTGACCCTTTAAAATGTGCCTGGCAGTATTCTGAGCTCTTTAGAGAAATTGATTCATTGAGCCCTCGCAGGAGTATGTCCATTATGCAGATGAGGAAATTGAGGCAGCAGATCAGAGTAGTAATGTGCTAGTAAGTGACAGGCAAGGATTCAAGGGGCAGAGCCGGGCAGACTGGCTCTGGAGCCCTAACACTTAGCCAGGGCACTATGCCACTTCTTATGTTCAAGGTCATCAAGATTCTATTATAAACAGGCTTAGTATATCAATAGAACCAAATAATGTGAGGGCCCTTTTAAAGTAAGTGGTCCAGGGCGCCTGGGTGGCTCAGTTGGTTAAGCGACTGCCTTCGGCTCAGGTCATGATCCTGGAGTCCCGGGATTGAGTCCCGCATCGGGCTCCCTGCTCAGCGGGGAGCCTGCTTCTCCCTCTGACCCTCCCCCCTCTCATGCTCTCTCTCTCTATCTCATTCTCTCTCTCAAATAAATAAATAAAATATTTAAAGTAAGTGGTCCAATTGTCTTTACCTTGAATGTCTATATTAATGGGTAAGTAACATCTATGCATAAATCCAGCAAGGTGTAGGGAGGCCAATGAATTGTGGAGTGTGAGAGCAGCCTAAATTGTTTCTGTAAAACACTTTGCTTTAAAAAAAAAAAAGAAAGAAATGTCCCTAGGCTGAATTCTGCCAGCTGCCTGCCAATATGGGAGCCCTGGTTTTAGTCCAAAATTTTGCAGACAGTAAAATTGTAGCCCAGAGAGGGAAAGTGGTTTGCACAAGGTCACACATAGTGACAGAAGCAAGGCTAGATGGCAAGGCTCAGGGTCTAGCACCTTCCGGCCTATATGATGCCAAAATCCTTCTCCACTCCTACTTCCCTATCCCCTTTCTTCCACCCGAGTACCCATCTCTCTTATGCACAAGCAATAAGGCTTTTATTCTATTTGCAAAGTAAATAGAGCTGAGATACAGATTACTCTCAAGCATTGAAGCTTTTATCCAATATAAACAGAATCAGGGTAACTTGTTCGTGCTCACCCCTCTCTTGCACATACCGCAGGCTCTGCGCCAGCCCTCGCCCAATTAGCAGAAGGCAAACAGAACTCAGGCATCCTGGCCAAACTGGGGAACACTGCATACATCCAGTGCAAGCAGGGAAATGCCCTTAGAATGTCCTCCTTCCTTCTCTTTTCCCACTCACCCTCCAGGGGGATTCAAAGCTGGACGGTTACATCACAGAGAGGTCATCTGTGGACTGGCGGTCAGCAGGAAGACCTGGGTTCTCCCACTGCCTCCCTGAGTCTTGGTTAATTTATCTGTGGTGAGGCTAGGATTAAATGGGTTAATAAAAAATAAAGATGTGAAATATGGTACATTATTAAAGTCCCTAGTCGCTGTTTCTGAGAATTCCCAAACTAGTACACACGTACACACACACAACTTCATATATTCATACCTATGAAAAATCATGCACGTGGTGGGGAAGTTACATTTTTCCTAACCACAGAGCTGCCATTATTCACAAGACTACTTTTTAGAACTAACTCATCCAAAGAATGATATCCGGGACTCTAGTAAATCCAGTGTAACTTTAACAGTAGCAAATCTTCATTTTCTGAGGGGGAATTGATTTGACCTTTGGTAACAGCCAGAAGTCTTTCTGAGCTCTGCAGGATAAAGTTGGAACACAAGCCTGAGACACGAGTCTTTGGCGTGGGAAGTTGAGGTGGGGCAATGAAAAGGACTCAAGATTCTTTTTTTTTTTTTTTTTTAAAGATTTTGCTTATTTATTTGACACAGAGAGAGAGATAGTGAGAGCAGGAACACAAGCAGGGGGAGTGGGAGAGGAAGAAGCAGGCTTCCCACCGAGCAGGGAGTCCGATGCAGGGCTCAATCCCAGGACCCTGAGATCATGACCTGAGCCGAAGGCAGACACTTAACAACTGAGCCACCCAGGCGCCCCAGGACTCAAGATTCTGTGTCAGAAGATCTGGATTTAGGGATGCCTGGGTGGCACAGTTGGGTAAGCCTCCAACTCCTGATTTCTGTTCAGGTTGTGATATCAGGGTCCTGGGTTCAAGCATCGCATCAGGCTCCGCGTTCAGCAGGGAGTCTGCTTGAGGATTCTGTCTCCCTCTGCCCCTCCCCCCACTTGTGCTTGCTCTCTCTCTCTCTCTCTATATATATCAAATAAATAAATAAATCTAAAAAAATAAAGAAAATCTGGCTTTATTCTCCACTCAGATACTTATAAGCCCTGTGCCTGAGGTAGGTCCATAGCCTCTCTCAGCCTTGGTTTCTTCATCTGTGAAATGGAAATGGTAGCTATTCCTTCATAGGATATTCATGAACATCGAAAGATAATATATGTGAGAGTGTTCTCTAAGCCATAAAGTCAAACTGTCAATTTCAAGCAGTTTTTATTGTTGTAAAAAGCATGGAGTGACAAATTAAATCTGAAGGCAGTGTTTTAAAGTCCTTGTAATGGGAGCAAGAATAATAGCATCATTGTAGAGTTCTCAAAGAGATACCTCTAAATGGCTAATCTCATGTCCATATATTTCATTCAATCAGTCAGCCAACAAATGTCCTCCGAGTACCCAGAAGTGCCCACATCAGGGAAACCAAGTCAAATGCACATAGCTCCTTTTCCTCTGAAAGTTTACCACAGAATGTGACTGGAGATCTCACATTTACTTTTCATTTATTTCATTACCTTATAGTTAGATCCAGTAGAAAAAAAAATCATAGGGCAAATCAACTTTAGAAGCTTCCTGAGGCTCCCAAGTGTCTATAAAATGCTTTGAAAAGGAAAAGGTGTTCCCACAATGTGTGCCAAAGGAGTGAATGAACAAGGGAGCAGGTGAACGAGGACCCCAGATGGTGGGATGAAGGGTGCAAGGGGAAAGTTTCAGGAAGGAAGCGCGGGCGGAACCAGGTTAGGAGTACCCCCCACAGCTCCAGAGTAACCCCCTTAGCAAAAAGCACCCACCTTCTTTCCTCCATCTGTCCTCTAGTGCCGTAAACTCCCTGGTACAGGGTGGCCACAATTTCTCCTTTAGACCCAGTCTATTTCTATTTTAGATTTTTCTGTATCATGGACAGCAATTTGCTGCAGCCTGGAGGAAGAGCATGCAGGAGGTCTGCATGACCTCAGTCTTGTCAGTGTCCCCCTCCCATTCCATTTCCTCATGTATAAAATAAAGGACCAGAGCAAAGTGACCACCAAGGTCCCTTTCTGCTCCAAAATTCATATAGGATGGCAGCACCGTGATCTCAAGGAGTTAATTCATCTTGAAGAATATTTCAAAACTTGCATCAGCCTAGGTGAGGCAGAATATAAGGAGAATCACTCTTACCTCTTCCCAAAAAGACAAAGCTGCCCATCATTTGCCTTTCATCTGTTTTTGTAATTTTCTCCCTAAGAAAGTCACAGCTCCAATCAGCCCTCTAATCAATGGCTGCACCACTCCTGCACAAATGAGCTAGATTTATTAAAGGAGTCCTCTCTTCGATGGAAATGGGCTCCCTGCTGGGGCTGCAAATACAGGCTAAGATTGACTGCTCCCAGAATAGGTGAAAAGTAAAGACAATGAGAGCAGGCAAGTGATGGGCAAGAAGGCACCCAAGGCCTCTGTATGACCACCCCACCACCGTGACCATGAACCGATGGCCACCATGGCAGCCTGGACCTCTGCCGCTCGTTTAGGCTGAATCTGGGCACAGAAACCAACAGTGACTCCCGAGCAAGCATCCTCTGTCACTTCCTACACACCCTAGGTAAAGAAGCGCACCCAAAAACAGAATAAAGGACTCTTCCAAATGGAAAACCTCACAGAAACCAGGAGTTTCTAGGCTCTCAAAGCCAAAAAGATCTTTTGAGGATGATATACAGCCATGCACTGAAGGGGTATTCCGTTAAAGAACGTAAATATTTCTGAATCACGGATGGCCAGAGGCAGAGGAAATTAATATTTCAACCATGTGGGCGCCTGGGTGGCTCAGTCGTTAAGCGTCTGCCTTCGGCTCGGGTCATGATCCCGGGGTCCCGGGATCGAGCCCCGCATCGGGCTCCCTGCTCAGCGGGAAGCCTGCTTCTCCCTCTCCCACTCCCCCTGCTTGTGTTCCTGCTCTCGCTGTCTCTCTCTGTCAGATAAATAAAATCTTTAAAAAAAAAAAAATATTAAAAAAAATATTTCAACCATGTAAGAAATTATTCATATTAGATAAAAATTAGATATTTACATATTCATATTTGGAGTCTGAGAGCTCTTTGTCGTTAGGAAGTGGACACCTTATGAAACTTTTGGTTATATACACAGAAGAAGCCAATGGAGACGCTTGGGACAGGAAAATTTCATCTGTTCTACAAAAGTCAAGCTCTGCCTTCATTCTAGATAGATTTTGATTTCTGGACATTAGTATTATGCTTCAGGGGGCCAGTGATGGAGAAATCAATTTCTTATTTGTTTCCCCCTTGAAACCTCAGAGATGTCTGAAAAGCCTGGGCCCCAGTAGAGGATATGAACAAAGACACTCATGTGGGGGCCAAGTACTTGACCCCAGTAACATGGAAGACAGAGAGGAGAGAGAGAGCACCCACACCCGCCTGAGCGCCAGGGTGAGTCCTGTGCTAGAAGCAATAGGTGTCAAGTTGCTTAGGATCCTGTTTTAAGATTTTCTATTTTTTGTTGTAATTTCCTTCTGCTACCCTCAAATCTCAGTTTTGCTCTACATGTCAGCCTGAGAGAGAGCAGTTTGGGGAAAGAAACCAGTTACAAGATGCTAAGGAGAATCGACACAGCCAAGATCCAGAGCCAGATACATGTGTTGATGATGCAGACCAACCAGGACAGGTCTGTGGAATATGTAAACATTCCTCAGATAAGCCTCCCTTAAAAAATGTGGAGAGGACAACCTGGTAGGGGGCTTGACACTCTGCAGCTAGGCAGAAAAGGGGGACTGGTGCTGATTTTCAATAATAAAGAGAAGGCTGGCAAAGCTCTGAGGCTGGGAAACTCGGAGTCATCTGGCCTCCAGAAGGAACAAAGACCAGAGGGCATCATTCAATGACTTGCCCAGAGTCACAAAGCGAGTTAGTGATAGAGACATATTCAGAGAGACACTTTGTGGTTCTTAATCCTGAGTTCTCTGTAATCCTAGACTCACCACACCTCTCCTGACCTTACAAAGTGCAGCCAAGCTTTACTTCCCATCCAGAGAAAGAGGGGGAGTGGGGAGGGAGAGGGCAGAAACGAGAGGGAAGGGAGGGGATCCATTCCATGTTTAGGAGAAATATGCTTTCTAGAGTTACACTGGTTGCTCACTTTTTTCTTGACCTGGTTCTGCTTTTTGAGACTTGCATCCTGTGGCAGTTGGAAGACCGGTTGATGTCCTCATTTTTAAGAGGTGGGAAAAACTGCTCAGACAGGAGCTACTTGCCCCAAATTATTAGCAACTAACAGCCCAGGTGTGTTTGGAAGCAGAGAACAAAAGCGGCAAAGACAAAATGTGGAGGGAGAATACAGAAGAAGAAGAACCCCACTAAGCCCATAGCTCCACCCCAGGGAGTGGTTTGAAGATTAACCTGTGTATTTCTTCCCATCCTCTCTTCTCCACTGGCTTCCCTAACTCTGCCAGGTATCTTACTCTTTACCACCTTGAACCTCTAAAATAATCAGAGTGAGAAACTATAGCATCTTCCTGGTTTCCATTCCATTCTGTCTTATGCTGTCCTAACTTCGCTGGTATATATCTTGTCTCCCCAGCACTCCCAGCCTTCAGGGCAGGACCTAGGGCCCAGGGAGAGCATTACACCACAGGCTTCTCTCTTACAAATCGCCTCGCGGAATTCGAAATAAGCAAATGGTGCTCATTAAATACTTGCTTGATTATTCTTTGAGGAGACTTGCAAAACGTCTCGTGGTGCAGATTCTTAAATTATAGAAGGAAACATGTAAAGGGGGGAAATGAGACTCAGTTTTCTAATCTGAAAGATGGAGAGGGAGAGTCAACGACATTTTGCCTTTCCTTCTTATCTGAGAGGTGTCATTTTGTGAACAAAATGTCGCTACTGTATTGGTAGACCACAATTTGCATTGGACCTTCTCATCCCGAAGCTTTCTCTTTTTCCCTGACATATTCTCTGTCATCCCACATACCACCCTACAGGTGTCTCACCATGCGGAGGGCTCCAGCCCGGACCAAGGCCTTGAAGGACTCCGGCAGTGACATGGGCAGGAACTGGCCTGAGCCTGGGAAGGGTGGCAGCTTTGTGCTGCCTTGATGTTTGCTTTATTTCAACTGAGACGCTGAGTCTGAAATTGAGGAACAGGGGACCTGAGCGCATCTGCCGTTGTGGATGTTGCCAGAACACAGAGTTCACTTTGCCTCTTGGGATGGGGCACAGTCAGAGCCCGGGCTAGGCGTGGGTGATAGATGTAGCTGGAAAACATGTCTCAGGCAGGTGAGGATGTGGAGGAACGTGTCAGTGGTTCACTCTCTCCAATAGCTTCTTCCCCAAATCTACCAGCTAGTTTCCCCTCTTTGTGTTAGTGTATCATTAAAATGTAACCCATAATTTAAAGCACCATCTCGGAGTCCTAAGGTGACTATGGGAGTCATAAAACCACTTTTGGAGAACTTGGATTTTAAGTTGTCTCCTCTCCTCATTGCAAAACATTCTAGGGGGTTGCAGAGAAGAGGCGGGGACCCGCTCAGATGGTCTTCTTCATCAGCGGGGGACACGATGACCAAAGATTGGAGAGGAACAAGTATCTCCTGCCTAAAATACTCAGGACAAAGTCTTTTGTCTGGCATTAGGTAGCACTTAACCTTTTCCACTTGAAAAGCAGAGTCCAAATTTATTTTTTGTCAAGCCAGGTCACACAGCTCCAGAGCCCTACCAGAGAGGCACCGCGTGCGGCATCCATCCTTTCCATTCTGGCATATCTAATGCAGAGCTAAAGACAGACCCTACTCTGTTCCCTATCCTCTGACCTTCACTTCTGAAAGCCCCTTGCTTTCAAGGTGAGCAAGTCTTGTCTTGGAACCAATTAAATATACATACCACAGTGACTGGAGTGTTCTTGAAAGGATGCGCAAGGGGAGTACCAAGAAAGAGGAAGCATTTCAGAATGAATTATTGATCAAGATTTCTCTCATACACAAACCCACGAACAAGAGTCTGGCATTCCCAGCCAGGGGCAGATTGCATCTGGTGTGGTCTTCACGGGGTTAAGAAAGATAACCTCTTTGCTCTAAACTCTATTTATTTGGTGGATGGGAAATGCATTTACATCTCTGTGTATCTCCTTTTGTTTGATTTTCCAAGGAAGCCTGAACCAGCAGATTTCAGAAGAAAGCTAACACATCTGACAGGCTTAGAGAAATGATGTGTGCCACGCGAAAAAATTAATTGAAAAAAAAAAAACCACTTTTCACTTATATAGCAGTTTTTATCCCAGGCTTTTTTTTTTTTTTAAGATTTCATTTATTTATTTGAGAAAGAGAGAATGAGAGACAGAGAGCATGAGAGGGAAGAGGGTCAGAGGGAGAAGCAGACTCCCTGCTGAGCAGGGAGCCCAATGTGGGACTCGATCCCGGGACTCCAGGATCATGACCTGAGCTGAAGGCAGTCGCTTAACCAACTGAGCCACCCAGGCTCCCTAACCCAGTCTTTAAACAGGTTATGGGTATTAATTAAATGTTGTCATGCATCACTTGTCACCTTGGTTCTATTAACGCAAGTAGAAACATCACGTTTGATTGCTGTTAGAGGTGGAAACTGAGGCATTGTTGATGGATAGACAAAACAGTCCCTGAGGAAGTGAAGGGAATCTCTATATGGACCACTGAAATCTCACTCATCTCCTGAGAATGATGGAGACGAAAACCAGGTATAGGCCACACTCTTCCTGCCACCCTCGCTCCTCCTGGTTGCCATTTTCTGCTAACCCAACCGACTGAGCTGTCTTCTTGCAAGTCAACTTAGCGGCCATGACCAAGAGTATTCCTTATCTAGGGCTGTGGAACTAATTACCACGAACGTATAAGCTGAAACAACACACGCTACTGTCTCACAGTCTCTGTGAGTCAGGAATCCAAGCATGACTCAGCTGGGTCCTTGGTTTAAGGTCTTGCATGGTGACAGTCACAGTGTTGGCCAGAGCTGGGTTCTCACCCAGAAGTCAGCTGAGGAAGAATCTGCTTCCCTGCTCACATGGTTCTGGCAGGCTTCCATTCTGCGCTAGTTTGTGCTGGTGTTCCTAACGGCCACCCACAAAGCCTTGTCACGTGGCCTTCCTCAACACGGCTCACTTATTCATTGTCAGCAAGGAGAACATCTAGAGTCCATACCAAGATGGAGTCTCATATAATGTAATGTCATCACGTTATGTGCTTGGCCATTACACAGGGGGCAGCCCATCACTTTTGCTGTATTCTGTTCGTTCACGGGAAGTCACAGGTCCCACCCACACTTGAGCTGGGGTCATTACACAAGGCTGTGAGTCTGTCTGCCACACCCAGGAATCTGAAGTAGAAGCTCCTTCATACCTGTAAGCTTTGAGGTAGGCTTTTGGGGGAAAGTAAGGAGCTGGTCAGATTATTTGATATTATTATCTATCTGGCAGGAAACAGGAAAACTCAGCAGAACACTGAACCCATACAAAAATAGGTGTTTAATAAAGATCTCAAGGAAGCTCCAGTAGTTTAGCTCATTAATCGAGATATACAGGATTAATACACTCAACCAGCAGCCAGAATACTAAAATGACTGCCTTCAGACACCATTTTTTCGTTCAGGAAAAAAAAAAAAAAAAGCAAGGATAAACAAGAGAAATTCAGTTCAATGCAATAAAGATTTAATTGAATGCCTACTCTTTACTCACACTCTCCTAAAAGCTGGACATGAGACACAGGATGCTTTTAGACGGGGGCAACATTTCTCAAAGTGTAGTCCTCATCTGGATCAAAGCCACGTGCCGGGTGTGTGATGAAAGGTAAATTTCTGGGTGCCATCTCAGACCTTATTGAGTCAACTCTCTGGTTGTAGAACCCAGCAATCTGCATTTTAACAAGAACCCTGGGGAATCTCCTTCACATTGAGGTTTGAGAAAGGTGGATGCACTTTGCAAACTTTAACACGCATACAATGACTCAACCGAGGTCGTGTTAGAATGCAGGTTCCAATTCAGTGGATCTGGAATGGGGCCCAAGATTCTGCGGTTCTAGCAAGCTCCCAGATGACATCATTGTTGCTGGTCCTCTGAGCACACTTGGAATAGCAAGAGTGGAAGACAAGAAAGACTGGAAGATCCAAATAGCAAAATTTCTCCCCCTCTCCAAAGTGGCTGTGAATTACAGGATTTTAAGCAATTAAATATTTTAAGTGAAAATCTCTAAAAACTTCCCAGAGCCAGATGGGGATTGCTTTTTTCTGTGCACTAGGCATATTGTGAATTTGGGAGGAAAGTGGCATTTAGGCTTGTGGGGGTGGGAAGGGCTCAGGTCAGGAGAGTGAGTGATGCCCAGGGAGAAATTGTGACGTCAGTGGGTGGACATTTAGAGAGATAAGGGCACGGGGAGGAGATAGCAAGGGTTCAGGAGAGTGGCTGGGAAGCCTAGAGTCTGGTCAGAGCTAGCTAGAATAGCCCAGACAGAGCAGCACCCCTCTCTAGCAGGACCCAAGGGAGAGATGAAGCACAGAGCACAGGCCGCTATGGAATCAGCCAGGGGAAGATAAAAATAAAAGACAAGAAGGAGAAGAAAGAGCTTTAACAATTATGGATCAGAATTAACCAAGTGTGCTGACCAAATGCACAAAAAATAATGGAGAGCGAATAAGATTTCCTGGAAGGGCACCTGGGTGGCTCAGTCGTTAAGCGTCTGCCTTCGGTTCAGGTCATGATCCCAGGGTCCTGGGATCGAGTCCCACCTCGGGTTCCCTGCTCAGCGGGAAGCCTGCTTCTCCCTCTCCCACTCCCTCTGCTTGTGTTCCTGCTCTCGCTGTCTCTCTCTCTGTCAAATAAATAAATAAAATCTTAAAAAAAAAAAAAAAAAAAGATTTCCTGGAAGAAGCCAGAAGGTCGTAGGCAGCTGGTAAGGTAGATGGCCACCAATGTATTCTATCACCAGAAGCTGACAATGGTATATCTCAAAGGCAAAGGTTTGATTTTGAGCCACACAACGGTTGCAGGGAAAATGCCTGGGAGGTCCAGGGTGGCTAATTAATATTTTAAACCTGAGTTAAGCTAACTCAGCCATGGGAGTAGCACTATTTTGGAAGGCCTGGGGCTGTGTGATCTGGAGGAAAGGCCACAGAACTGGCAGTCAGGAGACTTGCCTTCTCCTGGTTCATCGACTCATTCATTACAAATTTATTAAGAGCCGACCAGATTCTAAGCCCTGTGCTAAGTTCTAGAAAACCTAAAACAACTATTAAAGTAATTTAAAAAAAAGATCTCACAATAATAATGTTACTACTACTACTAATATTTAGTGATTAATTTGTGTTGAGTATCATCCTGAGTAGTTCATATTTATTGGATGTCTTAAATATGAGAACAATCTATTGAGGTGGTTAATGTTTTTATATCCACTTTTCAGATGTGGGAACCGAGGTGAAGAAATAACAAGAAAGACTATCTCTGCTCTCGGGGACCTTATAGTCTAACAGTCATCCTCCCACTGATGAACTGACTTTTGGGGAGTTTTCCTTCTGTTTCCTCTTCCAATGCCATGGCAATAATTAAAAATGTTAAGAGCTTTCTCTGATCCATATTATCTCATTTAATCTTAGTGATCACTTTATGAGGTAATTATTATCATCATTCCCATTTTACAGAGGAAGAAACTAAGTTTCAGAGAAATATGTAATTTTCCCAAGAGGCCACATCTAGGATTCAAATGCAGTCAGCCTACCTCCAGCCTAAAACATGAGTACAAATAGCAGATGGGACTCCACCTCTGAGCTCACATTTCACTGGAACGTCCTCTGGCATACCTATGAGTTCCCTGAATTTTATATAGTTTATTACCCAGATATTTAGTATCTGAGATCAGATGAGATTGGGCGCGTTCAGGGTGGTATGGCCGTAGACCAGATATTTAGTATCTGAACCTGCTATGTGTGCTAACAAACTCTAAGGGACAGCCTGAAGAAAAAGTCACAGCCTAAGGACAAGTTGTGACAGGGGAAAAAAAAAAATCTATTTGATGTCCATGGCAATGGGAATGAAGAGCAAATTCAAGGTCTCCGCCCCCTACGTGGACTCAGACCCAGCACTGCACGGGGATGCTCCATTCGGCTTGCAGACCTCAAGGCACAAGAAATAATTGACTCTTTGTGAGTGCAGGGATTTGTTTCAGCACAGATCCAGAATGCAACCTTTCCTGATCGAGTTGAACAGGAAAGGATTTAAATTGAGGTCCTGAACTCAAAGGAGAACACATTAATCATGCTCATTGCTGGAGTCAGAAACAAATTCATTTTTCCTGTAAGGAGTGTTATCAAACAGGAAATCAAGTCCACAGGGTGAGGGAGGTGGTGAGGTGCCTGGGGGCAATGACAGAAGTGCCTGGGCAGACACTGGAGGAAGCGCATCTCCAGACTCTGTAGAACTTCACACACACACACACACACACACACACACACACACACACACGTCTCCATGTGCAGAAGACTATGTGCAACCTTTTGGCTTGTATAATGGATGACCCAGAGTGTAAAAGACGCTCCAAAATTTGAGACCTTCAACTTGTCCACAGTCAAAATGATTCATTCATTCATTCAACAAAGCTCCAAGCCTAAGTGGTTTAGCAGGGAAACAAATCAACATTGGCCCTTCCTTTTTTAAGCTTGTTGCTAGATATAGAAAATAATCAAAGGACCTGATAATGATACATAAGCTAATAGCTAAACAAGACCATTCTAGATGGGCACACATGTTATGAAGAGCGCATACAGGATGGTCTGATTGGTAGAGGCCCAAGATGGGACTATCTTAGACCTGGATGCCAGGGAAGATTTCTATTGTGAGGTGACGTTGGATCTGAGACCTAAAGGATGAACAGGAATCCATGTAACAGGCATGGGGATGGCAGTGCTAGGAAGAAGGAAGAGAAAGCACAGAGGCCTCTGAAACAGAAAGAAGCAAGCTTGGCCTATGCAAGGACCCAACAGGAGGCCACCATGGTTGGTGTGTAATGGGAGGAGCGCACAGGATGAGATATGTGCGAGAAGCCAGGGTAGGACCAGATCCCACAGGGTTGATGTGCCATGCTAAGGAGGCAGGTTTTATTTAAGAGCAAGTGAAGCTTTTGAAGCAGAAAAGTGATCTGATTTGCTTTATGAAAAAGATTGCTTTGCTACAGGGTAGAGAATGAATCGTAAGGGTTCCAGATGGTGGCAGGAAGACCAGCTAGAAGACTACAGCAGTTGTCCAAGCTGGAAATGATGGTGATTTAGATGAAGGTGGGGCCAGGGAGACTGGAAAAAGGCAGGTGGATTTAAGAGCTATTCTGGAGGTAGAACTGATAGGACCCACTAACGGGTTGAATATGGGGATGAGCAATGCCCTAAGATTTCAATTTTTCTGTATTTGAAGTTTGTTTTTGTGAATTGGGTTCAGCTTCATATAACAGAGATGCTCCCGTGTGTGAAGCACAGTTAACCAGTCTAGAGTTTCTCCTGCTCTTCTCTCATGCTGAGGACCCTGGGCAGAGGCACACCACAGGAGGGAGGAGAGAGAGCCAGGAGCCTGGAGGGTCTCTCACCTGGAGGAGCCCTCACCTGGACCTGAGGCCTCCTGGCACAATCAGCTTCTAGATAGCTTTGACAAGAGACTAGCCTTTGGAGGAAGACAATGACACAAAGTGTGGGCACAGAACATTGGAAGATGGTCTTGCCAGCAATTGCAGATTGACCTTATCCCATCAATGAGGAATGAGCCATAGATCAGGATGAGCACACAATCCCTGCGTGTGTGTGTGTAAGTGTGTGTGTGAAGGAAAGCTGGGTTAAATTGGGAAAGACATGGAGAGCAGAGGCAGGCTTGCTATTGTCTTTAGAGAGAAAGGATGTTCCTTACCTGCCTTGAATTAACAGAAAAAAAAAAAAAGACTACATCTAGATCCTGGATGTCTAAACTTATCTCCGATTTGCAGCAAAAATAGAAGGGTGGGTGGTAAAAATGTGGCTGAAACAGTCTTCAGGAACTTGGGTTCCCTCAGAGCCCAGCATCTCCGCCCTTTGTCCACACAGGTCCTCACGAGGGACCCTGGTGTGAGGAGGACGGGCTGTTGCCTCATGGGGGCCAGGTCTTGGGGCAGAGGGGGTCATTGGAAATGTCCCCCTTCAGGCCCCTGTCAAAGCCAATTAGCCATAAAGAGAGGGGTAGGTAAGTCTCCAAAAACTTTTCTTTAAAACAAATATAAACACAGAGCTGGGCCTGAGTGATCTGCCTGGGAGAATCAGGGGAAATGAAGCTGACTCCTGGGGAGGCGGAAAAGCAGCATTGCTGAAGGGGGAATTCGAGAGCATGTTTTGCTTGGCATGTGATGAAAAGGAAAGAACCAGCAAGGACTGGCGCTCCCCTGACCCTTTAAGGGGGAACTCCCTTCCCTCCAAGCATTTAATATCTCTCTGTTTTGACAAGCTACTTAACCCCTTGGGCCTTCATTGCTTTGTATGTAGAAAACATACAATAAAACCTCAATTGCCTTAGAGACAGGGGCTGGAGCAAATGATCTCTGGAGGTCACTTCAAAATCTTGGGCCTGTGGTTCTACACAGGAGACAGGTTCATGCACTGGTGAAGAATACAGTATGGGAAGGAAGCTTATACCCAACTCTTCCAGGTCCTGGCTGAAGAGCCTGGGGCAGGTCATTTATCTCCTCTTTGTACAGTGCAGATTATAATAGGGTTGTTATAAGAAATGAATGAGTTAATAGACATAAATTGCTCAGAACAGCACTTGGCACATGGTTATGACTCCATAAATATTAGATGTGTCTTCTCTGCAAACCAGCCTTCTGTACCGATCACCCTATTATTTGGGCTCCAAAGAATTCAACACAAGGATCCTTAGGCTGCCAGGATGATCCCAAGTCAACTTGTCTATTCTCCTGCTTCCATGGAAACTTGGTCTAAAGTACTCCAGAGAGGGGAGTTGGTGCCACATGGTATCATTTGGGGAAGCACCCCATGGTGTCTGGTTTCCATGGTTACCATCACAGCTGGTGGGCTTGCATGTGACCCGGGAGTCCCCTTTGACCAGGAGAACTTGTGGATACCACAGCCACTGTATGTGAGGCCAACCTCAAAAAATGAGGCATCTGGGCCTAAGGTCACAGGGAGGGGCTGTTTTCAAACATCAGAAAGTGACCCAAAGAGCCAATTCAAGCTCTCATCCCCTGATCAATGTTGCAGGGAGTCACAAAGCAGAATAACCTCTTCCCAAACTTCTTTTATTAGTAAGGCCAAAGATTCAATAATTAACCATTAGTCTCATTAAAAAGAAGAGAGGCGACTTCACAAAGCACCGGGGACCCACGGTCCTCAGAGCTAGCCGTGGAGGCCGTCAGGAGAGGCAGGAAGAGAACTTGGTGACCCAGCATCAGGAACAAGAGCATACCCAGAAGTCCTCCCTTCCCTAGGGCAACGTTAAATGTTTCTCCAAAATAGGAATAATAAATGGCATGTGGTGGGTGGTTCCATTTTCTAACAAACTCAGACACCTTCAGGAGCAACTGCCCTCTTATTCCTTCCAGAAGAAAGAAGCATTGCAAATGCCTTTCCTTATATAATGGAAGAGAAATCTGCAGTCCAGAGAAGAACTTGTCAAGATAGAAAAGCAGTAGGAAGACTTGAAATAGAACTTCACTGTTCTACTCCCAGCAACTCAGGCAGCCTCGTACCTGATATTTTAAGCAAGGACTAGAAAATGGCTTCCATAGGAGCTTTTGGTTAGCCCCCTGGCCTGACCCAAAGGAGCGACAATGTTTTGGAAAGAATGGGGAAGCCATCTCCTGATGGGCTTGCTGCCTCTCGTCCCTTCCCCTAAAATTCAATACTGTTGCCAGGGTGATGTTTCTTAAACTTTAATCTGCTTATGTCATTCCCCCAGTTAAATCCTTAAATGACTCCCCATTGACTTTAGGATAAAATCCAAAGGGCTTGGTAAGGCTCCTGCCTTCTTCCCTGGCTTCATCGCTTCCCACCCCCAACACACATATGCTCTGGTCCATCCATCAGGATAGCCATACTTTCTCTTTTCTTTTTTCTTCTATGTGCTGAGTGTATTGCTCATTGCCTGTCCATCCTTTTCATTCTCGTTTTAAAAAAGATTTATTTACTTATTTAATGAGGGGGGGGATAGGATAGAGGGGGAGGGAGAGAGAGAATCTCAAGCAGACACTTTGCTGAACACGGAGCCCAAGGTGGTGCTCCATCCCAGGACCCTGAGATCATGACCTGAGCTGAAATCAAGAGTCGGCTGCTTAACTGGCAGAGCCTCCCAGGTGCCCCCGCCTGCCCATCCTTTTCAATTTCCCAACTTCAGCTCCTTCATAGGCAGGTATCACCTCCTCCAGGATGCCTTCCCCCACCTTCAGGCTGGAGAAGGCTCCTTTGTCAGTGCCTTTGCAGCACGACACCAAAGAGACCCCTTAGCCAGGATGTTTCACCACCTTTGGAGCTATCCTATTGCCAGCCTGCCTGCAAGCTCCCTGTCGGGCAGAGGCTGGGTCGTATCCATGCCTTACCTCCAGCCTCCAGTACAATGCCTGGCACATGGTGGGTGCCTAATAGATAGTAAACGAATGTCTCTCCCTCGCCTAAAGTAGTCACCTTTTCTTTAGTAATATTATATATAACTATTTGCATGGCTATTTAGTTACAGCCTAGAAAAAAACGGGAGGAGAATCAATTGTTGCTCAGAAAGTGATGATCACCTGCTTTGTTAGAGGAATAGAGTTAGGGGAGCATGACATTGTGGGGTGTGTGTGTGTGTGTGTGTGTGTGTGTGTGTGTGTGTAGAGAAGGGGCATGAGCAATTACGTGTGAGATTTACTTTTATAATTTGACCTTTGTTTTTGTTGATTGTGTATATGTGCCTATTTCCTGGGAGCATACTCACCAAAGTGAATGAAAGGGGAGGAAATGGCAAGAAGTTGGAAGAGGTGAGTCTGGTATTGCAAACTGCCCCAAGACACATACTCCTCCAAACACATAACGCATAGAATTAGCCCAGGAATGCAGCAAGGATCTATCAGGGTTAGGGATCTCTTTATCATAATAACCCCTCACCTTTAGGTTGCCTGCTAGAGTTTACAAAGCACTTTTACATTAAAGTACTCATTTGTTTCTGAGACCATTCTCAAAGGTATGCAGAACGTTTTATCTTGTCTTGTTTTATCTTTAAATAATGTAATGAGCAGCCACGTGCCCACAGACAGTACAAAAAATTAGAACGTTCACGAAAACTTGTACCTATCGTTGTAGTCTCCTCTGGCTCTAAGCCCTCCCCATCCCACACCCAGAGCCCCATGCTAAAGGAAATCATCTGCTTTCTTTTATATGTATTTCTAAAAAGCATAGTTTTGTTTGAGTCTTTAGCTACATAAAATGGGCATCACACTGCAGAAATCATGTGTGCCTTACCTTTTAAAAACTTAGTATGATAGTTCTAAGTTTCATCCATATTATTGCCCAGAACTGTGGTTTATTCCTCTTGCATGCCAGGTATTATTCCGTATATGACCGGCTTTACCACAGGTCACTCCCCCACTTCTCAGTCAGTGGGTTTTTGAGCTGTTTACACTCTTGCTCCTGAATAGCGTTGCTATGAGTATTCTTATACATATATCTTGGTATCCATATACAGAAGTAACTCTTGGGTATTTATGAAGTATCACAGTTGCAAAGTGATAGAGAAAATGAATGTTTAATTGCAGAGTAATGTCAAACTTTCTTATAAGGTGTTGTCATACCAAATCGTGTGCCAGCCAGTGGCGTATAGGAGCAGCAATCACTCTGTATCCCCTCCAACAACAGGGTTAACCTAAATGATGAAGAGTGATTAAGTATGAGTCTCACAGTTGCATCCTTCGAGCCAAATCAGGCTGCTTGTCTTACAGAATATTTTTCTAGTTGTTCTTATTTTTTTTAATTTTAATTTGAAAGCCTTTAGATGGAGACTACTGCATACTACAGATCCCACTATTCCTAGTGTCTGATACATGGGCCAGTTCACACATTTATGTTATCTCCTGGCCTCTATAGGCATTTGAGTTGAGATTCCTGTGATTTATAAAGTCTATGAATTTAGACTTGTGGAATAATAGCGAGCCCAAGCAAATGTGCTTTCTAAAAGAGAATTGGAAGAACTCACTTCTGCAGATTTTGATCAAGCACCCCCCAAACCCAAAACTGGATAGTCCGTACAGAACAGAATGCATTATAATCTAAGGAGTTAGTGGAATCAAGGTCAAGAGACAGGCACAAATGGGATGGTACTTGAGATAAACAACCGTGGAGAGCATGGGCTGCCTCAGCTCACCCACACACCCATTCTTAGACGTACATGTCATTATCCCCATTTTATAGCCAGAGAAAATGAAGCCTAGGGAAAGTCATTGGCTTCCATAGCTAATAAGTAGGGGAGAGCTGGGATCCAAATTTATGGCTGCAAATTGAATCCAGACCCAGGTACAATATACCATAGCACACCGCTTCCTAGGTAACGCACTGTCTCTTCTCTGTTGGAGCACTAACCAGGTTTATGGGAAGAACCTAAAGTTTTTAAAGATTTAAAAAAATTTTTTTTATTTATTCGAGAGAGAGAGTGCACATGTGGTGGGAGGAGGAGCAGAGGGAGAGAGAGAAGCAGACTCTGTGCTAACCACAGAGCTGAACACTGGGCTCGATCTCAGGACCCTGAGATCATGACCTGAGCCGAAACCAAGAGTCAGATGCTCAACTGACTGAGCCACCCAGGAGCCCCTGGGAAGCACGTAAATTTAATGCCCATTAGTGCTGGAAGGTGGCTATAGCACTTGCTCTTGCAGTTTTTATAGATAAGGAAACTGAGGCCTAGAGAAGTTAAGGGGCTTGCCCAAGATCTCCTGGGGAGTCTGGGAAGGCACTAAGATAGGAGCATGTTCTCCTCACACAAACACCAACTTCTTATTCCATACTGACTGAGCTTTGAGTTCCTGTCAAAGGCCCAAAGACAAGTCATTGCAAACTGATATAATTCACTCTTTCTGGATTGAACCACATGTCTCCTTGCAACCAGACACAGAAGTTGATAGTCCTGGAAGGAGCAAGTGTAGGGAAGGAGAGAATGATTTTACCTATACTGATCTAGAAACTGAATACCTTCACAGATTTTGATTTTGGGCTGCACTTCGAGTATAATTATCTTTTTTGGAAAGCTACTAAAACAAGAGACACATGCCAGAACTTAGAGATTCACTAATCCTTCTGGAAAGGAGAAAAACATTAGGAAAGCAGTCTTTCAAAGAATAGTAACATCTTTTCTAGAAACAGTGACAGAGAATGGGAACCCCCTCCATCGAGTTTTAATGTGAGGCCTTTCTTCTCAAAGTAGGTTTGGAAGGTTGCAAGAATAAACTGATCCCCTTTAAGAATAAATTCAATTTTGAATTTTTCTAATCCAGGTCTGCTTCCCTCAATGCTGGATCCTAGTGAAGGCTATCTTCTAGAGACCAGGAGAACCCTCCAACTTCAGGATAATCCCCCAGAGAAACTTCACTGGATCATTTACCAAAAACAATTTTGACTCCATATCTGTTGAGAGACAGCATGTTCCCAAAAGACTCAGATGTCATTAGCAGGAGTTGCTCTAAGCTTTGATGGAAGTCCAGGGACTTCTCTGCCCTGGACTACCCTCCACTACCACCGGGGGAAAGGTTTGATATGAGATCACTTGCTTTCCTTCAGGCACAGAGCTAGGCACAGAAGATACAATGATGAGTAGGATAGACATTGCCCTCAAAGATCTCACAGTCTAGTAGGGAAGGCATATAGAGAAGCAAGCACAAATCAGAGTACCCTGTACAATGGCAGGACTATGCAACTAGACCAGAAGAAGAGGGGAAAGTGATTAGTACTCCCAGAGGTGGAGAAAACCACTCAGGAAAGGAGATGTAAGAGCTGAGTTTTAAGGATAGGTGTGATGCTCAGTTCTAGCCATTGGATCTCAAGCATGTTCTTGGAACTCTTTATCTTGGGTTATCTCTTTTTTTTTTTTAAGATTTTATTTATTTATTTGAGAAAGAGAGAATGAGAGACAGAGAGCACGAGAGGGAAGAGGGTCAGAGGAAGAAGTAGACTCCCCGCTGAGCAGGGAGCCCGATGCGGGACTCGATCCCGGGACTCCAGGATCATGACCTGAGCCGAAGGCAGTTGCTTAACCAACTGAGCCACCCAGGCGCCCTATCTTGGGTTATCTCTTAACCAGAAAGGCAGAGTGGTTATCTCCTGTGTGGAAGAAAATTAATACTTTCATTTGCAGAGCTGAGATTCAATGGTCCTAAAACTATTGAGTAAATGTATCCCCTTGAAACGCATCCCTGCCAAGCGCAGCCCTTTTCCTACTGTACATGAAGGAGAGACATCTCCACCCAAGTGTTCTCCGGCTCTCTGGATTTGTTTCATACCTGTGGAGACAGGGGATGACCTGATGACCCCCAGCAGTAGCATCCTGCCTCTTATCTTTCTCTCTATTATCCAGCAATAACAGCAACCTCTTATATTGTCTCCGAATCCACAAGTTCAAACCGGCATCTCTATCTCCTATGACCACCAGACGGCCAGATGTGACTACCTCTGCTTTCCTCTCCAGAGAAACCAGAGGTTACTTTGGTTCCAACACAGTGGAGGAGAAAGGATTATCATCTCCCACTCTCAGGCAATTTTAGCATCCCTACTCCTCCTGCCCCCCTCCCTCCCATCGAAATCAAACAAAGCCAACCATTCCATCCTGATCTGTCCCTTTCCCCTACACTATATCAAGCTAGCCACAGATGGCATACACGGATTATTGCTCCAAAACTCCCCAGTGCCCACTCTCTTCCATCAAGCTGGTTCCTAAATCTGTGGATGCAGCAGACTTCAGAAGAGGAAGCAGCGTGATCACGCAGCATGAGCCTTGGCACAATGGAGTCTGGGCTGTGCCAGGGCCAGGATGCCCGAGTCTCACCCACTCTGATGTAGCACTCAGAATGGCATCTGGTTGCCCCACTGTCCACGTGATGGGATCCTTGTGCTAAAAGCCAAGTTTCTCTCTTTAGTGTTCTCTGGGTAGTAGGTAAAGAAATTCACAATAAAGTAGGGAGAAAGGAAAAATGGAAATGATCAGGGAGAAGTAGTTGAAGGACTTGGAGGCAACAAAAACTTGAATACCTCCTTCTCTATCATTCATTTTCCCTGCATACAGCTTCCAGAGGGGGGTCTTGGGGAGGGCCAGCCAAGGAAGTAAAATGAAGGTTTGGGGGGCTGGGGGGGTCTTTTCTGCCTTGGGAGCTTTTGTGTCCTCCCAGTAATCCTGCCCCCAATTATCCTAGATTCCATCCCAAAGCACTTAACCGTAATACTCATTTGTTGATATTTATTATGTCTCAAGCACTGTGTTTTATGTTTTATTCTCATTTCTTCATTTCATCTTCAGACAAAACTGAAGGCTAGTATTATTTTACCCCCACTTTTCAGAAAAGAAAACAGAGCTGTTAAAGAAGTTGCCAAGATCACACAGCTCTTAAATGGTGGAGCCACAATTCTAATCAGGTCTGTAGGATTTCAAAGACTTCTTCCCTGAAGGATCTCATCAGCCCAAACTAGCTGTCATAACAGAGTAAAAAGGCATTACCTGAAGCTTTCTATCTGGGAGATATTTACATTTTAATAGCCTGTCTCTTAACGAGGCTTCAATGAGCAAAGAAATGAATTGCTTGTAATGCTATTTGGGGCACTGTAATAGGTCACAGAGGAAATACATGAGGTCAGGGGTGTCTCAAATAATAGTGTGTAGACTGTTGTCTATCTTGACTCCATATAATGAAGCCAGGCCCATCTGAAAAAAGGTTGAAACTACTGCTCTCCATTTATTCCATTAGAAACTGTGCTTCCTAGGAGTTACAAGCAAGAGAAGCTTTGGATATAGGAAAGTCTTCTCAGTGAGGAAGCCTGTGAAGTTTGGTAGATGTCTATTATACATACATGCATTTGCATGTACACACACACACACACACACATGCGTGCACGCGCCTCTCACCTCCCAGCCTGGGAGGGATTTAGTCATACCTAATCACAGAGAGATGAACAAGGTGATTTCCCAGGAAAACTGGCCTCAACTTGGAACCATTAAGTTTGACTTGGAGTATTCCATTTCATTTCCCAGAATTTCCTAAAGACACACATGTAGTTGACATTTTTTGTCCTTAAAACAACATTAGATAAGCAAGGCAAGAGACTTCCAACACATTCTTGGAAAAGAAAAACATTTTTCCAGACGTGGGTAAAGAATGAGTTGTCCAGCCAGTAACACTGGGGGATTCAATTGCCCCCCTCCTCCAGACTTTCTGATCTTTCAACCCAAGTTTGATTTTCTGTCCTGCAGGACCAACCCTCCTAGGAAATTATCTTCTGACAGGCTACCAAACACAACCCCTTGAAAGCAAACAGCCCGTCCAAAGGTCTTTATTTGTCTTTGTCTCTTCCCTCTGGCTGTGCAGAGGTCATCTCCGGCGGAGGAAGACACAGGTGGTGCCGACCTGCTCCGCTCCTGGGACAGGCAGAGGCTGATTGCCAGTCCCCTCCTCCGGTGCTCGCACTCTCTTACCCCTTCCCTCCCAGAGTGTTCCTGTGGCTCCCTATCTGAAGTGGAGAGGAGAGAAGGGAACAGTGGCAAGAGGACAACGCCAGAAACATTCCATCGACAGGGACCCTGCCCTACACCCATCAACAACGAAAGGAAATCTAAACAGGGCTTCCACACTTTCATTCCAGAGATATGAATGCAAGTAAGCTAGATGCGTATGGGGTTAGCTATCCCAGGGTTACCTTTCCATTCCTTTGCATCATTTTAGCACAGGGAGGAAGCCGTGAAAGTTCTAGTTCCATCCTATCAAAAGATGCACAATTCCTTGACAAATGCTTTTGTAATTAGCAGTTAGTCACCCAAGGTACACATTTGTCCTAGGGACATTTGTACCTAAGAGAGGATGCTCAAACTGGTCAATGCTTGACCTCAACATAAAAGCCAACATCCTATTAATGGTTTCCTATAAGCCCTGTAGCACTTTGCCCTCTTCCCCAGCCTCTCTGACCTCATTTCTTACTGATTTGCCTTCTGGATTTCCCACTCACTCCTGTCCAGCCCAAATGGTCTATTTACCAGATCTCCCATTTTAGTCTTAGTCCTGGCTATTCTTTCTGACCTGATCAATATTTCCCCCAGAAATTTCCTTGGCTCACTCGCTTACTACATCAAGTCATTGCTCAAATATCACCTTTCAAAGAGCCTGTCCCCTGTTTCCTAATGCAAATTGCATCTGCCCCCCCATCCAGTCCCCACCCCTGTACTCTCCCCAAACCCTCTCTACCCTGCACTCTCTTTTCTTTTTTTTTTTTAAAGGTTTTATTTATTTATTTGACAGAGAGAGACACAGCGAGAGAGGGAACACAAGCAGTGGGTGTGGGAGAGGGAGAAGCAGGCTTCCCGCCGAGCAGGGAGCCTGATGGGGGGCTCGATCCCAGGACCCTGGGATCATGACCTGAGCCGAAGGCAGGCGCTTAACGACTGAGCCACCCAGGCGCCCCCTGCACTCTCTTTTCTTCTCCCACAGCACTGGTCCTTTTATAACATACTCTCATTGTTTATTATGCTTATTGTTTATTTTCCTTTATCTTCATGCCCTGCTAGAATGCTAACTTAAGACAGTAGCGTCTTTTGAGTTCTTTCATCACTGATGTATCCCGAATGTCCAGGAGAATGCCTTCTGCATAACAGATGCTCAAGAAATGTTGGCTGAATTAATGCTGAGTGGAAGGATGTACTTCTCATGGAGACATTTCAAATACTCTCTAGAACTAGACCCACCTCCCCCCGTATTCTAAGCAGCCAGGTCCACCCCTGCAAGTGCAGTGGCTACAAAGGAGAGCAAGCCCCCCATGCTTCCTGTGTTCCTCACAGCCTGAATCCTGCCCCCCTATTTTCCTTTGCACATCTCACACTCTGTGCCCAAACTTGAAATGCATCTTCCCACCTTTTAACCTCCTGATGCAGTTCCCATTGTAGGTTTCAGGTACAATAACCCTCAGTTTGCTTCGCTACCTGCCTGCAATTCAGACTTTATTCCCCACTCTGGGGCTCTGGCCTCCTGGGGCTGTGTGCCTCCTGGTTCTGCTTGGAGGCTGGGTCCCTCTGCCTGGCAACAGCCCCATGCGCACCCTGCTTGGCTCAGAGAGGAAACTTGGACCCTAAGCAAGTAATGCTCGGGGATGTATCTTCAGTCAGTTATCAGGAATGCCTGGACACATTTAAATCGGTAGCACTGAGCTCTTAGCGTCATCCAGAAACAAGTCTAGTAAAGAGTCCAATGCACAGTTATGCCTCTTTGTGTTCTGAGTGTCAGAATTAACCTTGAATTTGTACATCAATCTGACAGGCACAAAACATGTAAACTCTGAAGCCACAATGATCACAAACCATCCCCAAAAACTGCACATGTGTTTTACAGAAAATTTCTCCTGGTCTAACTCTATGTGACAGCAAAAATCAAATTGTACTTTAGTTTTCAACAGCTATTCAATCTCAAAGTGGGGCGGCCACTCTTAAGCTGTCAACAGCCAAACTGCCGACTCTGTAGCAGGGAAACTCAGAGGGCGCCAGACTGCAGCGAGGCTGATGCATTTATGCAGTGCACTCCGCAGACCCACTGCATCTGTAAAACTTCAGCATCCACATTAATCACAAACTCCTCCCAGGGGAACCTGTCACTCCCCATGCTGCAGGACCCACCTGCCTCAAACTTTACAGTTTCCCACAACATAAAATATAAAATGATATATAAGCAATATAAAAATGATACCTACCATGCGTATATCACTTTGCAGATTGCAGAGGACATTTACATCCATACCTGAATTTTACTCCCACATCAACACTGCAGAGTAGGTATTATTGTCCACATGTTAGTGAAGCAGGAACTGAAGTTCTGAAAGGGTAGGGAGGTTGTGCAAGGCACACGGCTGGGACATGGTGAGTTAAGTTCGAACCCAGGCCCTCAAGTGCACGGCCAAGGGCTCAGCCTTCCCACCTCTGCTGCCTGACTTGGTCACTCAGTACCCAGTGCTCCTCACCACACACCCCCGCCCCCAGTGACTACTTCTGCAGATGAACTCTCTCCATGCTACCAACATACTTCTCCTCTTCCTAACTGCATAGCAATGCTGCCCCATTTTTGGACACGCCATGCATTTATTGTAGTTCTGACACCAAACATTCTGTGTTCAACTGCCCTTCCTCCTCTGTGCTCTTGATCCATACCTTGACTATTGCTCTCATTATATTGTACCACAGTTATGTGCATGTGCATCTGTCTCCTCCTAAGGGCTCCTCCAGGACAGGGGGGTGTCTCAGCTCTGTTACCCCAGATTTTAGCACAGTGCCTGATATGAACATTTTCAGTAAAGATGTAAAATCTTTGAGATGTTGAATAAATGACAGTTTTGCCCAAGAGATGCAGGAGGATCCCTCAGAGCCCACGTTCAGTTCCCCCCTCCCCCCGGCCCACGTGCCCTATCACAGCCGGAGCGCACCAGGAAGAAGCATCCTGTGCAGCCACAGACCACGTCGGCGTCCGAAGTCCCAGCAATCCTCAGCACTGTTGTTCCAAGAGTCTTGGGGGAAACTTGACTCAGTGACGAGCTGATAGGGACAGAGACCCAGGAACGGAGGAGAGAAGATCTGCCAAGAGAACAGAGGGGAAGGGGGCTTGCCAGGAGGAGCTTCAGCTCTGTCTCCAGTCTTTACCTTGACGTGGCAGGTCCAGAAGACTCTGAGGCCCCTAGGAGGGAAGCAACAACTGAGTCAAGGAAAAGCTTATGCTTCAATCTGGAATTGTTTTTCTGTAGCAGAACCCTGGGCTCCCTGAAAAGTGGCCCACTTATAGTTGGTTTTATCTCCATAAAGCTTTGTTGCAAATTCTTCTTCCAGCTGGGGCCTCTGTCCTATGTGTGCGTGCGAGCGCGCACAAACACACCATCTCCTGGGACAGAGCTCAAAGATCTATCGCAATGACGTGACCTGGAACCTTCACAGCTCTCTGTACAAATCAGTTAAACTCAACAAATTCAACTAATGTGTTAGGGTCTCCTCTGGGTCCAGCAACGTTCAGGACACACAAACCGGAAGAGACACGGCTCCTGTCTGATGGAGCTCTCATCGAGTAGATCAAGTAGAAGCCATATAAAAATTAAAGAAGCTATCACAAGTAATAAACACGCTGTGGGATTAAGGGAAGGGAGAAATTAATTCCTCCTGAGGAGAACGAAAATCCCCTTGGAGTTGGTGTGAATTCAGCTGGGCCTGGAAGGATGGCACTGGGGCTGGTTACTTTGGTGTCTATGCAGATCATGATCTCCATTGCAGGGAGGAACTCAAACAGGACTTCTAGGCTCTCCCAAGAACAGTAAACATCAACCAGAAAGCTAAAAAGCAAAGATTACGGGTTCAGGGTCATCCCCATTTTGGAAGTGAGGAAGATGCTAGTCCACTAAAGCGTGCTAACTCACTCAGGAATAGTGAGGACTCGAGATATTAAATGAAAGCCTGAACATGAAGTGCTTAGCACAGAACCTAGATGAAATCACTCCGTAGCACCCTTCCCCCCCTTGCTTCCCGGCACCATCTTACACTCTTGCATATTCACTTTCAAACTTGCTCCCCATGCCAGCCCTGCTCCCAGTCTTGGTATCAAATCTAAACACAGGAACTTGAATAGGAAATTGTGGAAGGAGGCAACATTCCATGGGAAGAGGAGCACTCGGGTCATGTCAGGGGGTGGGGAATACTTCCACACAGCTCCCCAGGGAGCAAGTGAGTGAGGATAGTGGGAGGCAGATGTGGGGGTCAGAGCATTCGGGGCCATCAATGCCAAGCTCTGAGTGGATGGTGCCTGCAGGGTGGACCACTGAAGGCTTCTGAGGAGCGAAGTGATCTAATCATGTCTCTGCTGGCTTTCCCAAGACCCGTGTCGTTCGTTACCTCAGGAAGTAACCACTTGCCTATACAGACTACGGTGTTAATCCTGTCCCTAAAAGATGGAGAAGATCTTTGCTGCCTCTGCGGTCTACGCTCTACGTGGGTGCCTAGAACAGCTATCTCTGAGGGCCTTCAATGCCAAGGACTCCACCAGACATGAAACACTGACAGGTGAGCCCCAGGTGAGCACTGATGTGGCTGCGTCAGCTCTTGGTGAGGGACCAACAGGCCTGTCTGTGCAGATGCTTCTGCCAACAGTATTCAGGTCCCAGATGGCTCAGGCCAAGCAAATATGATACATCTCCTCTCCTTCATGGCACTTGTTCTCCATCTTTACTGAAAGCCCCCCCAAAAGAATGTGTTGCTTCTTCAGTAAGAGGCAGTGATTTTCATCACAAATTTATGGTATTAACCAAACCATGGGGAAGAGTTTCCATTGAGCCCTGCATATTTCTTTGTGTAGCCCAAACGGTAACATGTGTTCACTAGTGGGGAGCCACGAATAACCCATCCTTGGCAGGGAAGGGCATTCCAGTAAAAGCAAGTAAACTCTAATCATTAGAGGCAAGAGTGAATAGTGGTGTGGTCAGTCTTGCTCTTTGAAGAAAAAGGAAGTGCAACTGATATTACCTAGCAAGTACACTGAAATTCTCCAGCCTGAAATCTTGGGATTGGTAGGCTTGGGTGGAGCTGGGGCAGAATCTGTGAAGTAAAGAGAAGTAAGACCTTTTTTTTTTTCCTTCTTGTTTCTGGGTTATCAGGGACTAGAGAGTGTTACCATGGCAAAATAAATAATCTGATAGTTACAGGGAACATATTTTTTTAAAACATAAAAATGGGACATATGGTTTGAAAAGTATGAGTGTACTTTGGAAAATATAAGGAAAAAAAAAGCATACAAAATTGGAGCTGTTCCTGAAAAATCTTTAGCATGTGGTCACCTTCACACGGTGCCTGTATTGAAGAGGAATGCAGTACGTACAATCGAGGATAAGCCAATTAACACAAATCACTAATTGCGACTATGGCCAACCTATGGTCTTTGTGTAAGAAGAATTCATTAGCACTGCTCAGCTGAGCCTCTTCTTGACTCTGAGCAGCTAAGCTAGTCGCTCAGAGGTCTCGGCCTCCTGCAAGCAAGCAAAAGAGCCTTCATTTCTGCACGTCAGGAAGTAACACAACTCTGGCCAGTGTCGCCTTTGGTGAGCAGACTCGGAGGCTAATCAAGTTAAAGGGAAATTACACACTGTCCTCCAAGAGAGCTTACCCTGAGGGATTTGTCCATCTCTTTTTTTGAACAATTTAGACCAGGAGAAAGTAATGGCTTTCCTTACTACCTAAGAATTGCTTTATTCTCATCTGCAAAATGCATAGATGGTCTTGCTCATCCCAATATACATACACACACACCTTCATCTCACAATTCCCTCTCCCCACCCCACCTCTCTCTCTCATACACACACACACACACACACACACAGGATGTAAGAGCAGGCTCCATTTGGTTGTAGCTCCTGGGAGGGAAGCAAAATGGAGCCAAATTTGCATAGTATGCCAGACAAGCCCTCCGGCCCCTGAAACTTCACACCTGTCTCCTGCCAATACCCAAAGCGCCATCTGCTTCTCTGGGAAAGCCAGACACAAGGCCCCCTCTTTATGCCTTTGGTAGATGATGAGAAAATCTGGCATGGGGAGCCTTAATTGCTCAAAAATAACTCTATGGTACGTAACATACAGTTACATGAAGATCCGAAGAAAAAGCCTTGGCAGTCTTTTTACAAACATTCAGGATAATGGTTGGGGCATGCAAAAGGGAAACTATTTAAGGACTCAACCTAGTCCCAAATTATTTCCACTGCCAAGAGCTCCACAAGTGAGGAGTTTTGCGTGTGGTAGAAAGTCCCACAAGAAGAGCCAGAGCAAGCATCGAGGCAGGGTCCTATTTTTTTCACCCACTCCACTCTGTGTTTGAGCTGCTCTCCTAAAGATCTTTCTGCCACCTCACATAAACGTAAAGTAAAATTTACTCATTAACACGCCTTTTAAAGTACAGGTGTATCTCCAGTTGTGAGAGCAGAGCCGAGGGAAATTCCGTCTCCCCGACTTGCACAGCGGTGCCGGCGCAGAGACCAGCCACGTCCAGCGGAGACATCTGAGAGAAGCTGGGGCGTCTCAGCCCAGTTCAAGTGCAGGACGGGAGCGAGGCAGGAGGACACAGGTTTGCTAACAGCGGTACTACTGACATTTGGGGCTGGAAAAATTCTTTGCGGGGCGTGTTGTTCTGCGCCTTAGGGGCCGTTGGGCAGCACCCCTGACCTCTATCCACCGCATGCCAATAGCACCCCTCTCTCCCAGTGTGACAACCGGGGAACAAAGCTCCCCCTTTTAAGAACTACGGAACGAGAGGATCTCTTGAGGTTTCCTCAAAGCCCACTGTTGGGGTGTGTGGCTGGCAGAGAGGGCTCGGAGAGCATCGCATCTATCACAAAGGGTGATATTTGCTTGATGATGAGTCTGTCCCGCATTCGACTGTAGTTTTGTCAGGACAGGAACCATTTCCATCTGAGCCCATGGCCTGGAGTGTTGAACTGTTATGTGAAAAGATTGAATCAGTGCCTGAATGAATGGTGGGCTAGATCCCAGGCTCCTTTCCCCATCCCGCGTTCCCTATGCCAAGGGCTGAGTCCTTGTGTTGGTGGTGGGGACATGACAGGGTGGGGGGATATCTTCAGAAAACTAATAAAATAAATGACTAAATAAATGGAACCTCTTGTCTAAAGAACACAGAGATAAGATAAATCATTTTGAGTCCTGGGAAAATTATCTCCACCATCCTGCCCTGGTTTCTCCGTTCAGCCAGAAAACACTTCAATTTATCTTGTGAAATTTTTCATCCACTAGACGAACATTAAGTATTTCTTTCCTCTTTTTTTTTTTTTTTTTTAATATTCTTCTCTCTACAAAGGTGGGTTGGCTCTCAACTCATTGGAATAAAAGCTCCATTAGCCTCAGTGCACGTAAGGCTTGTGAAGTTGGCCTGGATTCAGGGCCGGCAGGAGGATAAAGAAACATGACACTCATTCTTCACGTAATTAGAGTTGGTAAAATAAACTGTGTGCATTTCATTAAAGGAATGGATCCATCAGGCCCTGGACAGGGCGGGAATCCTATGCTCACAGCATCAGTCTTTTGTCTCAAATTAAGCCCTAGCTGATAGAAAAAAAAAAAAGGCTCCCATGGAGTCATCGGGGAGCTTTCCTGTACCCCGCTCCCCATCACGTCGTATCATTTAGTCTCGGAGCCCACATAATTTCTCAGCTGGCTCAAACCCGGCCAACACTGCAGCTGTCCTCTTACACATGACACACGTTCTCCGTCACCCCCCAGAGTCCCTGATAGGATGCTTCCCTCCCTCAGTCGCATGATGTCATTGGCACGTGTGTATCCAGGAATCCACCCTCACCCTCCGTGCTTGGCAGTAGCCAGGATGAGGTTGCCCTGAGAAACCCGCATTTTTTACTAGTCTTATGACATGTAGCAACATGAGTGAGACCACTGATTGGAAATCAATAGAATAACCTGTGATCATGAAATAAATTCTCTTTGAAAAGTAAACAACCCCTTCCTAAATTCAAGTTATTTAGTTATTAGGACCAAGTTCTGGTCCTTAGTTATGTTAGCACCCTCTTCTAAAAAAATCTAATCCCACCAAACCCAACCCAGCTTTCAAAAAGCCAAGAAGTTCTTTGCAACTCCAGTCTGTATTCTTGGTTTACCAGAAGCCACAGTCATAGCTAGGGATGGTCTTCCTCTCAGTCATAGATCTCTCTCCTGCCCTCACTTCAGCTAACTTAAAATCAGGAGCCATCTCCTCGGATGGTCCTCTGCACCCTCCTTACCCAGCAAATGCTCCTTTTTCTCATATTTGATCTATAAAACAGAGAGGAAGGTAGGTGGCGAAATAAGGCAGGCTTACGTAACAGACAAGCGAGCTCTCCACTAACAGCGGAAGAACATCTCAAGCAAGAGGCAAGAAGAAGAGCCAAGAAGAAGAGCCATAGGAACAGTACAGGGCTGCCAGGAAGTAAAGACAGTCTCTGGAGTAGACAGGCCGAGGAAGAGGTGACAGAAGTAGGAGTTGTTTTGTCTGGAGATGCCAGCAAGCACCATGGCAGTTTCCCTTCTGGAGTCCTGGCAGGGCGCTGGGTTACTGGTGCTGCGCGGTTGGGGCCAATCACGGCAGATGAGGAAGACAGCCAAGGCTCCAGGATCAGCCAATGAGAGAGCTTCTCTGATGACGCGAGCTGTGAAACATGGGGGTCACCATTTCTGGGGGTCACCATTCCTGGGGGTCTTTAGGATGAGGAGAGGCAGGGGCTCTTAGGTGGCTCAGTCAGTTAGGCGTATGCCTTCAGTTCAGGTCATGGTCCCAGGGTCCTGGGATCGAGCCCCACATCGGGCTCCTGCTCAGTGGGAAGCCTATTTCTGCCTCTCCCACTCCCCCTGCTTGTGTTCCCTCTCTCACTGTGTCTCTTTCTGTCAAATAAATAAATAAAATCTTTAAACAAAAATTAAAAAAATAAAAGATTAGGAGAGGCAGTCATCCATCCAGGAAAATAATACTGTGCTGGCCTGGATGAATTCTTAGCAGTGTCCCTAATTCTAGAAAACTAAGGAACTCTAGGAATTATATTCAGGGCAGAATGCAGCTCCAGAGCAGGTTTGGGGTGGGGGACGGTGGTGCTAGCAGGAACCCGGCTCTGCCCAGTGGCTTAGCAGTTCAATCCAGCCTGGGTCCCCTCTGGTTTAAACATGTTCTGAGCGGCTGGTATATTTCCCCATAGTTCTGGTGGGTCTATTTTGTGGTGTTTTCTCCTTCATTATCCCACTGAGGGTGGAGTGTGTGTGTATGCGTACATGTGCATTTCCTTGGCCATTTGTGTCATGGGAAGTTTTCCAGAGACATTTCCATGAGTGTAGAAGCTTCAGCAGAATCAGGGAACAGAGATGGGTTTGGGGGTGGGGAGGGGGTCTGCTCGTGGCTGTGCCTTCTCTTCTCTATGAACTCAGCTATTTGGCATCCATGACGTCTCTCCCATTAAGCTCACTGAAGGGTTTGGGGGCAGCTTCTCTTCCCTGCTGTTCTTTGTACACCCTCTGCCCTCTCTCCCTCCTCACCCCCTTCTATTTTCTGCTCTCCTTTTCCCTTCTGGTTTCTTCAATTTCAATGAGTTTATTGGCATGACGAATGTTGCCAAAGCCAATAGCACTGAGTCTCAGAGTCTGGGGATGGATTTCACAGTGGGAAGGGGGTGACTGGGGCCTCGGACCACATTCCCACTGTGGGTTTCTGCTTCAGTCTGAGGTGGTGGCAGGCTGCCAGCGCCTTGTTCACTTGGGTTTCCAGTCTCAGCTGAACTCACCAGCCTTGTCTCCAGACAGGGAGAAAGTTCTTATTATGGCAAAGGTCATGTCTGGAGCCTCAGTTCTGGGAGGGGTGGGGTTCAAGCTTATGTTTTCAAGAAGCAGTTTAATAAACAAGTCCCACACTGTCCCCTACAAACCGTGCTGTTAAAACTCCAGCCTCCCACTGACACTGCAAATCCACAGGCTGGGGCCAGGGTGACAAAGACCCGCAGGGCTCAGGCCGGATGCTCTAAGGAGATTAGAAGGGTCTTTGACAGTCTTCTAAGTAAGTGAGAGTCTTACCTTTAGTTGTAACCACCCCCACGCCCCAAACACACACTCAAGAACAATTCTGGAATGAGAGATAGACAGGAGAAAATGGATATTGTTACAACTAGAGCCTCAAACATCCATTTCAAGTGAGTTTCAGCTAAGGAAGTCTCCTTCCTAATGAATGAGCCTTATGAGGCTTAGCAAGCTCCTATTTTCAGCCCCCCACCCCACCCCCGTACCTCAGCTGATGGAAATTTCTATTTGTAATGAAAATCAACTTTGGAAAGCGTCACAGCAAGGGACTTTTTTTCCTGGCTGCCCCAAGATTAATCTGGTCCATAGGATGCCCCAGATCATTGCATTCGGTAATTTCATTCTGCTTATGATCTATTTCTTATACGATCAATATGATAAATGCGATGGAGAGCAAAGTGGGTTACGCAGACGCTGGTGAAGTGAAGAGGAGAGGGGAGTGCTGGGCTGGCGCGCCGTGTGTCTCATGAAGCAGAAAAGCAATTCAGTCAGACTAAAGGCTACAGACAAGGCGGTATATTCTCCCTGATAAATGCAAATGATGTGACTGCACCACCCCGCCACCCCGCCCAAATGGGGAGGGAGTGGGGGAGGGGCGAAGAGCCCTGCTGTCGGGAGCCCAGCAGTCCCTTAGGAACCCACAGGCAGTCTGCAAGCTGTAAGCATAGTGGGTGGGGGGAAAGTCCGGGTGCTGGGAAAGAAGAATTAGAGTTTGCTTAAACAATCAGGGCTAATGGCAAGCCCCCTCTTCCGGACCTAGCCATGCCTCTGAGCATTGCCAGTTTTAAAACAGTTTTAAAACCGAACCAGGCATCTGGCAAGCAGAGAACCACAGGGAAATAGTGGAGAGCGCACTGAGCCATGAGAGAGCCCCATCATCTTCTCTGAGCTTCCGAGTTCCCTTGGCTGCAGATCTTGTTAGGTAACAATCAGTTTCGTCATCTGCGTTGTTATTTTGCACCAGGGTCTCTGTTCTCCCACGTGAGCTGACGTGAGCTGATGTCCAGATGTCCTCACACAAGCCATCGAAATTCTCCGCATCCAGGTTTTGTCTTGTGTTCCAGGGAAACGATTACAGCTCCTCTATTGCTGGAGAGTGTCTTTATGAACATGGAATGAGATGAGGTAGTCTGTCGTGTGCCGGAAGGGTGAGGAATTGGCTGCAGAGCCACTGCGAAGCCTCTAAGATGAGAAAGAGGGTATACTGCCCTCAGAAAGTTTAGCGATGAATACGGAAGTGGGTCAACTGCATGATAAAAAGAAGCAAGACAGGGAAGAAAGAATCCTCGCCCAGGAGGGGCAAACTCTGGCTTATAACCAGGGCTTTACTGCTCTCATTTCATGATCCCACAAGTTCCTTCCCCACTCTGGGCCTCAGTTTCCCCAAAGGAATATGAGACAGTTGGGTAATCTCTAAGGCCCCCCGCTTTGACTTTTTATGATGCTGTGACAAACTGAGCCCTAAAGTGGGTGCAGATGTTCAAGAGTGATGTGAGCTCCAGAAGGAAACGTGACAGAGCTAGGTTTTAGAACAAGGAAGGGTAAGCTTTGGCAAAATGGAATGGCAGGGACATTCCAAATGTGGAAAATCAACTTTACTAAGTCCTCAATTTGGGGCGAGGATGTCTTGATCAAGCGGACAGTTTGAGTAACTGGAACCTAGAGAAGAATAAGGGGAAAGGTAAAGAGGTGTGGAAGGTGCCCTTGGCCTCTGAGCCCTTGTCGGTGGGGAGGAAGGAGTGGACTGTGCTGCCGGGTTGGGTGGGCTCTTCACACTAGAGTTGAGAAGAACCTGACCTGTTGCCCTCTCCCCTTCACATCTGTGTCAAAAGGACCCCAGCCTTAAGGATCTTTCTCAGGAGGAGTGCTCTGTCACAACAACGCGGCTGTTTCTTAAGTTCCTTCAGGAAATAAAATTGGAAGTTGCTCAGCCCTGCTCGTGTTTGATCCCTCACAGACACTTTGTTCTCCTACTGCAGAAAGCCTGAGGCAGGCTGGGGAAGGTAAGCGAGGGAGTGCTGTGATGGGGCTGTCGTGGTAAAATGGATTCCAGCAACTCTGCATTGGTGATTCTCTGCCTTCCCACACCTCCCTCTACATGGAAGTCTGGTCTCTGGAGGAGGGCAGGCAGAAGGCCCCCTCCATTTTCTCATCTAGATGGCAGAAGCTGTGAGGAGATCTTCACTGGAAATGTTGATAAGTGGTGATCAACTGTGATCCAACTGATATCCAAGCCATTCACGGCCTGTGTGAAAGTGGTCAGGACAACTCACCTGAATGTTTCCATTTGCAAAAGGACCAGGAGAACTGTGTTCTAATATCTACTGCATCTATCACAGGTAGATCTTAGATCTTTTTGAAGACGCCAGGGGCCTGGGCGGGAAGAGGGGGCCATCCACGGGCAGATGTTGAGCCACATGCAGCGGTTTGCAAATTAAAAAAGAAATAAAACTTTCAGAAGGAGAAGTGACTTATTTTAGCCAAAGCTTCCTCATTTCATCTCCATCCAAATACCTCAGCAAATGCCACGTTCCGAAAGGAGTGCAGAGTGGCGTCAAGGATCAAAAGGCAAGGCCTCCCCTCTCTGACCTGCATGAAATGAGTTGTCTAGAATGACAGCATCAGCTGCCTTACCAGTGGCTGAGGATCATCAGCCAAACCAAAAAAAAAAAAAAAAAGTATGGGCTTGCCATCCAAAAAGAGAGATCTCTTAATCTTCCCCACCCTTCCCCCTTCTGAGTTCATTTTCTATTGACCTTACTCAAGCTTCTTTGGGTTCTCGGCCTTGAAGAGATGTTTGATTTGCTCTGCCAACAGCCCAGGCTGTTATTCTGTTGGTAATGAGTTCAATTCACGTGAGAATCCAGAGCTTGCTTCTGAAGCATGCGGGCAAGTCCCAGGTGACACGTCTGCAAGGGCCACTTGTCTGAGAGTTCCTCTCAAGCCCTTGGATGACTCAGACTTCACTTTCTCCAGAACTCTCCAGACTCTCGAGGCTCCAGAGTAAGTCCAGTACCAAAAATCAAAGGGAATTTTCGAACGGGAAGACTTCCAAAATCACCAAAGACTTGAATTACCTTTCCATAATTGGGAAAGTCCACCAAATAGCAGAGAAATGATTTCTTTCTTTTTCCTCTGGCTTGCTAATCAAAATACTGTCTGCTCGCAATCCAAGGAATGTCATGAGGCCTATTCCCAACGAGCTCAACCCCAGTAATTGGAAGCAGGCCTGCCTCGCCTTTGGTCTTGGGTATTTTCATCATTGGACTGTTTGAGCCAAGACATACGTTTTGCCAAGGAAAACTTTCCTTTGAAACCTCTGTCTTATCCAAACAGAGAGTTGGAATTGACTCTTGGCAGCACCAAAGATAGTTCTGAGTTATGAAAAATAGGACATATGTGTCAGTCAATCCATGAGATTGTCCCCCATCTGGAAAAAAGAAAGCCTTGGGTATGAACCCATCTTTCCTTCCTGTAAACTGATAAAGCCAATGCACCTGTAACAAGCTCAGAGACCTGCTATGTGGCCCACATGTCCAGTTCCTTTGACTGTGACCTCCAAATCCTTCTACCCAAAGAGGTTTGTGAGGCAAAAGAGCAACGCGTGCTCAGTGAAAGGGAAGAGCTGGGGTATAGAAGAAATTTGGTTGCCTTCTTCAAGGGGAAACATTTGAATTTCAGCTCTCAGCAAGACTGCAGTTTGGGGAAGGTTGGGTCCAACTTGGAGGACTTGCAATATTGGAAATCATACTACTTGCAGGCATTATTTTCTTGGGGAGTGGAGCAGGTATTCATAAAGGGAACCATGTTTATACCCAGATGCTGATGAAAACATTTTGCAAATATTTAAACCAATGAGCTTACCTGGAAAACAGAGGGTACGTGATCGGCACACTGCCTTCCGTAGAGGAGGGGCCAAGTAAGGGAGAGATGGGCCCTTATTGAGGAATTCCAGGTTCTGTGAGTTCCCTCCCCACCCATGCTGCCTCATCTTGGGTTCCTGGTTTCTCTCCTAGTGCTTTCATAGCTCTGAGAGGTGAAGTATTGCCATATCACACTCAGGACTGTCACTTTTGCAGGGACGAAAACTACTTAGAACCATAGAATCTTGAGGCACCTGGGTGGCTCAGTTGGTTGAGTGTTTGCCTTCAGCTCAGATCATGATCTCAAGGTCCTGGGATCGAGCCCCCCGTTGGGCTCCCTGCTCAGTGGGGAGTCTGCTTCTCCCTCTGCCCCTCCCCTTGCTCATGCGCTCTCTCTCTCTTTCTCTCTCTCTCTCTCTCAAATAAGTAAAATCTTAAAAAAAAAAAAAAGAACCATAGAATCTCATAATGAGACACGACCTTAAAGCCCATTTAAATCAGATGGCCGGTCTCACGCTAGAGTGCCCACACAGCACAATACACACCAACAACAGGACATCACTGCCAAGAGCACAGCTCGACCTGCAGGACAGCACAGGGCCACATCCTCCCAAGTGCTAACGCCATCCCAAGGCACATAAACACTTTGCCAGTTTAGGTGGTTAAGATCATGGGCTCGGAATGCTTGGAGTTCGACTCCCTGAGTCCAAACCCTGGCTCCACTGCTTACTCCTAGGTGACCTTGGGCAAGTTACCTGACCTGCCTTGCATCAGTTCCTCATCTGTAAAATTGGGATAAAGATAATACCTACCTCCTTTGGTATTTGTGAAATTAAAATGAACTAATACAAGTAAAGCACCTAGATCCCGCTATCCCACTGAATCAGCCAACAGAGATTCCCTTCATTTAAAAAAAACACTTTTTATTATAAATAATCCTATGTATATACAAAAGCATAAATATCAGGATAATGAGCCCTCTTGTATCAAGAATAGTATAATGAATGCCTCACCTAGCTTCAACAATGATCAACACGTAGTCATTCTTGCTCTATATACACTCCACCCACCTCACCCCCACCGCAAGTATTTTGAAACAAATCGTATTTCATCTTAAATTATTTCAGTATGTATCTCTGAAAAGGGGGACTTTCTGAAAAATTAATAACCATAATGGCATTATCATACTCCCCCCAAAATATAAAAATAAGGCTATAATACCAAAGTCAATCTTTGTCTTATCTATGTCTCTCTGTCTCTCTTTCTCTTTCTCTGTTGCAAATGATATGAAAAAAGGTCCACACATTGCAATTGGTTGATATGTCTCTTAAGTCTCTTTTTTTTTTTATTCATCTTTTTTTTTTTTTTTAAGATTTTATTTATTTATTTGACAGAGAGAGATAGCGAGAGCAGGAACACAAGCAGGGGGAGTGGGAGAGGGAGAAGCAGGCTTCCCGCAGAGCAAGGAGCCAGATGCGGGGCTTGATCCCAGGACCCTGGGATCATGACCTGAGCCGAAGGCAGACGCTTAACGACTGAGCCACCCAGGCGCCCCTCTTAAGTCTCTTTTAATTTATAGGTTCCCCTTCAATTCTTTCTTTTGACTATTTCCTCCATGTTACTTTTTAGTCTGAAAATTAAATCGTTTGCTGTATAATGTTTCTAACAGTCTGGATTTTGCTGATTGCATATCATTTAACATGTTCCTCTGTCCCTCTGTATTTCCTGTAAATTGATAGTTAGATCTGCAGGCTTGATTGATTCAGGTTCAATAATTTGACAAAATTACTTCATGGGCCGTGGTATGTATTTCTATGAGGAGGTTCACAGTGTCTTGCTGGTCCTTTTGTTGTGATGATAGCAATATCAATGATCATTGTTTAGATTTATTAACTCATTGTCAGGTTGCCAAATAAAATACAGGATGTCCAGTTACATTTGAATTTCAGATAAACAACAAATGTTTGTTTAGCGTAAGTATATCCCAAACACACACACACACACACATATATATATACTAAGCAATTATTTGTTGTTCATCTGAAATTTATATTTAATTGGGAGTCCTACATGTTCATTTGCTAAATCTGGCAACCCGAATTAGGGGCTGCAAAATGGTGACATTCTAATTCTACGTGTCCTTCTTTGGTGGCTGCGATATTTTTGTACGGAGAAACTGCCCCTCATCTAGTTGATAGACCTGAAATACTGACCATATATGAGAAACAGGATAAATGCTTGATTTTTTCCTTTTATTTATCAACTTAAAAATAATGAGATAGTTCCTTCAATGACCAAGAGAGGTATCATTATAAACTCATGAATATGAATATGTTTGTTGTGAATTTCAATCCTTTGCGGTTATTATACATCCTGGGGTGTCTAAGATATCCCATCTCTGGTCGGTGAGAATCTAATCTAGTAGGATACTGAGTCCTTCTGATATACCAGTCGTGTTTAATAGTTTGCTTTCTGCTATGACAAGATTTTTCGGGCTCATCTTGTATATTTCTTGTGCTGGATCTGCATCAGGCATTTCTTTAAGAAATCTTGTTTCCTTGGGGTGCCTGGGTGGCTCAGTCATTAAGCGTCTGCCTTCGGCTCAGGTCATGATCCCAGGGTCCTGGGATCGAATCCCACATCAGGCTCCTGGCTCAGCAAGGAGCCTGCTTCTCCCTCTCCCTCTGCCTCTCCCCCTGCTCATGCTCTCTCTCTCTGTATCTCTGTGTCTCAAATGAATAAATAACATCTTTAAAAAAAAAAAAAAAGAAATCTTCTTTCCTTTTAAGAGAAAATGGTATTTAGAAAACATAATCGGGGAGCTAGGCCTGTTCCATGTTACTGAATTGTTCATTTCTTTTAAGTCTTTTCCATACAGAGAGCCACTAAGCATGTACTTTTTAAAAGATAATATATACTGCGATTTCATAATAATATCTCAAGACAGAACCATGGGTATTTCTTCTCCTCAACGACCTCACATCGGTATGTCCTTTCTCCCATAATAAAAATCCCTGTTCTCAATAACATTCATATAATTGCTTATATGCCAACAAATACACATAAAACAATGTTACAGGTTCACAAAAGCTGCAACCTCAGAATAACAATAGGACACCACCAACAACATGGCTGAAAAATAGCTCCAGGTTTTGTTTCATTTCGTGGTTCTTTTTGTACTTAGGGCATGTCCTACTAGGGATATAAAAAAATATACACTTGTTTTAAGTTACTTGAAATACTTTCCTGGTGTGGTTATGCTCCAATTGGATATACATTTAAATTCTTTTTCCCCCCTTTCATTTTACTTTCTAAATTTTTAGGGATTGCTTTTTTTGTATTTTGTTTTAAGATTATGTAAAAATATTTACATAATTCCAAAGACAAATCTATAAAACATGGTTTATTCAAAGAATTCCAGTGCCTCTCCTGGCTTCCTCTATTCCCTCCCTCCTTCTAAAGGTACACATGTTATTTTTACAATCTATCCTTTATTGGTTTAGCCTTCCAAAATTACTTTAATCTAAACAGATACAAAGATATATCTGTATCCTCCTCATTTTTCAAGATTCCACTCCAATATTATTCCTCGGAGGCCTTACCACCAGGAATAGAGTACTCATCAAATTGATTACAGCCAAAAATATATCTTGCCTGGCAATATACTGGTCTGGTCACACTGACTGTTTAAGCCAGCCTCCATTCTGACTGTTCACGTCTCTATTCTAATTGGTCGGTGCCCAAGTTTTACCTAATTACAGCTCGTAGCATTCATGTCCACCTCCCTTGGTAGCAAAAGTTGCTAGGATTTCCTAGAAAGCCAGGGCCAGACCAGCCCTTATGCATTTTTTTTTTTTTTTAATATCCCATACAGCCACAGACACAAAGAAAATTTGTTGAATTGAATGCATCAGTCAGTGCTTATTAGCCCTGGATAAGCATCCAAATTACCTATCCCACTTTTTCGGTACAATTTTAAAAAGTCCAGGTTGCCAAGTTCTACCCAAGACCCACTGCATCAGAATCCCCAAAAGTGATCACCAAGAATGTGGATTAAATGATAAACCATGATTCTGTTTTCAGCCAGCTTGAGGACCATTGACCAACTGCCACTCTGCATAAATGCCCTAATGGAGCACATACAAGCACTTTGCAGGGAATGTTTCTCAATAGATTCTTCCCTCTGCTGTTGGAGATGGTGCGATTCTGTATTGGTAAAGCCAAAAAGAAAACTTAGCCAGTCATTCCATTTACCTTGATGATTTTCTTCAGAGAAAACTTAAAGAAGGATGGAGGGTGGGTTTATGCCTCTCAAAGAGGATCAGTTGCATCGAAAGGTTAATTACTTTTGAAGGTCACACAGCTTGTCAACACCTAGGATGAAACTGGCTTCATGATCTTCTGGCTTGGAGCTCTGTCACTGTTAGCAAAACAGCTGTTTCCTTTCACCCATCCTAGGATTACCTGAGGGCAGAGATGACACAAAGCTTCTCATCCCTTCCTGGGCTCCTCCATCCCCAAGCAGGACTTGAGAGCCAGGGGGGATCTTAGGGATCGAGTCCAATCCCTAAGGTGACACGATAGTGGCCTGCATCAGAAGGGCAGTTAATGGCAACGCTAGGACTAGAATCCAACTTCCCTGCCTTCCTGGCTGATCAGGCTTTTTCCCTCCGTGGCTGCATGTACACTCTCATCTGTTCTTGGGTCATCCCCACGAACAGTCCAAGCTCAGAGGATGCCTTCTGGTATGAACGGAGCTGCGTCAGAGTCGCGGACATCTAGTTCAGCCACGTGGCCTAATGTCGCATGTCTGCGACTATGGAGAAGGCAAGAATCAGACCCTATTCCACTTGTCTGGGCTTCAGTGACAAAAGCCATGGCCAAGCGGGGGTCTAGCGAGTGACAACCAGTATAAGCTGAGAGGAAGAGGCGAGTGGGCTGAGAAAAATCCCCTCCTCCTACCGTAAGCTTAAATGAGCTCTCCCATTTGATTTTTCTTGCTCATCCTAGCAGTGAAAAGAGGCAGTGGGTGGGTGGGATAGCCGGGGGCAGGGGCCTCCCAGAAGTCTCAGCTCACTTGCTTCCTCCGCGTCCTCCTTTTCGCTTTTATCCCCCGGGCTCTTCAGGCCAGAGATAGTCTAATTGGTGTCCTGGTGGAAGGAGATGGCGGGTGAGCTTTAGAGAAACAAGGCTGAGGGATTTCTTCCATTGTGCTGGTCTCCATAATCCTCACCATTCCCTGTCCCCAGCCCGCAGTCTGAACCAAAGGCAAAAACTGGAGGGGGTCCACTTGGTACATCTGGCTATTTTGGAAAGCTCCAGGGAGGGAGTCATCATGGTAATCGAATGCATCAATTAAACCCAACAGATTTTTTCAATCACAGGCAGTATATGCGTGTGCACGCACACACACGCACGCACACACACACGCACGCACACACACACAGATACTGTGGCCTGTCTCAATGTGTATCCAGGGCTCACTCTGGCCTCTCCGGCTTCCACAGTGTGAGGCAAGGCAACGAATGTATTCAGTCCACAAGAATGAGGTTATGGGGGATGAAGGAAACCAGAGGGGGTGGACAAGCATGCTGGTGAACTTGAATGTGTGCCAGAGAAGGGGGCAGAAGGGCTTTGAAGGCAAGAGTCCTATAGGGATGCTAATCGTGAGTATTTTATTGTGATTATTCTGGTCTCTTTCTCTCCCTGGGATGCACACAAAACGGTGACGTGGGATGGGAGCCTCCCGGCTGCTCGCATATTGCCTTTGGAAAAGAGGTCAGTGGTAGAGAAAAGCTTTCTGCCCAAAGCTTTTGGAGAAATCGTTGCTTGCACTGGATTAAGGTTCAAAAGGAAAATTTAGGCTAGAATTTAAGAATCTTTCAGGCTAAAAGTACTGTAAAACTGTAACAGGTGCCAAGAGTATTAGTAATATATTCTAAGCCTCTTAAAATTTATAAGATGGTAAATACCTTATCATTAGATGCACTCAAAAAATGACCACCTACTTGGTCAAGACTTTATTTGGAAATAAGTTCTTTGCAGATGAAATCAAGTTAAAAGGAGGTCATCCTGGACTAGGGTGGGCCCAAATCCAATGAGTGGCGTCCTTCTATGGAGGCCATGTGAACACACATGGGCACACTCACACACAGGCACATGGAGGAAGAGAAGACAGCTATGTGAAGACAGAGGCAGACTTTGGCATGATGCAGCTACAAACTAAGGACCGCCATAGATTGTGGACATAAGCCAGAAACTGGAAGAAGCAAGGGAGTCTTCTTCCCTAGAGCCTTCCAAGGCAGCAGAGCCCTGCTGACACCTGGACTTCCCACTGTAGACCTCCGGCACTGTGACAGAAGAAATTGTTTTTAAGTCACCCAGCTCATGGTCCCTGGTTCCGGCAACTTCAAGAAACTAACACAGGGTCAGACCGAATGGCCTGGAGGGTCTCTTTCCACTGCAACAGCTGTAGTCTTAAATTTATGGTGGTTTCTTTGTTAAGAGTTGATATGGCAACATCTTTCCACTGATTTCCACACAATCCTATCGTAAGAGAGAAGGAAGCATGGCTGCGAAAGAGAAGTAGGGAGCTGTGAAAGCCATTGTGGTCCTGTAGAGAGAGCACCAACTGGACTCTCCATCCCTCCAGGAAGGGTCCGATTTTGTCTACTATGAAATTCCCTCGCAGACGGGCTCCCTTGCTCCTCCTCCTCCTCCATGGAAGTGAAAAACAACTGCATACTCTGTACTTGCTCTAGGGGACAGGAACCAGACCCCAGTCCCCAGGGCTGTCAAGTGGGATTCCTGACTCAGGAGTGCCATTCATTCCCAAACAATTAAGATAATCCAATCATCGCTGCAGACAGCACACATTAATGCCATTAGAGGCAAAATCTCCCAGGGCAGCGGTGGGAGGGGGAGAAGGGGCAACAAAGCAGAGTGGGCCCAGTCTCAAGGTCCCTGTGTTCTCCAGACTGAGTTACCTGAGCCAGATGGCTCTGAGGCAATGCCAGTGCCCTTCTCTAGGGAAACCATGGCCAAAAGTAAAGATGGTTTATGCTAAAAGGAAATAGAATCATCCAGACACTTGAAGGACAGCCCATGCATCTCCATGAACAGCGCATGGGGAGAGACTCAGGAGACCTGGCTTTGATCCTGGCTTCTCCATTTATCAGCTGCATCCCCTCGGGCAAAGTACTTAATCTCCTAAACCTCAGTGTTTCATTTGAAAACAGGGAGGATTACCCAACTTCCTGTCTGTCTTTGCTGTTCTGAAGACCAAAGCGCATCAGGATGCAATACTTCTTGCTTTGCAGAAGAGGAAAATGAGGCTACCTGACCGCCCCCACCCCCCCGCAAGGCCACCCCCAGTGAGAGACAGATGGGGGTGACACAGAGCAACTGCCCTATAAATAACACTTTTTCTTGCACCAAACGCTGTGGTTTACAAGACTCTCCGTTGACTCTCATCACAGCACTTTGATGTCCACCTTCTTTTCCTGTTTTACCGCTGGGAGAGGCTGAAGTTAGCAAGAAGTTAAGTAATTCTGCTGAGACCAAGAGGCACCAGTCCCAGAGCCAGGAATCAAACCCACTCTGAAATCTCTGCTCTTAGCAACTACAATTGGGCCCGTCAGTCTTTTTCGGATACAGCTACCTGCTTCTCATGTACACGAAAACTTGCTATATACATATTATTACATTAATTATTAATATTAACTGTTCAATGGTATTGCAGTAAGAGAAGTGGGCCTTAGTTTGAGTTTGAAGCTCATCAAAAGCACAGAGGTGATTCTCAGGTCCTGGGATGAGGTAGATATAGAAATTGCAAAACAGTTTGGCATACTCCTCCGTCGGAGGATCTTTTCTGAGCTCATCAGTCAACAGGGAGGAGAGGTACTGTGTATAAATAAGGCTCAAGTGTTAGTGGCTGTCCCCAGTGGTAGAACTGGTAGCAGTAAAACCAAAGGCGTCGCTAATGCCTCAAAGGAGGAGACCTTTGACCTCCTGACATTTCCTGTGTCATCAAGCTCCATGTATGGAAGAGAGCCAGGTGTGCGGAGCAGAGCTGGATGGCTTCTGCGGTCAGCCTTAGCGAGGAACATATATCATGGGTGTTCGCCAGTCCGGGTCCACAGGAAACCCCAACATCAGAACCAAGACCTGCCATTGGTTTCTGGCAGACTGAAGACAAGTTGGAGTGAAGTGGTTACAGATGATAAAGAACTTTCACTCCCAGCGGAAGATATAAGAGAAACCTGTCATGGTCCTTGCCCATAAGGAATTTGCAATCTGATGAGAGGAGAGAAATGCTGAAGTTAAGCACACTGATTCATAACAGGAGAGGTCAGAGGGGACTATAGCACAAACAGCACAACGGAACAGAAGGGACCCAGGACTTGGAATTAAAACGTCTGAGTTCTAGTATCTTCTCTGCCACTTCCCGGACAGGTGATCTACATATCACTTGACTTCTCCAAGAGAAGGTGACCTTTAACGTCTCAGAAGTGGGTAAAAGATGGCAGATACCATTAAGGAAGGAATTCAACAAGCATTTATTAAGTGGCTTTTCTATACCGAGCTTGCAGTGGGTAGGAACAAGTTACAGACTCTTACATACTGCATGAGCATAAAGTGCCCTTGGCCAAGATATTGGAAAAGAGAGGGGTCTGGAGAAGGTCCTGGAGATTGCTGAGGCCTTGGATGGCTGGGGGACGGACGTGAAGGTGGATGACTCATTCCAGATAGCAGGAATCACATGGGTAGAAGTTCAGGGGATAAAATGAGCTTAGTGATTTCAAGGAATGGACTGGGAACCAGTATGCCTGGGGTGGGTGGGTAGGGGTTGTTAGAAATAAACTGTGCACAAAGGGTAGGGCAGGATTCTGAAAAACCTTGATAGATGGCCTCTAAATCCTCTGGTATTATAGTTATGGGTGTTATTTTTGTTCAAGGGAAGAAAAAAGAAAAGAAATGCACGCTGCTCACCCAAACATCAGGACATTCTGTTCCTCTATGATTGTGCTTTGTGAAAATGCTCTCCAGCAAAAAAGAAAAAGAATGATTAAGGGAAAAATATAACTAGAGCCACATTCATTTCAACTCCACTGAAAACACAGCAGGAGGAAGTCGCTGTGTTTGCCAAACTCCAGAAAGAGACACAATTGATGGGGGGGGGGGGCGGGGGGAGGGAAGCAGGAGATGGGAGATGAGGAGGAGGGGTCCACTGTTGTTTTATTCTCCCAAGAAGATGTTGTAAATAATGGCAAGGTATAGTGCACGGAAGGAGACATTACTGTGACAGGGCCCTTTTAGGAAGGAAAATGGAACTAAATACACGTTCTTGTTATTCCTGATCTTTCATTCAACCCCCCATTTACATAGGGGTTCCCTGGAGCTGATGTTTCCCCTTTGCTGTCACAAGTAGTCATTGACTGGAGCCCATCATTTCAAAATAACGCCCTGCAATTCTTCCATTGTCGTGATTAATACAGGGTAATAATTATTAGCCACACTGAAAACTGCAGAGGAGAGGTATGGCTGCCAGGCTGCCCAGCTTTATGGAAGCCAGGAAAGTTCCCCGTCATTCCACCAGGGGGGGTGATGTCCCTGAGAGACCAGGGAAGGCTTTCTGCTCTCTTAGCGTCTCCAGGAGGCCAGGCCCTGGGGCTCCCTCCCCACTGGGGCAGAAGCCTGGGCTGAGATTCACCCTATAGCCAGGACCTTGCAGAACCAAGCAAAATAGGAACTCCACAAGAAAGGCAGGAGCCTGGGGCTCCAGGGAGGGTGGGGGAAGAAGAGAGAAGGGGAATGAATATACGATACCCAACCATCCCCTACTCTCAAGCCTTTGAAACATCAGGAAATATTGTCAGCTGAATGGATCGAAGGGGCTAGAGCCACCCATGACTCAGGAAGATTCATAACACCAGAGCCCTGAACAGAAGGGTTTATCAAAGGCAGGCGGAGAGAGAAATCATCCCACTCGAGACAATTCAAAGGCAAAACCCTATTTCTCAGCTCTGTCCCTGTATTACACCCCCTCTTCGATTTTTTAGGCCCTGGGCTTTCTTCGCCATTACAAGTTGGCTGTCTCAGTCCCCCGGCCTTCCTCCATCCTCCGAGGAGAGAGGTGGAGTGGTGGTGGTAGTGAGGCAGGGCTAGGAGAGAGGAGAGCATGGAGCCTAATTCTTGCTTCTTACAGATGTGGGGACCAGGGTCAATGAGGGAGGGGCCTCGTGCAAGGCCAGGGAAGAGCAGAAACAGGACCAGAACGCAGATTTTCCTGGCTCCCAAGAAGTGGGGCTCTAGGGCGCCTGGGTGGCTCAGATGGTTGGGCGTCTGCCTTCGGCTCAGGTCATGATCTCAGGGTCCTGGGATCGAGTCCCGCATCGGGCTCCCTGCTCCTTGGGAGCCTGCTTCTCCCTCTGCCTCTCTCTCTCTCTCTCTCTGTCTCTCATGAATAAATAAATAAAATCTTTAAAAAAAAAAAAGAAGTGGGGCTCTAACCTCTGGTTTTTGGTGGAAATCACAGTCTTTTCATTCAGACCATGGTTCTGAGTAAACAGAAGCCATTTCAGAAAACAAAAACAAATAAAAATGGTGCTGTGACCCCAGAGGGAAAGAGGAGGAAGGTCAGAAGAGAAAGATGGACACAGAGAATTGTTCTTGTTGTCCTCTCCTTCCCGTGTCATACTCTACCTGGGACATCCAGCAAGAGGCTATTTCACCAGAGGAATAATAATGGACTCGATATCAAACTGATGCTGAAGGAAAAGCGTGGATCTTTCTTTCTAGGAATTCAAAACTCAGAAGACAGAAGGCAATGCTAAAGTGTTTTATTCCCGTTTCATGATGCTGATGCTGATGATGCCGTGGTTTCCTGCTGACCAAGGGCTCGTGCCATTTCTGGATTATTTCTTTTCAGACCTCGGTAGTTCACACCCTGCCCTAAATTTACAGCAATGAAGCAGGAACTGGGGTCTGCACCTGGATGGCAGGGTATGTGATTTACTTAAGCAGTGTTTTGCTTTATTTTTGCATGGGGCAATAGACTTGACCTTCTGTGAGCCTCCTCTCTGGGTGAGGTCCCACCTACCCCCGCCCCTGCAGGGCCCTGGACCAGCCCCCACCTGTCTGGCTTGAGGCCTCCCAGACTCCCCTTGGCTGCTGGTATGCACTGCCAGAGACAGGTCCCTGGGGCCACGTCTAGCTTTTCAACCTGACCCTCCTCATCTTCCCACCACATACCAGCTCCAGTCCCTGGGAGGGCCTGGGCACTGTGTTAGGGACTCCACGTATCAGTCAGAAAAGAGAAGTTCGGAGGCTGGAGGCAGACAGACAGAAAGAGAGTGTCATGTTCTGTCCCAGAAGAGCTTGCAGTTAGAGGCAAGAAGAAATTCTTCTGCTATCATTCTTGTCTTTCTTTCTCCCCTAATTAGGAGGAGATGTAAGTTCAATTCTGTTGGGGTTTGTAGGGCACAGATGCAATCAAGGCGAAGCCAGGCACCGGCGTTTTGCTCACCCTGCTCCCTGTGGGCTCCCACAAAGACCGACTGGCAGGCTCTCTCTAAGGGGTGGGGGTGACACGCGTTGCACCCAATTATCCCATTATTTTGAAAGGCAGGCATGGCCACCTATGTGGTGTGGTGCAGGGCAGAGGCGACATAAGCTAGTGGAGAGGTGCCTGGGCTGGCAACTTCTTTCCTCTGGGCCAACTCTCATTGTTAAACACATACCCTGCAAAATGGGGAAGAATTGAGCTCATTAGTGTGATTGTTTATAATAATCATGATAACAACCACAACATGCTCTCCTTTGTAAGAGAAGATGACACTCCTGACCCTCAGTAGGGCTGAAGCTTTCCCTGACTCAGGATGAATCTGCAGGAGCCCCCTGCTGCAGGGGCTTAGGGTCACTGGCTGGTGGGGAGCTAAGAGGGATGAAGCCCGGCACCTCCCATTTCCTGGCATCTGAAGTATGGACTCCCACAGTCTCATCAGTTTTGCCTCCTCTCTGGAGAAAATGGAATGTCAGATGAACCTAGGTTCCCATTCTGACCACACCACGTGCTACCTGGGTGGCCTTGGGACCAATGGCTTGACTTACCGGTCATCAGTTTCTGCATCCATAAAATGGGGTGATGGTGCTTACCCTGTAAGATGAGATTTGTGAGGATTATGTATCATATGGGTATTCTGCCGAGCGCTGTGATGGAGACAGGGTGGGAGCCCAGCACATGTTGGCCCTAATCGTTCTCCGTGGATAATTTTAAGCAACTGAAGGGAAGGTATCTTTTTGCCTAAAGAAAGAAACCTGGACAGAATGATCGCTTCCTATTGGTTCTGAGAGTTTCTGATCTCAAAGGAAGGAGCTGTGCTGGCTCCGTCCAGTCTTACCCCCACGGCCCTGGGTGTGCCTGCCATCAGAATGAATCCTCAGAAAGCCTGGCCGTCCAGTTCCAGCTGAAACTCAGAGAGCAAGTGTCACCCGAACCAACCTGGGCCATGGGAGCCAGAGAGGTCAGTGTAGGGCTTCCTGGCCAGCGAGGGCTCCCGAGCAAGGAAGGACCTCACAAAGGCATCTTCATAATATATCTCAGGCCATGAGGATCCATGCCGTTCTCATTCTGAGACAATTGAGGAGTGTTCACTGAGGCACCTTGGCCACTCTGCCTGCCTGGCACATATGGGTGGATATGGGCTGCCCACTCCAGTGTGGACGTCGTGCTCTGTGATTCCATAGGGGAAGGTAAGAGGCAGAATCTCTTTTGCTCTGTAGCATTTTCCAGTGAAGGTGTGGGAGGGAGAGACCCGAAGTGATAGGGAGACAATGCAGCCACCCATAAGCAGAAAGGTTTTTTTTTAAGATTTTATTTATTTATTTATTTGGGAGAGAGAGACAGAGCATGAGCGGGGGGAGGGGCAGAGGGAGAGGGAGAATCCCAAGCAGACTCCACGCTGAGCACAGAGCCTGACACCGGGCTCGATCTCACAACCCTGAGATCATGACCTGAGCCGACACCAGGAGTCAGACGCTTAACTGACTGAGCCACCCAGGCGCCCCATAAGCAGAAGAATATTTCTAATGAGCCCAACTATTTTCCCTGGTAAAACCGAACAAGAGAATGAACTGTAGTTAATAGCAATGGAGAACTAAGTTTGGTTCTGGAAGGAACTTCATGATTTTAAGACAACCACCCCATATGCTTGCATAACTCTCTCCAATTCACAGCCGGTGTCTTATTTGATTCTTGTGAAGCAGAATATGCAAGGCAAGGGATATTGTTTCCACTTCATAGAGGGGGAAACTGAGGCACAGAGAGGCTTAGCCAGGAATTACAAGACCAAATAAATAGTGTCTTCTTTTGGGGGGGAACCTCTTAGAAAAAAAATAAAGGAGGAAGGCTCTTTCACAGACTCGCGGTGCCAGGCAAGAGCAGTAGCCAAAATCGTGAGCAGAGGACTTCATCTAGCCCTCACATCCCACGCCCGAAGCCCAGCAGTCCAAACTCCCGCCCTGACCCCTTCCCTTGCACGTGCAGGATTCTTGTGGCTTGTTGCAGGGAATTGTTTAAGTAGCTTTAGGCTGCAATTGGTTGGGCCTCACCGAGAATATTCTCCTCCCAGAGCAGCATACCAGATGGATGGAGGGAGGAGGGAACTTCGGGAAAGAGGGCGAGGTATACAGGACATGAGCTCCGCTTGTGGGAGGTTTAGCGAGAAAGGAGTGAAATCCTGCCTTGTTTGATCTGGAGCCTTAACAGGCTCGCTACTGTTTAAAGTACACAGGAAAGCGGGATTTGTGAAGAGATGAGAGGGGAGGCAAGAGGGGGGTGACATCTTTATGAATGGTACTGAGAATCCCAGAGCAGGTGCCCCGTGGCTGTGTCCTGGGCCTGTGTCCCCACGGCCCAGCCTGAGGCTCACCGCTCTGGCATCCCAGCAGCCTCGCCTCCATTCATGGGACTTGGCGCACGCACTCCAGTTTGGCCCGTCAGACCCATCTCTTTGTTCCTAACAATGGGGGGGGTAGAGGAGCCTGCCGCTTCTGCTGTGTGGCTGCCTGACCAGGGTCCACTGGGCGAAGGTGAGGTATGACATGGGAGACAGAGGGGCCCACCCACGAGGGGAACGTGTCCCTGCCTTGAAATGGGAAGACTCGGGGTGAGGGCACCTGAGAGATGATATGCGTTTGGAGTAGAGATAGCCCGAGTTGGTGGCGGCAGCGATGGCCCCAGCTTTGGCAGCTAGATGCAAGCCTGGTTACAGACCACGCACCACCCAAATGTCCCCCGTTGACATTGGCAAGTGTGAGACCCTGACCTCTGACCCCAGCGGTCCGAGCACACTGCGTCCCAGGCCCAGCCCCCATCCCACTCCAGGCACCCTAAATATATGCACACACACACTTGCAGGCAACGTTCCCATGCAAAACGCGGATGGCTTGCCACCCGCCCCCCTCCACCTCTGAAAAGGAGCAGACTTCATGCTGAAAGCCTGCCGAAGTATGGCTGGCTTCCAGCACCAAAAACACCTCTGGGGATCTGAGGGGCTACTGCGCTGGCGTCTATTTTCGGGGCTGGAGCTGGTGCAGTGGCCGAGAACTCCCTCTGGGGATCGGCTGGCTGCCCATTTGGGCCTCTTCTCCCCAACGTCTAAGGTTCGCTTTCCAGAGCCTGAGGAGGGCTGCTCAACCAGACTTGCCCTCTGCAGGAGAAATACTTACTCATTTCTCCCAGAAAAGAAGCTCAGCTCCATTTCTAGAATGCTGTTGCCTCGTCCTCTTCCACTTGTCTGATCTTCTTCCCCAAGTCACCCATCTAATGACAAGCAAAGAACAGGTAGGGGTGGGGGTGGGGGGCCCAGAATAACAGAGCGAAGCAGCCACAGATGATTTTGCAGGGGTGAGGCTTCAGGAGCACCGCCACTGGCCCAGGTGGGCGGGCTGGGGTGGAGGAGAACCCTGTTGAACTTATTAGGATTTTCCAAAGATGAGAATTTGGCATACGACAAACAGATGCCCATCCAACCATCCATCCATCCATCCATCCATTCATTCATGTGATAAGTATTTATTAAATACCCACTACTTGCCCAGAACTGTGCTGGGCTGTGACCGTCTGTCCCCGTGGAAATGAGGATGAACTACAAGGCATTGGCAGAGGCTCCATGAGTCCCCAGGGGCGATGGGTTTGACACCAGCTGGACAGGATGAAGAAGAAGACATCAAACTCGAGTTCCACGAAGACATAGACAGGTCTGAGGGTATGGAGCCTATTAGCATGATTATTAGCAAGATTTCTTTTTTTTTTTTTAAAGATTTTATTTATTTATTCATGAGAGAGAGAGAGAGAGTGAGGCAGAGGCAGAGGCAGAGGGAGAAGCAGGCTCCCCGCGGAGCAGGGAGCCCGATGTGGGACTCGATCCCAGGACCCTGGGATCATGACCTGAGCTGAAGGCAGATGCTTAACCGACTGAGCCACCCAGGCGTCCCATAGCATGATTTCTTTAAAAAGTATGTGAAGAGATAATCATGTACTGTATACAATTCCTTTAAAAAAAGAAATCTCATAAATGTACTGTTAATAAATAATATTTATGGAATGAATGAATGAATGAATGAATGAATGAATGAATGAATGAATACCCAGTGATCAAAGGGATGCGCTTAGTGGAGCACCTTTAAAGACTGAAAGCTCATGTATATTGTCATTGCCACATGGGATGTTATATTTAAATACAAACCATGAACTTGAGTTGTTCTTTTTTTATTCCCAAGATACATCGTTATAATTATGTGCTTAACTAATAAGATCCATATTTATTCTAGCTTATTGGGACTAAAAATATGAAAAAAATCTTTCCATTTTAATGATGCTAATAATTCTTCCAATGGTTTTACATAGATCCATTTTAATTCCATCAACTATGTGAAGATTGAAGGTAGAAACTCCCATCTTACAGATGGACATACTGAGGCCCAGAAATGTTAAGTGTGCTTCATCCAGGCGACAGCTCAGTAGACTGGATTAGTGTGCTTCTGGGGCTTATGCTGGCCATAGGTACTCCCATAACCTCACAGAACTCAGATCTTAGACCGTGTTCAGTGACAATGTGGAAACTTGGCGATATTGTGTTATGCTGCCTACAGTGTGTTCTTCCACCTGTCTTTTCTCTCTCTTCCCCTCCCTGCATTTGGGAAGCATGGGGGAGGCTGAGGAGGAAGGATGGGGTGAGTGGAGGGGTCTGTTTCATTTTATCCTGTCTTGCTCCTCATTCTAGGATTTATTTCTGGACCATGGGTGGGGGAGGAGGTATGAGACAATTATTTAAATCGTATTATAATCTTCCCAAGATGTGATTAAATCGAGGCATGGGGAAGAGATGTGACCCCCTTCCAGGGTCACACAACATTTGATTTAGAACCAGAAGGTCCTAGTTTTCAGCCTCAAGCTTTATCAATTGGATATTTTCAACCCTACCACTGGCTGTCTTGGGTGTAGCTGGCCAGACTGATGTTCCATGTTTCGATCAAATGGGAGAAATGTTGTTCTAAAATCTTCTAGCATCTTCTTCAAATCATATTCTTTAATAAATTGTGGTTTATATTCAGTCTACTCAGAGATAAGAGGGTAGACAAGACTGTCTGGATGGGGAGACAAGACCTACTTATAAAGAGAAATAAATAATAATATGGGGTAACTTATGATAATTGCCTGGAGGGATGCCAACAATAAATGCTAAAGTAGTTCAAAGAGAAAAGCAAGTATGGATCAGGGAAAACAGCTTAGACGGATTCTATGTGGCTCCACAGGACACACCAGGAATAACCAGTGAAAGTCACAGGGAGACAAATTTCAGCTAATTACAATGATGAAAGAACTTCTGAAGAATTAGTTAATTTCTGTGGATGAAGTAAAGCCTAGATTTTCCTACACACACATCCTACACTGTGTTGAATGGACGATTGTGCAAGACCACCGTTGAGTCTAAATTTCTAATTACCACCACCCTTTTTCTTAAGCTCCTGCTCAGAGAATTTCATGGACTCCCTCCAGGGCTCCCAGGAGTGATTTTTTTTTTTTTTTTTTTCCTGTTTATACCACTGAGGACTGTGGCCACCAGAGGGCAGTAGATGGAGCTTATCAGAACACTTGAACATGTTGAGTAAACTCGCCTGTGCTCTAATCGCGAGCAGGGACTACGCAGATCCTGCGAACTCACTGGGGTCTAGCTTGCAGGCCTCTTTCGGAAAGCCGCGTCCAGGCACTGCGGACATACTGAGACTCTATGGCACGGAATCAATGGTCGTAAAACCACCGAGGCATTGCCATTTGGAATCCAGAAACCTCTCACCTTAGGTTATTAAAATAAGTTATCTTACCCCCACCTCTGCTTGCCCTGCCAGGCAAGCTCCCTGGGCCTGGATATGGAAAGTGCCCCTCTGGTTCCCCCACGCTTGCCAGGTGCCCAGGATCCCTAATAGACCTGGAAACTTGAACTTCAGAGCAAAGCTCACCTTTGCATTATAAAAATAATAATTAATAATAACTTCAAACCTCATTTGACAGCTTGTTGGCTTTTTGAAATTCACTACCAGAGAAAATTTGCTCCCACGGATTCTGAGGCCCCCTTCTCAACCTCATCAGCCAAGGCCCGTTCCTCCCCACTCACCCCTCACTCAAATTAAAGATGAAGACGGAGGTGTGCAGGATGGGCGCGGTGACAGGTGATGCTAAGGCGGGGGGGGGGGGGGCATATCCCCACTGCCCTCACCCACTCTGCTGGCGTCCTGAGCTCCTCGCAAGGGGGCTACGCCAGCTGAGCTCACAGGGCCCCCACCGGAATCCCCAGGCCCTGGCAGATTTTCGTTGCCCCCTTGGCCACTTAAGGTGGCCGGTAGGTCCGGGCTGAGCTGGGCTCAGGGCGGGCAGCCCGGCGGCCTCCCGATGCCAAACCTGATTCTCCTTTGTTGACAGCTCGCCGAGGAGGCAGTCCGGGCGGGCGGGGGCGGGGGCAGGGGGCTGGCGGGCGCGGCGGTGCCAGCGGCGGGCGCGGGCGCGGCCGGCAGGGAGGGGGTTAACGCGCGCGGCCTCTATGATAATGAGCTGCATGGTAATATAGGGAGGCCGGCGCTGTGGGCTCAGCCGCCGCCGCCGCCACCACCACCACCGCCACCGCCACCGCCACCACCGCGGGAGCCGGAGCTGCCCGGCGCAGCGGCGTCCGCGCCAGACTGGAGCGGGAGGGTGGCCGAGCGCAGTTGCTGGGAATTTGTCAGCCCGGAGGGGGAGCGATCCGGAGAGAGACCCCGCGAGCTGGGGAGCGGTGGAGAGCGCGGGCGCCGGAGCGAGCCGAGCCAGCCCCGAAATAGATCTAGAAAGCCAGGTTCCTGGAGGAAATGGGACTGTGACCGAACCGGGGAGCAAGAGGGGAAGGAAGCGCCGGGCTTGCTGATGTCAGAGGAGCCCGGAAAGTCGCGCTGGAAAAATCCTAAGACAGCCGGGGCTCTGCTGCTTCCCCAGGAGAGACACGGCCAGCCACCCCCACACGTCCCCTCGGCGCCTCCGGGTTCCCCCCCGCGAGCCGGCGACAGCGCGCGGCGGGGCTGCTGCGGGGCGACGGGGGACTGAGGGGCGCGCGGACCGGAGACCGAGGGGCCACTTCAGGAATACAGATAAGTGGCTGGCGGCTGGACGTGGATTTTAATGAATTTGGACTCCATGTGGATTTGGTCGTCCCCGTGATTGCGAGCTGCGGGCAGCGAGAGGGGCAGCGCGCCGCCCTCGGCAGCCGGCGGCCGAGGCGGACCGGCCGGGAGCGGAAGGACAGACCGACGTCGGCGAGCTGGGTAAGCGGCGCCTGGGGCCGGGCGCTCCGAGTCGCCGGCGCCCTCCGCCCTCTCCCCGAGCGCGCGCCCGCCCGCCTGGTCGGGGTCCCGGCCCCGGGCACGGCGGCTCGGCCGCGGCGCGCGAGTCCCCGTGCGGGCTCGGCCACTTTCGCGGGCGGGAACGCGGCGTGCGCCGGGTGCGGGCGGACTCAGAGCCGCCGCCTCCCGCCCGGGGCTTCCCCGCCGGCCGCCGGCTCCTGGCGGGGAGGGCGCTCCGCGGCGCGTCTCTGCCGCGCACCTGCTGGCACTCTGCGGCTTTGGGGAGCACGGAGGCGGCGGGGCCGTCCCGATAGCTGGCGCCCAAAGCGGGCCTCGCTGGCACGAGCAAGGGAGCCCGAGGCCACTGTGGCCAGCGCTGGATTTGGGGGCCTGAGTCCCTGGCGGCCGCTGGTCGTTCCTTTGGATCAGGGGACTTGGGAATGGAAGGGGAATGCATCATCTGCGCGGGGTCCGTGAGGCTCAGGGAGCGAGTCCAAGGCACTGAGTGGGGCTAAGTGCTCCATGACCCTCTCTGTGCTCCCTCGTGGTCAAGCACCCATCAGCACCATCCTCTGGTTTGAGCAGCACGAGAGGGTTGGGGGCTGAAGCAGGAGATGGCCCAGGGTCCGAAAAGCTCCTTATAAACCATTCGAAAATATTTCCCTCCATGTGTTCCTTCTTGCCCCACCCCACAAGTGATGGAGGGATCTTAGAACATTCTAGCTCTTTTTATCCATCCCACAGGTAGTCTCTGTAAATATTAATCTTGGTCTGGGTGAGCAAAGAGAGTCACCGGAAACTGCCATTCCAGGTCCGTGACAAATGTCCACCTGTTCGGCATGACCCTTGCCCTAGGAGGAGCTGCTTGCTCAAACTCAGCTCTAAGTGAGAGATGATGGGGGGTGAGGTGGGTAAAAGACTTGGAGTGCTAGGTCCGTTAAGAGTCTAGGAATGACAGCCCCATGAAATGGGCCATGGAATCTGATCAGGTCTCCTGTAGGAATGTAAGATCCTAGGGTGATAGTCGCATACCAGAAGTGTCTATGAAAGGGACATAGGGACCGGACCAGTTGGGGGGGGGGGTACCAGCTGTAGCTTGTGGCAGTGGTTTGGGGCTCTAGCAGCTCAGAGGAACCCACACAGATGTGGGGATCCATTCATTCCCTTCCTGCTATTCACAAGCACAGTGGACAAGGTTTGTGAGCAGTTAAGATGGGTATCTGGGCTGGGCTGGTCGTTTTAAGACGAGGAGTCAAGTTCAGCCCTCCCCTCCCCAACACAGAAGCAGGCTCCTGTCTTGCTGGGCTTCTTTCCCAGACCTTGAAACTTCATTCTTCCCTCTGGGCAGGCTTTGGATTCTGGGGCCTTCAACAGAGCGACAGAGCCCTAGAAGAGATGGCTCTGGCTGGAGGAATTCTGCTCTTCCTAATTGAAATGCACAAGTTTTGTGCAATCACCCCAGAAAGCTCCTGGAGTTGCTAGCAGCCCTCTCTCCTCTGACCTCCCTACAAGAGAGGAGCATTCATTAACTTCCCCCTCACCTCACACAGCACCATTTGAAATAATTACCTGTGAGCTGTCCCTAGGGGGTGGTGATGGGGGGCCAGTGTGGAGTGAGGGGAGAGGGTAGGGAACCTAGGAAACTGAGAGAGATCTGTCAAGATATCCTAGCGAGGTGGTTTTTCTTTTCCATTCTTCCACCTGGCATTTCCGCCTTTTGCCCGACCCTTCCTCATCCCAGAACTTGCCCTCCCTGCGTTACCTGAAAGAGCCTTTCCCTCTTCGGGGACCCGCTGATAAAGGGAGAGCAATGCAGGCTGCCCTCTCTGCTCCCTCACCGTCCTCAGCAAATTGCATTAGAACGGGGCAAATTGGCTTGCAAAGCAGTTAAATGGAAATGACATTTGGAGTGATGTGCAGTGGGGATGCTGCTAAGGATCAGCAGGATCCAAAGGGGTAAAGTAAAGTACCAGAAGGTCTCCTCTGCCCAGGGGTCATGAATCTGGCAGAAGAATCCCCCCCCCCGGCCCTTCTCTTTAACAGAACGGGAGGATTGGGGTACCCCACAGTCTGGAGCAGGGCAGAGGGGCTGGTTGGCCTTTCAACCCACGTCCAAATGAAGAGCAAACGGTGGTGTTGCACGTCCATCCCCCAAAAGAAACCATGTCGTTATAAGGTCGGTGACCCCCCTTTCAGAGCTGGCCTAAGTACCTATCCCTGTCCCCAAAGAGCTGGGGAGCATTCACCCTCCCCAACATGCTTGACCATCAAAAGCTGCAGGTGTAGTAAATGTGTAAGTTCCCCATCTGGTATGCTGAAGTCTGTGCTTAAAATGAGGTGAACAAGAAAACCCTCCAAGAACAGCTACTTCTCCACTAGGCCCCTTTCCCATTTGTGAATACTTCTGATGATTCCGTTAATCTTTATTTCATGGGTAAGATACCAGAAAGCACAGGTGCAGGAGGGGCAAGGAGGGCCACAGTTAAGTATATAAGGCACCAGCCAGCAGCGGTGGAAACGCACCCGTTCAGGTGCTGTGGAATATTTACAGTGCTGAGTTCTCACTGTTTGGGGGTTTATAGTCTCTATCCTGCCTCCTTTCCTGCAGCTGCCGCCCCAAGATACGAGGTTTGTTGTGGGGGGAGGCGGTTCCTGTCCCCGGCAGCAACAGCCGCCCCCCAGCCCCCCAGCTGTCTCTCCACATTGCCACACAGCTGTCTCCACACACACAGACGGGGGCCCCATATACTTCTGCCCATCGTGGCAAATGGAGAGGTAAGGAGCTCCAAGCCCAGCCAGAGCCCCTACCCCCACCCCACCCCCCATTCTTGATTGTAAAGAGCCCAGAGCATTGTGTTACAGTCTGTTAGCTACAAATAATTCAGGACTGTCCACAGAGAACCTGGTGGCAACAGGCTTGGAGGTGCTGTTGCTTTCCTGCTCGTCTGCACCCCCAGCCCCATCGCCACCACCCTCACCCAGGGGCAGTCTGCTATCAATTCATTATATGTGAATATAATATCTCTTTCTCCCCTCCACATATGCTCAGCTCCAACAATGATGAATGGAACAGTTTTTTCACTTAGTTACAAAGATTTCATGCCTGATTAGAGTAAATGAAGGCTGGGTGTGCATCCACTTCTTTTTTGGTCATTTCTAAAGGTGAGCCCTGCAGAGACAGAGAAAGGCAGTTCTTTGCGGGGTCAAACGGCTGGTCCCAAGGCGCCCTGGGAGGGACGGTTGGTAAGAATGGGACACCCCTTTTCTCCTCGGCTTAGCCCTCAGGCTCTCCGGGGCCCCACTCCCTGGCACTGGGGCATATGGAACCTCTTTATCTAGCTCCACACTGTTCCATCTGGAATTCAAGGGCAGAAATAGAGGCGAGAAAGTTCTTTGTCGGGGAGCGGGGTCCCTACTGGGCAAGAGTGTAAAGGAAGAGGAGGAGGGGAGGGTGAGAGCTGAAAGAGAAAGCTTAGGCCTGAGCAGTGCAGAAGTTCCCGGCTCCTACAGTTGGTTAACCATTAACCCCCTGCCCTGCCTTGGCCAGGTCTCCCGCTTGGGGGAAAAGATCAGTCTCAGAAACCCAGAAGCCCAGCAGGTGTTCCCTGCAGCCCCCTCTGGCTCAGCAGAACATGTGCGCCATCTCCCCTCCTTGCTCCAGCCAGAGGCTCAGTCCTAGCCCCCACCCCCCCCTCCCCTTCCCTGGCAGGGGCACCCTCTTCCCACCCCCTGTCCCTTCACCCAGGCATTGCCTACTGTTTCATGGCAGCATGCCTCTCAGCGACCAGGAAGTAGGGGGGCTGGTGGGGAGAAGTGATAGAGGGGAGCAGGCTGGTTCCACTCAAGACCCCAAAGCCGGAGCGCCAAGCTCAGGTTCAATAATGTTCCAAACATATGTATCAACCCACAGGGCCCAGGTTTGCTTGGGGCATGGAGTAGGGGAGAGTTTCTGTGCAAGTTTCCTTCTCCTCCAGGAACACTGGGTTGTCCTGGTGCTTCTGTGATCTGGCTGGCGGGTCCCTGTTCAGGCTCTCTGAGAGTGGGTCATTTGATCCAAGGCCATGTCAGAGCATTTCCAGTTCATCAGACCTGGCGTCTTGAACTTCAGAAGGAAAAAAAAAAAAAAAGCCAGCCGATGAACCAAGCATGCAGACTGACAAGATGCAAGGCAAAGGCACACGTGGAAAGCCCGAGTCCAGATGTAGGAACAGTCGCAGACACACAGAGAAGCAGGGTGACGGGGAAGGAAGATAAGGACAGAGAGACTGAGAGTGTGAACGGGGCACAAAGAGCTGAGAGCAAACACAGAAAACAAGTGGGAAAGAACAGTCTAGGCAGAAGGGAGCTCTGCTCCGTCTTCCCAGGCAAGGGGAGGCTCCATCTGGGCTGCAGGGGGATGCTGAAGTAGCAGGTTATCTCCACTAGAGGGGGCTCTTGAAAACCAGGCTTGGCCCTAAACAGTGGTTTTTGTGCTTTTTTTTTTTTTTCTTTGAGAAGAAAAAAAAATAGATATATTAGAAACTCCCAGCTGTCACTACCCAGAGACTACAACTGGTAGGGTCCTATTGCCAGTGGGACCTCTGGGCCGCCGTCTGGGAAAGGCGTCTGCCGCATTAAGTGGCGGTGCCCCAGCCGGGTGCGCAGCTAGGGAGAGGCCTGCCCGGGCAGGATGCGTCTGGGGTTGGGCCCTGGGGAGGGGGGTGCAGTCTCGAGTTAGCAATCTGCTGGCCTGCCCGCCAAGAGGCTCCTGCCTTTCTTTATCAGCAGCAGAAGTTCTTGGCCCAAGCCCAGGACTTCACATGCCTGCCCCCCCACACCCCCTTCCAGCTCCCTAAATGTGGATTTTTGAGATCCTCCCAGGTGGTGGCAAAACTGCTCCTGAGGAGACTTTTTTAGAAAGACTTTTCAGGAACTGAACGCATGTCAACGTTGTATCGCTGATTTAATCTTTGTCTTCATATTCTCTGTGGGAGCCTTTCTCTGAATCATAATTCCCCCCTTTCATTTCAGCAGAGGACAGTATGGACAGGGAATGGAGTCCAGACGCTTTTCTCATCTGAGGAGATAATAACTGTCTAACGGGGTCTGGAAAAAGATTGAAGTTTGGGGACAGGCAGGGGGCCAGAGAGTCACATCTTTTCAGATCTGATACCAGCCTCTGATGCCTCATCTTCGTTTCCCTTTGGCTCCTATTTACCTGGGGTCAAGCGGAGGGAGGGAAGGGAGGAGCGAGAAAAGAAAAAAGAAAAACAAGATAAATGTATCATGTTCTGAAAGTTTAATCCTGCTTTTCCTTGGCTAAAATTACTTTCGGTGTGAGAGATAAAAGGCAGTGGAGTTGCCCTAGGAAAATTCAACTTGTCTTTGAGAAGGAAGAGGGGAGGGATCCTGGGTCTCAGCGTGAACAGCCCTTGAATGAACCTCTTTCCTCCATGCCCCCCACAACAAGTTCTCTCTGAAGCTGAGAGAGAGAGGGAGAGGGAGGACGGAGGTGCCTCCAGGGCTTGTCTGCACCGTCAGGGAGCTCACGCCAGGCTTGCTCTTCCTGTCTTTAAGCACCCTCCCTTCCCACCTTAGTTGCTTGTTTGGGTTTGCAGGGGACAGAAGAGGGGATGAGGGAGAACCCCAGGACACCCCTCCAACTTTACCCTTGGTATATGGATTGGTACACCACCCATCTTGCCCTTGCACTGAACCAAATAGGAAGACACCCAAAGCAGAAATTGGGATCCATTTACGTTTAAACAAACAGAAGTGGATCACTTCTTTGTGCAGTGCTAGCAATGTGTTAGCTCCAAAACAAAGATGGAAGAGTAAGAGATCATCCCTGCAAGGAACAGTAGGTTGCAGGGATGGGGGAATTACCTAAGCCAAGGATCCTCCAAGGAAACTTTAGTATAAGGCAGGATGGAGTTAACCGGTCTACTGGAGGGGCCAGGGAAGTGAAGGCACAGAAGCTCCTGGAAGCTTTGGCTCTGGTCCGTGGAAGGTGTAGATTTCCAGGAGAGAGACTCATACGCCGACAATTTTGGTTGACTGTCAAGAATGACTGTCTAACATTGTCCCATCCCTCAGCTTCTCAGAACTACCCGATTCCCCTCATTCTCTGGGATTTTCAACGGACAGCCACGTTGTTGTTTTCTGTTAGTCAACATCCGAGAGCAAGCTCTCCATGGCCCACACTCCTGAGGGCTTTCCACATTGCATTCTATGCAAATTGCATCCCTTTCCGGTCCTCTTGAGCTGGCGGCAGAATGCCCACGTGGTTCATCAGGAAGTGTTATTACTCATTGGTGTTCACATTTCAGTGTCCAGAATCCTGCTGTTAACTCACCCACTCTTACCTGAATGAACTCATTAAATGGATCAGACACAAGAGGAAAAAAAAAAAGTTTGGATTTTACCTCCACACCTTGGCTGGGCAGGCAAGCCAAGTCCACCAGTCACCTCTGCCCTGTTTCCTACCTTGGAGAAGGAACCAGTATCTTTTTAAGGTTTCTGTCCAGAAAGAAGGCAGGGAGGATGAATGGAAAGAGGCTCAAAGGAGGAAGATTTCAACTCAATGAAAAAACTTTATCCAATCCAGTAGTGGATGGCCATACTCTCCTTGCATCTTAAAATGGTCACATAAGATCTGGGGTAGGCAGACCCTGCATTGGGATGGGGGGCATGTTTGGAACTTCAAGAGGCCCTTGATCTATGCATATATATGTAAATATATGTATATTTGTGTGTATATGATATATACGTGTGTGTGTGTGTGTGTGTGTGTGTGAAGAGAGAAGTTTATGCTACCCCCCGCCAAATGTACGGAACCACTAGACTCTAGTGTCTGGGGCCTCTTCCTGTCCTCCTTTTCTGCTTTCAGCTCTCGTTGTGGGACTAACCCAGCACCTGTCCCATGTCCCAAAGTCATAGGCCACTCACTCTCAGGATAAACGAGAAATCCAGGGACAAGACAGTCTCAGAAGGTCAGGGAAGCCCAGGCTTTGTCATTGCTCTGCGACTCTGGACAAACTATAGAACTTCTCTGAGCAGAGGCTCCTCCCGTTAAGGGCGAGAGGGAAGGTTCAGGAGGAGAGGAAAAGGAGGTAAAAAGTCCCTGCCTGCCCTGTAAAGGCAGGGGGACCAGAGAGCAGACAGAAGTGGCAAGAGGGGATGTTGCTGCTTTGAAGTGGTTTCCTGCTTCATAAAAGCGAAAGGCCTCGGCTGGGCTGGGTAAATATTACGTTGGCCTCTGACCTCCCACCTCCCTTGACTGCTCCCCTGGCTTCCCTTTTTTTTTTTTTTTTTTCCTCCTGAGCAACAGAGATACCTGAGGGAGAAGAGGCTACTTTCTCAACTTCAGGGTCCTCAGCAGGAGCCTTGGTCAAAGCCAGACAGGAAGACCAGGCTCCTTCCCTGTCCCCAGACATGAGAGCCCTCTTCTGAGTCAGCAAGCTCTACCTGCTCTCCGCACACGCCATGTTGGCCGGTGGTGGTGGTGGTGCATTTCCAGAGACAGTGGGGTCAGGACCTCACAGTCGCCTGATAGGACTGGCCTGCCCACCCTCACCCCAGCCACCTAGACCTTCCTGCCAAGTCCTTTGACATTCTGTGGAATGAAAACCCACACCAAATGAACACATTTCAAGTCTACCACCCCATTCTGAGGAATCCCCCAGGGTGTGGAGCCCTTCAGCTTTCTGGACCAGAGGACCCAGCTCTGAGACACTTGGGGGGAATGATGTGAATTGCATGTGTCACTGGGAGGCCACACCTGGCACCCTTGTGTAGGAGGCTTGGACGCCCCCCCGAGAAGGGTGTCAGAACAGATGGCCAGGAAGAGTCTGGTGTCAGAGTCAGGTCCTAATGCACAGGAACAAAGGGCCTTCCCTCACACTTGTCACTTTTCCCTCTTCCTGAAAGACTCCTCACCTGCCCACTGGGGCTTATCCACCATTTGCTCTCTGATCACGGGAGGGAGGCAAGAGGGAGCCGTAAGACCCTCTAGGAGAGTCAGCTCCTGCCCCTAATCTTGTACCTCAGTTTCTCCATCTGTACAGCGGGAACGAATGCTTTTCATGACTACCCAAGCACCCTCACTTCCCTTTGTTTCTGGAGCCAGGCATAGGGAGATAGTTAGGGGATTTGGAAAAATGACAATTGTTGCAAATGTGCAAAACTATTCTAAAATTTGGAGCAGGAATAAAGCCAAGCTAGGGACATTTTTCTCCTCCTCTCTCCCTCTCTCTCCCCCTCTCTGAATTTGTTTGGAACTTTCTGAGAAAGTAAGATTTTATTTAAAAGAAATCTATATGCTAAAGGTTCTTATATATAAAAATAGATAAAAGTCTCAGTGGAGACTGGAAACTGAGAGGAAAGGAAGTAGTGATCCTGGCATTGGGGCCACATGCCTGGCTCATGGGTAACACTTAACCAGTGGGGCTGGATTTTGGATTCTGAATGTGCTACCCTTAGGGTTTCAGTGGCTTTGGCTTTAAGAGTTGAGATGAATGATACTGTCATAGAACTGGTAAGTTGGCATATTTCTGGGAGTCAGCCTCCCATGGCAGGAGAAGGGGCAGATCTCATGGGCCTCTGGCTGCCTGCCTGCAATAAGGCTTGCATCTCTCCTACAGTGAGAGCGCCTCAGAGCGTGAGTATTAATGGGGCAGACTCAGCATGAAGGGCATTAGCAGGAGCTGGGTCCCAGAGCCCACGCTGGACCCTGGGCCTTAAGGATTAGATCATTGGACAGAACAGGAGGATGGCTGGTGAGGTGCATCAGCTGTCATCTCTTAGCCCAAGCAGCACCCCCCCATCCAGCTGAGGCACAAGGAGCCTTGTCCCCTTTTGGAAGCGCAGAGCACGGGAAGGCCCTGGAAGGAGAGAATCCTATGCATTGACAGCACTGCCCAAGAACCAGCTGTGGAAAATGAGTCTGACGAGGTGCCTTGATTTTTTTTTTTTTTTTTTTTTTTTTGTAAATCACTTTTGAGAAAACAACTTGAATTACAAAAGAAATGGGTGTTATATGTAGAATACCTGGAAATTGTCTCTGAGTATCTGAGAGCAGCTTTTACTCTGGCTCATATCATAGATGTGAAACCCGAGTCCAAACCAGGTGAGTAGAAGGCCCTGAGCAGTCACACAGCGAGTGGCCATTCACGGCCCTCTGTGGGCAAGGAGGTGTGTTTGCCCCAGCCTAACCCAGCACTCTTGAGCCCTTAGCCACGTTCTCTTCCAGTCTCTCAGTTCCCAGCTCTGCCCAGCGACCTCCCCCGTCTCTCTCTCTGTCTCTCTGAAGATTTTATTTATTTATTGAGAGAGAGTGAGCACACAGAGGGAGAGGGAGAAGCAAGCTCCCCACTGAGAAGGGAGCCTGATTCAGGGCTCCATCCCAGGACCCTGGGATCATGACCTGAGCCAAAGGCAGACACTTAACCGACTCAGCCACCCACGCGCCTCTCTCTCTCTCTCTCTCCCCCCCTCCCTCAGGCTTGAGCAGGCAGGCACCTCACGGTGAAGCAGTAGTCCCTGAGAACCAGTGTCTCCCCCTCTCTGCCAGTCTGCGGGCGCTAGGATACCCAGACTGCCTCTCCGTGGAGCTGCACAGTATGGTGGAGACAGGCCCCCCTCTTTTCAATTGCTCCAACCAGCTTTCCTCCATCCCCTGCAAGCCTTGCTATTTGCACAGTCAATGGCTCTGGCAAGGCCAGGCCGCCCCTCCCTCCCCGAGAGGCACTGTGGGCACTGTTTGTGTCTCGGTCTCTATGGACTCAGCATTCACCACTTGAAGAGGGTGAGACAACAATGGCCAGAGCAGCTGCCTGCCGACAGGGCTGCCGGGGAGGCTGCCGGGGAGCGGCAGGCCCTCCAGACTTTGTGCACCATGCACCTGTGAGCTTTCTCAAGCAGCCAGGGCCAATGCAGAGGGAATGAGCAGGGCAACCGGGATCCAGAGGACCTGGTCCAGGCCACCTGATTGGCTCTCTCCGCATGCCCGCAGCTTTCTTGGCCGAGCCTTCTACCAGCTGTGTAGTCCCTCAGGGCCTGGAGGAAAAAGCAGGGTCCCGGCCCCTGGGAAGCTGCCATTTTTAGCCTCAGGACAGGAAGAGGCAGGGACATTTGCCCAGGTAGAAAAAGACAGGGACGCTCCGCCAGGAGCCTGCCCCCAGGTAGAAGAAAGGTACATTACTTGCAGAGATTGAAGTTGGCGCAATATGATTTCATTTGATTGAACGTGCAATTATTGAATATGTGCTGTGTGCCAAGTGTTCTGGGAGGAAGGCATGTCCCTGTCCAGGCTCGTGACAGGCTTGCAATGTGGCAAAGGAGGCAGGGGATGCACAGAAATGATGCTTGTACAAGTTCAGTGTAAGTACTGTAGGGGGGCACAAGAGAGAGGGATTAACCAGAGCCATCTGATCAGAAGGGGACCTCCAGGGAGGGAATGAGCCCTACTGCATTTGGGGAATTTAAACAGAGGTTGGAGGATGACAGCCGGATCTCAAGAAGGGATTCCTCTGTGGAGCAGAAAGGGACAATGGGTGATGGCTGAGATCCCCACCCACTTCCAGGCCTTGTAACCTGGAGTCCCTGTTTGCTGCTCGGTAAATACAACGGAGGGAAAAGGCCCTGTTGGAAGTGAAGTGGAGTGTTGGCCCGGGCTCGTGAGAATGACCCGCAGCTGCTGGCCTTAATTTCACAGCAAACAGAGCGGGTTCTCACCCCTCCACCCCCACAACTCCCCTCCGAGCAGGGTGCCAGCAAGGCTAGGCTGGGCTAAGCCCCGGAGCCAGAATTCTCATAATCACATGAAAGTGAGCGCTCCGTCCACAAGCAGGAGCAGACCCGCGGAACGGAGTCTTGGAGTCTTGGTCAGCTCTCTGCTTACACAGCTCTAACTTCTAATCATTGTCATAAACAGGATGGAAGCAGCTGCTCACTCCAGTCTATTATCAGCTTGGTTGGAGACAGAGAAATTTAAATGACAGTACGATGCTTAGCAAAGAAACGAAAGTCGGTGTTAAAAATAAAGAAAACAAGACAGCTCATTTCATCGAAATGGAAGGGTTATTAAACAGCCCCGAATTAATCAGTGATGTGCCAGGGCTGGGAATTGAAGAGCAGCAGGGCCAGGGTAGAGAGCTGGGAGAAGGTGGGTGGGAGAGACGTCCTGGGGCAGGTAGGCACTGCCTGGTCTCTCCTCTCGGGCTGCCTGCCGGGACTGGGGGAACTGGGTGGGTCTTCAGAGGGGCAGGGGCAGCTAATTCTCTGCCCCACAGATAAGAGCGGGTAGGAGGCCCTGCGGACTTTGGTATCCCAGCCTCTCTCCTTACAAAGTCCTGCTTCTGGAATCTTTCCATCAGCTACCCGCCACGCCAGCCCTGGGGGCTGTCTCCAGCCCTGCGCCTTCCCACCAGCCAGGGCTGGGTGGGAGCCCAATGGCTTTCTGTGGGTGGCCAGAAGCTCCCCACCAGGCCTTTCCCTCTCTCCCAGGGAGTGTTCGCAAGATCTCAACTCTGAGTTGAGCTCCTGATACCCCACCCCCATTCCAAAGGGCATCCCGAGTATGACCAGGCTGTCCCTCACAGGCTGTGGGAGGGGTACGCCAATGACATAGCATATGGGGCATTCTTAGTGAGCTCTAATATCACTGCACAAATGGCAGTTTCTATTACATGGGCGGGGGGGAGGGTGTCCTGGGTCCTGAGAACACAACAGCAGAAGAAAGGTTTCCCAGAGGGCACAGAATGGGTCTGGTAGAGAAGCAGACCTGCTCACACCTTGGCGGGGCCGTGGGAGGGGAGGCCGTGGCAGGGGAGGCCGTGGCCGAGCCCATCTGCATGCACGTGTGCACCCATCCGGCTGTGCAACATGTTGGATCTTGAATCAATCATTCCGAGAGCATTTTCTCTGCTCTTTGGCCTCCACATTCTTTCTCTTCACCCCTCCCTCCCTCCTGCTTCCCTCCTGGCTGTTTACCCTTTTCCAGGCTCTTCTCTCACACCCCATTCATCATCTGGGGCCAGATTCTCACTCAGGGAGTTCTTTTCATCTCCTGGCCCAGGTTCCCCCCCCCCCCCCCATGCTGCACCAGCCTGCATTCCCCCCGCTTTCCCTCCAGCACATTCTTCTCTCCCCGTGTCAGCCTCTCTGATAACCGTGTCCTTCACTTTCCCTCCCAAGAGGGCTGGGGTCCTAGACATCGTGAGCTGATAGGATGACAAGGGTCTCAACCGAGGGGCTGATGCCGCTCCAGGGGGGTAGGGGTCCTGCAGACCGCGTGCTTGTGCATCTTGGCACCGACAAGCCCCCTCAGTGGACGGAACTCTTTCCGGATTGGCAAACCCCTCCTGGTCCACATGTGTCCCTTTTATCCAGCTCCAGAGCACTCCTCCTGCTCCGTGTGCAGGGGTGTGAACGTGCCTGTTACTTAAGAGCGGCTGCCTGGCAGCTTGGGATCTTTTCGGCAGGAGCTCAGAGTCTCAGACAAAGAGAGGAGAAGAATAGAGACTGAAGGTGGGAAGGTACAGGGTGGGGACACAGCCTGCTTAAGAAGCTTCCTCTTAAAAAGGAGTTACAACTTTTTATACAAAGGCTGGCTGTCAGTTCAGAAGAGCACAGGAGAGGAGGATCAGGCGGGGGGACTTCACCCCACATGCTGGCCAGACCTGGTATGGGACGAGTCCAGCGAATGCGGAGCTCGAGGCCAGAGACCGTCCTCAGCATGGACTCCTCCTCCTCCTCCCAAGGGCTGACTTTCCTCTTTCCTCCTTCTCTCCCTCTCTCCTGCCAAGGGCACCTGGATGAATCACCAAGAGTAGCAGAAGTGCCCTTAAATCACCGTTGAGGTCAGAGGAAGTGGGGGGTGAGTTGGAAAGCGTGGGGCCCAGGGAACTGGGGAGAAAAGCAACAAGGGACCAGGGGCACCCAGGTCCTCCTGAGAGGCCAGAGCCTCGAGAGCTTCCCCGTCCTAAGAATCTCGGTCACCTGGCTAACCAGAGCCTCCAGCCTTTGTCACCAGCGCATACTGGGCAGCCAGTTGCTGCCAAGGAGGTGATGTCCTTGTGCAGTGTTTCTCCAAAAACAGAAACAAGAGTCACTGGTGTTTATCCAAAGCAATGGAGTTTGCGGAACACTTTCCACATCCATTGTCTCGTGGATTCTCACCACAGCTCTGCGAGGTGTCCTTCCACAGCTGGGAAACCAGGGCCCCGAAAGGTTAAATAACAGGTTCAAGGTCAGCGAATTAGGAAGTGGTTAAGCGAGACCAGAGCCCAGGTCTGTCCCCAAAGCCCACAGTGTCTTCCCTCTGCCTGCTGCCTGGCCACACACACCATTTGACCCCCTTACAGAAGAGCCCTGTTCCGGAGCCTTCCGAGGGGATTCTCACCCCACCCCACTCTGCGCTTGATCACTCTTGCTGTCAGTTGGCCGTGTATTATACACATTTTGTGTGATCTTTGAACTTGTTCAATTTGTGTCTTTGGAGCTCTCTTGCCTTTTCCTGCATGAGCTCTGTCTGTGTTGTGTCCTTCACTGACAGAGCGGGTGCCCCGGCCCCATTCTTCTTCATCCTTCTGCCCACCTCATCCACCTCTCAGTGACATTTGCTCTTTCCCCAGCGGGTTCAAGATGAACCTTCCCAAACGGTTCATCCCTTCTTCATTACCTCCGTCAGTTATGGCAAATCGTTGAGCCAAGCGTGTTCACACCTCGTCTAAGGGCAGACTAGTCGCTGAGAAAAGCACATGAGCCATCCCCATGTCCGCTCTCCCCTGCTCTGAGCACAGAACTGAGTGAGAGGCATCATGCTACCCCTGAATGGGATGCCAAAGAGCACAGGGATTATTCCTGCACTCTTACCTGGGAGCCTCTAATTCGACGGAGAGATAGAACACAGTCATATAACAAGAGACCCAACAGCAACAATGCAGCATGTGCTAAAAACAACAGTTTCTGATTGATTTTGGAGGAGAGAGAGGTGATTAGGGGTGAGGATGTCCTAGAGGCTTCCTGAAGCTTTGAAGGACACACAGGGCTTGGATAAGCCAAGAAGAATGTGGAGATAGTGGCTGTGGCCATGAAATTCTGCAAGGTGTCCTGGGGACTCAGCACATGAACCAGTTTGTTGGGAGTGGAGTTGGGAGAGGGGGAAAGGGAAGCTGTAGAAAGAAGAGCCAGCTTGGGAAGAACTTGAACTTGGGTACTTGGCAGTCCAGACTTGAGTCTATCTGGGCAACAGAAGGAGTTGCCATAGGTGGATCTCATACTTGGCCATGTGCCTGGCAAATAGACAAGGAGTTTGAAGTACAGGAAATGATGCAGTATGAGGCACGCCAGGCAGGAGATCTGTGGCCAAATCTTCGCTGCGAGGGTCTGTGTCCGCAGATCGTCTCTGGGCCAGTCTTACATGTCTCAAGGAGACGACACCAGGCTTGCTGGTAAAGAGACCCACTCTTGAACTTTGGAAAGCCTGACTTTTGGAAAAGGATCGGGTTTTTTAAATGCACCTTGATCTGGCCCCAGTGGCTCCCTTCTTGCCCTGCCGCGAGGACGAAGCAACAGTGGTAGGGGAGTGCTCCTTGTCCCTGGAGCATGTCAGTGGTCAGTGACCGGCTCTAGGAGCCACCAGGGAGCAGAGAGGCAGGAGGGTCTGCACGAGAAGGAGGAAGTGCCAGGGAATGACCGGGGCCATTACAGTTTTCCTTCAAGAGAGGAAAGATGGGGCAGCTTGCAGGGAAAGGAAGTGGTGTTTAGGGCCAGGCCGTCGCCGGAGAGCTGAGGTGAATGCCTGGTGTTTTGTTTGGGTTGTTTCTTCCTCTCCTTTTCTCTCCCTTTCTCTCCCACTGCTGCGAATTGGAGCTGTGTCATTATTCTTTGAAAACATTACGGTTAATGGCAGCATAATATGCCATTATGTGGAGTAACCGTAATTTATTTAACAATTTAGTCGGGCACTTTCTACCCTGTGTCCTGCTCTCCTGCCCCATTTCAACCTCAGAGCCCCGTGGCTCTCCCGTGTTCAGTAAGGATGGAGTGAGAAGGCAGGAGATACGTCTCCGGGCTCCTTGGAAAGGTCATTTGGAATGTCTCTGAAAGGTGACTGCCAGCTAGCAGACCTCTTGCCACAAAACAGCCCCAGAATCCACCTTGTAACAGATATCTCAACCCACACCTCCCCACACATCCCAGCCCTGCTTCATTACCAAAATAAAATGGGAGCCTCAGGTTTTGACCTTTAAAATAAAGTACTTGCCAGATCTTCCTTAACATTCTACTGAGTTTTCCCAGACCAGTGATAAGAGGGTTTGGTTGAAAAATAACATCTAAATATGTAGGCAGTGTGGCATAGTGGGGAAAACATGGCCATCAGAAGGTCCTCCTTCCTAGCCGAATGACACTGGTCTGGTGATTCAGCCTTGCTGAGATTCGGGTTTTTCATCAGTGAAATGGGGAGAAGAATACCCATCTTGCAAGATAATCACAAAACTCCAGTGCGTATGCAAAGGATCCAGCACAGTGTGCCACGTAGCGAGGGGTTAATAAATAATATAATAACAGTAGCTCTTCTTTATTGTTTTGTGTTATAGGAAACAAATAGCAGTGGCTATTTTATGCTACCCATGGCCCCTGGGGTACGAAGGCTCCTAGCATGAATCTGGCTCGGCTTAGCAAAGCCATATCCCCACGTTGATGCCTAGCCTGCCTTTGGAAGGAGCCTGGGAATTTCTTTTTCTGTCCTTTCATCCCAGAATGCCTACCAGAAGAGTAACCCCACTTCTAGGATGGTTGAAGCAGGGGCCAGCTCAGAGTCAGGGGAGAAGCGGAGCGACCTTTCAAGGCCCCACGCAGTGCAGAGGGCAGGCTTGCTCCCAGGGCCGGATGCTCAGAGTCCCGCTAACTTGCCGAAATTCTTTCTGCCCCAGGGGTGGGGTGGCCATGGCAAGTCATGCTCCTCCCTGGCCATCCCCCAGAGGGGGTTGAAGAGGGCAGAGCCCACGGAAGGGGGGGGAGGGGTGGCGAGGCAGGCAGCTGCTTGAAATTGATTGCTCTTGTAGTTTAGTTTAGACCATGGGCTTCTCAGCGCTGCCCGGGTGGCGACCTTTAGATAATAAAGGGAATTCTGGGAGATTTCTGACAGGCCCATGACATATGGGGCAGGTCTGCAGGGTCAGGCGGTGTATCTCCCTGCTCCTGGCCCCAGGGTAATGAATCTTGTTTTGACTTTGCAAAGCCAGCCCCGGCACTGCCCCAGAAAGGAGCCGAGCCCCCTCCCCTCCACCGGCCCTCAAGTGCGTGTGTGTCTTTGGAACCCTTCATAATTCAGGGAGACACCTCCAAGCTTTTACAGCCTGTAGGGGGAGAGGACAAACACCGCAGGCTCTGCTAAGGCCCTGGGAGAGCTGGTGTGGTTTCCAGGGCCCCATCAGAGCCCACGGGGAGAGCTGGGAACAAAAGCAACAGAAACCCCTCGCCTGGTGTAAAAACAGGCAGTGGTCCCGTAACAGGACTGGGAAAGGAGCTGGGGTGGGTTGGAGGGAGTCACAGAATATCCCATAGGGTTCTGGGGGTCTGCAGGTGACACCCCTACTCCTCTGGGCAGGTGCAGCAGAGAGAACGGGAACCCGTCTGCAGGAAAAGCCCCACGAGTGAGAGATGGCAAATACCATCTCTGACCCCACTGGGGACGAAGCGGTGAAAGGCAGTGCGCGGTTGAGGTCTCTGGGCCTCTGTTTGGTGCTGGGTGAAATAGGAGGTGTGTTTGCTGCCGTCAGTTCCCACGGAGACGTGGAGATTGACATCTCTAATGCCTCGCCCGTGTTGGCAGATGCAAACACGCGTGCTTGTACGGGCCTGTCTACACAACCCTCCCCCCGCCAGCCAAGATGGTAGAGTAGGTTGTTCCCCCCGCACCCCCCCACCCCTGCTCTGGGGACTGCAACAACAAAAACGTGTTGTCTCAGTTCTGGAGGCTACAGGTCGTGCGGCTGGCAGCTCCTTGCAAGGGCCAGGAGGGGAGGGTCTGCGCCAGGCTTTCTCCTAGGCCCGTGGAGGGCCGTCTTCTTTCTCTCTGTGTCTCTCCACCTGATCTCCTTCCTGTACCTCTGTGTCCAAATTTCCCCCTTTCTATAAGGACACCAGTCATTTGGATTAGGGCCCAACCTAATGACCTCATTTAATTACCTCTATAAAGTCACTGTTCTCCAAATAACAGTCATATTCTGAGGCACTGGGGGTTAGGACTTCAACACACGAATTCGGGGGGTTCATGACTGAACTCCGAGCGCCGGGACCCAGCCTCTGTACTTTGCCCTGTCGCCCTGCCTCTGCCCACTGTGCCTTCTGAGAGGTTACGTCATCACATGGGATCTGGAGCAGAGAAGCGCACACAGCTCTGGTCACCCAGACCCTCACTGCCTCACCGCCTGGAATATGGGGTCCTCTCTCACTGCCGGTCGGGACTCTTAGGGCCACCCCACATTGCCTTCTCTTACTCTTGATGCTTGGCCGCTGGCTCTGGCCCACCCAGGTGTGACAGGAATCCCAGGGACAGACTGCTGGGGCATCTCCCTGCTCACAGTGAAAGCCGGTGGCTGGGTAGAAACTGTCACCAGAAGCTGTCCCGACCGACACACACTGGAGCACCACCCTATCATCCAGTATCATGGATCCCACTTCCTCAGGGTCGGATGCCAAGAGGGCAGGTAGGCAGAGGCCCGTTTGCCCCCTCTGGCTCCCCTCACCTTCTTCCTCTCGCTCCGGGGTGAGACGTAGTCTCTTAGCTTCACATAACAGCACAGAGTCTGGGGGAAAAAAATGACATTCGATTAATGAAGCAAACGCAGCTGGTATAGCAGTGACATCTAAATTGTTCCTTTGGTCCCTTTATTTTCTGTAGGAAATTCTCCCTCTCCCTACAACCCCCCCTCCTTTTCCCTTTAAATTGCGTGCATAAAATACGCTAATAACAATCTTCGGTGTCTGTGCATGAGTGACAGCTGAAATAAGAAAAAGACTAATCGTACCTCCTGCAGCCCTGTCACATGGAGATTAAATGAGCCTCCCTCCTGCCCCTCTGTGCTCACCGCCCCCTCCCCCACTCTCTCCTCTTGCTCCTGGTCTCCCTCCTCAATGAGAATATGGGCATTTGAATAATAATATTATAGACGCCATCAGGGTGACAGTGGGGAAAAAATCAGCTCAAACCCATGATTATTCCTTCAATCTAATAATTATTTAAATACCAGATAACTCCTTTCACTCTAATTGAGGCCTTTCAGCTGTCGGCATTACCCGGGGCCTTTGCGTTCGCCCTCTCGCTCACCTTGTGCTGCCCAACGTGCCTGGACTACCTCCGAGGTCCGTGTTAGACAGAGTGACACTTGGCGTGTTTGCATATACGACTGCACAGATGACATTATGACAGGTCCTTCAGGATCGTGCCGCCCACAGGGGACAAGCCAGGGCCCCAGAATCGCACATGTAGACGTTTTATCCTCGTAGACTTTAATTCATAGAAATCTTAAACCCAAAGGAGCCTTCTGAGGTCATTGGGACCCATCCCTTGCCTCTGGGTAAACGTCTTCCTAGACAGCTGTTGGGAAAATTCACCGTTAGAAAAGCCCATAGTCTCCTTGGCATGAAGCCCAGGAATCCTCTCTAGACAGGATGTCCCCCTTCATATCTAACTTTAGTCTCTCCTGCTGCAGTTCTAACTCTTTGGGGGAAGAGGCTTCCTGCCGCTTAGACTACATCTGACCTATCTGTGAGGTTGTCTGCAGCCCAGAGGGATGTGGCATGGGACAGCACAGCCCCCAAGTCACAGTGTGGGTGCCATTCCAGCATGTCACAACGGCTGCAGCTTTGAGTAGGTCAGAGGAGGTCGTTCTCCCGACAGAGAAAGGAGCCATTGACAGTGGCTCTTTCGTCCCCCTCAGTCCCTAGTCCCTCTCCTCCTTGAGTCTGCCCTGCGAACTCACTCCCTGCCCAGGCCTGGCGGCAGGCTCACTTCTGCCCATCAGGGGACTGCCACCATCAAAGGCACCTTCTTTCCCTCAAATAGGGCAGTCTCGAGGTGGAACATAACTGACTCCCAGGACCCTTTCACCTACAGCAGAGGAAGCACGAGGCTTTTTGTCACAAGGTCTAGCCTGTCCGTGACTCATTTGGGGTCACATTGGACAATTTTTTCTTTCCATGATCTGTGGTTTCTTATAGAAAGAAGGAAGGAAAGAAGGAAGGAAGGAAAGGAGGGAGGAAGGGAGGAAGGAAGGAAGGAAGGAAGGAAGGAAGGAAGGAAGGAAGGAAGGAAGGAAGGAAGAAGGAAGGATGGTATCCCGATTCTAACTCCTCTTCCTATTGGCTCCTTTTGCTATAATGGAGACCAAGTGAAAGCATAGAGGTCATAGAGGTCTGCGTCACCCAGATCTCCTGGGAAAAGGCACCAGAGCAGGTAGGCGGGGAGGAGAGAGTCCTGCCCTGAGCTGAACTGGGAGTGCCTGATTGTCATTTCCTCCCTGCTTTGCCTCCGACACCTACAGCAGCTGATCTGGAAGGTATTAGATGCTTCCACTGGCTGTCCCCAACGTCTGCCTCCTGAGTCCTGATCGGGGAGACAGTGTCATCAAGCCCTCCAGATAAAATATTTAGTGATACTTGCTTCCCAAAGAGGCAAGTGTGACCTCTCCTTGGTATGCGGCATGCTCTGAGTAACATGTCTCCAGAGGGTCGGCTGATAGGGCGAGTGTCCTGGAGCAGCATGTCCTGAATTGGACTGGGGGTGGGGAGAAGAGAGAATAGGCAAGTTTTTGGCTCTTGAGAATGCATCTGACAAACTGACTTCACAAACAGCCACAGAGAGAGAAATGACGGAAAGAAGGAGGCATCATTAAGGGAAAACTCCCCAGGTTGACATTAGACAGTTGGTATTAGGACGAAATGCTGGGTATACAAAGTCATAGGCACATGTTTGCTGGCTTCTACCAAACCGAGGCTGGAGAATTCATTTTAAGACAGATCATGGAATGGCGGAGTTCATGAAGAGCTGGAAATATTGACAAATAAATTATTAATAATAAAGGCTAATGTCTCTGGAACGTTTCAAATGGACATCATTCTAAGTGCGTTATATGCATTAACTGACTTCATGGTCATAATCCTATGAGATAGATACTACTACTAATCCCATTTTAGATAGATAGGGACAGAGCACCACAGAGTGGCTACGTACCTTGACCAAGTTTACACAGCTGTCGGCTCTGTTTGAATCCAAGCAGCTAAGTTCAGAGCTCATGCATTTAACCATTAGAGCACACTGTCTCTCACCAGAGGCACAAATGTTCTCTTTCCTCTGAACTCAGATAGGAGACCTGATCCTTGCCAGCGGGCCCCGCCTTGGAATGGCTACTTGGTAATATCAGCCTTGGCATGGAGAGACGGAGGCTCCCAACTTGGCTGTTAAGTCCGTTGTCCTTGGGAAAGCCACATTCCCAAAGTGGACCGTGAGCCTCCCTTGCCAGCCCTGCACTGCAGACCATGCCTCCTCTTGACTCCTGTGCACCAGTACCTGCTGCTTTAAGATCAGAAGGTCCCAGGAGCTGTCAGTCCCAGAATAGATGCTGATAAAGGAATGAGAGGGAAACAGCCCACTGTAGTGGTCTGTTGAGAACTCCTGGCCCAACCAGCCTTACCAGGTAGCGTGGAAGGACCTCAGTCTCAATGGCAAACTCTAGAAGCTAAAGGAAACAAGCCTCAAGGTTATCACTTCATCTGAAAGAAGAAATCGTACAAACTGGTTAATTCAAGCACTCTTTATTTTAAGATCAAGAAATAGGCTCAGGAAGATGCTAGACCAGTTTAAAGCCATAGTACTCATGGGGGACACAGGCAGGATTTGAATCCTGGGTTCCCGAGGCCCCCCCACTCTTCCTCCTGCCCTAAGACTTCATAGCTATCACGCCATTTTCCCATTCATAGTTTACCTCCCAGCGTTCTGTACTTCTACCAGCTTCCCTGCTGGCTGCTGAGAGGCTATGTTGGGACTTGTGCAGTAGTATGATAGAGAAGATGGCCTTGGATCTATTCCCTTTCCCCTGACACAGGCTTCCCAGATTGAGCGCCTTCACTGGGTCAGGGAGAGCTGGGCCTCAAGGTCTAACCACAATGTTTATTCCCATGGAAAGGAAGACAATGAGCGAAAATGGAGCTCAGGAGCTCTGGCAGGATTCCTGAAGTGCAGTCTCCTGGGGAGGCTTCAGTGATGATAATAACAGTTGGCATAAGTTGAGCACTCACTGTGTGCCAGGCGCCACGCTGAGAGGTTCCCCACGTCATCTCATTCGCTCTTGTGACAACCTTGAGAGGTACCTTCTGTCGTTGCCCTCATTCTGCCAGAAAGGGAGATGAGACTTGGCTTGCCCCAGAGCCCAACTTGTCCCCAGATTGTGCCTAACAAAAGCCACTCACTTTTCAAACTGTGCCTCAGGAGGAGAGTGAGCTGGGGGGCCGGGGGGGGGGGGGGTGGTGAGATGGTTGATCTTAACCTCACACCGTGTGCTTTGTTGTTATCTCTGCTACCAGAACCTTCTTCCTCCAGCCACGGGCTAAACATGTATGTTGTACGCATGTTGTGAGAAGGCAGGAGTGTAACATTCCCACCAGCTCAGTGCTGGGGTGTCTGAGAGCACACTTTCTCAACGGCCAAACCCCACGTGTGGGGTGGTGACACTTTCGCGGCCTCCCTCACAGCCCCTTGTGGGACACCCTGCCCTCCGCCGGGCCAGAGGAGCTTTCCTACCCAGAGACAGGGACATGCCCAGAATGGTCTCTGGTCGTTCCCAGTCCAGCTGCAGAATGGGAGGATTCTGTTATTTCCTTTCCACAGCTCCTCTTGAGGAATTCACGTCCTGCTACCGGCCCCAGGACGTCACTAAAAATAACCTCTGGTTTCCAAACCGAAAGCCCTGTCTGTCGGGAGACTTTGCTGGTGCGCGCGTGGGGCCGGAAGGGCTGTGTCGGAGCCGCTGAGGTCAGCCTGGGCCTCATGCCGCTGGTGCCTTCCTCTTTCCAAGGAAGCCTGGGGCCTCATGAGTCAGCCCAGAACACCCCAGTGGAGCCTGGTTGGAGGAGGGTGGTCAGGTGGGGCCTCGCTCTGGCACCATGGTGGCTGTCAGGCCTTGAGGAGGAGCGTTTCTAAAGACACAGAGCAAAAACTGCGGATTTCCAAGGTGGCGCCTGTTCTAATTCTAACCCATTCCAGCCAGATTTGGGGGGGGGGGGCGCACGGGGGCGGGGGCGGAGTTGAAAGAGACACGACTCTTCTAAGCCGCCTTGGAGCAAATTCTCCATCCTTGGTTTGGTTGTTTCCATTCCTGCCCAGAGTTCTGTCTGGACTTGTCTGAGAAGGTTGCCGGATAGTCTGTCCAGCTGGAGAGCAGATTTCTCTGCCAGACAGCTCGCTGCCTCGCCACTGTCCCTGTCCCTGACAGTCAGGGGCAGTGCTCTTAGAGATGGGACAAGCTCTACTCTCCCATCCTCTCTGCCCAGGAGTCTGGAAGCTCTCCACAGGAGCCCCACCTTGCCCTTCTGGGCAGCTTCCTTAGAATACAGAAAAGCTTTAGGGCCTGGGGGTCGGAGGGACAGGAGAGTGACTGGACTTCAAGCAGGACAGGCTGAGGCCTGGCATGGACTTCACGCATCCTTAAACAGTCACGGGGCCCCAGCAGGGGCTGGAATGAGACTGATCATAGACTCACCTCCCTTTGCTCCTCTCCCCGTTCTCGAAACCCAGAACTCTTGCCCAGGTGGCTCAAGCTGGACTCAGGTAGCCAGTTCCCCTCAGCAAAGAGGCTGGCTCCTCCCGGGCTTCACCTGTAGAGCGGCCAAAGTGGGAGCACCTTCGGCTCACCAGAGAGGCAGTGGCTGCCATCCCCCTGTCCCAGAGTGGGGTGGGGGGAGTGTCCACGCTTCTCCTTGGGGCTGTTCAGGCCCCTGAATGGCACACGTGAGAACCCCAGTCCTATCAGTCTCCCCATATTTCACTTTTTTAACAAGTTTCAACAGCTAACACTCAGGGCCTCTCCTTTCTGGAGACGACGAGGCTGAGGAGCAGTGGGGGGCACTGTTTTTCAGGATGAACAGCCCTTCTCCTTCCCTGTGGAGGGCAGAGCATGAAAAAGCGCTGAAATGCAGCAGTGTGAGGGGCTGGGTAGTCTGGAATAAGAAGGAATTTTATTGGCGACATCAGGCTCTGGGAGTAGTTGTCCTAGAGAGCCTGGAAGAGGGCCTTCTAAATAAGCTTTTCAAAAACAGGAGAGATTTCCACTCGACCGGGAGAGGACAGACGTGACATCTGGGTAGGGAAGACCGGCTTTAGTGCCGACACTCAGATCGACTGGCTGGGTGAACTTAAACAGTCTTTTAACCTCTCCAAGAGATAAAAACGACGTCTTAAGAAGACAAAAATAGAGATGCTTTGTAAAGTAAAAAAAAAAAGTATTTTACAGCGTAGAGGCTGGAGACCAAAATAGATAACAGGATTCCCTGAACATCCCAAAGAGGGGGAGAGTATATTAAAAATAGAAAAACCAAAATACAGAAGGAAGAGACTCAGAGCTAGCCGGGATTGGGACCCTGGGTCAAGCCATCCTATTCCCTCTTCCCAGGATTTATTTTTTCCATCTGACCACTCTGCCTTGTGTTTTCCAGAACCATGTGAGGGCCAGCCCAGGAAGGTGGAGTAGATGAGAACTCCGAGGATCTGTGTCCTCCTCCCCTCCACCCCACTCAGAATGGAAGAGAGGAGGCCCTGGCCACGCGCTGCAGAGGTTGACAGCTGGTCTGTGGTCCTGCTCTCCATGGTCTGGGTGCTGCTGGCTCCCGGGGCGGCCGGCATGCCTCAGTTCAGCACCTTCCACTCGGAGAACCGGGACTGGACCTTCAACCACCTGACCGTGCACCGAGGCACGGGGGCAGTATACGTGGGGGCCATCAATCGGGTGTACAAGCTGACGGGCAACCTGACCATCCAGGTGGCTCACAAGACGGGGCCGGAAGAGGACAACAAGTCCTGTTACCCCCCGCTCATCGTGCAGCCCTGCGGCGAGGTGCTGACCCTCACCAACAACGTCAACAAGCTGCTCATCATCGACTACTCGGAGAACCGCCTGCTGGCCTGCGGGAGCCTCTACCAGGGGGTGTGCAAGCTGCTGCGGCTGGACGACTTGTTCATCCTGGTGGAGCCGTCACACAAGAAGGAGCACTACCTGTCCAGCGTCAACAAGACCGGCACGATGTACGGCGTGATCGTGCGCTCGGACGGCGAGGACGGCAAGCTGTTCATCGGCACTGCCGTGGACGGCAAGCAGGATTACTTCCCGACCCTGTCCAGCCGGAAGCTGCCCCGCGACCCCGAGTCCTCCGCCATGCTCGACTACGAGCTGCACAGCGACTTCGTCTCCTCCCTCATCAAGATCCCCTCCGACACCCTGGCCCTGGTCGCCCACTTCGACATCTTCTACATCTACGGCTTCGCCAGCGGGGGCTTCGTCTACTTCCTGACGGTGCAGCCCGAGACCCCCGAGGGCGTGGCCATCAACTCGGCGGGGGACCTGTTCTACACGTCCCGCATCGTTCGCCTCTGCAAGGACGATCCCAAGTTCCACTCCTACGTGTCCTTGCCCTTCGGCTGCACTCGGGCTGGCGTGGAGTACCGCCTCCTGCAGGCCGCTTACCTCGCCAAACCCGGGGACTCCCTGGCCCAGGCCTTCAATATCAGCGGCCAGGATGATGTGCTCTTTGCTCTCTTCTCCAAAGGGCAGAAGCAGTACCACCACCCGCCAGACGACTCTGCCCTCTGTGCCTTCCCCATTCGGGCCATCAACCTGCAGATCAAGGAGCGCCTGCAGTCCTGCTACCAGGGGGAGGGCAACCTGGAGCTCAACTGGCTCCTGGGGAAGGACGTCCAGTGCACCAAGGCGGTAAGGAGGCGCTCCCCTCCCCCTCCCCCTGATCCCTCCCTCCCGCAGTCCGTTTTCCGGCGGGTGACCCGGTGCGCACCCTGTTCACCGGGCCACCCACGGCCTCAAAAGACAGGGGTTTTCAGGTTCACGTTATCTGGTTAGAACCAGGAACACAGAGCCTGACCTAGCCCCGACAGTTGGAGTGTGTGTGTTGATCCAGCGAGTTGTTCCAAAAATGCACCACACCAGGCCCTGGTGTAGGCCTGGCCGGCTTCTGAAGCCACCGAGCCAGCGAAGTGCCCTGGCTTCGTGGAGCTTTCATGAGTGAGGGGTGATAAATAAATACCTCAGAGGTGTAGTCTGTCAGATGGCAATAATTACTGTAGAGAAAAATGAAGCAGGGAAGAGGGAGGGGCAGTACCCAAGAAGATTGATTCATTGAAAAAGTGGCATTTGAGCAAAGACTGAGGAAGGTAAGGAAGTGAGTCATGTTGATATCTGGGGAAAACATTCCGGAGAGGCAGCAGCAAGTGCAAAGAATTCAGGGCATGCCTGGTGTGTGTGAAGAGGTAGGGAGGCCGCTGCAGTAAGGGATGAGGCCGGGCAATGATGACAGGGACCAGATAGTGCACATGGAGGGCTTTGTAGGCCACTGGGAAGCCAAGTGCAGGAGTCGCATAGTCAGGGGGATGTGTAAGTCGGAGGAGAGGGAAGGGAGTCAAGCTTGACTGGTAGATTGAAAACTAGGGAAGAAGAATCCAGAGTCTGGGCAAAGGGAAAAGAGGAGAGGAAGGGAAGCTCGGGATCCAGACCTGAGGACAGCAGATACAAGAACATCAGTGGCGAGCACTGTCCTGACAGAGGGTCAAGATGCTGCCATCTAAGTGGTCACCACAATCTATACATCCACCCATCTGTCCATCCATCATCCATCCGTCCATCATCCATCCGTCCATCATCCATCCATCTATCCATTCATCCCTCCCTCTATCCATCCATCACCCATCCATTCACCCACCCATCCATCCATTTAACAAGAGAGTATTGAAGATGTTCCGAGTGCTTAGCACTGTCCCGGGCACTGGGGATGCACATATAAAAAAGATGTAATAACTACTCTCACATGTCTCATAATCTAGTGGGAAAGAGAGAGAAAGGGAGAGGGAAAGAGAGGGAGATACTGGCAATGTAATACAGTGGCTAGGAGTTTGGGCCTCAGAGACAAAGATCGCAGTCCAGATACTATCTGTGCCACTTCCTGGCTTCAAAAGTAATTTAATGTCTCTACATTATCATCTGTGAGATGGGGATCATAATGCTTACCTCATGGGATGATCAGATAAGATAATACGTGGCACAGATTAGCACTGTGTTAGGTTTACCATTATTAGTTAACTATCGGGATGTGTGACAAGTGCTAAGATAGATTTCTGTGCAAAGTGTTGTAGCCTGTGGATTTGCAGCCTGGGGAAAAATCTGAGACCAAGGGGCCTGTATGGCCTTTTGTGTACCCTAAATTGAGGGTGCCTGCTATTGGAAGCAAAAACCACATCTTAAAGCAAGAAAACGTGTCATGCCTCATCTGTGCTTCTGTTCCCGCCATCATTTGCTTGGTATGATAGGATAGTGGTTAAGACAATAGACTTTGAAGTCCAGTGGATTTGTACTTAAAATCAGTTCTACCACTTAAAACTGTATGACTCTGGGCAAGCTATGTATTTGGTCTGAGCTGTAATTTTTCATCTTTAAAATAGAGATGATACTATCCTCTTTTTATGACTGTTATGGAGATCAAATAGAAAATGTATATGAAGTGCTTAGCACCATACTTGACACATAATAAGCATTCAATAAATGGAAGCTATAATTGTTAATATTAATCACAATAACAGAACCAGTTATTTGCTCTTATTTCACTTTTATTTTTTTTAATTAATTTATTTATTTTAGAGAGACAGAGAGAGAGAGAGCACATGGGCCAGAGGGGCAGAGGGAGGGGGAGAGAGAATCTCAAGCAGACTCCCACCTGAGCGTGGAGCCCAATAAGGGGCTCGATCTCACAACCCTGAGATCAGGGCCCTGAGATCACAACCTGAGCCAAAACCAAGAGTCAGATGCTTAACCGACTGTACCACCTAGGCACCCATATTATTTCACTTTTATTAAATGAGGAGGCTGAACTAGATAATCTCCAAAGTTCTTTACAGCACTGATATTCTATACCTTATGGTCCCTAACCAGTCAGGAGAGGTGGAGAGGAAATGCAAGGGTTAACCCCCTTCCACAGTCCTGCCTGGTTCCCATTGCCCAGAGGGGGCCTTGTCAGGAGGAAACTGCTGATTCCTGCCTGCTTCTGAGCCAGAGGGAAGAGGAAGCCTACACCCTTCTCTGGCTCCAGTGGCTTGCAGAGAGACAAGCCTGGGCTAGTGACCAAAGAGCAACAAAGGCACTGGGAGAGAGGTGACAGTAGGTGGGACCAGGACCTCAGAGAACAGCCCCTTCTCAGTCCCCCTGTCCCACCCCTGAGAGTCACACTCATCTGGTGCAACCTTTACAGCAGGGTGGGCAAGGAAGCTGGAATAGGAGTTGCTGCTTAAAGTCTTTATAATCTAAGGAGTCCCAGACCTGGGGATCCAGAAACATTTGGTGGCCTTGGAGAGGGTTAGGGGTGGGTGAGCGAAGCTGTGGTCCCAGGGCTTAATTTTAACATAATCTCTGGACTGGCGTGGAGCTCTCAGATGAAGGACTTGAGCTTTGCACCCAGAAAAGGGATGAGGAAGAGGACTATCACTCACTGAATGGAAGCTCTGTACTAAAGACTAAGCTGGCCAATTTAAGTGGTATCTTATTTGAGCCTTGGTATAACCCTATGAACCAAAGAGGATCATCCCTATTTGGCAGATGGAAAAACAAAGACTCACAAAGATGAAGTAAATTACTTAAATCTACACAACTCTGATGACAAAGCAGGGATTTGAGTTCAGCTCAGCCCATTATGACTTCTGAGTCCAAGCTCTTTCTGTTTAGCCTTGCTGCTGCTAAGGAAAACCATACATCAAGCTCTCACCATTTGAGCAAAAATAAAGGGGCATCAGCTATTTAGAAACACCTGACAATTTAGAGAAATGAGAAAGAAATGCCAGTCAACTCCAGGGGCTGAGATTCTGGAAAAAAAACATTTCCCTTACAGTTCTGGAGATTTTAGAATCAGGAGGAATGTAGAGAAATCCATAATCACTGGCAGGTTTTTTTGCTTTTGTCATCATTTCTCAGAATTTGGCTTGGACTATGCCTATGCCCAGATTTTGCAGCCTTACCAGCCCCTGGAGAAAGTGGGAAAGAAACTGAAGCCCTGAATCAAGGACTTTCAGAGCTAAAGAAAGCTTGACCATCACCTTGTCCAATCCTTTCACTTTACGGAGGCTCAGAGAGGGTCTGTGGTATACCAAGGTCACATGGCTGGATAGTGGTAGCAACAGGACTACAATTTAGATTTCTTGAGTCTTACCAGGGTACCTGCTGCATACAGTGTAGCGATAAGAAAGAGAAGTAGAAAATGTAAAACGTGGTAACTGATTCCTCTGACCTGCCTTTCTTGGGAGCTAGAAATTTCCATCACTGGGTCTAGTGATGTGCTAGTAAATATTACAGTTGGTTATGTGCAGAGAGTGGGGGTGGAGTGGGGACACTTGATTTGAAGCATTTGCCAATTTCCAAGGTGTAAATACTCCCACCGTGGCCACATTCAAGCCACCAATGTGATGCCACTGAATGCAGACAGGTGTACAGTCATCCCTCATGAGCTGTCCAGCATGCCACTGCTTCACTCCCTTCTTGAGGAGCTTATCTCTTCTGCTGTGTCTCCCTATTATCTAGTTGTTCAAGGTCATCCTTAACCTGAATGTTAGTCCCTTTGCTAAAGAACGCATACATTTACACAGACACACACACACACACACAGGCACACCATACACTCTCACACACACAAGGGCAGCTCCACCTTTCCCACCAGTATCAGGGGCAGCAAAACGCCAAGGACTCACAAGATCCGAGTCTCTATTCCCTTTGGATCTAGGAAGGGAACAGAAGGGAAGTCCCTGGGTTAGCCATCACATGCCCTAGCTCATAAATCATTTCTTCCAAGGAAATTAGCTGTCAGTGAGTGATGCACCAGCCTGTTCTTCCCCGGTGAGGGTGAGAGGAGGAAGTGGAAGGGAACAGTTTGCAGGTTTCTCCCTCATGCTTTCTGTGTTTCCCACAATAATCATTTCCTTCCTTCTCTGGGCTGCCTTCTCAGACCCAGGAGGAACAGCTATCACGGAACTCTGGGTTCCTTCTGGCCCAGAGTCTACAGCCTCTGCCCACAGCATTCCTGGTTGTACAGTCAGCTGGGGTGTCTCAGGGGACCCATCACGACCCAGTCCCATCATCTGTTGCACCAGATGAGTGTTTTGCAGGCAAAACAAGCCCCTCAGCAGCCCCTGTCCTCAGGAAGCATGCAGTCTTCTTCTTGTTCTTCTTGTTCTTGTTCTTCATGTTCTTGTTCTTCTTGTTCTTGTTCTTGTTCTTCTTCTTGTTCTTCTTGTTCTTGTTCTTCTTCTTCTTCTTGTTCTTCTTCTTGTTCTTCTTCTTGTTCTTCTTCTTGTTCTTGTTCTTGTTCTTCTTGTTCTTCTTCTTCTTCTTCTTCTAACTAAGTGAGATCTTAGAAATAATCCATTTACTATCCCCTTTAACAAGCCCAAGAGAGGATATTACTGTTCTTGGTTTACACAGCCACTTAGCAGTTGAGCAGAGGCCAGAATTCAGGTCTTCCTACTTTGGGGTAAGCGAATTTTTCATTGGCTCAGGGTGGTTTTCTTTCCAGGGTGCCCCAGTGTTTCCTGAAAGAGACTCTTTATCTAGGCACACCACCAGACCCTTCAAAAGCCCGGTAACAGGAAGGCTATCACCTCCAGCATTCTCTTGTGTTTTTCTCTGTGAACCTGGCTGAAGACCTATAGTATACAATAGTGGAAACCATTGTATGACTTAACAAAGCTCTGAGGAATGGATTCTTCCGTTTGCTCTTCAATAATTTTCCCAGAAAAGTGGTCAAGCAGTATGACAAATGAAGAAACTGAGATTTATGCCGGTGAAGTAAGTTTTCCAAAGTATGAGGGCCTGTCCCGTATTATGATGATCCTTTTCAATCTATCCCCGGTATAGGATCTGGTGAATAATGGGATGGCTTACAATTCCTTATGCCCAAAGGGAGACCTGGCAGCCCAAGACACAAATCCTCTCCAGCTGATGGAAATCCTGTGATGACACTTCCAGACAGAATCTCCCCTGTCTAAATAGAAGCATGCCTACAGAAGGGTTTGGTCCCCAGGGACATTAAAATGACCAGAAAATGAGTGCAAGCAATCAGCTTTCCAGATGACCCCTGATCCCTTGGCAGAAGAGTGGATGAGTGGCTGTGGGTTAGGGTGAGGAAGGCTGCAGACCCCTCTATCTAGTTTCACAGGAGCCAGAGTGGGATTTGTGAGTCCCTTGGTGAGATGTTTTTGTTTGAGGCATGTGTTAGGTTCCTGAACCCCACGTGTGTACCTCTGGGAGGCCTTGTGCCCTCGAGTTGACGGTTGGGTGGGGGCTAGTGTAAGGAGACTCTGCCCGACTTCTGCTGTCATTTACCCCAATCCCCTCCCTTCCCTCCAGCCGGTCCCCATCGACGACAACTTCTGTGGACTGGACATCAACCAGCCACTGGGAGGCTCGACTCCAGTGGAGGGCCTGACCCTGTATACCACCAGCCGGGACCGCATGACCTCCGTGGCCTCCTACGTTTACAATGGCTACAGCGTGGTTTTTGTGGGGACGAAGAGCGGCAAGCTGAAAAAGGTAAGAGTCCATGAGCCCAGACACCCGGTGCTGTTCAGCTGTTGGCGGAGATATAATACAGGCAACTCTTCCTTTTCTTGAAGGGGGTTAGAATCGGGGAGTAGGTAGGGGTTCATTTTGTGGCTTATCTTCTAGCTGCTTCCTCCAGTCGTTAGTCAGCGAGTGTCTAGGGAAGGCAAGCATATTTCAGTATTGCCCAAACTTCACGGAATTAGACAGGCACCTCCCTCTGAGGGCAGGAAAAAAGAATCACCCTTTATCTGCAAACCAAGTAGAATTGATGCTTTGACTATCTGCGTTATGAATCACCCACATCACAAATCCCTCGCCACGTTCATAGAATTGATGGCACTGGTCAGAAGTCTTTGTTGCGTCCAAAGCAGCTGGTCAGAGCAGGTGACTGGGCCCAATTCGAAGAATCCAAGCGTATGGTGCCTGAGTGAGAAACTGCCCTCCTGCCTTGCCTCGTCCTGCAATCACAGACTCTTTCCTGACCTTCTGCTCCCCCCCCTCAAGACTTGAGCTGCCAGGAGGAAGTCAATATCTCATCTCATGCCTGCCCTGGGCACCTCGGGAGGGCACTGGCTGGGGCCGGCAGTTCAGAGGGCCTCTGGTGCAGCGGGCTGAAGCCAGCAGCTTGTACCTGCTTATCTAGAGCTCAGGGTGCAGAGACAAGCGCAGTCCGGTTCATTATGTGGGATTACAGCAGCCTCATTCTTTCCGGTCCCAGCTAATCCCCTTTTCCCAAGCTTACCCTTCTGCCACCTTTCCCCTGTCCCGCCACCTGTGGATCGAGGCCCATGCAAGACCTCAGCGCATCTCACCCTTTGATGTTGACAGCACCCCGGGCAGCTCTTTCCCTCAAATCCATTTAGAGCCCAGGGAGAGATGTCTTTCGGGAATGTGGAGGGAGGGGGTGGCAGGGAGGGAGCCTGAGGAAGAATTTGCATGTTCTGCTTGTTCTGAGTTGCGGCCAGAGGAGGTGAGAAACACTGGTCTAGGTTTGTGCGGAGGTGCTGAACTGTCCGGACTGCTTTTGGTTCTCTTGATGCTAAGGCCCTTTAACCCTTTTCTCGCTCTGTGGAGAGGTTGCTACTTGTTGCCATCCTGTGCCCCTATTCTGCCTGGGACCGAGGACCTTGGCCTGGCCTTTAGGCCCATGGAAGAGAGTATGGATGTGGTTCCTGCGTTTGCCTTTCCAGAACTCGGGGGAGGGGGAGTTGCCTTGGGAGATTCTACCAAGATTTAAAAGTGGCATATTCCACTGGGCCAGTGTGGAATTCAGCGTGGACCCCTGCGGCTGGCTACTTCCCTGCTTGTATAGACAGGTAGACAGCACCTTGCGTAGGGGCACTGGGGCAAGGAGCCTGCAGGAGTTGAAATCAAGCCTGAACTCTCTCTGTCAAGCCAGGTACCCTAGGGTCTTAACATCCATCCAGAGGGGCTCCCCTTATTAAGTCATCTGCCCACAGAGACCGACTGTTTCTCTAATGCACAAAGGCTTTTGAAGGGCCAGCAGTACCCACAGTGAGGTTGGTGCTCAGCACCTTCCCTAGTTCTTCCAGGGCCTTCACTCACTGTTCTGGATCATTTGTGTGACTGTTTGTCTCCTTTATTCCCTTGAAAGTTCTGTTAAAGGCAGGAGTCATGCTCCATTCATATTTATTTACCTCCTTCTGCCTAATTCTTTCACCAAGTGTTCACACATGGGATAGGCCCCCAAGCTGCTTTTGAGAAATAGAACCATTCTAAGAAATCTTCGAGATCATCTGGCCCAATACACTCATTGCTCGGCAGGGAAACTGAGGTCCAAAGAAGACAAGTGACTTGTCCAAGCATAGAGACTGTGACAAGTCACTTCTTGCCCTGACACTCAATTTGGCACCCTTTTTACTTGAAGAGTCAGCCCTGGAGCACAGGGATGGAGGCCGAGAACTATCTTCAGGTCCAGGCTTGCTAAGGAGCTCAGCCAGGGACTTGTGCCTCCATTCACATCAGTCCTGTGTCTGAGTTAAGGAATGAACAGTTGCTGACCCGGGTGTATGAGAACAGAACAAAGGAGGAGTGACCCAGACAGACGCAAAGGAACCCTTGTGCTGACCCTCCCGTTATCTCTGTACATCTTGTGCAGCACGCACAGGGGGCTGCTTGGGGCATCTTTCCAAGCCACACACCCAAGTTAGCCAAGCTCTCCCGGCCCTGTTGGAATCCTGGCGGACAAGTCGCTATGGAGGCAAGTCAGCGGGTTCAAGGGCAAGGCTAGGGGCGTGGCTGCCCACAGCTTGTTCCAACCTGCACAGTGGCCACTACTTCTCAGTCTTCATTTGGCCTTCCTTCGGCTGTTTCTATGAGCTCATAATATCACTCCTTCTCCTGTGCAGCCCGCCCTTCCTTTCCACCCACGCTCCTTTGAGGCACCCCAATACTTATACCCTGGCTCCCACTAGCCTCCCATTTACCCACCCGCTTGCCCCCACCCTCTCCAGAGCATCAGTCCATGAGGAATTTGTGGAATGTCCCCAGGAAACTCTACCATGGTCCAGGCCCCGTAGCTCTTTCAACACAGGAAGGAAAATAAAGGAAAAAAAAAACAGCTAAGAGTTTGGAGAGGGGAGGGAAGTAGGGTGCGTCAGAACTGTTCACTTCTTCCCTGCCTGACCAGGCGTCTGTCAGATGGTCCAGCCCTCATCCACTGCAGCCACTGGAACAGGATGTCCCTCTGTGGGGAAGTGTAGAGGACGCAGAGACCATGGCATGACCGTGAGGGGCTCTTATGTGCCGTGTCACATACTTGCTCGTACACTATTCTCTGCTAGACAGAGAACAGCAGACTAGGCCTTCTGAGCCCCAAGCCTGTGGAAGGAACAGGCAGAATAAGGGTAAGACCTCAAAGCCAAGGTGGGTCGTACCTGCATCGGCTAAGGGTCAGTGCACTACAGGTGGGAAGAAGACAGGTGTGTGGCCCACCACAGGGATGGGACAATGGCAAAGAAACCAACCACTCTGGTGTGACTGACCTTGAAGGCTTTACTGAGGAGGAAGGGCTGAGAAACTGATGAATTGACCAATGGGGAAGAGAGAAGGGCATTCTAGACCTTGGGTGCCACACTGAGAAGGTGCAGAGCCTGTGCCCAGAAGGTCTAGAGTGCACAGGGCGGTTTGGAGGATTGGTGAGGGGAAGGTCAAGCTGGAGCACCGTGAGGGTCCAGCCCTGAGAGGACCAAGTGAAAGGATCTTGGGATTTTTGCTGACCACAAGATCAACAGGAACCAACTGGGTGAGGCAGATTTCCCCAAATCAATTAGTCTTCACTGTACTAATAGGAGAATAATTTCCAGGTCGTGAGACATGGTGGAGTTACGCTATGTGAAGACTATTTTCAAAAGGATAGTAACTCAAGGAAAGAAGAGGAAAGGAGGAAACAAAACATCTTTCCTCAGATAGTACAACTTACTGAGCACTTATTATATGTCAGGTGTTATTCTAAGAGCTTTATATCTATTAACTCATTTAATATTGATATAATTCTGTGAGGGAGGTGCAATTATCACCTCCATTTTACAGATGAAAAAACAGAGGCCAAGAAGGGTAAAGACGTTCATCTGAGGCCACAGAGCTAGTAAATGGCAGAGCCAGAATTTGAACCCTCATCATCTGCTTTCGCAGTTCACATACTTAGCCATCAAGCTGTGGAAGACGAACTAGACTTACCTGGTGTGGCTCCAGAGGGCAGAATGGAACCTGTGAGCAGGACTGACAGTAAAGCACATTTCCACTACTCTAAGGAGGGAGTTTCTGGTAGCCAAACATGGAAAGACCTGACTCAAGAGGGAATGAGCTCCCAGTCAGTGGAAATATCTAAGTCACTGACCAGGGATGCTGTGGAGGAGCTCCTGCGCCTGCCACATGATCCTTACGCCACCACTGTTCCCCTGACTCCTTCAGTAGGAGTGGGCGTTAGGGGAGGGCAGGCTGTGGCAGAGGACGAGCAGAGAGAGGGAAGCCGAGGCACCCTGCGTGTGGGCTTTGGCGTCTCGAACTGGGTTCAGCTTGCTCTCGGGGTGTAGCAGAAAGCCCTCAGGGTCAAGGAAGAGGTGAGGGTGCAGAAAGGGCAAGGCATGGCCAAGATGTTGAGGGCAGGCAGGCCTGGGGGGTGGATATAAGGGAGAGGAAAGTGGGGTATTCTGGGTATGGGCACAGTGGTGTGGTGGCTAAGGATACGCTGAGAGTCCAGAGAAGAGAGGCAGGGAGCGCATGATGAAGCAGATGGAGGAAGCACAGTGGCATCAGGAACTGCAAACCCGTTGACTAAGACTTCCCAGCTTGAAAGGAGGAGCCCAGGAGGCAGTTGGAGCACAAGTCATGGGGCAAAGGAAGGAAGGAGGTGGGCTGAGAAGCTGCAAGGACATGGGAGGGAGGACTCTCTCCAGGTTCGGGGCAGAGTCCTTCTCGTTCCTTCTCTCTCTTAACGACTGCTGAAGCTTCTGCCTCAGTCCCAGCTTTATGTCCCTGCAGGCTTCCCCTAACCCCTCAGCCCCGGGGCCTTCCACAGCAGCAGGAGTTGTTGGCTTTCTGTTCTCTATCCCCGCTGGAAACCTTACCTGCTGCTCAGGGACTAGCGACACGTCCTTTACCCTGTCCCTCCGAGCATTTTTGAGTAGTCCCCTCCTCAGACCCCTCACAGCATGCAGTTTTGCTCTGATGGCATCCAACATGGGAGCAGCTACTAATGTGCCCACTTGAGATTCACAGATTCTGAAGGACAGGGACCCTCTCTTTCATGTTTATGTCACCCTTCCCCATGGCCAGATCCAACATTGCTCACACATTAGGTGCTCATTAAACTTACCTCCGATATATTGGGTGCCGCCTTCCTGTGCCAGACACCTATTTGCACTGATTGGAAGAGAACCAGACGCCAAGAGTGACCACTGTTGACGTGGCTGGTTTGTAAGGGAAGGAAGTTATGCTGGGGTACATATGTCAAGGGCAGGGGAGTGGCGGTAGGATGAGGCGTCAAGAAAATGGGAGAGCTTGGTGGGTAACAGGAAAAGAGTTTTTTTTTTTTTTTAAAGATTTTATTTATTTATTTGACAGAGAGAGACACAGCGAGAGAGGGAACACAAGCAGGGGGAGTGGGAGAGGGAGAAGCAGGCCTCCCGCTGAGCAGGGAGCCCGATGCGGGGCTCGATCCCAGGACTCTGGGATCGTGACCTGAGCCGAAGGCAGACCCTTAACGACTGAGCCACCCAGGCGCCCCAACAGGAAAAGAGTTTATGAACAACATTTGGAAGAGGGTGGGCAGTACTCTCAGACACGGTGACCGGAGTGGAAGAAGGGAACCGTGTTTACACTGTTGCCTGGAGATCCCCAGAATAGCATGGCCAGCCATCTGCCTCCCTTGGATCAGACGTGGGCTGGCTGACAGCAGGGAGCAGGTGCAAATGCCCAGGTAGCCACCGCCCTGCCCCCATCCTGCCAAGCCCTCCCTTTATAGGACTCTTGGACAGTTTTAGAAATCCACAGAGACTTAGCCCTTTTCAAGTTCTGGGGAGAGCCCTGGCCTCTTTCGGCACCACCTCTTTTCCCATTAGCTAACTGGCATGGCCACGGAAATGCCTGTGAAATTCTTGAGGAAAATTCTGTCTTTCCCTAAGGGACATACCAACCAACCCAAGGTCTCCCGTCCGCAGCCCACAGGAAGCCCCGACGCCCCAAGCCCATTCTTTTTTTCTAATTTCACAAACGGTTTACTGAGCAAAGCCAGGAAAATGGAGCTCCTTGCAGAAGCAGCTTAGGCACTGGAAAAAATCCATCAAGAGCATGAAAGTCGTCACTCTCCTAAGCCCCAGGGTTATTGCTCAGCTGTTTGATAACACTGATTATTTACAAGATACCTTCCTACGGTCCTTTTCATCTTCTGAGACTACTTCAAGGAAATACGGTGATTGCCCCCTGCATCTCCGCCCCATTTTGCAGATGTGGAAAACGGAGCCACGGAGACACGAAGTATCCTCCCTAAGGTTTCGCGGCCCCTCCATTGGTACTATTGACTTTGGCATTCGTACTTCCTCCCCAAACACCCAGAAGTTCCTAACCTGTTACTTGACTTCCTCATTGGGTGGAGTTGTCTCGGCGGACTGGAGGCCAAATTGGTTGAAAAGCTGAGAAACATGCTTTTCTGTCTGTGCCAACCCCACCAAACAATAGCCACTCATTCCTCTGAGTGGAAATGATTCACTCATTTCTCAGTGGGAACCCTGGATTGAGTAAACAACCAGGGCCATGGGTCCAAGTCTAGGTGACCTCAAGGCTCTCCTGGCCCTTGTGACGGCTGACCCGAAGCCCTGACCCCCTCGGGCATCTCAGCAGTGCCGGGGGACTGGTGCGTGGGGAGCAGACACCCTCTCCCGCTTTCCCCAGAGCCTGTGGAGAAGAGCTGGGGTGGTGGCTCCGAGCACACCACCACATCCCCGGTAATGAGTTTGGCTCCCTGCCCAGGCTCCTGCCGCCAAATGCGCTGTTTGTTTTGTTGTTTTATAGGCCTCTTGGGTCCCAAGAACTAGTCTTCTGAAAGCTGGGAACCACAACACTTGGTTGGCACCCGGAAGGAGGCATATTTTTACAGAATCCCCCCACCCCCCTCCCCCGGCCACCACATCCCTCTGCTTGACCACGACAGGTGCAGAGAGGGGGTATGGGTTTCTATCCAGAACCCCAGCTGCCCCCCAGGGAGGAGGCCCTGATCTCCCAGAGACATTCTGAAAGGGAAGATGCTAAAGATTCACTTATTTTTTTGCACCTTTGTGCAGCTCCATAGAGGCTTCCATCCTGACAGTCCCTGTGGGAAACATCAGGCTGTGTGCTCAGCAGGTCGCTTTGCCATCCAAGAGGGAGCCCCTGGGGCTCGAGGCTTTATCTCAGGACAGGTGAAACACAGGGAACTGGGTTTCAGGGACGGGGTGGAGGAGGGGTAAGGTTTCAAGCTCACAGAATCCAGGTGACCCACATAAGGCCACACAGAATTTTGCAGGGACCAAGGTGCTAATATTTACAGAGCTCTCATCTTTAGGAGAATACAAAGCACATCCTTTTAGGCCATTGAGCCTTGTCTGCCCGTGGATACAGGACAGGCACATGTATGTCGGGGTTGGAGGGGACCTCCAAAGGCCACCTGGTCTGTTCCTCTGCCTTCACGTAGAAACTGAGTTGCATAAGGAAGAGTATAGGGTCTTACAGGGTGTAGTCCTGGCCTCCACGTCAGTTTCTTCATCTGTAACATGTGAGTAATGAGAGTATTTGCCTCATGAGCTTCTGCTGAGGATTCAATTAAATGATTCATCATTGAACTAAAAATGATTGAGTACCTACTATGTGCCATTTTCTGGGTAAACAGTTGTGAACAGAGCTGTCAAAAATGCCTGCCCTCATGAAGATTATATCTTACTGTCAAAAGACAGACTGAAAAAAAATAAGTCAGCAAAATATATAGTATGTTTGGAAGAGAATAAGTGCTAGTAGAAAGAGTAGAATATGGTGAATCATTCCTGTACAGCATGGTGCGGGCTTTGAGCATATTTGCTCTTAAATATCACTACTATTGTGACTTAACATGCGAGCCTCGATTTTTTCCTTCTGTGGAGTGGGGTGGTAATAAACACTTGGCATGGTCGTTGGGAGGACCAAATGAAATAGTGTACGAAAAGTACTTACTATTAAGCGTTTGGCACAAAAGTGCTTTGCAATCGTTATTACTAATATCTGTGAGGCTTTCCCCAAATCCCACTTCTTGTCTGGCTCCCTGGGGGAGTGGGGCCATCAGACCAGCCTCCTGTTTTAGTGACATGTTCGCAAGGTCAGATAGAGGAAGACAATCCTGCCGCCTTCCCCCCATCCCCAGCCTGAGTCATGGGAAAAAAAATACTTAGAAGACTAGACCAGCTGAGCCGAACTAATCTAATCCTGCTGGACATTGGCATCCAGCTGCATTAGTCACCAGTGAAAGCTTTCCGAGAGTTCTACCAAACAATATGAATGGACCCCTCCCCAGGGCAGGGCTCGGGGAAGTGGCCGGTGGCTCTTGCAGCTTCGCAGAATTAACTGCAACAGAGCCTTTCTCTGTCCCGTGCATGCTCCCAAGCCGACCGCAATATCCTCGTGCTGTTCACTCTGCCTCGGATTCACTATGGAGCTTGGGGGGCGGGATGGGGGCGCTCAGTTTCCTCCATGGGCCCACTAATGCTGCTTCGCAGGATTGTCCTGCGTGGCAGACACAGCGGACGTAAAGTACCTAATACAGAGCCCGATGCATAGTAGGTGCTCAATAAATGGTAGCCATTGCTACGGATGTGACTCTCACACGTCTTATTATTGCTACCACTTCCGTGCTATTACCAGGCTCTTCTTCCAGGGCCCAGATCCCCTGGGTTTCTATTAGCTCATTAATCCCATAACATTTTCTGATGACTAGGAAGGGTTGGGATATTTCTCTGCTCTGTTGCAGATGTTGGTACAGAAATTCAGAGAGGTTAAGGACTTGCTCAGGGTCACAGGGTCAATCAAGGGAAGATGTGGGACTTGGAACCAGAGCTACAAATATTTCAGGTGGAGATGGGCCCAGCAGTTACCTAGGTTGCTTCTATGGTTCAAGATGATGAAGCTGGAAGCTTGCAGCTACTTGAACTTCTGTTCTTCTTATCATGTGTCCTTCCATCACATGTTCAGGGAAGCAGGAACTCCATGGGGACGCAAGGTGGTGAAGGTCAACCTGAGTTTCTGTCTTTGGAGCCCTTCCTAGGATTCTGTCCCTCTGCCACAACCTCCAGAAAGGTTTCTAGGCTCCAAGGTGGGGCAGACATTCAAGAGCCAGTGCCTCTGTGGTTGTCCCAATCAGCTACCACTCCTATACCATGTTCTGGGTTTTTAAATCAAAAGCTACTGGGCGCCTGGGTGGCTCAGTTGGTTAAGCGACTGCCTTCGGCTCAGGTCATGATCCTGGAGTCCCGGGATCGAGTCCCGCATCGGGCTCCCTGCTCAGCGGGGGGTCTGCTTCTCCCTCTGACCCTCCTCCCTCTCATGCTCTCTGTCTCTCATTCTCTCTCTCTCAAATAAATAAATAAAAAAAAATCTTTAAAAATAAATAAATAAATAAATAAATCGAAAGCTACTGCCACCAGCCAGGTGTCCCCTCCTAACCCAGAAGGAGCAATGACACTAACAGGCTTTAGTAACAAATCAGGGATTCTCACATTGACAGCTCAGGGTGGGTGAGAACGCAGCCCAGGATGGGGAGGGGCCGTGGAGTTGGGGCCCCCGGGGAGAAGGTGGACTCCCTCATGCAAGGTCAGAATCTCACCCTGATTTTATACCTAGAAAGGATCTCAGAAAACTGGTCCAGCCTACAGACTTTGGGCGGGTGAGATATTTATTGTTACATTTTATAGCTAAGATAGCTGATGCTTAGAAATGTGACATGATCCATTCAAAATCACTCAGGTTCTTAGTATCAGAGGCAAGATTCAAATTCAGGTGCTTCAATTCCAATTTTTGGTCCCTTCTCTTTATATCATATGGAAGAATATTCTCTCTGCACAAAACATCCGCCTCTCCCTGGCATACAAGCATTCTCTAAGCAGAATCTATGGGATCATTCTCCTGGGAACAAGAGTCTTCCTGAGCTTCCTATCACAGGCCTGTCCACACAGCCTTGTTCTGGGGTGACCAGCATCCCCAAGCCCTCTCCACATGCCTTGGGGGTCTTAGCAGAGCCTGGCCAGCAAGGAGGCCTACTTGACCACAGAATGCTTGCCTTGGAACTAAGATGTTCTGACCTATCAGAAGAAAGCTGAATTAGGAATCTCAAGTCTTACATGTTAGTCCTCTCTAGACATGCCACTTTTTTGCGGGGGGGGGGGGGGGCTCTCTTATTAATTAAGCACTTACTATGTGCTAAGCACTGAGCTAAGTGTTTTTTCAGTTAAGTCTCTTAATACCCTTGTAAGATAAAGATTCATATTCTGTCTGTTTTCCGTATGAGCAAACTGAGGCTCAACAAAGTGAAGTAACTTGACAGAGTCACATGGCTCCTCAGTGGAGAGCTGGAATCTGAGTCCAGACCTGTGCCTTGGTAAGCCCTGGCTTTGAGCACTCTGTTGGGCTTCTCTTCGATCCCATCGGTCCCTCTGCATCCTACCACCTGCCCTTCAGAGAGAGGCCAGGAGAAGCATGGAAGGGCTAATGCTTTGCACTCCTTCGAGCGACAGTGCCCTGGGAACCCAGGGCATGGCAGCTGTCACCTCGGCACACGCTGCCTTGTGTCAACCCCTCGGGCCTCCTCCTCCCCCTCCCCACCCATCTCAGCCCAGGCCACAATGGATGGGGTAGCAGCCCTTTGTGCCATACACAGTCCCCAGCTGACTCTCCTTTCTCCAGGCATCATTGTTTGCCATGAGCTTTCTGAAGGGAAGACAAAGGAGTGTTGCTGACAAGGCCAAGAGCGGCTGTGTAAAGCGTAGGGGCCTCGGCCCATCACCCGTGCATCCCCTGGAGCCCCTGGGCTCTTCTTCAAAGATGCTGTCTGGGATCTTTTGTGTGCCAGTCATACCCATTCAGAGATGGCAGGGCAAAGGTTCCAGGGGGGCGGTAGGGGGATACTGAAAAATGGAGTCATTTTGATCTGGCAAAATTGGAAGAGACATTAATGCAATAGTTAACAGCAAACCTCCGCTAGGGGGATGGGCCCGAATGCTTGTTCTCTGTTTATGGGGCTTATGCAGTTCCATCAATATTGATGCCTGATGCCTTTGATTCTGACACTAATCATTGCTATGAATTAAATCTGCAGCCATATAATTAGGATTGCTATTAATAGGGCCCTGAGCTAAGCACTACGATGCCGTGTGTCTTTTTCTTGATAGAGAATGGCATCCTTGGAACTCTGCTAATGGGGCGCACCTGGGATTTGCCCAGAATGATGTGAAAATTATACATTCTATATTTGTATTGGGCCTTAACTGAAATACCAGCAAGCCAAGGTGAGGCTGGAGGAAAGGTTCCCTCCTGCCCACTGCTGTGGGCAGCAACAAGGTGTGTCTCCAGCTCTTTAAAGTCGGTAGGAATGGCTATTTCAGAGCCAGTGGTGGTTGCTCATGGTCAAGCCTCTGACAGGAGCTCATGGTCAAGCTCATAGTCCGGAAGGTCTTCCCTAAGTCTAACCTAATATGAGTCAGCTTAGGCTAAGAGACTGGATACTATGGTATCTTTTTTTTCAGACTTCAACGTGGCTATGAGTCAACTAAGGGAAGAGGAATGTTTCTTTATGCTCTAAGCTTGGTTGAAAGGGGCTGAGCCAAGCCCCTTTTGAGAGGCCCATTGGGCCTCATTTCTAGGCAGATGATTGGGCAAGACCCCCCACTCACAACTGATCTCAAGGCCCCTCACCCAGAGAGCTCCCTGGACCACAGAGCACCAGTTAACCTCACACCTAAAAGAACCTGCTTCTACACGTTGTGAGAAGGAATGAGCTGTCTCTCACGACGAGATGCTTTTCTGGGTAAATTTGTAGCATATTTATTTACTGGGGAACCCTGTCTGTGATTATGATCAGGCCCTCAGTTCAGCAGTGCCCCATTGCCCCATTCACCCTCAGTCTGAGTAATTCATCACGCACCCAAGGCTTCTCTAACCTTCTGCTAACAATAGAATGTGTGGTGACACCCCCCCACCTTATCACTTAGAGTAATAATATGCACCCTTTGACATAAGGGATGCATTAGTCCCTGCTCTTTTGACCTTCATCTGAAAATAATTTTTCCTCCAAATCATCATTTATTGATTTTTTTTTCCTTTCATATTTTTAAATCGTTGTGAGAAGACAATGGTTTGAGTTCAAGTCCTAACCCTACTATTTATAAAGCATATGACCCTGGCTAAGTTACTTAACCTCCTGGAAACTTGGAGTTGAAGGTGATGATAGTAATGTCTACATCATAAAGATGAAAATAAAGTTCAGGAAGTAGCTAAATTGCTTATTACAGGTCTTCTGCACCTAAGAACAGTCCCCATTCCCCTCTCCTCTGTCTCCTGCCATGTAGACCCAGGTACGGAAGACAAAGCGGTAGCTCTCGGTACCCATGGCCTCAGAAGAACACCACTTTCTCTGCCACCCATGCTCAGGGACAGCGCATGGAAAAATAATTCCTCCAGAACAGATGGTGCACTGGGACATGAGTTCCAGATGCCCTCAGTCTTCTCACCTCACCCTGAAAGACTCAACAGGGGCTTATTTTTTGCCCTACTGTAGGCACCAGAGCTTCTGCTGTTTCTACTGCTCTCCAGTGGTCCAGGCTCTTGGGTGGACTGAACCCATCCTCGAGGTCAGGGCCCCACAACTCCAGCACTGCTCACAGGCTCGAGTACTTCCAGGCTGTGGAGAAAAGGGTGAGACCATCTTACCCTCGTCTAGAATAGAGGCTCTTCTTACACAGGATTTGTATGCATTTCTGCCTTCTGCCCCACACATACACTGTACCTTTGACCATTCTATGCAAGTGCATACTTAAAGGCACATGTGTGGATAGACAGCAGTTGGCCAGTCGCCGCTATTAACCAGAGCTGGAGGTACTTGGCCACATAAAACTCTAGAGTGTGTGTGGTTGAATCCTCAAGTACCTGAGTTTTTCATTAATTAACAGACAAGGGTCTTACTCTTCGTACCTGAAGTTGAGAGGGGATAGAGGTTCTTGTTGGGTTGTTGTCGGGCTTGCTGCTATTTTTGTTCTCACTAAGTGGAAAACATTAATCAAAGAATATTAGTCCTTTAATATTGGAAATTAACCTGACGTTGGGCACCTACATGGTTACTCATAAATGCGTTCAAGCACACATTCAACATAATTATGCTCACTCCATTCGGTTCTCTTGTCACTTGCAAGATCTTGGATGATACAAACAAAGCCCAAACCTGACTCACTCTCTGAGGCAATGGCATGCACCCACAGATCCTCCTATACCCCCAGTCTTTCCAGGAGTCTAACTGCTCTGGAAGCCATAAAACATTGAGTAGCTTCAGTCTCAGACAGACTGGTGGTATTCCCAGAGGAATGGCCACAGTCAGAGAAACAGAGGGAAAAATATGCCCAACCTCCCCCTACCATCAAATCAAAGAAATAAAAAATCTGTCTCCTTGGTGCCTCCCCAATATTTATGTCTGAGCTCAGCAGACACCCCTGGGCTGTGGCCAGTCTGTGTATTAGCATTAGTCCATTACGCTTTTTATGATGCATGTTACCCACCCTCCACCCCCCGCCCCCGTACAGCATTTTATGACTGTCCTTTTCATTTCTGGAAAGAGCTTCACAGAATGGCAGATGCCTGCATTTCCCCACTCTTTGGGGAGCTGTTTGTAGGCAGCCTGTCCCAGGCCATAAACAACGGGAGATAAACCACAGCCACCGGCAGTAAATGCATCCAAGGCCAAAGGGGTGCAAAGAGGGGGACCGGGGTAAGCTCGGTGCTGTCTGTACAAGGCCAGTGGCCAGTGGGTCTGGGCTAGATGCTACCCACAGAAGGAGAGTCGTGGGGCTGGTGTGGAAATGGATGCCTTCCAGATTTCCAAGAAAGCTCAAGGGCCACCCGCCCACTCTCCCTCATGCCTGTCTCCTCCACCAAGGCCACTTGTCCCTTAACTGTGATCAGAACCAGGAAACTTTCCAGTGAGAAGAGCATGCTTCCCCTTGGCATCAGTCTTCTCCTGCCTGTTCATGTTGCTACATAGATTAGTATGTACCACTCATCTCCCATCGAGGCTTCTAGATCTTGGAGCAACTCCCTGCGAGCTTCTCTGCCTTCTCCCATCCTCTCTCCCTGTGACGCTCACCCCAACCTCTTCCTCCTCCTCCTCCAATACTCTTGCCCAAGACCAGCTCTTATCAATCAATCACCACCACTTCTGGCTCCTTAAAACTTCAGCGGTGATATTTATTTATTTCTGCTTTTGAGCTGCACCCACAAGCAAGTCGCTCGTGACGCAGCAGGAGATAGCACCTGGAGCCAGCTTTGCTCCGTAAGAAGGCGCCCCTGGGAGAAGAAAACCAAATTCTGAATGAATAATTGGCTTAGTAGAGATTTCAGATGCTTCCTACACACACAAACGGCAACCGAAAGCAAAGAATAGAGCAAAGATAACAGGGGCCGGTGGGATGTGGAGAAGAAAAGCCAGCAAAGCCCTGAATTATTAGTGCACCGACTAGTCTTCTTTCTCATCAGCCCCATCGTAGGGGCAGGACGTAGACAGGGTGGAGGTGACGTTCTTTTTCTCCTCCTCACTTGGTGTTGGACTCCACATCAAATGGAAACATGTAGATGAAAGTGCTGTGCATTTAAAATGTATGTACACATGAGACTGCTGGAGATAGTAACTATTATACTGCGTGTATGTTTTTTTGCAGTAAGCTGCTAAATTATTTATTGGGCACTGGGCTTTAATCTCATAAACCTGCTTGCGGGCCCCAGGCCCCAGCCGCCTGAGCACTGCATAAAACACAGACGTCGGTCTGGCTGCACAGAGCGCTCTGGTGACTCTGCGTCATGATTGTTCATTTTCACTGGGCTTTTCCCCCCAGATCAGCTCATTAACAGCAGGCAGACCCAGTGAAGAACCTTTTCGTTTTCCCATCACTGAGAACTTGGAAGTTGATTTGTACCTCGTAGTAGCCTGAGCACAAAGGATCAGGGAGGCCGTAGCAAGGGGCTGCTCCCAGAGTCTGTCCTTAGTTGAGCGATGGGAGTCACAGATGAGGGAGCAGATGACTCCAGGGCCACCGGACGTTGCTAGGATTGTCCCGAGCTAAGTGCCCTAAGCTATGAGTTCCCCCCACACACCCCCAGGGCTCATCGATGGATGACCGGACAAATCATTGTATATCTGGGGCCTGAATTTGTCCCTTTTAAGTAAAAGTGATCTCCATTATCCTCTTTGGTCCCCAGTCCATACCTCTTGGTATGACTCTCCCCATCGTCTCTGCATGCCAAGATAATAAGAACACCCTTAAACCTGTCCAGTGGTTTGAGGAATATAAAGAGCTTTCATGTATATTTTACCCATGCCAAGCTCATGTAGTCACTCCAACAAGCCCATGGGCTGTTCATCTTAGGGATGAGGAAACTGGCCCAGAGGGGTCAAGTGATTTGCCCAACATCATCCAGCAATGACACTCACATTGGCACCTGGATGCCCATCCATTTTCTGTTCTAATCATAGCCTAGATATGTGAGCTCACTAGCATGAGTGTAGTGTGGAAACTGAGGCAGAGAAAATTTCTGACAGCCAGGCCCCCTAGGGATGTGTTAACAAGCGTTAACACCCTTGTCTTAGAAGGATGTGCTCAAACCTGGGGCCTCTGCTCTTTTGAGCAAATGAAGCAAAGCCAGGGCTGTCTGGTTTCACCATTCACAGTACTGTAGCCACCCACTCCCATCTTAGAATGCTCCTTTGCAAGGCACAGAGGCAGGGAGACCCGATAGGTAGGTAGGACAGAAGTTGAATGCATGGCATTTTAAACCTGTGTTCTAGGATTCAGAGGGACCATCATCTGCCAAAAAACAGAAACCCAAAAAACAAAAAAACTGTTCTGTAAACATTTGCATGTCTATAATTTTTATATAGACAGCCCATTGCTTTCATCAGATTGATTCTTAAAGCTGTCTTTGATCCTAAAAGGTGAAGTTTCCTTGTCTGATGGCTTTTGAATGGTGTGCCTTTGAGCCCTAGAGTGACCACTCCAATCCCCCAATTCCACCCTTTTTAAATCAAAGCATCTTGCTCTCATCTATGTTTACATATGTCAAGGTTAAGAGTATGATTTTTTATTGTTGCTTAAAAAAAAACAGGTTCAAATGACAGATGATGAAATGTTGGGCTTGCCTGCCCATCACATGGGGTGTACCCCATGTGGCAGTCATGCGCACACCATTCTCACCACCTGCCCCCCCACACACACACACGTGGTGTCAGTGGCAACAGAACAAGGCAAGGCTGCAAGAACCCGGATCGGGGCAAAGAGGTGAGCCAGAGGGCTGGGGCAGGGAGAGCAGATGAGGCTCAGAAGTTGGGGAAGACGACACCAGCGGGAGACAGAGCAGAGGTCCTGGGCTTGGTTGCAAAGCCCAATCAGACATCACGGGCTGAGAGAGGAGGCCAAATAAGTGGCTCCTGGGGGGTGTACCCAGGACCAGGCCAGGCCAGAAGGTAGGAGTCTTGTCCGCTGGCCAGGCCCTCACCCAGCCATGAGGCTGAGGGAGGGGAGTCCACACCGGGAGGGGAGGAACTGCCCCATGGAACCCTGGCGTGTCTCTCTGCTCCTTCTTACATGCATCGTTCTCTCAGACTAGGGCCACCTCTCCCTTCCCCTCACCCAGCTAACACCTTCTCTCATCTTCAAGATGCCATGGCATCACCGCCTCCAGGAAGCCTCCCCTTTGTGTGCTTCATAGCCCCCATCACATGGCTGTCAGCAGAAGGGCATGGTAGTTAAGAAGAGTCCAGGTCCAAGAGCCAGGGTGTCCTGGGTTCCACTCCCGATAGTGCCCTTTCATGTATGGTGATTCAGTAAGAGTCCCTTCCCTGCTCTGGGCCTGCTTCCCCATCGGCAGCCTGGAGAAGGTTGTGCTTTGTCCCTCGCAGGCTTGTTTCGAGGGACATGTAAATGAGTGTCCACATGTAAAGCACGCAGAGCAGTGTCCACGAGAGAATAAGTGCTCAGGAGATGTTACCTATTATGATTGCATGTATCATCGTGGCCCTTTTCCCTTTCCCTGCCCCTCAGCAATTTTAAGACAGGGCCTGCATTTGTCGTCTCTGTGTCTAGAGTGCCAGGTAATGTAGCAGGCACTCAGTATATGTTTAAAAAGGAAGAAAGGGGCGCCTGGGTGGCTCAGTTGGTTGGGCGACTGCCTTCGGCTCAGGTCATGATCCCAGGGTCCTGGGATCGAGTCCCGCATCGGGCTCCCTGCTCTGCGGGGAGCCTGCTTCTCCCTCTCTCACTCCCCCTGCTTGTGTTCCCTCTCTCGCTGTGTCTCTCTCTGTCAAATAAATAAATAAAATCTTAAAAAAAATAAATAAATAAAAATAAAATAAATAAATAAATAAATAAATAAATAAATAAATAAATAAATAAAAAGGAAGAAAGGAGAGCGGGGGCGGAGGGAGGGGAGAGAGGAAAGGAAGGAAGGCATCCTAGGACCTGAATCATCTCCCTGTTCCAGTGTGAAGGCATCTTTTTGGAGTGAATCAAAGGGGCTTGCAGGTGTGCGCTATGCATCTAAGTACGGTAGGACTTAGGGGTTCCTGCCGGTGTCTGTGGCTGGCCATGGCAAACGATGAGGTTCTTCGGAAAGTGCAGATGATTCCAGCAGCCACATCTCATACTCAGAAATTCTAGCCCTTATTGCTGCAGGCAAATCCCATGGGGACTGGCCTTTCCCAGAGGGGACAATGCCTTCGGCCTCACTCAGCTCATGGCCCCCCTCCTGTTGGTGCTCCATCTGCAAAGCCCAGCAGGTGCCAGGTCCGCACCGAAAGACAGCTAGTGGCAGAGACACCAAGGGGGTGGGGTGGGGGGCTGCTAGGTGCCCTCCCAGACCCCTCTGTGATTCCATCAAGCTTCGAGAGTACAGAACTTAGTGGACAGTACTCCTCCTGCCAAGGGTTTGAAGATGCAGAACAATACCCGTTATTAGGTAGTGTGCTCATTCATACATTCACTCACCCATTCACAAAAGTGACTATTCTTATCAGTGTCCACTATGTGCCTTCAAATATATTACCTGGTGGTAATATCACCATTAATTACATGCGGCCAGTATTTCTCAACTGGGGTGATTCTGTGGACATTTGGCAATGTCCAGGAGACATTTTGGATTGTTATGCGTGGGGCAGGAGGTGCTCCTGGCATCTAGTGGATAGAGGCCGGGGACACGGCTCTCCATCCTACATGGGTGCAGAACAGCGTACACAACAGAGTGTTATCCTGTCCAAAACGTCAGCAGGATGGAGGTTGAGAAACTCTGATCAGGGTGCCAAACATTTATTATTATGTGCCCACCACTGTGCTAAGCGCTTCAGCTCATTCACTCCTCCTAAGCGCCCTGCAGCATAGGAATGGTGACGGTGTATCTTTACAGATGAGAAAACTAAGACTTGGGAAGGTTAAATTATTTCCCCATTAGTTCACATAGTATGTATTTATTGGACAGCTCAGTAGGTGGGAGATTCGGAGACCAAACCCAGAGGGGCTGGCCCCAAAGTCTGTGCTCATTCAAAACCATGCCAGCTCTCTGCACAAGGTCAGGAAGGAGAAAACATGAAATAAGTGAGTGAGCGAGAAGCCTAAGTTTGGGGAGGAGAGCGTAGTTGATAAATGCCATTGGGTATGGAAAAAGATATTACTTTCCCTTTCCCGCCTCCTTCTTTCTTTCTCCCCCACATATACTCACATGGGCGCACAGAAGCAATTGAACAAAATCCTTGAGGCCCCAGTTCGCCTTCAGGTTTATTTTGGTGTGGGTGGTGATCGGAGCTTGAGATTGCACCCTCCTTCCCCTCCCCACAAAATGTTTCTCATCTCACAAACACAGCCAACCCTTTGGCTGGGAGGAGGGTGGAAATATTTCTCCTACTCCCGAGGTGTCTTGATAAAGATCTGCTCTCTGCCAGCCTCCAGCTTCTCTTGCTGATTCAGTGCGGACTGTAGGAGGTGTGGTATTTTATTGGTAGCTCCTGCCTGGTGAACTGTTTGGACAGGGGCAGCGTGTGTAATGGGAAGAGTGTGGACTCTGAAATCAGACCACCTTGTTTCAAATCCTATCTTTGCCACCTACTAGGGAGACGATCTTGGAGAAATTGGTTAGCCACCAAGCTTTGGTTTCTTCATCTGCAAAGTGAGAATGATGATACCTACCTTGCAGGGTGCTTTGACCATTAGATGAGGTCAGGTATGTCCCATCTTTTCGCACGGTGCTTGGCAAAGAAGAAGTACTGGGGAATCGCTAGCCAATATGCACCTCCCCCTGCCTCAGCCCCAGCTTGGCTTTTTCCAGGGCTCAAACAGATGGGAAGGGTTAGTCAGCGCACCCTCCTGGTGGGCCTCCCTTTCTGCTCTGAGTCTCCTCAGGGGCCCTGTGTGTAGGTCAGGCCAGGCGCCTGAATCAAGCCCAGGACTGACATCTTGCCCTGTCTCTGGAGTGAGTCAGCCGACGTAGACCACAGCCACCACCACCTCCCCTGGTGTGATCATGTGAGTACGAGTCATCCGTATTTACCCATCAGCTCAGCAGGGACCCAAAGAATGGCATGGAAGCATTAAGCAGTGGCAGCAGTTGGCTCTTTCAGAAGTCATACCATTTTTTATGACTATAATTATTTTATTTTTTTAATTTAAATTCAATTAATTAACATATAATATATTATTTCAGAGGTACAGGTCTGTGATTCATCAGTCTTATGTAATACCCAGTGCTCATTACATCATTACATCACATACCCTCCTTAATGTCCATCATCCAGTTACCCCATCCCTCCACCCCCCTCCCCTCCAGCAACCCTCAGTTTGTTTCCTATGATTAAGAGTCTTTTATGGTTTGTCTCCCTCTCTGGTTTCATCTTGTTTTATTTTTTCCTCTCTTCCTCTATGATCCTCTGTTTCGTTTCTTAAATTCCACATATCAGTGAGATCATGATAATTGTCTTTCTCTAATTGACTTATTTCACTTAGCATAATACCCTCTAGTTCCATCCACGTTGTTGCAAATGGCAAGATTTCATTTTTTTTGATGGCTGAGTAGTATTCTATTGTATATATATACCACATCTTCTTTATCCATTCATCTTTGATGGACATCCAGGCTCTTTCCATAATTTGGCTATTGTGGACATTGGTGCTATAAACACTGGGGTGCAGGTGCCCCTTCGGATCACTACATTTGTATCTTTGGGGTAAATACCTAGTGGTGCAGTTGCTGGGTCATAGGGTAGCTCTATTTTCAACTTTTTGAGGAACCTCCGTACTGTTTTCCAGAGTGGTTGCACCAACTTGCATTCCCACCAACAGTGTAGGAGGGTTCCCCTTTCTTCGCATCCTCGCCAACATCTGTCGTTTCCTGACTTGTTAATTTTAGCCATTCTGACTGGTATGAGGTGGTATCTCATTGTGGTTTTGATTTGTATTTCCCTGATGCCGAGTGATGTTGAGCATTTTTTCATGTGTCTGTTGGCCATTTGGATGTCTTCTTTGGAGAAATGTCTGTTCAGAAGACATACATTTTAAAGAGGAAATCATTTAAGACTCTGAGGCTCGGGCGACTGGGTGGCTCAGTCAGTTAAGCATCTGACTCTTGATTTCAGCTCAGGTCTTGATCTCAGGTTATGATTTCGAGCCCCATGTTGGGTTCCATGCTGGGTGTGGAGCCTACCAAAAAAAAAAAAAAAGACCCCAAGACTGGGATGGATCCTCAGGATCCTCAATTATTGTCTTCACCACTGTCCCTTTGCCCTTCTCCTAGTGCCTCTCACAATAGAGGATTTTATAGAATGGATACCCATTCACTGAAAGCCTACCATGCACCAGACCCCTAGCTCTCCCCACCACCGTAGCCCACCCTCCCATTGTGGACACATGACCCTCAACCCACCTGGGGCAGGAGGGCATGAGCAATGCTCCAAGGACCCTCAGAAGAGGACTTTCCTTATCTCTTGCTATCTTACCTGTGACCCCCTGAATGTCAGGGTCAGGAAGATCCAACTGGATGCATCACAGTATGCAGTATACTTGTCCATTTGTCATCTCTGTCCATTCTGATAGCAGTTCTAGAGGTGGATATTCTTACCTCCACTTAGAAGATGCAGTACACAAAATTCCCAATGGATTATTCAGTCAGTAAATCTTGGAGCCTTTGACATAAATCCTTGTTTTGTGGTTCAAAGTTCACAACTCCTAATGATGCCTTGGTTCCCTTGTGTCCTTCCTTATATCTTAACCCAAAGTAGCCATTCAAACCACACTTTTGGAAGACTGTGGGTTATGGGCCACAGGGGATGTAAAGGACCATAGAACGAGGGCCGTTTCCTCAGGTACCTACAATCTATTTGAAGGCATGGGATGTGTTTGCCTCCTTCCCATTTCCCCTGAAGACAGGACATGGTGCATCCTTCTCTCAGAGGTTCTGGCCATGAAGCAGCATGGAGCTGGGGAGAGTGAGTGGTCTGGGCTTTAGCCCTTAACCATACAGCCACGACCTCGGGGAAGTCACCCTGGTCCCTTATCTGTAAAAGGGAGATGGTGATCATTCTGGTTCCTGCTTCACAGGATTAAAAGGCAGATTTAGTGAAACATAGTACGTGTGGAAGCATCTGGAAAACTGCACACTGATGCACAGATATAAGGGGTCAGTGCTCTCCTCTCCTCCACCCCCTCCATCTTACTAGTAGCCTCAGACCCTGAGGACACACTTCTGTTGCTGACCACCATTGTACCCTGACTGTCCTGGGACCAGGGCGATTACAGTTACCTGCTTTCCCTGCTGTCCCAAAGCCTAGCCCCTTCTCCCCATCAGGTTCATAGATAACCTATGTGGTGGTAGGTTAAAATGCCACCCCCATTAAAAACAAAAACAGGGGGCACCTGGGTGGCTCAGTCGTTAAGCGTCTGCCTTCGGCTCAGGTCATGATCCCAGTGTCCTGGGATCGAGCCCCGCATCGGGCTCTCTGCTTGGCGGGGGCCTGCTTCTTCCTCTCCCCCTCCCTCTGCTTGTGTTCCCTCTCTCGCTGTGTCTCTCTCTGTCAAATAAATAAAATCTTTAAAAAAAAAAACAAAAAAACAAAAACAGAAACCTAGCATGAGCAAGGCCCTAGAGAGAGAACCTGAAATCTGTAGGTTATTTACAAGAATATGTGGCCTGGTATTTCCTCCACCGCCTTGCAGGTGGAAGAAAAAAAAAAAAAAAAACCCCGTGAGGACCTTGCACAAAATGTTGGTCATTGTCCCAACAGGAAGGGTCGCCAAGGTTCAGGGAGGGCAGAGGACCCCGGGACCTCTTCCCACCGTTCCGGCTGCCCAGGAAGGTTTTTGATGGGTGAGACTCTAGGTTTGCCTCCATGAGGTCAGTTGGAGGGAACAAAGCTGTAAGCACAGAGCAGAAAAGAACGTCAGACTTCGGGGGGTTTCTGAGGAATGCATCCTGGTTGTTAGGCTCTGTGGCTGCTGCCCTGCCGCCTTCCAAAGCCAGCCTCTCACACAGCGTGGAACAGAGATCAGCAAGGTAACAAAACACATCTCCCTGTCGCTGGTCTTGGGCACCCCCCTGCCAGCCTGGGAGCCATTACCTTTTCCAGATGTGGAATAACTGCAGGGCTCATCACCCCTACAGTGTGCTGGGATCCGTCTCCAAGGGACTCCCGGGCCTTTCACTTAATTCTCATGACAGTCACTCACAATAAAGGAGAAAGTGGGAGACGCCAAGTAGAGGAGCAAAGATATCTGCCCAGAGACACAGCGAGCTGCAGTAATTCCAGCTCAAAATTCTTAGGTCCGCCAAATGAAATAGGCCTCTTGTCCCTCCCCCTTACTTCCTACAGGAAGAATTTTGTACGAAATCATGTTGCCTTTCTCAGAGCAGCGCTCCATTCTTTAGCTACCTCTCTGCAGATGTGGGGGCCCTCCCCTCCTTCCCCCACACCATTTTCTCCATCACCGCCCCTTGCCTCCAAGCCTCCCTTCCTGAAAGACGTTCTTGACACAATATCAAACAGCTGCCTGCAACACCCGCTGGCATTCTCCCTTGCAAAGATAACAGCCCAACTTAAAAAAAAAAAAAAAGAAGAAGAATGCTAAGCAAGAATGGCTACAGGAGGTAGAGTTGTGGGTTTGAAATTTGTTTGGTTTTTGCCAAATTACGTTTTCTCTGCATTTCTCTGTTGATTCTCCTTTGCACTTTCCACGTTCTACTTACGAATCCCCTCTTCCAACCCCCACTTTGAAAATCAAGAAAAGAAAACCTGTTTCGGGATCAACTATGGTATCAACCTGTGGCTAGGATCTTCGTGCCTCAAAGAAAAGTCTCATGGGCCGTCTCCACCCACCCAAGCCTTCAATAGTGGAGGGGGGGAAAAAGAGAGAGAGAGATGGAAGAGCCAGTCTTTCCCTCCTCCTTTCCTGGGCCTCCTTCCAACAAATGCTGTTGCAGGCTGATGAAGATAGGGTTCTCAGAACCTGTGCCTAATGACAAATCCCGTAGAAAGTCATTACCTGAGTGGCTTTTCCAGCCCTGTTCTTATACCCTGGAGTCTCTCCTGTTTATTCTAGAAGCCGTCATAGGGAGACCTGCCACATCTTTGCTCATCGCCCCAGTGGTTGCTAAGCCTTGATGGATGCCTACTCAGCGGGCCCCATCATGCTGCCCGCAGAGGGCTAGCCTGCTTGGAAACTGCCAGCACCTCATCCTTACCCACACTGTCCCTCAGTGCCATGGATCCTGCTGCCCAGCTAATTCCTCCTGCTGCCAGCTAGAGCTCAGATACTAAGCCTAATATTTTTTTTAAGCTAAGTCAAAAGCAATGGATTTTTTTTTTTTTTTTTTTTTGCTTTCAGACAGAGGCCAACAAGGAATGAAGTGGCAGTTTCAGGAAACTGAGCTTTATTTTGTGGTTGCCAGGGTATGGGAGGCCAGTGAGGGCTGAAGGGGTTCAGTTATGGGAAGCCGAGTTCAAAGGAGCTTTGCGAAGGTCAACCCGAAGCTGTGTTTGTGGGAACCATCAAACCGATGACTCTGCTGGTTTTCTATTGTGTCATGGAAAAGGCTTCTAGGGAATTCTTGCCAAGTCTTTAGAAGAAAAGATATATATAACTAAAGATGTGTATATTTATAGCAAGATGTATGGATATATTCATGCCAGTCATGCCTATTAGCTCTGCAGGGAGGAGGAGACGGCTCTAGAAGAGTACAGCACCAGGATCTCCCTGCAGCTCTTCCAGGCCCTTGGGAGAAGGAAAAGAGAACATCACAGAAGGTTCAGGGAGCTTTGGCTTTCATCCCCAGGGGCCCCGTCCGGGACCGAGAGAAGCTCCCTAGTGGAGGCCAAGCCTCTGAGCCCCAAGTTTTCCTTTGAACTATTCAGGCAGGTCCCTGCGGTCTAGAGGACATTTTGGAAGGAAATCTTTCTGGGGGTCTGTGATCCCTGAGTAACCTAATCTTCAGAGCAGAGTGTGGGAGGCAAGGAGTCCATATGGGAAATTGCAAGGATGCCGAGGGGGAGGGGGTGAGGCCCAAGGGCTTGATGCCCGAAAGAACGAAAGGAATGGCTCTGAATTCATTTGCTTTCCACCTGTGGGAACAAAGCTTAATTGGACTGTTGGCCTTGGAGGGGCCCAGACCCTGATTTTAGAGGCACTGGGAGACTTGCCTGCTTAGCTGGGACCATCTGCTGGGCCTCCCCACCCCCCCTCCCCACCCCCCCACCCCCCGCCAGATCCTGGAGGAACAGCTGAGGCTTACTGAGAATGGGCCAAAGATCCTTTCCAGAATCTCCCGGGAACTACGTGGTGTGTGTGTATGTGTGTGTTTGTGCATTTATGTGTGTGTGTGGTGTGTGTGTGCATGCACCTGTGTGTGCGTGTGTGTGTGCGAAGTATGTGTGCACATGCACGTGCGGGAGACTGCATAGTGTGTATGTATGTGCGCATGTGCTCTTCCTGACTTCTCCCCACCAGGGGACCTCTTGACGTGGGTTAAGCAGCTGGGCCCCTGAGTGAGTTGGGTGGCAGGCTTAGCTGGGCGTGCCCAGTATCTGGCTCTGCATCTCTCATTCCATCTCTATCATGTCAACAACTTTCAAAATTGACTGAAGCGTAACCGCTTGCCTCATCCCCAGTCCATGTCCCCCGTCCCCCTCCCTGCCCACGCCCGCTCCAGTGGAGGCCCCCGGGTGTGATGAGTAAGTCAGGCTAATGACACTACACCCACCTTATGTAGGATTGCCCTTGATATACCATGCTTGTTTCTGAAGCAGGAGGTGGGGATGGGAGGCAGGGGATCATTGCAAAACCCGTTTGGCTGTAGCTGCCACCTGAATCCCTCCTCCGCCTCAGGCAGCCGCCCCCTCCTCCCCAGGCAAATTGATGAGCTTCCTACCAGCAAAGAGACCCAAGGTCTAAAGAAAGCATACAGGTTGGCAAAATGAACAGAAGAGTTGTGACATTCTGACACCTCCCCTCCCTCCTCCCACCGCCGCCCCCGCCACCTGGCCCGGCTCCCCACCTGCAGCCTGGGACCTGGAGGCAGCAGGACGGGGTGGGGGGGGCACACAGTGCGGGTTCATGCTGCAGCCCCCTCGGTCTCCGCCACTCCCGTTTCTCTCCTGTGGGCAGCATCTCATGGCCGCTGATGGTCAGCAGAGTCAAAGAGGCCCTGCAGACCTCTCCTCCGGTTCCCTCTGCTCTTTATCCCCTGCTGCGGAAGGAGGGGCGGGGAGAGGAAGAAGTAGACAGGAAGGCAAAGGGAGGGTGAAATGAAATGTTAGTGACATTCAAGAAAGTGATTTCAGAGGGCCCAACTGCCCCCTGCTCCGGATTCAGGATGAACCTTGTCTGCTTTCTAAACCATCGGTGACTTCTCCCCTGTCTGAGTCGTCAGACCCTGGCGCCCCCACCCCCCTTCCTTCCCGGGCGCACAGGGACACATGTGCCTCTCTCATCCAATGGCAGGTCCATCTGTGACCTTTATTCTTCTGACCTCACCCCTGGAGGGGAAGGGAGCCCCAGAGGAGCTTTCACTCCCTGTACCCGACTGAATAAATCCCGCCCCCTTCCACCCTGGCTTCAGCCTTCCCAATTCCTCCAGGTCCATGGGAGGAAGAGAGGAGAGGCTCTCTTTCTGGGCCAGGAGGTCGGCAGCCCCGGCCGGATTCCACACATGGAGAAAGCCTGGCGGGAGCAAGTGTCCCTTCTTCTGATCCCAGCCCATTGGCCTCGGCTGGCTCCCCCAGCCAGGGAGGTGACCGCCCTGTGAAGTTCTATTAATTCATTAGGCCGCCCAGCAGCAGATTCTTCCCAGAGCCCGGCTGAGCTGCCCCTCCCCGGGGGGCGGTGGGCAAGAACCCAGCCATGCTGGATGCAAACGCCCTCCGCACTCTGCTCAGTCCAAGACCGGTCTTCAAGCCCCTTTCCCTTCTCATAACTGCAGGGGATAGCAGAAGGGCTCTCGTTTCCACCACCAACCAGCAGAAGATGCCACTGCAAGGCCCTTCTAGAGCTAACCTTCCGTAAACGGAACTTCCAAAAAACTCCATTTGTGTGGGCCAAGCAAAGCACTTTTAGTAGCTCTGGAACTGCAGTCAGTTAAGCATCTGACTTTTGATTTCAGTTCAGGTCTTGATCTCGTGGATTTTTGGTGGTCCTGATTTCTCAAGGAAGAGACCTGAGCTGGCTTCTCGTCTCCCCTGGAGGGGTTGAGCCGCTCACTGCGTTTGGAGCCAAGCTAAGTGCCGAGCTAGACTGAACAGGCCGTGGAAAGAAAGGACCGAGACTGGGTAGCTTAGCTTTTGTTCACGTAGCAGCTGGAGCAGGGAGGAGCTGAAGTGAGATCGTAGAAAGAACTTCCAACACCAGCCGGCTTCTCAGGGGAATGTAGGCTTTCCTTTCCTAGCAAAGTTTCCAAATAAGAAATTTGGAGGCGTACATTTGCATCTTGAGTTATTTTTCGGGGCAGGATTAAAAAACACATGTTCCCCTCGGATCTGTACACCAGCGCTTCCCAGCCCTAGCCCCAGCCCTGGTCCCTACCTTCCCAGCCCCGCGGGGGCCTGGTCAGCAGATGGTGGCAAGAGGTGGGCTCTAGGAGGAGGGGGGCTCGCCGGAGAGCGGGGGTGACATTCCCCTCCCAGCCCCTCGCTGACTTCTGACCTCTGCACCTCTCTTGCTGGTGATCCCTAAATTACCGAGCTGTCTAACCCTCTCCGGGGAGGAGAGGAGCAAACAGGGCTGACGGGAGGTGGAGCAGAGAAAGTATGAGGTGGAGGTCGGGGGTCATTTCACAGTATGTTTTGGCAGAGGAGGCCTGTGGAGCAGCCAGGGGGATCAGACTTTCATCCTTCCAGAACTTCCCCAACAAGGAAAGCAATGGCTGTCGCTTAAGTTGTGATGTGGAGCATGTGCTCTGGGGAGCAGGGACTCACCCTCGGGGTCCGCCTACCTGGGAGGATGTGAAAACAGTCACCAGTCACTGCCTGACCCTGTGCTTCCCCCTACCCCCCACAACCCTTCTTCTCAGCCTGGGGAGGTGACCAAAGTGTCTGGGGAGGCCACGGGCTCTCCTTGAAGGGGCTTCTCTGGAGGAGAAAGGCTCCTCAAAGCCCCAGGCAGCACAGAGCTTCTGGGACGCGCCTCATGGCCGTCCACAGCGCCATGTTGCTGCCGAGAACCACAGGTGCAAATCCGCCCCCTGCGCGGGTACATTAAGGTCTGAAAGGAAAGAACTGGTCACACGCTCAGGCCTGGAGGCTGGAGTTTTCCTGCTGAGTGAGCGCTGGGGTTGGGGATGGGGATAGAAGGCTGGGAGTTTGGGGTTCCAGAGGAGCCAGCAGCCCCCATCATTCCTTCTCAAACCTGGGCAGAAGGGAGACACCAAATGCTTCACCTGACCAGGGCCGGAGCAGTTGGGATTCTTTCCCCTGCTGCCTCTGCTCTCCTGCCCACCCCCCAGCTGAGGTGTCTCCTGCCCCAGCACCCGTGGCTGCTTTGGGGTGGGGGACAGTGGCCACAAATATTCCTGAGGGGCAGCAACTCCATACAATGAGCTGGTCTTAACTAGAGCGAAGTCTCCAAAGATGTGAGCCATGGTGTCATGTGGCCTGTTCCCAGGCTCGGTCTGCCACTTGCTAACTGTGTAACTTTGGGCAAGGTACTGCACCACTGGGACTCAGTCTCCTCGTCTGCAAAATGGGGATTCACTGGAAAATAGGTGCAGAGTGCATATACAGTGCCTGACGTGTAGGAAGCGCACGGTCAGTGTTAGCTGTTTTTTTTCTGTTTTGTCTCCCAGCTCTTCTCTGTCTCTAACACAGGCACAGTGACAACCCAGGCCCAGGCAGCCATGGCCAAGGCATGGACTGAGCGACGAACCCTTTTCCCTCACCCTGCTCCCAGCCATCTGGGCGCAGAGGTGCCTGCTCAAGCCCCCGACCCCAGCCCCTCTCCCACTCCCTGGCGCAGAGGCGTTTCCTCTGTTGACAGCCTGAAGACAGGTCATTTTTCTTCTCTTCCCATATAACGGCCTTTACTCCCCTACCCGCCATCCCCTTTTCAAACCTTAATGACTTTAACATACACACAGTTCTTAAAAAAAAAAAAAAAAAAAAACAGCCCCCAGTGAGCTGCCCCAAACCTCTTGTAGTGAAGGAGAAACAACCCAAGCACATGTTCACAAGTCACTGCTTGCGATGACAAGGGCCTTGTGCTGATTTCCTCCTCTGTTTGAAGCCCAGCATGGGGGCAGGGTGGCAGGCAGCAAGAGGGAAGAGATGGAGGGCTTGGGTACTTGGTTGTTCCCTTTGATCCTCCTGGAAACCCTATAGCATTGGGGGAAATATTTCATCCCGGGAAATCTTGAAGAATAGGAGAGATGGGTTGTGCAGGTGGCAGGGGCTATAATGCGGAAGGAGAATGCTGCCAGATGACCTTTTCTCTCCTTGAGATTCTGGATCTCCACTCTGCCTGGTTTCTCTGGGCAAGGGAGGGAGGAAATCATCTCTAAGCGGAGACTCCAGCTCAAAAGTATTTTTGGCTTTGCTGAGGCCTCCTACCCCAACTCTTGGGGTTTCTATCTCTGGTTTCTCTTCGTGGCTTGCCCTGGGAGGTGTGAAGGCAGGCAGGGCCCGGCGCCCTCACCTTCTTCAGGGTGAGCCTCTCCCCGGCTGCCTGCCTACCTCTGGCTGTCTCCTGACCTCCTGGGCTGGCATCTTGTCTGCAAACTGAATACCCACCGGATGGTCTTTTTGGGGGTGGAAGATGGGTACTGCCTACCCCTTGGCTGCCTCCCCAACCCTTCACCTGCCCAGACTCAGGGCAGACTCCCCTTCCAGGAGGGGGGAGCTGGCTGATGACAGGGAGGGTCTGGCAGCAGGGAGGGAGGGCCCAGGACTCGGAGCCCCTGGCTGTACACACCCCTCCCCTCCTCCTGCCCTCCCCGCAGGGAAGCGGAGCTGGCTGGGATCCAGGTTTTCCTCTAAGGCAGAAGCAAATGCACCCAAGCCGCAACCTTACCCCTTGACCGAAGACGGGAAAGTGCCTGTCTGACCTCACGTTATTGGTGCTATTATCATCATTATTGGTAATATCACCATCATCATCCTGCAATTTACCAGTTTCAATGGCAGGGAGGCCTAGGCCCCCTCTGAGCATTCATGTTAAGAGAAAATGAGTCCTGGCAGTCTCCCCACCTCTTTCCTTCCCCCCTTACCACCCACGGGGCCTCACCTCCTATGCTGTCACCACAGACTCTCTCTGGCCCCTGCCCAGCACACCTTCACCCTCAGGGGAGGGGCAGGCACTGTGTGGCAGGGTTAGGTGCGGCGGTGGGGGAAGGCCCCTCTGTTATGGGGTGGTACATGTCCTTCTTAGAAACAAGAAAAGGACTTCAACCCTTGCCCTAAACCAGTGGTTCTCGAACTTGGCCTGTATCCACATCCCCTGGAGACCTTGGTATAGTACAGACTGCTGGGCCCTGCCCCTGGAGTTTCAGACTGAATGGATAAGGGACCAGCCTGAAAATGTGCTTCCCTTGGATGCTGAATCTGCAAGTTCCCAGATGCTGATGTCTCATTCTGGGAACCACACCTTGCAAACCACTGCCCTAAATCATCCTAAATTGGGTATATTGAAGGGGTGAGCCACCTGAACTCCCCATCTCCTCCCATCCTCACGACACAAATGTTTGCATTGTGCCTCATTCAGTACCTTCCCAATTGCGTTCCCAGCCAGGGGGCGGAGGGCGCAGGTGCAGTGTAAGGTAAGGGAGTGCTGCTAGCTCTCGAGCATAAGGACCCCTTGGAGAGAAGGCAGAGGCAGGCAACACCCCATCCCCACCCCCTGAAGATTTATTCCTTCATTTGGTATTTTAGGCCTTCCTCAGGGGGAGGCTGAGGCCAGCCTGACTCACTGAGTAAACCTTTGTCAGGAATGCTGGGCCCCAGCCAGACTCTCCTCCCTCACTCTTTCCCACCTGTTCCTCTAGCTGAGCTTCAGGTTCCGCAGAGAGTAACAGTGTCCCTGTGCACACTGTCCCCATGCCCATGAAGGAACACGTGCCCAGGGCGCACAATGTGTGCACTGATCCTCAAAGCAAGGCTCCCACAATTCCGTGCTGTAGCTTTTGCCCTCCCCTCCACAACAAAGAGCTCAGGGATTCTCCAGAAGCAGTGCCCTGGGAGCAGAGATTTTCTCTTTCATCCCTCTGCTACCACTTCTCTGTAGGAAAAGGAGGAGAGAGGCTATGAAGTGACACTGAACTTGAGCTCCTCCTACACTGGCAGAGCCCATGCTAGATTCGTGTACACAGTCCACGACCAGCACAAGTGTCTTCTCCCGGATGCTTGTTCTGTTCTGGCTAAAGCCCCAAACTTCTTTCAAATAGCAGGTTCGAAATCTCAGGGCACACACTACACCCAGATAATAAGAGATGGACGAGGTCTGGCCCGGTGGGCCTCAAACTTGAGGTGTATCTGAATCACTAGAGCTTTGTTAAAATACACTCACTGGGGTGGGGCCTGAGAATGTGCTTTTCTAGTAAGTTCCAGGTGGGGCTGATGCAGCTGGTCTGGAGAACACACTTGGAGAACAATTGGTCTAGTTCTCCGGCCCACTGATGCGACTTCTTGCTGGCTGTCAGTCCCTGTTTCACTCCATCAGAACACCTTCCTTTCACCCCTCCATCAAATGATACCCTTTCTGAGTTCTTCTGAGTTCACTAAGGAAAAATGTGACCAGCTTGCTAATTCCATGTTGTTTCTTCATTCATTCAAAAGATAATAATTATTATAGTAAACACTTACGTAGTGCTTACTAAATGCCAGTGTCCTGGAGCTTTGCATATATTAACTCTTTTAATCCTCATAATGACACCGTGCGGTATCTGTAATTATTATCCCCATCTTACAAAAGAAGCAACTAAGGCACAGAGAAGCCAAAGCTACGCGTTAAGCTGAGGCGGAGCAGGGATTCCAACCGGGCAGGATGGTCTAGAATCCAGGCTCCGAACCAGTCCTTGACTAGCTGCAAGTCATTTATACATCAAGCACCATGCCTAACTAGCGATAAGCTGGGACTCTGGCTGGGTGAGGTGGGAAGAATACAAAGGTGCGGCTCGGTCGCATTTTGCTGTGTATTAACAAACGGAATATGCCATAGGAGAGCACCAAGACCCAAATATGTCCACGGGCCAGGGCCTGAAGCAGAAAGAACGAGTGACTTGGCCTGGAAACGTTGGAAAAGGCATCAGAGGAGAGTAGGCATTCGAGCTCAACTTAGAAATATAAGAACGAGTTCTCAGGTGAAGAAAAGGCTGAAGGCTGCTCCCTAGCAACAGCCGGAAGCGTCTGTGCAGACCCACATGTATGACCGCAGCAAGCACAGAGCCTGTGAGCAGGTCGGGGCTCCAGGAGGTGGGGAGGAGGCAGAGAGGGCCAGCCACTGTGGAGGCTCGCAAGGGCCAGTGGTAAGCGATCTGGAATGGCATGCTCAACCGTTGGACTTTGGTCACCAAGGGAGAGCTATTTAAGGTCTTGGAGCAAGTCAGGGACATAATCGGATGTGTAATTGTGAGAGAGAACTCCAGCTCCAGGGTTGAGCCTTTGATCAGCATGGGCTGTGTGCCAGACACACCAATAGTTGACCTTCCCCTGCTGTTTCAGTCACTTACTTCCCCTGAATAAAATCACTCTTTCCTTGGTACTTTCTGGCTATCGGGACAGTACCCCTTGACTGTCTAGTTCTCACTTTGGGGCTTTCTCCAGTTATATCTCCCATTGTTCTCAAGACTTTTACAACTGCTATCAACCTCATTCTGACCTTCTCACTCATTGTCTCTGGGTCTTATTCTCTATGACCTCAAGATATGTGGGTCTTATTCTCCATACCCCCAAGGCCTGTTGTTGTATAGCCTCAAAGCCCATGCTTGGGTTGACCAAGGCTTCTTCTCTGGCAAGTAAGGGTATGCTTGAATACATGGGAAATACGAGATGGATAGTGGTTGCAGCCCGGCCCACACCCATGGAAATGGCTCGGGCCCAGAGTTCATTAGAGGCCATTTGGACCTCCTCTGCAGTGCTCACCTCCACTGCATTTAAAAGGCTTTGCTGGGCCCATCTAACCTGATTCTTATCATCTGACTACAAATGCTGGTAGGAACTAATGGCAGAAGCGACATCCTTCGACCTTCCTTTCCTCAGCTGTGAAATGCCAGGAAGTCTTCACCCATTATTCAACAGATTTTTTTGTGTGCATTAGATCCACCTGGCTTTGAAAGCATTTTGCAAACTGTAAAGCACCAGACAATATGAGGTGGAAGGAGGATCCATCAGGCTGGTGGCTTCAGACAGAAACAGAATTGAGCCATCCATCCATTCACTTCAGACAAAACCCCAAGATACCACTCAATGGGAGGCCGACCCATGGCCAACCCTAGAACCATCCTGATGAGTCCCTAGGTATCTTTTAACTATCTTTTGAACCGCAGGGTCTTCCGTCTTGGTCAGGCTTTCTTAGGCACTCTCTTAGGAAGACTGCCTTTCTTACATCCTTTCTCCAGCCTGACCCTTGCCCCTGGGGCCTCAGGTTGTAGCTCCCATCCCCCATTGGGGCTGTAGCTCACCTTTCCAGATTTCCAGCCCTTTCCCCAGGAGAGCAGTAACTACTGGTGTGGAGGCAGCTGGTCCCACACCTCCCAGCAGAGGACAGAACCAAGAAGAATATAAAGCTCACCAGGTGGCCTAGAATTTGAAGGGGTACAAAGTTAGGCCTTGTCCACCCCAATAGGACCTTTCCGAGGTCATTTTCCCTCTTAGTCCTCTGGCAGGCCGTGTAGCCTCCATCCTTTCCTACTCGCATGCAGGAGCCCTTGTGCCTCCCATTCAGAGGACTCAGGGTGGCAGACATGCCAACCCTGGGGGGATGAAGGGGCAAAGAAGGAAGGACCTCCTCCCAGAAAGAAGGGCTCCACTGGCCCAGCAACTGGCTATATTCCATACTTGCATCCACGTTTTCCTGCCAGGTGCTGAGCTGGGATGAGTGGACCTGGGTGGAAGACCCCCACTGTTCGTGACCTGGCATATCCCTGTCCCCCCACCCCGGACCTGTGCTCACCCCTTAGCCTTCTTTTGCATTCTCCCTCAGTCTAGCTTCCGAATCCTCTTCAGGTAAAAGGGTCTCCACATGTTCACATCACTCCTCATACACCTCCTCCCAAAGATTTCTGCCAGATCAGCCAGTCTGCTCTCTGCTGGAGGGCTGGTCAGCGGGCTACTGAGTTCTATTTCCTACAGGGTCTGGGAGCTCCCACGGAGTTGCCAGAGTGCAAGGTTCCAGCCGCAGCTGGCTCTAGGCTGACCCAGCTCCCCCAAAGACAGCAATGGGCTGGGCCCAGCCAGAGAGTTCCTGGTCCCGGGAAGATGTCAGATCAGCTGGGGCCAGATCCAATTTTCCTTGCAACCCAGGGGCATTGAAGGAGACCAGGAAATACAGACTCATTTCTCCTGCGCCCACCCCTGCAGTCTGGGGAATATGGTCCCTTTGCCGCAGGGAACCTGAGGGTATTAAGGAGGAGAGGAAGCAGGAGGGCTGGTGCAGAGCAGGGGTGGTAGTGTGGGGTCATGTCGAGCCCTGGGGGGAGCTTCAAGCAGAGCAAGTGGGCAGAGCATTCTGCTGAGGGCCTGGCAAGCCCCGTGGTCCTTGTGTGCTAACCAGCTTCACAGGAGGGGTGCGAGCACCTCCCACTTCTCACTCCCATGGCATCTCTGGGCCAGTGGAGGTGAGCTTTTTCTCTGCTTGCCTCCGATGCCCTTCCCAGCCCTCCTCCTTTTATTTTGTCCTCTTCTCCCCCACGCTCACTTCCAGCCCTTCTCCTCCATATGGTCTCCACATCTGGCTGATGACCATCCAGAGATTCTGACAGTGCCTTCTTCCCTCCCTCAGCAGCCCTGATGTCCTCCCACCCCCACCCACTGAGTCTCCTTCTGATTCTGCCTTCCGTACTCCTCCCTGCCTCCCCCAGGTGCCCTGCAAGAATAGAATAAGAACACAGGCTCTCCGAAGAGTTGTCCCTTCTCTCCCCCTCCCACAGCCCCCCACATAACCATAAGCCACGAGGCCTTATCAAGTCCCCAGTGCCCTCCCTCCTGTGTTCGGAAGCCCCTCTCTCTGACACGGGCCAAGACCGGTCTGTAAGCAGGGCCCCTCCATTACCAGGCAAACCCCAGACAGATTTGCAGAGACCAATCTCATCACGACTCCAGACTCAGGCCTCTGACCCCAGTACCCTCCTTGGAGGGAGCTCAGCATAGGGAAGAAGACCCACATATTCCACTCACTCTTCTTCTTTCCAAGGATCTGCATCCTCAGGCCCTTAATTCTGTCCCTGGTATGAGTATGTGCCTGTATGTATGTGTTCCTACACACATCACATCTTGGTGCCCCAGGGCCCATGTAGCATTCCCGGGTGGGATGGAGGAGACAAAAGTCCAGCAGACTGTATAGGAGCAGATGTGGCTGAGCGTTCTTGCTGGCTCAGAGCTGTCCATCCCTCCGCAGGTCAGGCCTATAATGAGAGGGTTAATTTTACTTCCTCTCCCGTCTTAGTCCCGCTATGGCTGGCTAATGCTGGTTCAGCTGGTAACATTTTCATTGGCAAATCCCCTGCCCACCCTTGAGACGGGCTCAGAATACACACTGGGTCCAGAATTGGATCGGCCAGGAGCCAGAGCCTTGGCCCTGAAATCTTGGCCAGACGTAGCAGCTTCGTACCAAAGGACTGGTCCTTTCTCCCCACTGCAGACGGGTTAGAGTGGGAAGAGGACCGGGTGGGGCCGTGTGTGGATCCTGGCTCTGCCGTGTGCTAGCTGTGTGACCTTGAGAACTTCCCTTGCCCTCTCTGAGCTGTGATGGTCTCATTTCCTAATGAGCATCATAGCGTCAGACCCACAGGACTCATTGGAGGATTAAATATGATAATACATTCACATGTAAAGTGCTCGGGAAAAGCTAGTTAAGTTGGAATCTAAACGGTGCTCAGAGTCAGGGAAATCGAAGCATAGACTTGGTGGAACCCTTGGAAGGGCTTGCTGACCCGACACGCTTGTTGGTGGTCGTGGGGGCAGCAGTCCTGGGAAGCACATCTAACATTCCCGGTGCCACCTCAGCCTCTAAGTTTTGAGCATGTATTAATTCATAATCCTGCACCAGCCCATTTTACAAATGAGGAAATTTGGCTCCTGGAGGTTAAGTCACGCAGCTCGTTAAGGCCACAGCTAGGAGTCCAGCTTAGGGAGAAGGGGTCCGGGCTTCACTGTCAACCACTGCCTTCCACTACCCTCCACTCCCATGTGCCACGGGGGCAGCTCCAGCCACAAGAGAGCAGGGACTGACTCAGGGTCACCCAGCTCTTAATCTCCTCCCTCCTAGGCCTGGGCTTCTTTCCATGGCATCAGGCTGATCAGCCACATTCCTTAGGAGGGGCCGGAGGACTCATCCTCTGTAGCCAGTCGGCCCCAGGGCAACTCAGTTACCCCATCTTCTCTGCTGCTTGAGAAGGTGTCCCCTGAACACAGAGAGCAGCTTTGTTCAGGCTCCTAAGGTGCCTGCCAGGTAAGGCCCGAGCCCAGCCAGCCTCCCTTCAGTGCAGATAAGCAATGGACTCTGTACTTTCTGGGGCACTAGGAGGTCAGATTTCTCTGCCTCCAGAATCTTTTAGAAAGAGAAGACAGCTTCTTTGGGACAGTTACCACCCCAAAGCTCAGAGGCCTTGCCCTCCAGCAGTGAGGTAAGTGTCAGGGCATGGGCTCTGCTCCACCTGTCCTTGCTGAGATCAGACCCTGGGGAGCCCTGGGTGTCACCTGCACATGCAGGCAGTGCTGAGGGCATCTGGAGCGGGCAGAGGCTTCCACAATGGAAGCAGAGGGGGCAGTAGGAAGTTGCAGGTACTCAGGAGTTGTTTTTAAGGCAGTGGCAAAGTAGAGAGCTAGGAATAGAGAGAACAACGCGTGCCCTTTCCCAAGGCCAAATGCAGGCATTCCAGGCCTTCCTGATGGGATCCCAACCACCTTTCCAATTATACTTCCCCCAGCGCAGAAATGTTACTCTATGAGTTAACAGAGGCCCCAAAACAGAGGCTTTCACATAGGTGTGCAAGCCTAATATGCATCTCTTTCCCAGAGCCACTTTTCATGATGCTCAGGCTAATATTTATTGAGCACCTACTACGTGCCAGGCACTGTGCTAAGTGCTTCCCATTCGGTTTCTTATTTAATCCTCACAACACCATCCTATCAGGAAGGAGCTATTATTATTATCACTTAATAGTTAAAGAAACTAATGTTTACAGAGTAGATTAGGTAATTTAAGCAAGTTTCTTAAATTCGCGATGCCTCAGTTTCTTCACCTCTAAAGTGGGGAATAACCTTCCTAATTGTGTTTTGAAGATTAAATGAGATGGTGCATAGAAAACATTTAGAATAGTATGTGGCCAAAGTAAGCCTTCAGTAGAAGTTAGCTATGATTATGAGTTATGATTATGAGCTATGATTATTACCATTAAGTCTGAAAGTACCCCATTCTACTCCCCAAATCCTTAAATCTTAGTAGTGCTTTAGGCTCAAGTAGTGGCAACACTATCATTCTTTGATATGGACAGTTTGCCTCTTTCCAAGTTTGTCAGGTGCTAAGCAGACGTACCCACTTGCCTTTAATCTGTGTCCCCTTGTCCCATCTTGCAGTCAGATTGCAATCCTTGATGAGATGGTACCACCTGTTACAGGACCACTGAGAGTGACACCCCCTCCAGGAAGTCTTCCCTCCTCAGTCCCACCTGATCCCCGAATTCCCAGCACCACTACCATCATCAAGCATTTGCTCACTGGCATTGCTCCCTATTATTTTTCTCTCCCTGTCTTGCTCTCTTTATTAGATCCTGGGATTCTCAAGAAAAAGGACTGCATTTTATTTATCTTCTTACTGTGAGGATATTTATTACGAGGAGGAGCTTAAAGCACTTGTTGGTTAGTGGATCTCCCAATCATGGTTAATTGATCATTAAAACAATACAGATTAGAGGGTAGAAGGCATTTAGGTCTGTTCCGAAGGCCAGAATGATTTTGGGGTCACAGAATCCCATCAGGAAGGCTATTTGATTTTGCCCCCAGACTCATTCCATCTTCTTGTGCTTGGCTGAACTAGCCTCTTTATGAGAACCCCACAGATCACTCTGGCCTGCTAGCCAGCCCCTTACCCCCCATCTGGCAGGCATCCCACCCCACAGGGCCCCCAGTTCCCCTGCCTCTGTGGGTGGCTGGGTCTCTCTTCCTGGCTGTAGTTCAGATCCCAGCCGCCCCCTCCCCATCCGCTTCCCCTCAGCCTGTCAATCACCAGTCTCTGGAGATGGTCCCTAAGGCCCATCCCATTCTCCCCAGCCTCCAGTCACAAATGACTACTCCAAGGCAGGCTGGTCTTTGTTTAACGTTCCTTTCATTTGACTTTGGGCTAAAGAGGAAGATAAATGACACTCTGTCTCTTTAAGGTAAAAAAGAGCCATTTAAAAAAAGACCTCTTTTTTTTTTTTTTTTTTTTTTTTTTTTGCCTTTTAAGAGGAAAAAAATCCTCCAAGTTATTAGGGGAAAGAAAATCATTTGACTTAGGCAGCCTCTGGCAGTCTGGTGATGCTGAGACAATATACCTGTCAGCATCCATCAGGTTTGGAAAACAAAGCCATCTGCATATGGGGAAATGAAGGGGAGCTGGGGAGTGAGAAGAGGTGGGGAATATCTAATGAGGGATACATGGGGCACCCCACACCTAGCTGGAAAAGTCCTTGGAGATCCTGTTTCTGAGCTTGGCAGGGACCAGAAAAGTCCAGACATTTAGGGAGGAACTGATAAGTCTGGAATTTTAAAATTTTTTAAATAGTAAAGGTTTTTAGAGTTTATCCAACCTAAGCCCTTTGTTTTTTTTGGAGGGGGCGGGGGGTAAATAAAGTCAAGAACATAAAAGAGAAGTGACTTGCTCAAAGCCACACTTGATTTATGTCAACACCAGGACTAGAGTTGGCTGTCCTTGGCATCGTGGGTTTTGTTCTCCTCTGCTGCCTGAGGTCCCCTTTCTCACCTGTTGAGCATGCTCTTTCTGTTCTTCCTCCACCCCCATCTCCCAAGCACTGCCCGGAATCTGTCTTCCATTCCCCTGGGCTTCTCCATATTCTGCCCTTGTGAACCCCAATGTCACCAGGTCTGAGTCTCTGACTTCATGGTGCTCCCAGCCCCCACAAGGCTGGGGTCACTCTAGAGTGTATAGGAGAGGGGCACCACTCTACGAGAGGGGCCCTGGCTTATTTCCAGATAGGGCCAGATGCACCCAAGATATACTCATGGATGGAGCACCAATCTGGCTGGGGGCCGGGCCTCTGCAGCATCTAGGCCACTGTAGGAGACAGAGAAATATTCCTGATGAGCCAAAGTTCCAGCAGCACCCGAGCTGCTGGTCCACGCCTTTGGTGATCACGTGTCACCCATCTGAACTTGGCCTGTGTCTTGTCGCCACTCCATTAATCTGCTCTTGTTTATCAGTTGTTTAGTATGTGTCATGTCTGGGTCTGGAGTGTGTGGCCTGTCACTCCGTCTGCTATGACTCCCAAAGGTCAGCCTCTTCTATCCTCCAGCTCTCTGCAGTGTCTGGGGGCATGCAGTACAGGGAGGGGGCTGCCTTTACCCCAACCCGGCTGTCCCATGTCCAATAACTCGGTCTGGAAGCATCGGCAGGCCCCAGTGAGGACAGTCAGAACACTCTCTCGCAGGAGTTCACTCCGAAGAGTGCAAGATGGCTCATGGTCAGCTCTGCCTAACAGAAAACTGCCCAAGGGGCATAGTGTCTTTTGAAATGAATATGGCGGGTGGAGTCTAGAGTCCTGGATCCTGGAGGAGTCCAGCCTCCTGCCTCACTGAGGTCCCACATCTCGTGCCTGCTGAAAAGTCCTCTTTCCGTGGCCTCATGTCCTGGTTAAAACTGGGACTTAATGGGATGATATAATCTGGCCACAGCTGTGGAGCTGTGTTGGGGCCCATTAGCCTCTCAGGAGCACGACCTGTCATTCTAAAAAGCCACACCCACTTTATCTTCTTTCTGTCTTTGTTTTCCCTTTTTCATAAAACGAAAAACTCCCAAGCATGTAGAGCCCGCTGAAGACACTGGAAAGAGCCCTTGAGTCAGACACCCGAGTGGCTAATCTCAGGCCAGCCGTTGGGCTTTGGGCAAGGCATTCAGCCTCTCTGAGCCTATTTATTCTTCTGCAAAATGTGGCAATACACTCCACTGCATGGGATTAGTATGAAAATTAAATAAGAGAAATTATGTCCTTCAGCTATTTCCTGAGCATCTACTATATGGTGGTCACTCTTCTAGGGGTTAGGGATACATCAGTGAACAAAACAGGTAAGAACCTGTTGCATTCTAGTGACCTTTTTAAAATTCCAGTGAGTATGCTCTAAACTGAAATCTGAGTGGAAGGCATTGTTCCATCCCTTGGGTACATCCCCCTCCCCTGAACAGATGCCCCCACTCCCCATCCAGACGTAGGTGTCACTGTGCCCACTTTCCGTATAAGAAAACCAAGGGCCCAAAGGTTTAGGTGACCTGCCCAGGGTTGCACAGCCAGGAGGAAGTAACAACACCGGGATTTGAACCAGGCCTCTGACTCTAAAGCCCTGCCCTTTCAGTTCCACCAAGCTGCATCATATAGCAAGTTCACCTTGTCACCCATCTCAGTATTAATAACGTGGGACCCCCAAAGCCAGAGAGTAATTCTCTGGATGGATTGAGGGGGGGAAGAGGAGGCAGGGGCAGCACGCAGGCGCTGGTGTTTGTGTCTGCTTGAGTACCTTGGGGGGGGCGGGTTCAACAACAGGGAGCTCAGTAGGGAATTGGTATTTGGACTGCTAAATAACCACAATTTGTATTAAGCAGAAACATAGTCATTATGCACCCTGTGCGGGCTGCCGCGGCCAACTCCATTACAAGCCGGGGAGCCAATGATGGCGCCTTGGCCTGTGGTCTGGAGAAGGTTCCACCGGGGGTCCTGAGATGCCCTTCTAGGCGTGGGATGTGGGAAGCAGGTGGTGGAAGCAGGAAGAGAAGGGGACCTCTTAAGGACCTCATCTTCAGGTGACATGCGCCTCACCCCTCCCGCCTGTCTGGGCCTCTCGTCAGTAAGGCCCCTCCGGTTCTCATTAAGGCGAGCAAATACGCATCCCAGCACTGGGCAGGGGACACATGTGTTGATATTTAATTATATAGCGCGCCCTGAGTGTATTATGGCTCCTCCAGGGAATGGCGACTGCAGACAATGAGGTGCAATGGAGTCCATTCAAAACTACTTAGTTAATTAATGCATTAGCCGCTCCTGTGGCTACGAGGGCTGTGGGAGGACAGGACACCAGATAGTTTCCTGGTGTCTCCTCTCCCTTCCAGTAGTGCCTGGCTTCCTCGGAGCCCTTTCCTTCCAGACACTCTATGAAATTCTCAGTGGTCAGGGCAGCCCCTGTTAAGGAGCTCTGCCCCAAGATTTCATGGGCGAAGGGGGTAATGACTTGGCACACTGACTCAAGTCAGTGAAGCTTGGAAGTTAGGGGTGGATTTCCTTTGTCTGTGGGCACCAGTCTCCAGCAACCTGAGAGACTACGGAAGTTACCTTGCTGACATCCCTGCGTAGCCCCGAGCCCTGCGCTCTATTTCAGGAACTCCCTCTCCCCGCTTGTAGCCCCAGGTGCAGAAATAGGTGCTAAGCTGCACTGAATCCTGTCTCCTGGGAATGAGAGTGGGTTGGGGCCTGGGAGGAAGGAGCGGAGGTGGTGAGCGTGCCAGGTGAGGCGGGAGGGACTGAAGCCAGAGGTGAGGAATCCATCCGCTGAGAACTGCGAGGAGGGAGACCCTTCCTCCTCTGTTCCTGCCCACATGTGTGTCCCCCACCCTCCTGCAGCTCCAGGCCTGCTTCTTGCCTTTGGTTAATTATCATGTCAATGCATGATGCCCTCGTTTTGTGTTCTTTGCAAATCTCATTACTGTTCTACTTTGCACATTTGTTGATTTTCCTTTCCTCACCAACCCCCCACCCCCCCAGCCCTATGGACCTTATCTCTCATTCTTTTGAAATCTCCAGAACAATTTCCACATCAGTCTACATGCATTTGTCATTAAGGCTCGAAGTTTTCTGCATTGTTTCCTCAGGGTGCAAGCTCCGGGGCCAAGGCCCTGTCATGGCCAACTCCCCATCCCTAGCACCATGCTGGGCACAGCGGGCACTCGACAGCATGTGAAGTGATGCATTCTGTCCTTCTCAGCTCTTCAGGAAGTCCCTGTGGTCAGTGATCGTGTCTTTTTGTGTTTTGGAATCCCTGCTCCCACATCATTGGGCAGAGCCTGTTGAGGGTTCCGGCCACGCCGAATGGGTGGCTGTTTGACTTTAGCTCTTAGATCAGCCTCCCACTGTGAGACCTCACTGTGAGAAGGGGGGACTGGGAGTGGAACCAGGTTACCTTGGTGTTCCTGTGGGAGTTCCCAATCAGTTGAGATTTCTTTTTTTTTCTCTTTTCCAAAATCTTGCTATTTTTGGTTGATTTCTTACCAAACCGTTGCCCTACCATGATTTCTTGCCAGACTATGAGAAATGTAATCTGCTCTTACCTGGGATGGTGGGATGGGTTCCCTTTTCAGAGTCCTCTGTCCTTGGGCCATTGGAGATGGGCCCTGCCTCCTGTGGGAAGTAACCCTCAGTTTAAATATACCTCAGCTGTAGCAGGAAGTTAAACCTTAGGGGGAGCTTTCTGAACAGGAAGGAAGACTATAGTAAGTACTGAATCAGTTTGCCAATGAAAGTTGTAGGACATTTGTTCTCTTTGGTCAAAAAATGAGACCCAGATCCCCTGACCCACATAGAAGATGAAGTCCTGGAAGTTTGGGGCTGCTATCAATCCTGGGATGCCGTGACCCTGAGCCCAGGAAGGGATGCCGCAGCTGCAAGCTTTCATCTGGGTCCTGAGGCAGTGAAGACAAATGGCCAGCCCAGTGCTAGACCAGCCTGGACCCAGTAGAGGCAGCTGGGCCTATGGGCTTTAAAGACAAATGAAATTGAAGGCTAGGCTGTTGGGGACAGCCCCATGGGTTTCACCCTCTTAGGAAAATGAAGGGAAGCAAAAAAGTTGAGAGAATAAAGGATGCAAGGTAAGCCCTGGACAGGAGATCAGGAAACCCTCATTCAAATGCATACTCTGCCACTTCCTAAATACGTGACCTTGGGCAAGTCTCATAAACATTCAGAGCCTTGTTCCCCCGTATATCAAACTAGGATAATAATTCTCACCTCACAGGCATGTTATAAGGCTGCAGTGAGGTACTGTATATGGAAACACTTCAGAAGCAATAAGAACATTCTATAAATGTAGGGTATTATTATTCCCATCCATCCAGGACTCGGTTCCTTTTCTTGGGTAGGAGAATGTGCGCTATAAAATGAATCAGAGCCTGGGCATCCACCACCCTAGGCAGAGAGGGCCAGGCGACTACAAGTTGTCCCACCCAAGTCATGGCTGGCGAGGCCTCATAACAGGTAAAATGAACCCCCGCCCCCCGTTTCTGCGCTCATATTCAAAATGGTGGCAAACTCAAGTTGGAGGCAAAAGAGAAGCCGAGGGTTCAGCACCTTTGGTTCCATTGCTGATTTCTTGTCCCAGAGGCTTCTCATCACTGTAATTCTCATGGCAGGGCCCCCACCTAAGCCTCTTTGCTAACGGTATTTTTAACCTGCCACCTTCTTCCGCTTTGCCCATCTGCAGACAAGGGTCCTGGCGAGATAACAGAATCCATTAGTGCCGCTAGCGACAGGCAGCGCCTGCTAAATACGTCCGGAGGAGCTCCCTCCCACCCGAACCCTCGGAGGGTGAGGCAGCCTGGCTGTGGGGCCCCGGCGAAGGAGGCTCCAGCTGGACCCAGAAAGGAGTTTGCTGCTCCCACTTCTCAGGAGTTTTCAAAGATGCTCCCTGCCCTTGCTTGGTGAGGAGCCAGCTTATCTCACTTCTGAGAGTGAGGATCAGATACTCTCCTCTTCCCTGGTTTCTCAAAATCCCACAGGGATTTGGGGGGGGGGGGAAATGTCTGGAAGTGGCCCTCAAAGGAAGACACCATCAACAGGTAACTGGTGGTAAACTTGTTGAGGGGAGGGGACGAAAGACCCACTGGCACTCTCTTACTTTCTGAGCCGGGGGCAGAGGGAACCAGAACTCAGGGATGAGGCAGGAGAGTTTGGGGGAACACAGAAGCAGCAGAGGTGGACGGGCAGGAGGGGCTGACCAAGGAAGGAAAGCCCTAAAAAATCTCAACTTAGTTGAGCACCGCAGGTCTGAAGGTGTCCCCTAGCCAAATGCTCTCTTTCACACACGCACACACAGCCCCCTCCTGCGAAGGCCAATTTCCATGCTAAACTGTTCATTATTGCCACCTGGCAACACTGCACGGAAGTGTCAGAACCCATCAGTGTGGCAAGAATGGACAGGTGAACACATGAATACCTCCCCGCCCCGCGCTCCACAGGGAGGCACCGACCCCCGGGGGAAATGGTGATGAGAAGCCACGGTGCTGACGTCCCAGGGTGGGAGAAGGGCATCCAGCCAAGAGGCAGAGCTCCATTCCTGGAGCAGGGACTTCTAAGCCTGGACGAGCCCTGTGCTGGGTCCGACACCGGGGTGCAGGCTGCCCCCGGTGCATGGGCTCGTGGGGAAAAGGACACCAGCGAGTCACAGTGCGAGTAACGGCTTGTTACAGTGGTGACCAGTTGGAAGCGACGTACAAGAGTCCCGTCAGCGGCGGAGACCCTGTAACTAGGGAGCCCCTGAGCTATTGGGGGTGGGGGAGGGGCCAGAAAAGGCTTCCCTGGGGAAGTGATCCGCAAGGCAAGCTGAATCCTAAATGCTTCAGCAGCCCCCTGTTTCACCCCTGCTGTGCACAGCTTAGCCACCCACCCACATCCCTCACCAGTTATTCCAGGAGAGCTCTCATGGACTTTTCTCCTCCCTCTCCCTCAGGGCCCACGTTTGGTTAGTTGTCCGTCTTCTAGAGGGGCCCCACCTGCCCTCCTTCCCACCAGCCCCAGCTGAGCTTTGATCAGCCGTTCTGGAACCTGCACCGGCTTCTGTTCCCTGTCCCCGGAGGTAGTGATCACGTTCTTTCTCTACCTAAGCGCCCCTTCTTCAGTCCATTGCCTGTACCTTGGCTCAAGCTATTCCCGAGGCCCCATCCTCCCTTTCGCGGTCGACTCCGATCCCACCTCCTCAGTGAAGCCTTCTTGGATGTGTCCAGGCCGCTGAATCGTTATCATTGGTTACAGCAATGTAGCAGAGCCAGCTGTAAATGTGAACTACTTATATTCCTTTCCCCGAGGCGGTGTGCATAGTGGTGAGTGTCGCAGTCTTTGGATTGGGACTCCCTGGGTTCAAAATGAGGTCTGTCCGTTTGCTAGCAGTGTGACTTCAGACAAGTAACTGAACCTCTCCGGGCCTTACTTTTCTCATCAGCAATCCAGGGCTAATAGTAGAACCTGTCTCATAGAGCTGTTATGGGCATTTAGTTGTTCTTATGGGTAAAGTACATGGAATGGTGCCCACTCGCCATTATCTTTATGTTCTATGGTATTGTAATCTGTCTTCTCCTGATTGTGAATTCCTGGAGGTCAAGAAGCACACAGAATTCATCTTCATATTCCCCCAAAGAGACTCTGCTTCTCCCCATAATCTCTCATAACTTCTCCCAGAAAGAAACACAAAAGACCCAATCTAGAAAGGACCCCAGAGGTCATCTTGAGTCAATACTAGTTTTACAGATCAGTAAACTGAGGCCCAGAGGAGCTGGAGGAGTTGCTCAAATCAGCTGTTGACCCAGCTGGTCAACAACAGTGCTAGAAACCTGGAGGTCAGGAATACAATGTCTGGGTCTTACTCACATCTTTCTTGCTTCGTTACAAATGCTATTTCTATCTTCTCTGGAGAGAACAACAGATGGTCAGTATCATCTCCAGCCTTGCCTTAGCAGATCACTGGGCCACACTTTCAAATTGCCCCCCACTGCCTTCCATCCACCCTGCAGTTGATCTCAGTTGTCCTAAGCCCTTTGGCTCTTCCTAATGAGGCAGGTTTTCCTACCTTCCTCTTGGGGTGCTACGTGTTCTTTAAATAGAGGGCTGTGAGTCGGATCGGGACTTGGTCTTAACAGAGACTCCAGGTGGGGAGGGGAGGGGAGGGGAGCCCTAGTCATGCAGACACAGGCTGGCCAGCCCCTGGCCCCCACCCTCTGCCAGAACCCACCCTGCCAGGCACCCAGGCAGCATTCAGCTTCCTCCCTTCACTGTGGATTTGATACAATCTGGAAAACGCATTAAACGTTACACAGAGTAGTTGACGCGTAATTAATAAAGTACAGATTTTGGCTGGAAGCCTCAACTTAAAATAGCACCAGGACTGGGAGAGGAAGGGCAGGCGAGGGAGGCTGGGAAGATGGTGTGTGATGAGAACTGAGACTGTTATCTCTGAGAAGAACAGGGCCACTTCTCTCTGAAATGAGGGAGGGAGGAAGAAAGGGTGAGCCTGGGACTCAGAGAGGCTAACTAACTGTCTTGCCCAAGGATACTTGCAGGTCCCAGGACAGAGCCAGGGTCCTGGGGGAAGGGAGCAGCACCTTTGACACCTGTCCGTCCCCGCTCTCACGTAGTGGAAGACCACCACTGGGGTTTCCCGGAACCACTCTCTCGTGAAGCTGCACATTCCAACTGTTTTTAATGTGAGAGATGTTTTAATGGCATTTTGAGACAGCCTGTTCCCTCCCCGATTCTCCAGAGAGGCTGGAGGGAGCTTCGCATCTTCTTTGAAGAAGCAAAAAAAAAGGCCTTTCTTCTGCAAGCATGTTCAGAGAGCCCTTTGCTGCAGTTAACCAGCCTTCTGGTGTGGGGGGAGAGGTGAGGAAAGGGCTTGAGGAAGTGGAGGGAAAGGGGAGAAAAGGCTTCTGTGGTTAATTCAAATGCCTGGCCTCAGGGGCATTCTCTATTGAAGCTGGAGCCCTGCTGCTTTCTGCCAGCCAGATCCCAAACTGGTTTTCTGAAGCAAAATGCAAATTTAAGCCCCAACTAATCAACCCTGACAGGGCAGCATCACCTCCAGCCTGCCAGTCATTAACAAACGACCCAAGGCAGACCTGAGAGAAGAGGAGTGCCAGCCCTGTGAGGAGGAGGTTGAGATAGAAGGTTCTAGAAACTTCAAAATCAAATCACTGTCTAGCAGAACTTTGACACCAAAAGGGAAACTGAGGCACATTTCACCGGACAGGAAAGCCTGATGTAATCCCCTTATTCGATTTGTAATACTTCTTCTCTCTGCCAGGCAGAAATGAACTTGATCTTCTTGTCTAAACCACAGTGAATGGGTGAGGATGTGTGAAAGTCTTACTATATTATGAGACCCCGAGGGCCCTCTATGAGAATAATTAATCTCTTAATTATGTGACATAAGGAAAACAGCACTGCTTCTATGGCATGATCTGTGTTATATTTGTTTCTGTATCCCCAAAGCATAAGCCCTATCCTTCAGAACGTTTCAAAATGTTTGTGGCCACCTTCAGGAGACCAAAAACAAATCTTTGCTCTCAACCTCCCCGAGCCTCCATATATTCATCTGTAGGATGGGGATAAAGAGAGCTTCCCTTTCCTCCAGCCTATTGGGTTGAATGAGATGCTCTTGCTGTTCTGGAAGCCATGCCATGGCACGGCGCTGGGGTGATATCAGATATCCGGCTGCCTTGTTCTTAGTTTTCCTTTCTCCCCTCCCATGTCTGGCTCAGAGCCAACGAGGCACATCTGACATTCAGAGGGACACGGGAACTTCTGCCCTCTACCTCCCAGGCTCCCCATGCAGACAGCTTGTTCTCAGAGATCCAGACCTTGAACCCAGAACCTTATATAGCTACTTCTTCTCAGGGGAAAATCGGTCAAAGATCCCAAATGGGGGGCCTAGCCATCAGCCGAATCCTCAGCTCTAGCCCTTTCTGCTTCGGCGGGGCGGGGCGAGCGCGGTGTACTAAGGAACGAGGGAAGGGACTGGGAAGAAATGCGCTGTCTCTGGGAAGAAATGCAGAGGGAGTGGGGGGCAGCCAGTGGAGGAGGCAGGTTGGGTTTCACTGGCATTCCATAGCATGCTTCTGCCATGCAGCCGAATCAGAGCTGAAGGAGCTGCTGAGACCAGAGGAGCCTCAGAGTCGACTATGGGCAAACCTGATAGCCCATCTGGAATCCATCCATGGCCTGCCTCCCTCCCCCAGGCCCTGAGCCCTTGGGAGGGGCCACAGTGGGGGAAGCAGGGCCGGGCTCCACCAGCAGGCTGGGCAAATCCCCCAGGTGCCAGCCCACAGGCCCTTGTTGCTCCCTTCTGGCTCTGAAAGCACAGGGCCCCCACGCACCAGCCCCGGCTTCAATTCCTGCGCCTTCCTCTCAGAAGCTAATCTCAGCGCTCAGAGTAGTGCAGAAGAAAAGGGAAGGAGACTTAGAGTTCTGGCCACACTGGGGTTATTCAGGTGGCCCGAGAATGACAGCCCCGTTCTGCATCAGGAAAAAGTTTGAGTGTTACGGTAGCTTTGGGCTTTCAGATTCTTCGTGGAGGAGTTGACCCTCACCTCCTTGACTGTCAGAGCCCTAAATCTCCCTGGATATTGGTGTCCCAAATCTTCCGTCATCCCAACATCCTAAATGCCCAAACTCACAATGGAAGGATCTCACAGCTGGAAGATGTGAGACTGTGCAAAGAACAGGGACAACCAGCTGCCTGGAGCCCGGAGCCTTACCCTCAGCCATGCCACGATGGTTTGCTTTGTGATCTTGAGGGCGTCGTTTGCTTTCTCGGGGACTCAGTTTGTTTCTTCTCTAATAGGATGATCATGAGGATCATAGAAGGAAAATTTAGGTGACAGATACAAAACATGAAATGTCCTTAGCAGAGCACATTGTCTGCAGAGCAGATGACAATGCAGTGCTGGTTCTGTGGACAGGTGCTAGCCTCAGTCGGGCCAGTCTGATCCTCAGGGTCCCCATCCCCTGCCACTCCGACGAATCCTCCCCAAAGCCTGGAAGAGAAGGATTTATTTCTCCATTTTCCTGGCATTTCTCCTACTCCCTGGGTCAGTAGGCGTCATGGCAGTCTTGGCGCCTACCATCTTTTATTAACCTTTGACTGCCACCCATCCGGCATGTGGGGGTGGACACCTCTGGGGCTGTCCCTCCCTCCCCCATGCAGAGACACACACTGCCCTCCATGAGCAGAAGGAATCTCCTCCCTGGGGATCCCCTTGGTGTGTTGTGCTGGAGACAGGGCCTGCTCTAGGGAGGCAGGCTGAGGAGAGGTACCCATTTGTTGGAGAACTGACAGGGTCAGGGGCAGCTCAGCTCACCAGGTGGGAAACAGGCCCCATACCCACCACAAATCTCTTTCCACAACAAACTTTGTGAACAGCCTGTCCCCCAGTGCAGGTTCCTGCGCAGTGTTTGCCTAATCTGTCTGTCCAAAATCCCTCTCCAAACACGAGGTTTCCTGCCCTACACTGGCAATGAGAGAGCTAATTATCTGGGATTAGAGATGGAATTGGGGGGGTTCCCTTCTAATTACAGGAAAAAATTAGCCCAACCGATGTTGGCAGGGCCACTGGGATTAGAGTTGGAATCTAAGCTTGGACACAGGTCATTTAGGGAGGTGGGAGTGTCCCGTGCTCTGGGCTGGTGTCTTCTGCTCCTGACTGCTGGAGCCTGTGGGAAGGAGGCCAGAAGGAGGGCTGCGAGAGCTTCTTGCCCCGGGAGCTGGGAGAGTGCCAAAGAGAGGGTGAGAGGCAGAGAGACAGCACAGAGATAGACAGGGAGGTAATAGATGAGCAGAAACAGGAATTGGCAGGAGAAACACAAGAAAGAGCAAGAGAAGGAGATGGGAGATTAGAGGTAAAAGGAGATTGCCAGGGAAGACAGACAGACAGATATGTTTAGAGACCACGTTTTCTCTCCCCACCATTGCTGTGAGCCACTTTGTCATTCAAGGGGGGGAAGCACAGAAAGGCAGCAGAAACAGGCCTCCCTCCTCCCTTCCTCCTTCCCCCTCTTCCCACTCCTCTTCTCCTGGTGTCCAGCACACTGACCCAGTTTTGCCACCCACAGTGCAGGTGACAAATGCTCTTGACCTGGCCAGGGGACAAGGAGGGGGTGGGGAGCTTGGTCTCCACTGGGCTCTTAGTGATCTTGAGTTTCTTCTGTGGTCTGAAGATGGGGCTTTCCGCCAAACAGTCCTTGCCTTCTCTCCTGTGAGAAGAATCTCTTGGCTCAGAAAAACATTCATTCACTAATTCATTTATTCATTCTTCCATTTTATATATAGTTAGAGAACATTACTACGGGCAAGACTCATTGCTGATCTGTGGATTTCAGTAGGCCAACAGAATGCAAATTGAAATCTGGTTCTTAGTTTTTAGTGGTATCTCCCTACTTCTTCCCTCTCTTTCAACATAATGGCACCTATATTTAAACCATCCTAGGAGTAGTCCAGGCCCTTGCTCGGAAACCTCCTGGCCAACTCCTACCCACAGCGAAAGGATATGAGCACACAGTGCAGAGACCTGAGAATTTATCACAGCAACATACAACAGAGTGCAAATTCATGTGGTGCAAACAGAGCATGTGAGAGCATGAGCGTAATTATTTGTAGGTATTCCCATCCCACTTCTTTCCAAACGAGGAAATAGGTAACTTATAATAAAAAATTTGGCAAACGTAGGTTATGAATACTAGCATGGAACTAGAAAATCCCAGTCATGTGAGGGGAGTAGAAATAAGTATGCTAACAATAAAAAATATAAGCACCAGGAGCCAGCACCAGATTTGGCCTGAGTATCCTGGTAGCCAGATCAAAAAGGGAAATGAGATGAACTAGAAATCCTTATACTCAGATAGAGAGAAGTATACCTGTTTTTTAGGAGAGACGATATCCAGACATTACATTCTAAAAATGATCTATCATGTGAGACCATGTACATAAACCAGAACAAAAGTTTGACATCAGAATCAGAGCGTCTTTTATATGACAATTTCTGGTATTAACTCGTGCTAATGTGCCACGGCTGCAGTATCCATGTAACAGTCAACATCCAATGAATTATTCTCAGGGAGCAACAACAGTGAAAAGCGAGTAGATAAGGCCATTAAGGAAAGCAAAGCTTGCTGGTTAAGCTTTTGTAGTCCAAGTTTGTGGCATTCTGGTGCTGTAACTTGATTCAAGGATCAAATGCAATTTTTTAAGCACCCCATTGTGCTTGGCAGTCCGCTAAAAGTTGAATAAAATGAACTATAGCGCTTCAGTGTCTACATCTGGGAATTTACAATTTTTGTTGGCACTTCTACAGGGGCTCAGACAGCAGAAGAAGAGCATTAAAATGCTGGTAATATGTTAGCATCATGCACAAGACAAAGGTGAATGCCTTTTCAGGAAGCATGGGGCTTTATACAAGATCGTATAATCAAACTGATCCAGGCTCAAATCTCTCTCTACCACCTACTGTGATCCGAGGCAAGCTACCTAACCTCTCCAAGCCTCAGTTTCTTCACCAGTGAAATGGATTTTGGAGATTAAAGTAGATATTTTAGGTAAGGCGCCTGGTGCCCTGTTCAACACCAAGTATGTGCTCCGGAAGTGGTAACAATACTCTACTCTAGGATCTCTAAATAAGGCTACATTCCCAGTGGAGGAGAGGAGCCATGGGCAAGACAAGAAGACAAGGAGTTCTCTGATCCTCGCCAGGGTGCCTGGGGGCCCACTGGCCTTGCTGAGAAACCCCCTCAAAACCATCAGCTCCCTCGTGGTTGGGACTGTCCAAAGCCAATTCTGCAGGTGTTCCAACCTAGGTTCTTTCCCAGGGGGCCCCAGAATTCTCGCTCTCTTGACTCTGCTTCTGGAAACCGTGACCCTCCTTTTTCTCATCGTTTCTTTTTCCCTCTTGGGGAATGCCCAGGGCTTGGGTCTGGCAGCCTTGCAAGATCCCTGTTTAGGCTCCCGCTTTCTAGTCAAACCTCAGCCCTCGGGTATCCCTCCTCTGCTGGTCATGGGGAGGCTCAGGTGTCCAGTAGGATGAGGAGCATTAACTCCTGCCTCTCCTCCAGGCATCCCTTGTCTGGACTGGAGGTCAGCCAGCCCCCGGCAGCCTCTAGGTGACGGCAAAAGGGGGTGAGGCTAGGAAGCCATGCGAAGCTCCCTGCTCCCCCCACCGCACCTGCCTGACAGCTGGGGACCCAGCGGTCCCCAGAGCCACAGAGCGGACGGGAAGAGGGAGGCAGGTGCCCGGTATCCAGGTGCCTGGCCAGGGGCCGGGGACACACCAGGCCGGTCCTTCGGACACACCCTTCTTGCCCACCCTCTCTCGCGCTGCTGCTTTGTGGTTTCTCTGTACGTTCCAGCTCACTGCCAAGTTGTCAGAAGCTGTGAGAGGCAAAGTGCTGTTCAGTTAATGATTCCAGTCCCTAGAGAGGTGGAGCACTCTTTTAAGAGAAAAAAATAGAGAGGAGTGGGGGTGTGGGAGGGGCAGAAGAGGGGGACGCTTTAGTACTCTACACAAAAGCTAAGCTGTAGCTCCTTCCAGCTCTTTTTAAGGAGCAGATTAGGAGTGGGTAGGTTTGCCCCAGCAGCCTTCTCTCTGTGGGGGAAAGCCTGGAGCCTCCCCCTCACTTTTCTCCTTTTCACAAAGTAAAAAGGGTTTGAATCAGAAAGCTGCCATCCTTTTGGCCCCAGTGGCCTCGGCCCTCTGTCCCCAGCACAGGTCCTGTGGAGACCCTAGCACAACCATTCCTTCTCACTCAGAGGCTGCCTTTAAGCGCTGGCCACAGACTCCATAATGCAAAGGGCCCCTGCTCTTTGCTCCCCCTCTTTACTCTCCTCCCCCTCCCCCTTGCTCTCCTCCTCTCCTGTTCCCCCCTCCTCCCCCCTCCACCTCTCTTCTTCCCCTCCCCATCCTCCTCTCCCTCCCACTTCCACCTCCCCCTCCTCTCCTCATCCCTCTTCCCCTCCTCCCCCTCCTCCTCTCTCTTCCCCTCCCTCCACCTCTCCTCTTCCTCCACCTCTCCTCTTCTCCTTCCCCTCCTCTCCCTTCCCCTTCCACCTCTCCTCTTTCCCTCCTCCTCCTCCCCCTCCCTCTTCCCTTCCTCCTTCTCCTCCACCTCCTTCCCCCATGCACCCTTCCCCCCCTCCTCCCCACCCCCAGCCTACTCCCTTGGAAAGGACAGAAAGTGGAGGTGACTGATTGCCCCAGTGGGCCCCTGAAGAATTTCCTCCCTGCCCAGCTTTCCTCCTCAGCCTGGTCCCACCCAAGCCTGTGGATCAAAAGAAAATCCATCAAAAATTCCTCACCTCCCTGCAGCCTTTTCCAGTGTCCCAGATGCTTTCCCATTCCTTATCTAATCTGTCCCCCCTGTAGCCTCCTCAAGTAGGCAGGATTGTTTTTACCAGTTTTGCAGACGAGAAAAGTGAGAATTAACTCCCTTGGCTGAGTGCCCCCGTGTGACCTCCGCCCCAGCAAGGGAAGACATCAGCCCTGACTGGACAGTCAACACCTCTCAGCAGGGAAGATCGAAATGTGGGGCTTGAGAGATCAAGAAGGAAAACCGAGAAACCTAAGAGGCTGCTGGAGAGGAGACCTGTGTGCCCTTTAATTTCTATCAGCACCAAGTGTGATCTGGCTTTATGGTTGTTGGTTTTTTTTAAGGTTATTTTGTTCCAAAGTGTCCCTAGACTCGTTCCCTCCCATCAGTCTTGGTCCCAGTCCTCTGCTCATATCCTCATGCAAAGAATTCCATGGGCTGCTACCATGTGGCCACTCCCTGGATGAGGTGATGTCGGTTCTCTAAACTCCAGGCGCACGTAGCACCCTGGGACGTGGAAGCCTCTTGGGTTGGGAGGATGGGGGGGCGGGGAGGCTGGACAAGAAGAACAGGGCTGCGCTTTGCTGACCGGGAGCCCACTGGGTATTCTGCTCATGCTCAGAGAGACGCAGTGCAAAGTTTGCTCCTCACGAGGCCAGTTGCTGCTTCCCCCCTTCCCTCCGCAGTGCGGCCCTGGCCCCCGCTGTATTGTTGTAGCCAGCCACCAGCAGGGGCTGCACCCTGGCGCTGTGCCCAGCAGCTGTGAGGTGTCCATGCCAGGAGGGGCTGGGCACCAAGGAGAAGCAGGTGTCCAGTTAGAACAAGGTGATCAGGAAGGGTCTCGGGGCAGCCACGCTAGAGAGTAAAGCTAGAGTCAGTGGCAGACCACGGAGATCAGACGGCCCTTGCTCGGCAGCCCCCACCCCACCCCACCTTGATTAGAATGATCTGGCCCCAGAAGAATAGCAGTGAATTAATTAGGGGTCTGTTGTCACGAAGGCGCTCATTATTAAAGTCCTTCTCCTGGGAGGGGAGATGGGGAAAGGTGTGAAGACGACAGCTAGTCAAACAGAATCTTTTAAAAGAGCCAGGCCCTCCCCCAGCTGTCTGTTCTGCCCTTGGGCTCTGCCGGGAAGTCAGACATACCAGAGCACGGGGCCACCCCGGCGCTGGTGTCTCGGGATTTCAGGGGATAGAGGCCCTCTGGCCTCACTTGCCTTCTGTCCTCCGTCCTCCTCCGCTGATGCTGTTTCTTAGACCCCAGCTCTGAGCCCATCTCTGCCACTTTAACCCTTGCTTTCCACCTGCCTTTGAGCCGGCCAAGCTCCAGCTTAGTAGCCCTGGAGTTCTTTCCAGAGCAGCACCTGGAGCTGTTAGAGTGCTTTCCTCCCAAGAGCTCCTAGCAGTCCAGTGGGGAGCGGAAAAGATCGCTTCAACAAAAGCAGATGTGTACAGCGTCTTTACGTGCCCGGTTCCAGGAGATGTGGTGGAGGGAGGGGAGGATGTGCAAAGCAAGATTCTCTCTTTCTCCATTCGTTATTTTCCGGAGATGGGAAAACAGAGGCCTCGACAAGTGAAGGCCTCACAGAGTTGAGATTCTAGCTCTTCTGCCCACCAGCTATGTGACCTTGAGGTTACCTCTCACCTCTGTGCCTCTGTTTCTTCATCTGTAACATGGGACTAATATGGTTGTGGTGAGGATTTAATGACAGGGCTTGTAGAGAGCCCTTAGCACAATGTCTAACAATAATAGGGGTTGGTTAAATAAATGTGAGCTATGGCTAATCCCTACCCAGTTTCAGTAACAGGGATTCATTGATTCCATCATTGGGTGGGACTGAAGCCCTACTATGTGTACAGTAGTACTGAATGCAGTGAGGCATATGAAGCTGCACTAAACAGTGTCTGTTTTCTAGGAACTTACGATCTTAGGAGAGATAATCGCATGTGTTCACAGGTAACCATGCCAAGAGACTCGCTAGGGACTATGGGAGTTCAAAGGAGAGATCAGGATGGGCTTCCTGGAGGAGGGGGCATTTGGGTTGGTCCTTGAAGGATGGTTAGGATCTAGGAAGGAGAATAAATTGTCGAGCCAAGATATGAAGAGCAAACACCAGGAGACATAATTGGAGAATGGTGAGAAGGCTATGCTAGCTAGATCCGTGCATGACAAGTAAGGGACGTGAACTTTTCTAAATTCTCAATGGGGGCAGTTAAAGGTGTTCTGTGTGTATGTGCCTGGGTGCATGCAATGATTTACTTTCTTTCATATTCCAAAAGTAGTGTATGTTCATCATAAAAAAAAAAAAAAATTAGGAGTGAGATAAGCAAGAGAAAGAAAATTACAAACACCTGAAATTTAAGGATTTTGCATACAGAAAAGGCAGGATCAAATAAGTGTTTTAAGAAGATTAATCTGGCCATGTTGGTAGAACAGATTAGAGCGGGAATATGCTGGAGGCAGGGAGATTTCTCAGGTTATTGCTGTAGCACAGATAAGAGGCAATAAAGACTCAGGCCTCGCCCCTTAGCAATGGGAAGAGAAATACAGCAGCGTGGATGTGCTCTCTGCGTCTCTCGGTTACTGCAAATTTTCTGCACCATGGTGTACGCAGGCCACATGCATTTTCCAAATAACTTTTCCTTTTAAAATCTCAGGGAGACTCCCGCGTTCAGGCAGAAGCCCTGTCAGATAGCTGTGCTCACAAGTCTAGACCTCCCTTCCCATCCTTACAGCTTTAAATGTCATCCTCGGTGTTAATGAAAGCCAGAGATTACTGTTCCAGATTATAAAATGCAGGGCAATTTTAGGCCATTGAAAAGAATGAGTTAATTAAAGAGGGTAATAACCCTCTTAAACGCCCCACCCTTTGCTCTTTTTCCAGACTGCAGGTGGCCTTCTTTGTCATAGTGGAGGAGACAGCTATATGATCTATTTTGTTCCCCAGGACTTATCTCCAGGGGCACTGAGCACTTTTTAGATGTAATTTTTAGTCCCAATGCAGGCATTGTCCTCTTGTTTGACTTAGGGAAAAGCGAGGCCCCAGAGGAAGCCTAATGAAAGAGACAGAGTACAGGCTTTGGAATCAGGCAGACTCAGCTTTGAGCTTGGCTCTGTCACTAATTTGCTCTCGACTCCTAACGTTTCTTATTCTGTGAAATGGGGAGGCCGACTTCACAGTGTTCAAGATCATTCATGTTTCTATCTCCAGCCTTTTGCACATTGGTTGACATGGTCGATCGATGTTCAGTAAATATGTTGAACTACACTGATAAAGGGAGATAAGCGATTCAGAAGCCCTACATGTCCAGTCCCAGGAAGTGCTACTTTGCTTTGCCTACTTGCCCGCCCCTCCGTCCCACTGGGGTGGGGCAGGGCATTTCCAAGGCAGTTAACCTGGGCGTCAGTCTGCCTGATTCTCGCCACACCCTATTCCAGAGCTTGGTGAGGAAGGCTGCATCACCCTCCACGTGGGCCCTAAGAGGTGCTTCTAAATCATTCCCAGTCCGAAAAGCCTAGGAGGTTAGATGCTATCCTGAAACAGGCGGGGCATCCCCAGGCAAGGAACCTGTGCGTGGTACCTCGAATGGGGATTCTGAGAGCCCCATGTTGCTAAAGCTTCGGGTACACAGAGATTTCGATTTGGCAGAGGTTGCTCATCATTCTTTATTAATTCCCCCCCACACACACCCCTCAGTGCACCCCCCTCCCCAACCCTGTGCCCTCCCTGTGAATTACTGCTTTGCTGCTGTGTGATGTGATTTCGTCTGAGGCTGCCTTACGATTCAGCTGTCCCTTGCCAGTGTTTATCTTATTGTTTCCCAGAACAATCAAGTGCTTCCGCTGCCCCTGGCAACTTCATCTGGTTCCCAGATCCTCCTAACTGGCCAAAGTCTGAGCTGGAGCAGTGTTGAGAGGTGGCGCTAGTCCAGGGCCAGAGCCCTGCGCTCCCAAATGCCCATCGTATTCACCTGGATAAGCTCTTGCCCCGTCCTGGGCCTGGGAGCTCAAAACCCTCCCTGACAGAGGTAGAACCAAGAATTGGATTCTTTTGCTTCTAGATCTTGATGTCACTCTCTGCTGAGTCATAAAGGGAGAGGCCCCTGGGATAGGGAAGTCGGTGCCCTTGTGAAATGCGGTTGGTCTTTAACCACGGGAAGGTCTCAAGCAGAGGCTGCTCCTCTCAGTTCTGTGGGCCGCGTGGATCAGTGGTCACTTAGCCGTCCACCCCTGGCTGATGAGGAGACACGAAGCCAAGATTTAAGAAAAGAGACTGTCCCTCCAGCCAACCTCCTCAACCTTACCTCTGAACACTTTATTTCTAGTCATTGCTCAATAAATATTCACTATATCACCTATCATAAACCAGGCTCTTAATTCTCACTGTTCCAAGATGCAGAGGTCCAGAGAACAAATGGTTTCTCTTAGGAGCCCCTCCCCACGTTCCAGGAGAAAGGCTTCCAAATGGCTTAGCCTTCCATGAAGGAAGAAATCCAGGAGCCTCAAGAGCATGAACCCCTCCACTAGATCATCCATCCCCCCGCCCAGTTTAATATCTAGGGCAGATTCCTAACATGCACAGAGATAGAAATAATTGTACATGGAAATGTCAGTCTCCAGTGTCAAAGCCCCAGTGATGGACCGACAATTCACTGGGGACCAGTTCTAGAAGCATCTGCATATGTGTGGGAGGGTGTATGTGTGTGTGTCAGTGCACATGCATGCGCAGGGGAGGGGGGCACAAAATTCACAAAGTTTAGCGTATCTTAGTGATCTCCTTCCTTTTCAGGGACAGGAGGGATCCTTGGCCTTGTCTCCCCTCTCCCTCTGCTCTCCTGGTTCATTGCAACCCATAGGCCAAGTTTCCCTGGCTCCTGTGTCCCTCTCCAGTTGTCCAAGCATTTAGGGCCGGTCTCCGTCCGGGGATCCTCGGCCTCCCGGGCTGTGACTCTGCATGGTTAGTTAACATTTGCAGAGCTCTGGGGAAGCGGGAGACAGAAGCACCGTGGAAGGTGCTACTGCCTCTGCGTGCGTGCGCGTGCGTGCGCATACGCATATGCAGGCTAGAGGGAGGAAGAATCTCAGAGACTGAATTTACGAAAGGCTTCAATCTATAAATAATTTGGGTCATGAAGCTCTACAAAAATAAACTTCAGCTTGAATCCTCTCGTGCAGCACTAAATGCACAGCTGCAGATACACTCGCTCATTAACTCACCCCCAAGTTCAGTCTGAGCAGCACCAGGCCTGCCCCACCTCTCTCCTCTTTAAACATCTACGTGTGTGTATGTGTGTGTGCACGCGCACGCACATACACACACACACACACACCCACCCCACACATTCATATAGTATGCAAGCCCTGAGTCCTGAGGCAGAGATAAAACCAAGTAATAAAGGCCTTTTCCAAAGTGCCTTTTCGGACGTAAAGTGACAAGGCCTGCAGAAATTGTCGAGCCCTCAATAAATGCACATCAAAAGTCTCATCCTCTCCAAACACTCAGGTCTGAGAGACCAAGTTTCCAAGAAATCTGAGCTCAGACATAACAATGACATGCTTATGCTGACATCACGCTTGAAATTAGCCAAAGAACTCACATTTCCACTCCTGCTCATCCGTTCAGGCATCACCTTCCCCAGGAAGCCTCCGGCTCAGGGCCTCCCTCATGCCCCAGCCTCCCCGGGGTGTTGGCCTCCCTGCTCCCCACCCCCCCCCCCCAGTGCAAACTCCTCTCACAAGGGGTAGCCCCTGTGTTTGTGAAGACTAGTTGGCTTGTCCGTTCCCCAGCTTCTCGGGCTTCTGAAGGGGAGCCTGTCCTCGTAGTATCCCCAGCGCCGAGCGCGGGCCTGGCTCACGGCAGACGTGTAATAAATGGATATTGGACAGTCCTGAAATTCATAGCTAATAACTCATTTCATTCTCCCAGCATCCTTTTTGTGCTCATAAGGACAGGAGTTCCCACCTTATTTGGCAGCTACAGAAACTATTACACAAACAAGGGAAGTGACTTGCCTGAAGTCACATAGCCAATTAATGAGAACGCTGAGATTAGATCCCAGGCCTAAAGACATGAACTGGTGCCTCCCTCTGCATGGTGATGCCTCTCAAACCAATCTGTTTCCTACTGAGAGGCCCAAGAAGAAAAAGATTCCCAATTGCTTTTCAGCAGCTCTTGCCAAATAAATAAATAAATAAATAAATAAATAAATAAATAAATAAATAAATACTATTACTACTTGTACTACTAGTACTACTAATAAAGTGATATTAGAGTGATAAATCCCAAGTAGGGGCTCCATAATTTAGAGCTAACTATAGAAGAAAGTGATGCTCAAGAAAAAGGGTTTGGAGGGGCCTACAGGTAAGCTAGTTAATTGGAATTGGATACGCTGATTTGAATTGGATGTTCAAGTAAAGAGGCTGTCATTAATTTCTGCACAGGCCTAGCTGTGGTTTAAAGGGAAGCCCTAATGGGATTACTAGTTCCTTCTCTGTTAGCAGAGGCCCCTGCCACGCGGAGGGCCCGACAGTTGCTCTCCCCTGGACTGCACCTCCCATCCTCCTACCCCACAGATGGCCCTGATAAACTGAGTTTTCCCCCCAACCAAGGTCCCTCAAAATTAGGTTCTGAGTTTATTGTTGACTCCAGGAAATGGATGATTGCCCCGCCTGGGCCTTGGGGTCCAAAAGAGGAAGGGTGGGTGAAGAGAGAACTCGGACTTTCGGCCTTTCGGTCTGCTCTGTCTGTTCTGTTCCTGGCAGCGATGAACAGCTCCATTTGCCCGTTATTATCCTCTCCTAAGAGAGTCACAGAGCGCCTGAGAAATCAGGCTGTATGTGGGAATCCCAGCCCTGCTGCCCTTTAGCTGTGCGATCTTGGGAACGCCACCTAACTCTCCCAGGCCTCAAATTTCCTATCTGTAAAATGGGAATAATAAGAACATTTACGTCAGGGGTTCTTGTAAGGATAAGAGAGTTGATTTTTGTTAAGTACTTTCGACAGCGCTTGGCACATTGTAAGAGCAATAGCTGGGTAGCTGTTATTAATTCTTGAGGCAAATGGAACCCTTCGAAAATTCACCAGGTCCTTGCTACCGCCTTCAGGTAGGGCCACGCTGAGCCATGAAGCAAAAGAAGTTATCCTGTTTTCCAAACTCTCCTGAGAAGGTTGCAGGGTCCTGTGGCCACTCATCCTGCAGTCAGGGCTCTACGCAACAGGAATTCTCACTAGAACCAACCTGAATCTCCTTGCGTGACAGTGTGGGCACCTTCTGTCTTTTGCGGGTTTCAGTAAAGACCGTCACCCTCCACTGCAGCAAACTGGCCCTCTTATCCTACCTGGTGAGCTTTGTCCAAGCAAAATGGCCTCCATAGCTGCTGCATGCCCACTGAGGCCAGGCCCTCTCAGGAGAGGAGGAGCCCAACCAGAAAGACATGTTCAGGTGACTCGCGTGTCCCCGTGTGTGTCACCTCCCTCCTCTGCCCCAGCTCCTCCCCTGCCCTGTGCAGCTTGGGCTGCTGACACCCTTCTCTTGGACAGGTTCGTGATCTACTTCAGTCCATTGTTGTCCTTGTGGTCACTGAAACCTGGCCCTGGGGACACAAGCTTGAAAGCTGAAAACTGTGTCACAGCAGTTTGGTTATTCTGGGACAGCCCCGAATAGACTCGATTGGTCGGATTTAAAAATCCCACCTTTGCTCGAGACTCCCAGACTGTCGTCCCCACACCGCTACCATCTTGTGTCTGGCAAGGATAGAGACAACTTTGAACCTCAAAACTTTCTCTCTGAGGCAGAGCAGTCTGGGAACCCGTGTGCTTGCCCTGCGGCAGGACCCTTGTACCCGGCAGTGGTCACGGGGCACTGTTTCCATCTGCCATGCACTTTTCTCTGAGTCCCGGTTCCACCACTGGCCAGCCACGAGCCTGGAGTGGAAGAGCTTAGGTGAGGTGAGCTCCCAAGGCTTTACAGCTCTAGTACTTGCTATTGTGGTTCTCCTGTGGCCGGCACCGAGCAGATCACCTTGGCCTGTTATCCAGAAGGGAAAACTGAGGCTCAGGGGAGGGATCTGAACACAAACTGTACCATTAGGCAGAACTCAAGCCCAGGCATGGAGTCCGAACAGAAACCCAGGCCCCCTGCATCCCAGACCTACACTCTGCCCACTGCTGTGCATGCTCAGAGGGAGCACAAGGTGTCAGGGAGGGGAAAGATCTCTGCTACCTGCTGCCCACCTGGCCCCTCCTGCCGCCTGCCTGCCAGCCTCCCCCTGCCCGTGCCCTTTGAGCCCCTGGCCTCCTGCCCCATCCTCCATCTTCTCTGCCCTCCCGCAGGTGTCTCTGAGGGTTACACAAGCTGGAGGCAGATAGCATGGGATGAGGAAGTAAGTGGGGGGGCAATAGTGCTCTTCCCTCCAGGGATTTAGACTGAATGAAATAGGATCGCCTAGTTCAGGTTCAGTACCAAGAACAATTTCTGTTCTGGTTTGGTTTTAGCTTTGACATTTGAAAGGTAGGTAGGTTTGATTCTGGCTTCAATTGCTTTGTTAAAAGATTGGGGTTGCAGATGGGAAAAGAAAAAAAAAACCTGCATAGATCTCTGATTCAGGAAAAAGTTAATGGCTGGGATTGGTCCTAAGTGGGACACAACAGAGAGTGTGATGATAAGTTGACTTTGATTCAATTCCAGCTCCAAGCCGGCCGTGGGTACCATCTCACCCCGGGGACCACAGAGGGAAGGCCAGGCTGATGGAGTTCCTCCTTCTGACTTTGTGTCCAGGCCCTGCCAGGGAGGCAGGCAGATGCTCAGGCTCATGGGTAGGAGGCCGCCCCAGCTGATAGAATGTTAACTAGCCTCTCGGGGCAGGGAGATCTTGGTTCAGGCCTGAGGGAGGGTACTGGTTCCACAGCTCCTGGGCGGAGCCAGTACCTTGAGGAGACTTAAATCTCCTTGAAGAGAAGCAGCCATTATAAGGAGGGTGATGAGAAGCCCTCGACCAGTTCCCTTTCAAAGGAAGAAATAGAGCCTGAACTCCCCCATATAATGGAGACAGAAAACTGAGGTCAAGCCAGCCAGAAGCCAAGACTATCACATCTTCTCTTTACTTTCTGCAATAGCCCAAGAACTTTATTGACTAAAAACTACTATATTTCTGAAAGGATCCCAAGGAAATTTCAGATCTGTCCATCTAAGAGAGAATGCTACTTCAAATGTTAAGGGGAACCTTTTTAATTGTGGGGTTTTTTCCCAGGTAGAGACCCTTCCCTCTGCTTGAATCCATAACCATATTTGCGCTGGGGTAGAGGACAAGTAACCTCAGCCTCACGACATCATTGCTGACCCCAGAGTCTTCCTCCACTCTCTGAGAATGAAGTAAATGAACCCCCAAGCCCCTCCCCTGGATGCAATGGCTTTGAATGTAGGAAGCCACTAGCTAGGCAGAGAAAGGGCAAAGGGGAATTTACCGTGGCATCAGGCACCAAGTGTGGCCCTTGGGATGAATAAGTCATGGTCCTTGCCCTCAGGAGCTCCTGGTGTGGTGGAAGAAATGGGCAGAGGGAAAGGCATGGTTAGAAGTACAAGAGAAAAATGAAAGGGAATGTGAGTGGGGAGGGGGCAGCCTGAATCCTACAATCTTCCAGAGAAAATGCCTTTGAATCTCACTTTGATTTAGCACTAGAGTTCATGAGACTTTATCAGCGGGTTCATAGTTCATGTCCTTTCAACAAGTATTTCTTAAGCATCCCGTTTTATCCATCACCAGCCAGGTTCCTGAACCCATTCGAGTCCTCAGAGGGTTATTAGAGAAGTAGAAAACACATCCTTGTCTTCAGTGTTGACAGACTTACGCACATGTGAGGCAATTAGAGAACAATGTGAGTGGGTAGTCAATACATGGTAGCTAGTACATATACAATGAACAGATCAATTGACTATAATCCTAAGACAAAATGTCTGATAGAAAAAAAAAAGGCATCAGGGTGATGAGCAATTAGTGTGGTGGAGAGATTAGGGAAGGCTTCATGGAGGAAATAGGGCTTGAGCTAGAGGGGGTGTAGATGGGCAGAGGACAGAGAAAACAAGCCAGGGTGGGGATTATTGGTCACCCGACCAAGAAACGTGAAGGCAGGAGCATATTCAAACCCAGGACTCCCAGACACCAGTTTTTTGTATGACCTTAGGGACCGTCTTCCGCTGAGTCTACACAGAGCTTAGACTAGCCCTCTCGAATCCACAGACCAGCAGCCTCCACATCACCTGGGAATTTGTTAGAAGTGAGAATTCTCAAGCCTCATATTTGCTGAATCAGAAACTCAGGGGCGGGCTCAACAATGTGTTTTCCTAAGCCCCCAGAGGTGATTCTCAAGGCATGCAACCTTGAAAACCACTGGACTCCATCGCTGCTTCTAGACCCTGGCCACTCATCAGATTCACTTGGGGAGCTTTGAATCCCCAAGCAGATTCCCAGGCCACACCCACAGAGATTCTGATTAATGGATTCAGCCCTGGCATTTGTATCTTTTAAAACTCCCCAGACGAGGGCACCTGGGTGGCTCAGTTGGTTAAGCAACTGCCTTCGGCTCAGGTCATGATCCTGGAGTCCCGGGATCGAGTCCCGCATCGGGCTCCCTGCTCAGCAGGGAGCCTGCTTCTCCCTCTGATCCTCCCCCCTCTCATGTACTGTCTCTCATTCTCGGTCTCTCAAATAAATAAATAAATCTTTAAAAAAATAAATAAATAAATAAATAAAAAATAAATAAAACTCCCCAGACGATTCTGATGTGCAGCCAGGGCTGAGAAGCAGTGAACTTGATGGTGTCTGAGTCCTTTCTTTCTGACTTATTATCCAGAGCTGGGCTCTAAGAGTCTGATCCAGGATTCCTGGCTCCCCAAAATCCCAGGGTGAATTTGCACACATATAGGGGATCTGTTTGGGGGCAGAAAGGCCTTCCTGAGATTCTAAAATCTTGAATCTCTTGATGACCAGCTTTTTAATGGTTTATATGATTGTTTACCCATTCTTCCTCACCCGCCTGAGACAGAAACACTGTGAGCAGGTGTTGACTGTCCTACCCCAAACAGCAGTAAGTGTGCATAAGCACAGACACACACACACACACCCTCCACACAGTGCTGTAAATACATGTAGACACACGCAACAGTAACCACATTGGGATATTCAGAATTGCCTCTTAGGGCACATACGCACACACAAATGAACCTACCGTCGAAATGCCAGACCTGGCACACTCAGACCACTTGGGAAAGGATCGCTCTTGGTGGAAGCAAACAGCCCACTGTTTGAACTGAAAGGCACCTCTACCTTCCCTGAAGCCTAGTTTGGTTCCGAGGAGCAACTGCGGGTCGGGTGGGGGAAATTATCTTCGGGAAATACAACCACTTCAGGAAAGTGACCTGCTCTAGGCCGAAGCAGGGGACTGCTGAATACAGATGCTGAGGATGCCTTGTTTCTTTCTCAGATTCGAGCTGATGGTCCCCCCCATGGAGGGGTCCAGTACGAGATGGTCTCTGTGCTCAAAGATGGGAGCCCCATCCTCCGGGACATGGCCTTCTCCATTGATGAGCGCTACCTGTACATCATGTCTGAGAGACAGGTAAGTGCTGACACCCATCCCTTCTTTTCAAAGCCCAGGAGTAACTGATAACCTGTGACCTTTGTTCAGAAACTGTTCTTCTAACAAGAGAGACCTCTGGGTTTGTGGCTCAGGGGTCCAGGGAGAGGCAGAGTCCTTGGAGGCTTTTGCAGGGAGCCAGAGAGAAGAAACTGGGGCCAGCCACTTCCCGGAGGTTTCTCTCCAGGCCACAGCCCCTGTCTCAGTGTGTGATGAACAGCCCCGCAAGAACAGGCCAGACTGCATGGAGCAGCTTGGTGTGATTAGGAGGTAGATTTACAGCTCCCGGGCCCACAGAGTCTGCTGCTCAAGGGAGCCAGAGAAGTGTAAATAATCCAGGCCTCCTGGCTGGGCCTGATCCTGGGAGAGACAGACCCAAGATAGGGCCCCAGAAGGAGATAAAAATCTTGGTCTGAGTCATAGACTGATGCCAGTAGAAGCTGGCCAGCTCTGGGAAGCCAAAGTTGGCCTGAGAAATAGACTTCTACCCTCTGCGGGTAACCATTGAGCAGGTTCCCCACCTTCTCTGGTGGAGCATTATTCCCCCCCGGAGTGTATTTGCTCTGAATACATGTGAGCAAAGAGAAGGTAGATGCAGGAGAGCCATGGTGATGGGCAAGAGAAGCAGGGAAAACAGAGGATTCACAAATTAATGGGGATGCAAAAAGCAAAGCAAAGACCTTAAGAAAGGCTGGTTCTTTCCATTCGTTCAGTCAGTGAGTCTACTGTTGTTCAGCAGGAGCATGGTCTTGGCATTGACCAAAACCTAGGCTAGACTCTAGGCTAGACAAAGATGCTGGGCTAGAAGACCAGTGAGCATTCACGAGGTGCCTCCCAGCTCTGGAGTGTTTGTCATTCCCAAAATACTCTGCAAAGATTCCTGGTGTACTTGATGAACACCACCTTGCCCAGAGTTCTCGTTTCCTCATTTTTTTTGAATGTAAGAATTCTGAATCTGGGGATGAGAGAAGAATGGAGGGAGGAAGGGAGAGACAAATGGGCACGACAGCATTCAGAGAAGCAGTGATGCAGCTCTAAATCAAAAATTACTTCTTGAGAACAGATGACACAAATCATATGCAGATTGCATGCAAATTATATCCAGACCCCCTTGAACCCACCTGTCTTTTTACCTTCTTTCATATGGCCCCTGCAGTCGAGGCGTAAACAGGTGCAGATGGGAATTTGGTGGAGCTGGGGGAGGATTAGCCTAACCTACGGTGGGTAAGACAGTTGGAAATAAACACTGTTGTCTCGTTCTAATAAAACAGTCCGTGGGCCCTAACAAAGCCCATTACTGGGAATATATTTTTCGGGAACAGTGTGCTGGGAAAACTTTAAAATGAATGGGACTTAGCCACTACCCTCAGGTTGCTTACAGTCTAACGAGGGAGGGAGACAAGAAGCCAGTTACCTGTAACATCCCACTGAAGCCTATAAATATTCTGCCTTTTCTTCCTTTTCTTCTCTATTTATAGACATAAGGTTATTTCTTAAACAGAAACAGTAGATGCTCACCATGCAAATTCCAGCAATACACACAGAAAAGAAAATGGCAGTGAGTCCCCAGTCGGGTCTGCCCAAAATGTAACACCATGTTAACATACGGTGAACACCATTCTAGATGCTTCTGCAGGATAATAATCAGACAGAGGGATAGATGGATAGATGGCAGTCCAGATAGGTGGATAAAATGATGATCAGAGGGATCCAACAGACCCCCAATATATGTGATATTTTCAGAACACATTATGTATGGCTGAGGACCAGCCAGGTAACTCTGGGTAAAAACTCTTCCTTGGGTTCTCTGAGCCCGGTGTGTGGAAAAGCATTGACAGCAAATAGAAGTGATCAGTGAGGCCTTAATGGAACTGAGAATATGCCAAGGCTCAGATTTTGGCTGTTTCTCAAATGGGATGCTTTATGAAATTACATTCGAAATGTGGCCAGAGGAGAGGGGCCTGAGTCAGAGCTTGAGACTAGTGAGTGGCCTTCGGGGACTGGGATGACCTCCTGAGATCATAGCCGGTGTCACCTCTGAGAGCATCAGCCCTGGCTCTACCAAGTGTCCACATAGCTTATTTCTAAATCTCCTGGCCTTTGTCCTCACCTTCTGCCACCGCTGTGCCATTCTTGTTACAATCTGCACCAAACAGAGGGCTTCGGTAGTAGCCAGTCCCACTGAGCAGATATGGGAAGAATTTGGGGTTAATGCCATGGGGCCTGTCTCCAGTCAGGTGAGATATCAGTCCAGAGAGCTCCCCATGCCAGGTGGAGCTGTGATCAGTGGGCAGAGTCTAAGGGGGATTTGTGGCAGAGCTCTGAGACCTGTCAGCCCGAGAGCTGTAAATCGTGTAGAAATAGGTAGCTAGGTGATTTCACCTGGGGCTGGGCCCAGGGATGAGGGCCAAGAACAGCTCAGGGGGCCCATCTGTCTGAGGCCGAGCAACTCTGAGTACAGAATATTCACAGACAGCTCGGACATCTTTCAAGAAACAGTTTAGTGGGTGGTGATGCAGATGGAGTTGGATGGCTTGGGTTCTAGTCCAGCTGTTGCTAGATCTGGAAGCATGACCCTCTCCCAGGTCATGAAATAGTTGCTTCAGATAATAGGATTGTCTCTGAAGTCCGAAGCTCTGCTTTGGATCTCGTCTCAACATTTCATAGCCACATGGCGTTAAACCAGTCACTTGGCCTCACTGTGCCTCACTCGGGTCAACGTGAGACTCCATTCAGCAGAGAGGAGGTTCTTTCCCACGGCCTCACACGCCACACAAACCCTTGATCATTGAGCCTCTGTGTGGCCCCTTCCAGCTCTCAGGCCTTTATGATGCCGGCTCAGGAGGGTGGTGACCATGAGTGATGATTAAGGGGAAGTAAAGTGGCTGTGGGGCACATCCAGTAGGCCTCAGGCTGAGCCCGGGGGTCTGTGTTCTAGTCCAGGCCCACCTCTAATGAGCTGGATGGCTTACACTCTTAAGTTCTCAGAGATTCAGGTTCCTCCCTTTTAGAGATAACGGTTAACAAATCTAACGCTAGACTCCTTTCCATATTAAAGAGGCTTGTTTAAGGTGTTGGTATTGAGACTCTTCTCCATGTCCAGAAGACAACACTAAAACTACAGTAGACAGGCCTGAGGTTAGACCAAATGAAGAACTTTTGGAACAAGAGTTGTATGAGGCCATGGGTGCCCATGTGAACTTCTTCCCTGAACGGTGACCAATGCAGAAAGAGGGAAAATGCTGGCTGGTTAAGGATAAGTGTATTCCTGTTTTGAGGCAGTGATTTAAGACTTTGGAGGTTCCTGAAAGACCTGAGACCTTATAAGACATCGTGGGAATGGGGCTTCCCCTCACTTTCTTTTTTTTTTAAAGATTTTATTTATTTATTTGAGAGAGAGAGAATGAGAGAGAGCACATGAGAGGGGGGAGGGTCAGAGGGAGAAGCAGACTCCCTGCTGAGCAGGGAGCCCCATGCGGGACTCGATCCCGGGAGTCCAGGATCATGACCTGAGCCAAAGGCAGTCGCCTAACCAACGGAACCACCCAGGCGCCCTCCCCTCATTTTCTAATAAATCTCTGCGCAGCCTACTGTCATCCCAGCCCTCACCTCATCCCCACCTCTTGTCTCTCTGTCCCTCTGATGCTTCCCCAAAACATGGCACCTATTGTATCTTTGGCACCATGGGAGTGTAGATCCAAGTCTCCGGCCTCAAGTTCTGCCTGGAGAGGCTTGCATCTCCTTACAGAGCTCCAGCGATCCCGTATAGCTCATTCATTCTCGCTCCCTCTCCCTCTCTCAGTTAATTACACATAATTAAGAAATAGGACTAGTGAGAAGTGTTGGGTCGCTAGTGCAACTGCCTAACAAGCCAATGTTAATGGACTGTTAATAGATCCAGGGCTGGCCAGTCCCAGGGGAACATTTGGAAACTGATTTCCCAATCCTGCTAATTGCCCAGGTGCCCCACGGACAGGATGCCTGGTTCTTCCCTAGAAAGTCCGCCCCGGCTTCCTCAACAGCAGATCGACAGATGCTGTGGGTGTGAATACAAGTTCTCCCGTATCCTCAGTGTCTAATGGAAGTCAGTCAGCAAGTCCAGGGAAAGTCAGGCGACGAGCCAAGTGCAAAACGGAGCGAGAAGATGAAAAGAAACTTGATAGCCCCAGTTTCCACCCAACTTGTCAGGTTGGCCACTCCCAGATAAAGAATATAGCTCTGTCCTCAACGTGGATGGGAAAGAGTATGGGGATGGAAGCAATTATTCTATTTTATACTTTAATTAGTTTGAATTAGCAGAGGGAATAGAGGCATAAAATGATCCAGCGAAGGGTGAAATGGAAAAAGGGAGTCACAGTGGAGAATGGCTCCGTGCAGGCTGGAAAGGGCCTTGGGAATAGCAGAAAGGCTGGTTATGGGGGCGTGCACGCGTGTGCGCGTGTATGTGTGTGTGTGTATGTTGGGGTGGGTGGAGGCATGGGCTGCAGCTCTCTATTTCAGAGCCTGGGAAGGCAATATAGTGTAGTGGTTAAGAACTGGAGCCTGAGAATCAGACTGATCTCCATTTAACCCATAGCCACTTGCTAGACATTTAGCTTTGAGATCTCTCACCACTAAACCTCAGTTTCTTCATCTGTATAATGGGCCGAGTAATGGTAACCGTTGTGTCTGACACACAGTGCCTTCAATGTGCGGTATGATTATTATCATCATTGCTGTTATCAGTCATATTATTAGAAGTTCTCTGGAATCCCAGAGAAGGCTAGAAGCCTCTCCACTTAAACTATGGCTGGGACAGAGTTCCCAAGTCAAACACCTCCAACCTTCTATTTCTGCTGCTCCCTCCTAAGGGACGGCTCAGAAGCCTGTGGCCTGGCCCAATGACAGCATTAGGCTAAGTCGCTCATAATCTGCTATTTATTTTAAAAATCCAGGAATGTGCCCAGCAGACTAAACAGTCCCACTCCCCTTGATATAGGCAGAGGCAGCCCTGGGTCCAGATGTGAGGCCCAGGAGGCCAGTATTGCAGGCCTCTGCAGAGAGAAGGAAGGGGCACCCTGAGCATTGGTCAGACCCCAAGCCCTCAGGGTCCTGTCTGGATGCATGTGTGGACACATGGCCAGAAAGGGGCTACCCATGGGGCTTTTCATTTTTGGTCTCTATGGGTAAGGTAACCAGGTCTCAAAAGATGGGGCTGCCGTTCTCCAAGTAGTGGGCAGTCAGACCCCAGTTCCAAATGACCTTGTGTTTGTCTGTAGCTGGCTCACCATTCTGGTCACTTATTGCTACATAAAAAACCACTTCAGAGTTCTGGGATATAAAACAAACTTTTTATTACGTTCACAAACTATGGAAGTCAGGGACACAGACGTGGTACATTGAAGAGGGCTTGTCTCTTCTCTACTACACAAATGACTTGTGGTGTTTAGAATTCTAGGGACTAGAATCATCTGGAAGCTTCTCCTGTCTGGGAACCAAAAGGCTGGGCTCAGCTGCGACTGTTGACCAGAGTGCCTCAGACAAGGCCTCTCCATGGGGCATGAGCTTTCCTCACAGCATGGTGGCCCCGAGAGTCAGACTTCTTGAGCATGGCAGATCATGGCAGCTCAGGACTCAGAGAGTGAGCCTTCCCACAAATAAGATAGAATTATTGCCTTTTTTATGACACAGCCTTAGAAGCCACATCGCTGTCTCTCCTCCCTGCCCCTTCACCTCTCCACAGCCAGTCACCTTAGGTGATTCTGATTCGGTGGCCCATGAGCACACTTCGAGAGACAAGGCTCAGGGAAGATACATACGTGGTTTCCGGACCCCTAGGGTCAGAGCTGCTAAGAACTTAGGGATCACCCATCCTGTCCCCACATGAGAACAGGGAGGCCCAGCAGGCATCTGAACAGGTTAGCTGCCCCTTCAGTGTCAGGCCATGCACAACACCCCAGTCCAGAGTCATCAGAACTGGCTTGATTTCCCAAAACTCACAGGGAAGTGCCAGGAGCTCTAAAGCCTACTGTTGATTTGCTAAAGGTTGCGTTAGGTCCTAAACGAAGCCCACATTAAATGTGGGCTCGGAAAGTGCTTCGTGCAAGCCTTTGAGGGAATCCATCAGGAGCAGGATCACACTGCCAGGAAACTGCCCGGACAGTGGCACACACAATTTCAAAGGGTTCTCCCGGGCAGTGTCTCTGCAGCAATATTACATAAGCCCCCTCGGAAGGCAGGCCTCCGGGGTGCCCCACCTTGGCTCTGCAGGGCCGTGGTGACTTCTCCCGTGGATATATACAGGAAACTGACTTTTTAACTACCCCCGCCTTAGTAATTCAAGAGAGTTGGAGCAAGAAAAACTTTGGCCTGGAGTTAACAGAAACAAAAATCATTTGGGAAGACTGTGAAGCCATCCTTCTCTGAGGGGCTCATGGGCAGGAGAGAACCCTTCCCTGGCCCTCAGTTGAAGGGGCCTTGGTTGAAGGGGTGTGCTGGGTGGGGCGGACGGGCCACGCCCCTCCAGAGTGCCATCCGGAGTGTCCATTCGGCTAAGCAGAGAACTAATTTGGATTTCCTTGGTTTGGGGGAGGGCCTACCTACTGCAAACCTGGACCTAGCACCAAATATAAGCATTTTCAAAGGGCCTATTGTGACTCGGAAGTAGTCCGAGTGGCCTCGGACTAGTCCAAGTGGCCGGAGCCACTGAGCTGCCAGACCCCTAAGGCATCTAAAGGTTTGAGGAAGGGAAGGAAAGAATGTGGGGAGCCACACTTCCAGATGTTCCCTACTCATTTATTTTGACAACTCAGACTATTATTTTGATTGTGCACATTTGTTTAGTCCAGGCGATAAGGCTTCCCAGGGCGCAGGCAGAGCGTGCCAAGGTGTATTTTTACAAGGCACTCGGGGTCTCAGTAACGGGAGCCCTCCCTCTGCCGGGGGGGCGGGGGGGCGGGAGACCTGGGCTGAGCTGTGGAGGGAGGAGAGGATGTGAGCAGGCTTGGACTGTAGCAGAGTCTGAGGGGCTTTGGGGAGAATTACAGAGTTTGCGGATTAGGAAAGTGAGGATAAGAGAATTTCGGCTGCACTTTTGTTTTCAAATGTGTCACTTGCAATCCAAGCCTTTGATGCACATGTGTTTCTGGTTAAAGACCGGGGACCCCAGTGTGGCCCAGGAGCTAAGCTGCTCCTTTCAGTGCCTTTCCCAAAGGAAGGGCAGAATCCTGCCTCTTGAGGGAGGGGGCCCGGGGAAAGGTGACCACCGCAAGCCTGGGTTTTGATTTTCCTTCTCTCTCCCCCTCCCCGCCCCCCATTTCAAATGTCAAGGAACAAAGAGGCTGACACAGAGCTGATACCCTGGCTATTAATATTCTCATTGGAACATTTTTCTAATAAATATTTTCACATGAGAGAAAGGAAATGCAAACCCACCCTATTAATCAGACGCTTGGCTTGTTGTATTTAAGAGAGAAAACTCCAGCCTCTTATTTTAAAATCCTTTGGTTTGGAAAGAAATGATTGAACACAATGCCCAGGCTGGGAGAACTAGTGCCGAAAAAACTCATTTCTCTAAATGGGCAGGGGGGCTGGAGACTTTCTCTAATCCTTGGCAAGGGATTTGATTTCTCTTTCTAGGCAGGTAGTGCTGAACACTGACATTCTGCCTGCCCAGGATGATGTTCCTGTGACTGAGAGATGGGAAATCATAGTGTCTCGATGCCAGCAGGAAACCCACTCCCTTGTTCTTAAAGGTGAGGAGACTGATGCCCAGAGACGGGAGTCCCTTGCTGATGTCTTCCCCTGAATGACCAGGAGAAGCAGAATTAATCCTAATTAACCTGGTCCAGCCCAGCATTCTTTTCCCAACTTGACAACAGCTTCCCTCGGCACAGGCAAGAAAGAAAACTGGTTGTCTTTAAAGACTTTCAATTAAAAAAAAAAATTAAAAAACAACCTGGGCCCAAGAGAGTCACTGAAGATGTTCCCGAGGGTCAAATTAAAATAGGGAAAGATTTGCATACCATTTGCATACATAGACTCATTCACTCAACAGACCGTTAAGTGTCTACCATGTATAATGCATAGAGCTGTCCGCTGACAAGTCATTTGCATATGCAGATATAGATAGGGCAGTCTTTCTAAGTAATATTCCAGCAAACTGTTATAAACAGGGCTGTCTGAAGATAGGTACCTTCTTGATTTCTTTCTGCTCTTTTCAGTGCAATGGTAGCACTGTTAAGTATGCTTTTGTGTTCAATAAATAAAATAGAATCCCTGCCCTCAGGGAGGTCTCATTCTGGTGGGGAAGAATGACGTGTAGATGAATTACAATATAAAGTGAGCCGTGCTGTAGCAGAGACACACAGTGTGCTTACTAGCCAGGGAGAGAGAGGCCTGTCCGTGTCTTTCTCTTCTTGGGGTCACTCCGACAGAGGACTCATTCTCTCTTTGACACAGCAGTTCAGAGCTGGTTAGACCTCAGGGATTATCGAGTCAAGAGCGGCCTTTTCTTTGAGGACAGGAGACCAGAGGGGGAAGTGACTCTTGAGAAGGGAAGGTCTACCAAACCAGAACGGGAGGAAGCAGATGGTGATGATGGGCAATTTCCTGACCCCATGAAGAGTATGGGCTCTAGACTCTGCCTGCCTGTTGAGGTTTGAGTCCTGGCTCCAGTACTTATTGCCGTGTGACCTGGGGCAAGCTGCTTTACCTCTGCGTGCTTCAGTTTCCTCATCTGTAAAATGGGCATAATTATGGCATCTGCTTGAGGATTAAATTAAATCAATTAATACATAAAAAGCACTCTGAAAAGTATCTGGCTTATATTACCTGCTTAATAAATGGTGGTAGCCGTAATTATATTTTTATGATTGTGTCCCATGCATAATCACCAGGCCCAGCCCTGCAGATCATGCTCTGCGTATAGCCACACCTAAAAAAGAAAACTAACCACCCTGCCTTGCCTCTCACCTCTACTTTATTTGTGTTGAAATCTAACTAACATTCAGGTTGTTTTTCTTATTTTAGTTTACAAACATGACCTCAGCTAATCCAACAATCCCATGGGAGAAGCAGTATTGTCCTCGCCTCTTTTAGAGATAGGAAAACTGAAATTCAAGTCTGGCTAAGTCATTTGCCCAGAGCCACCAAGCTGGCTAACCACAGAGCTAGGACTCCACCCCACCCTTCTGAAGCCAAATCCACACCTCCCGCTTCTTGAGACGGCGCCCCCTGGCTGCCGCGTGTGGGCACAAGGCACCTCCCCTCCTGCTCCCACTCCACCGGGTCCCAAATTAAGGAAAAGGTTTAGCAGCGGCTTTAAAGGCTTCAGGGGACCAGCACGGACTCACAAGTCCTCGTTTGACACCCCCAAGGAGACTGGGGCAGTGCGCTGTTTTGTTTTCAAAACCAACAAAGGAAAGCGAGCGCAGCCCGGGGGCCTTACATGGACCATCCCGGGAAATGGCTCTGGTGCGCAGAGTGGATGGAGAGAGAGTGCCCTGCCTGAGGAGGGTACAGCTGCAGTTTGGCCTGTGCAGCAGGCCACAGGCTTCACAAACATTATCTGGACTCTTTACAACAAGCCTTATCACCCCCACTTGACACACAAGGAAGGCTCCGCAAAGTTAAGGGAACTGAGCAAGGCCCTTCATACCACTCCTAGGAGGCAGGGCTGGGATGGAGGTGCAGGTCGGTGTGGTTGCAAAGCTCCTGCCCTGCTTGCCTTCACCCCACCACCAGGGAGGCCCAGTGGGTGACACCATGACTCCCTTGCACTCTCTCTACCCGCATCCACAGCCGGCCCTCTTTGCAAGGAGAGCAGGCCTAGAACACATCAGGCCCCAATTCAGCCTCTCCCGTGCAGCTCCAATGTGAACCGGGCGAACGGGTATCCATGCCTTCACTGCCCTAAGCGGGGGTTCTTGGGCTCTTGGGTTCTGTGCTTGTCGTCTTGAGATTCATCCGGCCCCGCGGTGACGCCCCAGAACTCTGCAGCCTGCTTTTTAGCTCCTGCCCGGAGCTCACTTTCATGCTCCCCGTGTTGGGTTTCTGTAATTGAATGTGTTTTGTTTAGACCATAACATTTAGTGCCACTTTGGATTTCCAATTAGGCTTCAATCAAACGCCGCGAGTCTGATTCGTTTTGTTGTTTTGATCAACACAAAAGATGGCAACACCAGAGGAGCCGTCGTGAGGAGTTATTTCCATCCACTGATGAGCAGGACAGTTGCTGTGATGTGAAGATACAGCGTCGGAGGTGCCAAGAGATGCACCAAGCATCAGCGAAGGGGGAGGGCGGGGAGGGGAAGTCAGCGAACCTTTCCGAGGAGCACGATCTGACGTTCTGAGGTGCACAGCCCATTCTCCACGTTCCACCCCAGGAGAGGGCGGGAGGTGGGTGCTGCCTGTTAGGCCCACTCGATGAGGCTCCTTCCTCTGTGGCCCTGGGTTCTGGGTGCCCGTGTAGGATGGGGGAGGAGCTGGGCCCCACTCCCGCTGGCTGCTCGTACCCAGGGCTCAGGCCCTTTACACAGGAGAGGTCCCATGAACACAGGGTTCCCGTGAGATGGGAAGCTGACCACGGGTCGCTTTCTCCACACACTGGCCTCTGCGCTCCTCAGCCAGAGGTGACCAGCTGTGCTGGCCTACCGAAACACAGGGGGCTCTTCCTCTGGCCAGCCACCCACACATGGCTGCCCGTCAGACAACGGGTCTCTCGGGAGCTGGTCCTAGGGACGTTTAGAACCCAACTGGGAGCTGCCAGGGAGGTGTGTGGGAAGGGTGGTGGAGGGATGGCAGGGGGTGACAGGAGAGTGACAGGGGAGTGGTAAGTTAGGGTTCTTAATCCCTGGAGTTTCCCCCGTATGTCTGAGTACAGGCCAACTGGAGCCTCAGTTTCCCTACCGAGAAAATGTCTTTGAATGTCTCCTGCGGCCGTGACATTTAGCGCCTCCTTTCTGGCCATGAGCCTGTGCAGGACAGAGGCTGACCTGGGTCTGGGAGTGTGTGTGCTTATGAGAACAGCGTACGTGACATGCGTCAGATGAGAGCAGGCATTCCTGTGTGTTCCAGGAGTGCGGAAGGGTATCCACACTACACGGCTCTTTCAGACCACGGGTCAGGGCTGTGCTCACTGGGGGGAGAGCAGGGCTGTGCTCCTTCTCCTCAGGCTTGCTTGGCTTTTGGAGTCCCACTTGGCTGCACTTTCCAAGCTGGCCCTTTTATCTTTCCGTAGCCTGCCCAGCTCTGGGACCCCACATCAGGCACCATCCCCAGTTCATAGTGTGTGTGCCCCACAGTTAAATTCCCTTTGCCACTCTGCACAGAGCAACCCTCCTCACTCCCCCTCCTGGTTATTCCCACCCCCCTCTTCTGCAGACAGGTTGGGGTTTGAAATTTGCACCAGGTGGAGGGAGAACTGGCTGTGTCATCAGCTGTTGGGGGCTTAGCAAACGGTCTGGGTTCAGCCTCTGTCCCTCAAGTAATGTTTAATGAGAAGAGGGAAATGGGCAGAGATGAGAGTCAGGCCAGAGGAAGATTGGAAAGAGAAAAATGAACAGAGCTGAGAACAATGTCTTAGTTAACCACTCAGCTTCCAAGTAATTTATCAACCAACCTTTGAGGACCTATTGTGAGCATAGAGCCCGTTCTGACAAAATCACACATACGCCAGGGAAACAGTATTGTGATACAGTGTGCAGAGCGCTGGGAATGCAGGAGAGGGTGCTACCCAACAGTCTGTGAGTCAAGGAAGGCTTCCTGGAGGAGGTGTTGCTCTAGGTGACTCATGAAAGGGGAGGAGCTCACCAAGTGGATCAGAAGGCAAAGGAGTATTTCTCAAGTGAAGGAAAGCACAGAGGCATGAAAGAGTTCAGCATATTCAGGGAATAGTCCCCCAGATTTGATATTGTTGGAGTTGAAGGCAAGGGTTAAGAGGTATCAGTCCTCGAAGACCATCTATAGCTCACAGGAAGCGAGAGGACTTCAGGTAGACTTAATCCACCTGCCCTCATCTCCACCCAAGAGAAGGTGCTTCAGGCTCCCTCAGCCCCTGCTACTGCCTCACAAAACTTGGGAGAAAACGATCGTGCCCCAAGCTCCCAGTGTTTCCTCTTTGCTGACAGCAGCTGCCCCCTTCCCCCCCCCCCCCCCCCGCACCCTGCGCGCCAGGGATCTGAGAGGCACCTTCAAGAGAAAGGATGGCAGGGCGGGTCACAGCCCACCACCAAAGCCCTTTGTGATCATGCCAATCCACACTGCCACTCAGGACGGCCGCTTCTCTATACGGGGAGGAAAACCTCTGATCATCTCAGGTTCAGGGAAAGACAAAGAGAGAGACCGCGCTGCTTCATTCATTCATTAGGTCTTTCCAACAACATGTCTTGGTAGCAGAGACCTTTCCTCTCTGGGCCCCTTCTGTCTCCCTAAGAGATACTGCAGTGTTTGGCCCTTACTAGGGGCTTAATAAACACTTGTTGAAAGTTAGGAAGAGAGGGCGGGGAAGACAGGAGACAAGAAAAGAGAGAGCGCATGGAAAGGAGACACTGTAGGATAGTGTAAGGAGCTCATCTTTGGGGGCAGATCGGCCTGTGTTCAAATCTTGGCTCTACCATTCTTCAGCAGAGCCTGGCTTGTCCTCTCTAAGCCTTAGTTTTCTCTTCTGTAAAGTGGGGAAAACCATAATACCTGCCTTCTAAGATCGCTGAGCTGAAATGACGGAGCCCTGCAAAGTGGCTGGGACAGAGCAGGAGCCAAACCCTGGAAATAGCTCCTTCTCTCGGGTTCACTCCCGAGCTCCCTGGTTCACTGCCACTGAGCCCCCCATAACTAACATGTTGCTCATTTTTCATCCTTAAGTCATCTGCCAGTTGCATCTATTTCTAGCCTCTGTCTTATGGGACAAGAATAAGGCAGGGAAACAGATAACTGCAGAGCCTCATTTGCCAATTGTCAGCTCCTGTCATCCGCCCAGCTCTCTGCTGGCTTCTCCCTGGGTGCCTGGAAAAATCACCGTGACCTTTTATTTACTGGTTGATGTAGTCAGCCCAGGTCTCTCTGCCTCCCCGCCCCCCACCTCCAGCCCACCCTCCACACTCCCACCCCTCCACCAGCCCAGTGCAGGCTTCTTGCCTCCCGTGCCCCTCATCCCACCGCGGGGTGGGCACGCTCTGCCGGTCCCCTGGAGTCTCCCTGTCTTCATGATCAGATTCTTAAAAACCTGCGGGCACAGACAAGAGGAAGAAGGAGAATCTTCCCGGTGCTGGCACTAGGGAGGATTTTTGCCTTTGATCCTCTTCTGTAGGGCCTCCTCTTCGGTCCCATTTCACCAAGGAGCCAAAAGGAGGTCGGTTTAGGTGAGCCAGTGACCCACCCCAGGCAAGACTCAGTGAGTCGCAGCATTGCCTGGAAGAGTGGACGTTTCTCCCAGGCCCCAACCCAGATTTTACCCTGTGAGCTTTACCGTGCATCTCCTCTTCCATCCCCTTCCCCCAAACCCCGCCCCTCCTTGCACCTCTTCTGGCTCCCAGCCTGCTCTAGCCAGAGGCTCTTTCTGCTTTTCTTCCTCTTCCTCCCTTGGCCCAGCCGTGCTGTCACCTGTGATCCCCTGAGCCAATTGGGCTGAGGTGTGCAGCCTCGGGGATATGGGGGTGGCCGTTGAGGGTGGTGACAAGGAGACCAACGTGGCTAACAAGTGGGTGCTGACAAAAAGACATTCCACAGAGGCCCCGGGAGGCCAGGAATGAGCCAGGCAGACCCAAAGTGCCCATGCTTTGCTTAGCTGCAGGAGTTAACTATGCATACAGTGGGGGGGGGGGGGGGGGGGGCAGTGCACACGCACGTGTCTGTATATCAAAAACACCCAAATTGGCTTCCCAAAAAAGTTACCCTAGGTAGAGTATGGCTTTCTTGCTCCATTGCCCTCAGGCCATCTGCCTTGGACGTCCCAGAGGCTTCCTGGCCCATCTCGGGGCCTGGCCGGCCGCACAGCTCCCTCAAATTTCAGGGAAAGGAATTTTAAAAGCCTCTTGTGCAAGTCAGCTCCCTGCTTTCCAAGCTCTCTTCTTGGCCCCCGCTGTCAGCACCAATTTTCTGCAGGGAGTGATTTAACCTTCATTTATTCATTAATTCTTTTTTCCCCTTAACTTCATTAGGTAAGATTTATAAAGGTGCTGAATTGGAAAGGTCACCTGTCCCTGGGCCCAGGACACAGTGTGCCTGCATCCCTTGTCATGAGCTTCCTTCCAGGAGCACTCTGGAGGTAGGGAGGGGAGGGGAGTAGCAGAGGAGGAAGTCAGCAGGGCTTGTGGCTTCCCAGGAAGGCAGGGCAGGCAAGGGGATTCCAGGCCCTCTGAACACATTCTGTGTTACCTGCTTGCTGGTGGGGGGCCGAGCGGCAGGGGCGGAAGGGCAGGCTCCGTTCAGCACCTCTGGAATCCTGGCCCCACCTCTTACTAAACTGACCTTTGCCAAATTACCGAATGTAAGCCCTCAGTTTCCTCTCAGATCAATTGTCAGTAATGATAGATTCTCCTTTATCGGGTTGTTGGCAGGGATTAAACTGGTGACGTCAGAACACTGAGCGCAGGACGTGACACACAGCAAACACTGAAGAAACAGTAGCTTGTTAAGAAGATCTTGCATCGTCTCCGCCCCACCCTGGCAGCTCTAGCTCACTAACCGCTAGAGACCGGCTCGCAGGGAGTCGGATTGCTCCAAGAAAGGCGGCCCACATAGACCATGACCGATCCTATCTCCAGAACCACAGGAAAAGCCTAAGCTCCTAGAGGAGCCAGAAAAAAACCAAGCCACCACTCGATTCAGGATTGCTTCCCGAGGCCCAGCAGATTTCTGCAGGAAGCCAGGCTAAGCTGGCACCCGGCTCTCTGCCGTGGCCTGGCCACGCTCACCACCCGGCCCATCCCGCGGTGGTCTGTAGTCCCGGGCCTCTCCCAAGCCTCTGAGGCCTGCTGGGCTCAGCCTTCAGCCATCCCATCTCAAGGAGCTCTCTCTCTCATTAACAGCCTCCCTAGATGAAGGAAAAGCAGACTCAAGGCTCGAAAACCATGCCGGTATTTTGAATTTGTAGAAAGCTAAGAGTGTCCGCTCGCTGCCACGTCCCTGTGTCCTTGCTCCTGTGCCCCCAGCAGAACTCCGAGCCATCCCAGTTCACTCCAGTCAGAATGAATTCAGCTCTCTGAGCTTCTTTAACTTCGTGGTAAAAACGACAGTAAATACCCGGGGTCTCCCGCATCAGGCTCTAAGCTTCTGGGAGACTGGATGCAGGTCAGAGGTACCCTGGCCCCTCCTGGCACCGACCGTACACTCAATCAGTGTTTGAGAAAATGCCTTTAATAGGAAAGCACGGAGGAAAGCGGGCAGGCAGACCTACTCTGTGGGCCAAGCTAAGAATTACTGGGTTTGACTGTGATCACAGAGGATGACAAGAATTTATTTTATTCTACCTAATGTTCTTAGAGTTAGGGCCTCTGGAATGCAACATGCAAATTTATGCTCAGAGTACAAATTGGAGCATGCCCAGATTAATGGAGAAAATTCTAGCCACCTCGCTTTTTCCAGAATCCCCTTTCCCTCACCTGGGGTCCCCTGTTTGTTGGCCATGCACCGAGAAGTAATTTGCAATAGAGGAAGGAACACGGGCTGGGAAAATCTGCCCAGTGCCTCCTCTGTGGTAGGTGGAGTGAAGAGCAACGCTGAGCACTGGACAGCAATCCCCCCCCTCCCCCGCCCACCCCGAGGAGCTCAGGGACTTCTGAACAGTAGCCACGGGAGACTTAAACTGCCAGTCTGGTCCCAGGGCGGTCCTCCTTGGTATGCAGATCACTTCACATGTATGATATTAGTTTGTTCTGTCCTCACGCTCCCGGATTTAATGAGATTCTTTGGGCATTGTTAATAAACAATGCTTGACCTTTTTAGAATGGCAACATTGTATCGTTTTATTTCGTGAAATAGGGTCCTACACAACACACCATTTGGTATCAATATTGTTCCATTTCAGATGGATTTAATTCTAAAAATGAGTTCTGTGAGTCTCTCAGTACCCACTGAGCTCACTGGAGATACTGATCACTGAATAGCCCCGGTAGGAAGTGACCAGTAGTCATACCTGGACTCCAAGGGCATTCCTCATTAGCGGAGTCCTTCCCTGGTTCTCCAGCTGTGGCTTCTAGCATGGCCACCGTCCGTGGCATCTAAGGACACTAGCTTGTAGCTCTGTCTTGGCCAGCCTGTGGACAACCTCCTCTCCCTGTGATTCAAGCTAAATCAGTACTGGGATTTGTAGGGAAGAAAGACGGACTCACATCACCATCTTCCGTTGGGCTTCCCTGAAGCATAAGTTATCAGTCAGTGATAGGTCTGGTTCCATTTTGCACGAAGTCCAGTTGCTTTACCGGTGGCCCTAGACTAACATCTAGTGGCCATGGGCTAATGGTGGTAGGTGGCAGTACGGGCCATGAAGCAGGACACACAACTTAGTCTTTAAGTATTCTCTGTCTCTAGGGTCAGCTGGACCGAATAGATACTGCCCTGTCATTCCTGGAACTCTCAGCATAGCTGCCCTAAGGGACACATCTCGCTTCAGTGACAGAACAAAGGTGACTGACGTTTCCTGAGTCCAACGACCAGCCTCCTCCTTCTCAAACCAGATTACAAGCCCCTCCTACCTCAGGGACTGCCTGTGGCCCAGGGGTCTCGCTTTCCTGCATCCTAAGGCTACAGTCTTAACATATAAAATTACTTTAAACATAAACTATGACAGATAACCATTAGAGGAGAGTCATCCTTTTACATTGTAAAAATAGAGTTGGGAATTGTCACTTTTAAGAGGTAAGAGAGAGACATATGGGCAGAATACCAAGAGGCTCTCATTTGCCTCTTAACATTAAATCTAAATCATAAAACCATAGACAAGAGACTCTTACATTTGGATCTTATTTTGTTTTCCTTTGTTCGTGAGAAACATATGGAGGGCGCAAAACGCACACACTCGAAACACGTATCCTTTCCCTGCGCTTTGGTTTCCCCAATGGTAAAAACGAATGAAGACTCTAACCGGCTGGCCTCTGAGTCTATAACTTTGGGACTGACCTGGATTCAGTGAGCTTTGCGGGGTGAACTATTGGACAGTCGCCGCTTTGACACTTGCTTAGGTGTGGGTATATGAAGCTCTCTTCCTTCACCTTTTTGGCTTTGAGTTAAGAAATTTAAGAAGTCACTAATATATGCTACAACACAGATGAACCTTGCAAACATGATGCTTAGTGAAAGAAGCCAGCCACAAAAGACCACATTCCATATGCTTCTATTTATGTGAATTGTCCAGAATAGGCAAATGCATATAGACAGAAAGTTGGTTGCCTAGAGCTGGAACAGAGGCAGTTGTCCCGGGCTGGAAGAGGGGGGCGGGGGGGTGACTACTAATGGGTACAGGGATTCTTTTGGGGGGTGATGAAATTGTTCTGAAATTGATGTGGTGATGGTTGTACGATTCTGTGAATCTACTAAAAACCATTGAAGGGTACACCTCAAGTGGGTGAAGTTTATGAAATTATGAATTATAATTTTGTGAATTATATCACGATAGAGCTGTTATTTTAAAAAAAAGTAGTAGGAAGGTGGGGCCATAATCGTGTGGCTACAACCTCACCTTCCCCTGGTAACCACCACCCAGACGGGCGGGCATGGGCAGCCCACCCCAGATGATGGCAGGGGTAGCATCCAAGAGGCCTGCCATCTTCCTTCTCATTTTCTTGTCCTTTTCCTGTCTTCTCCCTGCTCTGCTCCTGCCTCAGTTTCCTACTCTTCCTATTCCTTCTATCTCCCTTCTCCTTTATCCTTCTCTCTCTGCTGATCCCACCAGCCAATTGGCTCTCCTTGACCCCAGGAGGCTGAAAAGGGGAGGGGACAAGAGATAACAGTGAAAATTAATCATAACTGTAATAATAAATTATATTATTATAAGTTATTATTAGAGCTGTCTAGGACTTAATTTAATCTCCACAACATCCTTATTAGGGGGATAATTATCTGCATTTTATAGATGAAGAAACTGCGATCAAACAAGCAGAGTAACATGCCCAAGCTTGTCAGGAGCGAAACCAGAATTCAAGCCCAGGTCTGTCTGGCCTCAGAGTCTATTCTTTGCAGCATGATAAGACCTCAGATATGAAGTTGGGCCTGGTTATTTATTGATGAATTACAATAAAAGTAATTTGATGGGGTTCAGAACTGCAGTATCTAAGATCTCATCTGTTGGTCTGATATTTATGGCCATTAATGGATGATATCTGTGTGGCTCTTCCATTCATTATGGTTTTCATTAAGACTCTAATCCTGTTTAGAAGTCTGTTTGTCATTTTTAACTCCTCTGTTTAATCTTGGGCAGCCCTAATCCTTCTTCACGACAAACCCGAAGGAGACAGCTCCTGATGGCTCTTCCTGCCCACAGTTGCACGCGGGCAGGGGTGGAGGGGGGCAGTGAGTGTGGTAGGAACGTCTGTGTGTTACGAGTGTGTGTGACAGGAATGTGTGTATGGAATGTCAGCGTTAACGTGTGTGCAGTGTGTGTGAGGTGTCAGGGTGTTGCTGTGGAAGGTGAGTGTGTGGTATGACGTGTGTTTGTGTTCCCTTGTGTGTTTGCGTAAGAACACGAGTTTGTGGGGGGGGTGTGTGTGTGTGTGTGTGAGATGGTATTCTTTTTTCAGAAGCACAAGAATCCTTGAGTTGAGGTCCGGCCGTTTGCTCCCAAGCACAGGGACCACCTGCCCCTTCCCTTTCAGTGTGTAGAAATCCTGCCAAGGGGAGGGGTTATTGGGAATCCTGGAAGGGAGAAGGGGCCTGTCCATGAGGCAGTCTTGGAAGCCAGAGGGACTCCTGTCACTCATCTGGACCTTGAGCCTCTCCTTAGAGCTCCCCCGCAGTGGGAGGGGAGCTCTCCCACCCGGCATTGTTGGTTTATAGGAAACTTCTTCCATTGGCCTATGGTTCCTTGATGGAGGCCTAGAACGATGTTATTTAAAATGTATACTCCTGGTGGAACTAGTAAGAAAAGAAATCTGAATGGGGATGTCCTTCTTGTGTCCTTTGCTATCCCCATAACACACCCCGAAGCTCATTCTCTCTGCTTTGGCTTGTGATGTTTTCCTGCCCAGGACTTTTCACCCTGCCTTCAAGTCCCACCCTTTCCATGGAGACTTCCCTGCTCCTTAGCCCACACTGGACTCCAGCTTTCTTTGTGCCTCCCACTGACCCTCCCACCACACACAGGGCTTATAAGAGGTACAATGTTTAGCCCTTAAAAATATTCTATCTTTGGCTCAGCTAGGCTTGGACTCCAGGAGACCCATACCACACATTTCGACTCTCTGTTCCCCTAGAGACTTTGGGCATCGGGGCCGCCAGATATGATGGTTCAGGTTGTGTACTGAACAGAGCGTCTGGCTGAGGACGCAAGTAGGGGCTGAAACAGAGTCCTCACCCATCTCACCAACCATGCACCTAGAGGGTCACCTTTTTCCAATTGCACACAAGTGCTGTAACGGTTAGAGGTGACCCAGAATGGGAGTTTCTGAGAGAGTTCAATCCTGTTGTCTCAAGACCTCCAGTAGCAGCCAGAAAAATGTTTAATGAGGGCACAGAGAGGGCTGCCATCCCTTCCTGGCCTCACGTCCTCTTCTGGAAGGCCTTTACCCCCTCTCTGATTAATCCCATCATGTTCTGATCACCACTTAACTCCGCTTGCCCTTGCCCCGCTCCAGCTTAATTTTTCCTTCTCAGCGTCAGCCTTTTAAGTATCCTAAATCTTGTTTTCACATCTTTGTTATCTCCTTCCAATGAGTTAGCAAGCTCTAGGAGGGCAGAGAGCGTGTTTCCATTTCCTTTGCTCTTGGGCACCCCCGTGACATCCATCCGAGCACTCCACCCCCAGTGGGGGCCAAGTCAGTGTTGATACAACTGAGCCACCCACTGAAGGAGAAACCAAAGCTCTGTGCTCAGAGCCAGGGCATTGACACCACTCCCCAAAAACCAGCTCAGCCAAGCATCTCAGGAGACAGCAAACACATCCAGTCAGCCTCCCTCCAGGCTGTGGACCTAGGTTAACCCTGAAAGGTCTGTAAGGATTGGAAAGTTCTAGAAAAGCTCAGCCCATCTCATGGTGTCTCTCTAGGGTGATCCGAAGTGCTGGACAGGGAATTTAAGAAGTGGTCCCAGCCCTTCACCAGATTAGCCTTTGGTTATCACTCAGTGAGTGATAGGTTAGATTTCTGATGACAGTGGCTTTGCAGCGGACTAAAGCTGCACTGTCTGGACCTGTGTTTGGTTTGGATGACCGGCAGGCCCCCCGTGAAGGTGGAGCATCCCAGGAAACGGCCCTTAGCTGGGTCTGTGACATTATGGCTTGACTGTTTCCCCGGCAGAACGATGGATAAGGCATGCCCAGCAGCAGGAGAAGTATCTCCTGCCTTGCCTTCCTGAAGACCTCCAACCCCGAGCCCTTGGCTGGCCCCCTTCACTTCCATCCCCACCTTTCAGCATCAATGCCCCCCGAGCCTCCTCAACACACTCTCACACTCCAAAATAAAGCATTCAGGCCATCGCTAAATAGCAGTATTGATGCTCCATTCCCACATGCCCTGAAATGATAATGTATCACCCATGGTGCGCATCCAGACGGAGCCAGATTACGCTCAGGTGGTTAAAAGTCCAGGTCTAATTAGAGTTCCAGGGAATCAAGCCATTGTATTATTAATGATTCTCCAGCAATGTTCTGATTAAAACAGTAATTTTAATAAGCACAGGCTCGATGCTAAGTGTTCACTGAGCACCTAATTACATCAGTTATAACTCCAAAATTATTTAAAATTCCCCTTTTTTTTCCAGCAGACCTGGCATGCACCAAATAAAATAGAGACTCAGGCAACTTGGTGATTATTTGCTCTAATTAATTTCCTAAGCACCTATTAAAAAAAAAAGGAAAAGAATCTTTTGTTTCTCTTCCATTTCCCCAAGTTCCCCTCCACCCCTTTCTATCCCCAGCAGCTCCATGACAATGGTTCCATCTGAGGCAGCCATTGAAGGAGGCGAGGAATAGAAAGCAGTGAGGCAAGTGAAGATTCGAACATTCCCCGCCACCGCCGTCCAGGAAGCGGGAGCGGCAGAGCTGTAATCCCCGCTGATGGCTCAGGCAGGGCTGGCCCTGCGTGCCAGGGGGGCAGGGGCCCCCAGAGGGCTTCTCACCAGGAACCAGCTCCTCACAACACCCTTGTCTTCATTAGACCAGCTTGGAATGTCACATTTAATGATTGTGCTCGCATCTCCTGAGGCCTCCCACTGGGGCAGTTCTCAAATTCTTTTGACCCATGAACCCCTTGAGTTGAAAAAGAGACTGCTGCACCCCCTGTCCACTCCCTGGAAGGACACCAGGGTTTCAGAGAGAACACTCAGCAGAATCATTTGAGAGTCGACACCCAGAGTTTTCTTTTTATTTAAGATCATGTTACCAGGAGGTTATCAATATGTCCCCAGAAGTAACACCAGCAATTGCCCCAGATGTGTGCAATCAGCCTGATCCTGAGCCATGCAGGGTTGTGGCTCTCCCTTCGTGTGCCCGTCATGAAAACATGCAGTTAGGAACGGCGGTCCTTAGCATTCTCATGCCCGCCCGTACATTGGCAGACAGCACCAAAACACTGCTCTATTTTGTCTCCTCCGGGCCCGTTGCCTCTGTCTCCGGCACCTGCATAGCTCATCAGCTCACTCTTGGATAGTAATATGAAGGCCTTTGAGTCTCAAACACAGTCTCCGTTCAGAGTTATATTGTCCAGTTCACCAAACCAGAAGTAAAATTCTGACCTTGACCGAAGCTCAGATCTCCCCCATCCCTCAGCCTGGGCCTCCTGCACACTCCCCACCTGGAGCCACAAGGAGTGCTTCTGCTCTTTCTCTCACTTACCTTCCCCCACCCGAGTATTGCTATTGAAACCTTCGAGGAAGCAGAGAGGAAGGGTCATAGAGACCCTTTTGCACTTGAAGTGGACTTGTCACAAGATAGCCTCCTGCTCTCTGAGCTGGCTAGCACTTCTGCCTCTTAGGGGGCTGGGTCCTTCGTGGGCCCATGGACACCCCTCTGCTGAGCTGCCATGGCTCCAGCTCCCATCCTACAGCTCCCTGCTCTCAGCCCTGATTTTCCAGCTCTTCTGTCCACATAGAACCCAACTCCAGGGGTTTGTCTTGGACAGGTCATAAGATGCTCCCAGGCCAGCTCTCCTTCCTGGGGTGTCCACATCTGGATCTGGTGCAAGAAAGCACTTGCACATCCTCAGTCTGCCACTGTCACCGGGGTGGGGGCGCTCAGTGACTGCCCAAGGTCCTGACTTCACTCTGCCTCCTCAGAGCTCGCCAGCTGAGTCTCTGCATTTCCCGCCTTCTGGGTTTTCCTGTCCACTGTGTCCCCTACAGTCCAGGGCGTGCATCCCAAGCTTTTCAAGTGGTCCTATTAAAGGGTGGCTGGCTAGGTTACAGCATTCCAAGGGCTTCCTCCAAACATCTCACAAAATCGCCTCCTTTTCTTTCCTTGACCCCTGTATTTCTTTGATCTGGGACCAGGACCCAGGATGAAGGGCAGAAGTATCTTGAGAATCTACTCTGAAAAATTGTGTGGTCGTCGGCCATCTTCGTGAGCTTGCTGTGTTCATTTGCTGGATGCTTTAATTTTGATATCTGATAGTATTTACAAAGGTAGAAACTGAGGCTTAGAAAGGTTAAGTGGTTCACTCAGCACAGCTTAGTACAGGGTGATGCTGAGCCAAGTTCTTCTAACTCAAACAGTCATGTCCTTTCCATGACATCATGCACCTCTGCTGGGTAATAAACAGTAAGTGTCTTTAAAAAGAAAAAGAAAAAAACAAAAAACACTTCACATCACCTAATGGATCCCAGCAGAATGCCAGGGGCATCAGCCACACCTAGAGAACCTTCACATAGTTCTTAGTACATTTACTTAAGAAGCTTAAAATAAAACCTGGATCACTGGGCAAGTGTGATTAGCTTCTCAGCAGGTATTTATAGACCTATTTTGTGTAAGAAAGTAAAGTTGGAGCATACAGGGATATCTCATACGAAGAAGTAAAAAGCAGAGCCCTATGGATACCCTAAAAAGATAGAGTCCTAAGAAGATTTTTTTAAAAAGTGCATTAGAGTCCTGCCAACTGGGCAGGTGGTCAGATTCTAAATTCAGAGACATCATAGAGCTTGATCAAGGAAGGCTGCATGGAAGAGGGGAAGCCCAGGGATGAGCAGGAGAGGGGAGGACGTTCTGATGAGCAGGAATGTGTGAGCAAAGTTAAGGAGGCAGGGCTGTGCAAAGCACGAGAGGCCACTGTGCCAGGAGTGGGGCGTTGACACTGACAGAGGGGGTCTAGAGTGGAAATGTCAGCCTGGTGGCTAGCAGAAGTTAAAAGGCTCAAAAGTTGGGGGGCATTTGGACTATAAACTTCATCCAAGAGGCAGTTTTTCTTGTTTTTTGAAAAAATTTTTTACATTATTTAGGTTTTTTTAGCCAAGGGCATCATTATAAAACACTGCCTCCTGGAAGCCTTCTGTGATTTTCCCTTTACTCTTGTAGCTATACTACATCTCAGTCATTCTGCGCCAATATTTCATTATAATTGGGGAGGGCTTATCTGTTTTACACTCTGAGTACCTAAAGATTAGAGCCATGTCTATTCACCCTTTGAACTTCATGCCTACGCAGCATACATAGCATGTGCTTAGTACGTACCTGTTCATAATAACTGACCTCTATATCCTAGACACCAGCCTAATGGTTTCCTAACCCATGCCACCCTTCATGCCTAAGAGACAATTTAGTGTAGAAGTTTGGAGCACGAGCTCTGCAGCCGAGGCTCGAGTCCCAGCTCTACAACTTCCTGGCTGTATGGCCGTAAATGAATTCACTAAGACGCTCTGCGCCTCCGTTTGTTCCTCATCTGCAGATAGTGAGTCTTTTATAAATATGTGCTATTATTATCCCCATTTCACGAATCAACAACTGAGGCTTAGTTGAGGAAGGTGCCCAAGGTCACACAGCTAATCAGCGAAGGGGCTAGGACTCGGACCGGGGCAGTCTGACTCTAGGACCCATGCCCTCAACCTTTCTGGAAGAAAAGAGAAATGAGGGTATGCGGGACACATCTGGTGTGCGGAGAACAGAATGGAGATCCATGGGGCCGACAGCCGCCATCCTGCTCCGAGGAGGCTGGCCTGGAGCGGGGGGCAGGCGGAGGGGGCACCAGGGATGCTCTGACAGGGACAGGTGGGGGACACGTGGTGAAAGAAGAAATGCAGAACTTCTCCTTTTCCTCCTTTCTGCTCTGTTTCCACCACCTTGGCCTTCCACGATGTCCCCTCAGTTCACCTTTCCTACCAGTTCCCTGCTCCAACAGTGCTCATTCCTGGAAGCCTCTCTGCACCTCCTCATGCTTGGTCTCTGCTCATGCCCTTCTCTCTATTCCTGCCTCTCTAAATATCACCAAGTTTCCAGGCCACAAAGGGTGGCACTTTCCCGGCCCCTAGAGATGATCACTCTCAGCTAGGAACCTCTCCAATGACACTTGGACTTTCTAGGTTACCCCCCAGAGGGTATGCTTCTTGAGGGCGGCATAAGACCATGATAACTTGTCTTTGTAACTTCACCGTATGAGACTTGATACCTGGTCTGGTGGATATATGGAGACACGAATGAATGAAGGATTCATACCAGGATGGACTAACAAATGAATGAATGAATCAATAAGCCCATGAACAAATATAAGCACCAATTATAAAAATCAAATTATAAGCACCAAATTATAAACAACCGAATGCAGGTCCACTCATGAATGCAGCTTCCCAAGGTCAGCCAACCCCTCCTGACTCACCCCCGGGTACGGGGCACTGTGGCCCTGTTGTTGTTGCTGCCCCAGGGGAATGGTCTTTATCCAACCGACCAGTCTATGCAGATGCCCAGAGCAGCACGGCGGCTCAGGATCCAGCAAAGCTTGGAGCCTTCCTGTCTCACACATCACCACCTTGCCAGGATTGCATGAACGAACACGTGAACTCTATACAGAAAGGAAACCTTTAAAATTCAATGTAAGTGTAGGAGACTCTTTTTTTCCCTCAGTCAGAGATTTAACATGTACTATTATCCACCATCTCTATCTCTCTGTCTCTTTCTCTCTCTCCACACACGCCCACACTCATCCACTCACCTACTCACTTGTCCTAGGAAGCTGTGAGTGACAAGACACTCTTCTGTCCTTCCCAAGGGAACCAGACACTTGGCATATGACGAAAAGTCAGAGAGAACATTTTCAGATCTCATGTGTCAGGGAAGACAAGATGGCCAAGTCTCAGATGGTTAGAAGAATAGAGAGATGGCTGAGAAGATGCCCTCCATGAGGTCCACTGGAAACCCAAATTCTGTTTTACAACATGAGGCTCCAATGGCTTCTTGTCTGCTCAGATCTATACAACACCTGAGGTGGAGAGGTGGAGGCCCATCTCAGATCTAGTGCCTGTGGATGGAGCGAAGCTGGCTCTGATCTTTCTTAATGTGCGTAGCTGTTGATGAGGGTGTCCTGGAGGAGGGCTTGTGTGGTTGGGCTTGGCCAAACCTTATACCCTTCAGTAGGATTCCTCTCCTTATGTCAAGGTGACCTGGGAACTTCAACATGGGGACCCTTCGTAACCCCAGGAGCAGATGCCAGGGAAGATATCAAGAGTGGGAAATTCGTACACAATTCGTACAGCCCCTGAGAACCTACAAGCTTGTGTCAATAACCACGAGTGCCAACATCAGAGCCAGAAGTGCAGTTGGGCACCAGAATGCAGAAACTAGAGCTTGGTTAGAAGGCAATGCCAGGGCCTCTGCCAAAAGGAGCTCATTCTTAGGGTCCCCTTCAGGAGCAGGGATGTCCTAGAGGCCCCCCTTCCCCTCTTATACAAGGATTCCCTGAGTCCTCATCCCAAACCACACTAAAGGCAGGCCCCACCTTCTACTCAGACAACGGCGAAGGTGTTCTTATTCCAGATCCTGACAGCCTCTTCTTGGGCCCTGATGATTCCCACCACAAAGCTCACCTTCCCAAGTTTATGCACCATAGATGATTCAAAGAGAATTTGGGATTAACTGATGCTCCACTCCCTCTCGTCTTGCTCTGCTGGTAACTGGAAGCAAGGGGAGCAGAAGTTAAGGGGATGGAGCCCAGAAACCAGGGCCTATAAGGCAGAGGCCCAGCTCTTAAATAAAATCAGTCTCCATGTGGTAAGGTTATACTCGGGCCCTGGGCATCCAGGGGCCTCAGTGGGACCACCTGAACAAGTAGAAGTTTGGAGTGAATGAACGGGAATGGGTGGGTAAAGAGTCATCCCTGCCATGTTACTCCATCCCCTTGCCCTCATCACTTTTCCCCTCCTCAGGTAGACAAGTTGATGTTGACCCTATAGGGAACTTTACGGGACCTGGCTTGTCCTAGACATCTCGATCCCAGGTGGGAGATCTGTTTCAGTTATTTCTTAGGCCCCATTTCTCATCCCTGATTTCCTATCCCACCCGCTTTCCTTAACTGAATAAACCCACAGTTGTCATGGAGACAACATAGTATCCTCATCTCTGCTGCTTTATAGATCCTCCCATAAAACAAAACTAGAAAGGGCCCTATGTCTACCTCCCTTGTATTTCTGGCCCAGAACTCCTGTCTAAGAAAATATGTTATGGTGCTTGGAATATCTACTTTGTCCATTCGGTTTCCTACCCTCTTTGTGCTTTTCCTTTGCCCAAGTTTTACCTGAATCCTTAGGAGACGAAGCTTGATTTGACTTCTTTCAGCAGAGCATCTTGAGTTTTAGTGCACTTTGGCCTCAAGGAGGGATTATGTCATCGCGAAGGACAATAGTTGGAGTGGCTGTACCACTCTTCATGCAAAGGGCAGACATACTTCTCCTCCTAGGACAGATTAGCAGTCCCAGCCCAAAGAGCCTAGGTGGCTTGCCCAAGGTCACTCAGTACAGGAGTGCAGAGCCTGGGTGAGGGCCCTTTGCAGCTTTCCCGTGCAAACACTGCCACCTCCAGTGGGGTCTGCAGATAAAGACTGAGCACGGTAATAACTACCACTATTGAGCACCAACTGTGTGCATGGCTCTTGGTGTGCAGTTGTCAGTGAAGCCCCCAAACAACCTTGTGAAGTTGACATCATTATCGTCACCATCTCACAGAGAAGGAAACTGAGGTAGGGAGAGCTGACAACTTAATGCCATACAGCTTATCAGCTGTCCCCTTCAGCGTTCACCTTCAGTACAAAATATGGCCTCTCGCTGAAAAAAAGGGGTCCAGGAGAGGCCACTGCTCTAGTGCTCATCAAAAGGATAAATTTCACTGGTCGGGGCCAGAAATTTCTCTTCCCACCGCCCTCTGCCCTTTGACTCCTGCATAACCCTCAGCTGGGTTTTATGAATGAGGAGGAAAAACTGTCATTGAAAAGTTCAACCAACTTTGGATTCCACTCTCTGAGTGATAGATAGCTTTAATTACTCCAAATTACTCAGCTACTCCACTCTTCTCCCCCAAGTCATTAAAAATAGATTTTCTCTTTGAACTCCACTCTGCCCTGGGTCCCCAGATAGTCAGGAGTTCTTCGGAGGCAGCCCCAGGGTCAGCTTCTGGTCAGAAGGTTGCATGTTGCTTTGGTTGCAGTCACAGACTCCAGAACCTCCAGCTGGTTTTCTGGGGGTCAGTGCCTCCTTTTTCTTAATGATATTGATCATGTGACTTTTCACAGCTCTGAGGACAGGCAGGAGGCTGGGCCGGTGTTTACTTTATGAGGATTTAAGGAGGTCTCACAGATGGCTATTGATTTTTGAAGAACTGAATCTAACGCTGGGAACAAGCCATAGTGAGTTCTTCACGTTAATTACTGGGAGGTTGATTCATAGGAATGACCGAAGCAGAAAATGTGAGCTCAGGGATGCTCTGCTCCCTGATGAGCAGGTACTGTTGTGTCCACAAGAAAGGTAAGAAACTGGAGGCTTAAGAGGTGAACTGGGCTGCCCTAAGCCACACAGCTAACTCCTGGCCAGACCAGGACAGAAAGCACCTTCCACCTCTGTGCTGAGGGCTCTGTGACATTCCTGGGAGGCTCGGGATGGGAACTGTGCAACCTGCTCAGAGCCTCTCCTGCTATTGGTCTGGGTCCTGGCCAGCTTGAAAAAGAACCGAGCAGGGGCTCTTCCACCTTCACCAGCCTCTCTCCTTCTCGGCACTCTGACATCACCCCTTTTGTTGCGTCTAACTCTGGATTCACCATCTGAATCGTTGCTAGCGAACAGGAGAGTAAAATGAGCTAAGAGGCATGCAGCGGTCAGATGGGTGATAGTACAGATCTTCCTGGACTTAGGATAGGGTGACGTCCCCATAAACCCATCGTAAGTTGGAATGCATTTCATACACCTGGCCTACCGAACATCATAGTTGAGCCTAGCCTACCTTAAACATGCTCAAAACACTAAACATCAGCCTACAGTTGGGCCAAAATCATCGAACACAAAGCCTATTTGATCAAAAAGTGCCACCTGGCTCACATAATGGATTGAATACTGTACCGAAAGTGAAAAACAGCATGGTTGTGTGGGCACAGAATGGTGTTAAGTCTGCGGGTGGTTCACCCCTGGGATCACGTGGCTGTGGTCACTGCCACCACCACCCAGCGCCACGTCCTGCTAGCCTGGGAGAGGATCCAGATTCAGAATTCAAAGTACGGTTTCTGCTGCGTGCGTATCTCTTTCACGCCATCTTAAAGCCGAAAAATCTGAAGTCAAACCATCCTAGGTGTGTGACTGCAGTGTCCGAGAGCGTGCCTAGGCACTGCAGCCCGTGCCTGATTTCCAGGAGAAAGAAGGGCGGCCCCGGCAGCCAGCCCTTGCAGCAGCCTCAAGGGGGGGGCCTTCCGTCTCCAGGGTGGCCTGTCTCCACCTTACCCCCTCAGCCCGGGAGCCAAACAAACCTGGACTCCAGGTCGGTGCCTGCCACACCTGCCAGGCATGTGACCTTGGGTGGGTTATGCTACCTGCGACTGTTTTCTAATAAGTAAAGCGAGCCTAAGAATACCGTGCCTGCGAAGTTGGCACAGGATTAAATGAGATAATATACACCGTGTGCCTGGCATGCAGTAGGTAGAAAGCTATCATTATTATTATTCCTGCTGCCTCATGCTGTTCCCCAAGCTCAGCCAACTGCTCAGCCCAGAGCCAGGTGGAGCCAGCCAGGAGCAGGAGACCTCAGGCCCTGTCGCCTCCTCACCCCTCTGTCCTTGGGGAGCAGATCCACGGAGGGGATCTCATTGCTGCCCCATACCTCTGGCCCCTCCCACTCCCAGCAGAGAGGTTTAGATGAAGATGCGGCTTCAGGCATCCAGTAGACAGTTAGCTCTTTGCCCGAAAGGGCATGAGGGAGAAGCTGGTTTTTCCCATGGAAACTTGCTGAACCATAGGCGATGTAGCATGAAGCATGTCAGGAGCTGGTGCAGCCTGTCCTGTCCCTGGAGGGTCCACTGGGGCTTGGGCTGGGCACTGGGCTAGGCCTCTCCGATCAGCTGCCTGTGTCCCTTTCCTGGTGAGGACTCTGAACCCTGGCCACATCAGGTGTGAAGGGAAGGACAGAGCCCCAAGCCCTCGGGCCTCTCGAGGCTGATTGCACCCATTACCACGGGGCTGACGGGATTTGGGGAAAGCCTGTGAAGAGAGACTCCACCCACCTATCCATCGCCCCATGAACAACTACTGGGTGCCAGCAAGCTACACAGAACTGTGGGGATAGAGAAGCAAAAGGCTTACCTGCCCTCAGATTCCTTCCTGCCTCCTGAACCTGGCTCTGGGCTCACCTCAAACCTTGTCTACTGAAACTGTCCCCTGAACCTCCTGTCCGTCCTCATCCTCCGGAAGCTCCTTTACAGTATGTCACCAGCATGGGCCATGGAGGAGCCACTTTGCCGCTCACTCTGAGATGGAGCCAGGGCTAAGCCAGCCCTTTGGGGACCTCTCTTTCCTAGTGGATCAAATGGAAATCATAATACCTAACAGTGGCCGCCCTGTCTTCCTCCCTGGGGAGTTGTGCAGGTCAAAGGAGATAAAGTGTGTGAAAGCACTCGGAAAAGCTCAAACTCTCCCCTGGTACGTGGTGTCAGTGCCACGGATGGCTGTCCGCGTGCCAGGCCTGGCCGCGGCTCTCTTCAGCCTGCCCTCCACCGTGGATGAACAAGAGCGTCAGCACTTTGCTGGAAAACAGGCTTGAATTGGAGCAAAAGGAGAAAGTGGGTCTGAGACCTTCCTCACTGGAAGGGGAGAGGGGCCAGCTGGTGGGACCACCTAAAGAAGGTACAAAGGGAAGGAGCAAGCTCGGGGAGACAGTTGGGCTTCAGCTGCTGTGTGCTTTGCCCCAGGCCCCGAGGACCAGGAGGCTGTTGATCGGACCAACTGCCTGCCCCCAGCCAGGCTGTGTGTGCCACCTGGCTCCTGGCCACTGAGAAGGCCTCTGTTTCTTTCCTTGTGTCAGGAGGCCGGGGACACGTGTGGGGACAGGTGTACCATCTGGCGGGGGGGCGGCAGATTCCAGGGAAGCAGGGCATTAAATGCTCATTCTCTGAGGGGCCCCGGCAGCCTGGAGAGCAGCTTTCCCTGATTGCTTCCTGGTCTCTGCGTCTCTCTCTTGCACGATGGCAGGGGAATCCCGCAGAGCCTCGGGACCACTGAGCGCCATGCTCCCCCGAGGCGAACCTCTGCTCTGCGTCCTTTGAGCCATGACTGTCTCTTGATTCTACCTCTTTTGTGACATCTATCCCATTGTGTTGAGATTATCTGTTTCCTTGGTTTTGTCCTCAAACAAACCAAGAACTCCAGGAAGGCAGAGAATATAGCCCCAGAGCGTAGCACAACATAAATGCTCAGTAAATGTTTAAGGACTGTGGGGGACCCAGGCACAGTCCATGGTCAGAAGCCTATGTGTTCTGCTGCTTCACCTCAGATTTTTCTCCAGTAGACCTATCTGGGTTCTCAGAACCACGTAGCTCCTTTCAGGTGTCCACACAGGGCGGCAGAGACGTGGTATTGATTCTCTGTGCCCAAGCCCACTTGGCAAAGAGCTCTGGGTCCTCTGCCTACCACTGGATGACTCTGAAGAGTGGTGATGTGTTTGTACCTGAGGTACTCACTGTCCAGGGCCTCAGGGGCCTTCCTGGCCTTACCGCAGGTGGTCCAAACCCCAACAGTCTGCCATGTTCTTCAAGATCTGGAGGAATGAGGCTGGTCCCAGCCATTCCCTCAGTGACTTGCCGCCATAGCCAATAATAATCTGATGTCATGTCCCTGGCCGTGCAGAGCCTCCCACCCTGTGGGCTACGTGTTGTGCTAAGAAGAGGGAGAGTGAGGGGAACCACCCTAAACTCTGCACAGCCCCCCGATCCCTTCCCACATAGAGCTCCAATCCTGCTGAATCAGGCCAAGGAAGCCACTAGAGATGCAGGGCCCCAAGGCCAGAGGAGCCAAGAACACAGTGTGAGTCACCTTTAATTAAGAGCATTTCTTAAGTAAATGACTTAATAAGACAGTTATATTCATTAGAGGTATAATTACAAGACCTAAGATCAAGCAGAAAAGAATGTGGAGCGTGAGGGTGGAATCTATGGTCCCGGGGAGAAGGCGGTGGAGGGGTCAGGGGAAGGGCGTCCTCTGACTGGTAGGCTTCTCATTGCTACGCTCATTTCCCAGCCTCGCTACCCTTGGATCCCAGCACTCAGCCAAGGGGGTGGGGGAGCCTCAGGCATAATTAAAATGCAATCATAATAAACAAACACTAATTAAAGCGTCACAGAATGTCCCATTAAACTCTGAGTCAGCCCTGACAAAGTGCCGCCTTGACTCAGTGGATGCTCTGCAGGAGAAAGCTCGAGCTCCTTCTTGAGCTTCTTGAGACCACTCCCATCCCTACCCCGTCCTGCCCCACCCCACCCAGTCCCAGAGCAGGTGCCCGCCTGTCACTGGGGATGCCGGATGAAGCCTCCAGATTTCCGAGATTCGAACTTGGTCCGTTAGGGCCTCCATAGACTCAGAGTTATCAGGGCCAATTTCTCCCTGGACATAAAGCAGTCCCCAGAATGCCCCCTTCTCCTGCTCCCCTAAAGCAGTCTCGTTCCTTCCATAGCCCCAAAGCCAAGTTTTATTCCATTTCTTCCTGGCCTGGGGACCTGACATTTAAAAAGACTCTCCCAAGGAGTGAGGTTATCTGCATCAGTGGTTCCCAATCTTTCAGTCCTAAGAATAGCTGGAGAGCTTGTTAGAACTATCGCTCAGGCCCCATCCCAGAGTTTCTGACTCAGTGGGCTCTGGGTTTTCTTGTCTCGTAAGCTCACAGGTCATGCCAACAGTGCTGGGTCCAGACCATGCATGGAGAGCCGTTGCTCCTTCAGAGCTCCTGGGCCCCCTCTTTCTGGAGGACGTTCTTCTGGCCACGCAGTGGCAGTCTGGAGAGCAAAGCCACTTCATACGTCCCCAGTCCCGTGGTCTTCCCTGTCCTTCCCAGCCTAAGCCAAACCTGTCTCTCCAGGTTTATACCCACCGCTCCCTCGCTCTCACGCAAGGTTTGCTGAAGAAACTCTGCTCTCCCCTTCGTGCGGTGACTCTTTCCACCTGGAGCGCTCTCCATCCATGTCAATGATTCACCCTTCAAGACCCAGGCCCCTGCCTTGTTTTCTCACAGAACCTGCTTGGGACTCCCATCTAGAGCAGCACTGGCCCAGAGAAACAAAGTGCAAGCTGCAAATGCAAGCTCCCTGTATACTTGCAACTTTTCTGGCAGCTAGAAAACTAGAAGTCAGAGGGAAGAAGTAGAATTAATAATAGATTTTATTTAACCCAGTATCTGAAAAAAATTCATTTTTAACATTGTCAATAAGAAAAGCATTAATATGACCGTTTACATTTTTTTTTCCGTACAAAATCTTTAAAACCCAGGGCGTCTTGTGTCCTTAGAGCGCAACTCAGTTTGCACCTGCCACATTTCAGGTGCTTATAAGCACATGAGCTAGTGGCTGTCGCTTTGGACACAGCAGACATAAAAGTATCTTCTCTTTGCTCCGAATCCCCTCAGCTCTCTTGCGGTGCCTTAGAGCACACATCACTCTCTCGTCTTTTCCCTGCGGGTCTGTTTGCAACTTGAAGTTGATGGCTATGTTTTAATGTGCAGTTGCTTTCATTCCCCTGAAGTGCCTAGCACTAGCCCCTCTCTATATGTAGGATGTGATCAATGAATCTGGGCTGATGAATGACTATGGAAACACAGGAATATAGAAAAGACAGAGAACCCACAGAAACATCTGACGTGGAGGGTCTCCTCCCAGTCCGGGTGACATTTCTTGCCTCTGGTTTGTGCCTGGCTAGTAGATCTCGGAGGAGAGAATCATTCAGGTTTTAGAACCACCCCCACCCCAGAAGTTTCCTGTTTCACTTTGCTCTTCAACTCAGTGCCTTAAAAAAAAAAGAGAGAGAGAGAGAGAGAGAAATTCCCACCAGGAGGGCCCAGGAAACAGGAAAAATAGTTGTGCTATTGGTTTCATGTTTGGAGAAGAACAGGGTTCTCACTATCTCCGTGGCACTTGGCGTGAAAGTGGGCTTTGTTGCTGGAGACACTGCTCCCATTCAGGGCCGTCTTCCCCAGCTGCTGAGAGCCGGGCTGTGTTTTGACAGACAGGCCGAATGCAATGCAGACAGTTGTTTTAATTTCCAGCCAGATGCAGACATCACTCACATGGAGCTCGAAACCCAAGAAAAGAAGGCTGGGCCCTGGGCTGCAGTGGCGCTCAGGCCTCAGAGGGCGGGTTGGAGGGGGCCGGCGGAAGCTCCCCGGGCCGTGGGGTCACAGAGATCCTGGAGGGCTGAGAGTTCCAGGCCCCGGAGAGGCAGGCTTTCAGAAAGATGCTGCTTGGAGGGATCACAGGCCATGAGTCAGAGGTCAAGGGTTACTTCTTAAGGCGATGTAATGATGCCGGTGGCCAGTGGCAATGGCTGGGTGGTCGCTTTTATTTATGTATGTATGTATGTATGTATTTTAAAGATTTATTTATTTATTTGAGAGAGAGAGTGTGTGTGTGTGTATGTTTGTGTGTGTGTGCATGGTGGGGGAGGGGCAGAGGGAGAGGGAGGGAATCTCAAGCAGGCTCCATGCCCATCGCAGAGCCTGATGCAGGGCTCGATCTCGGGACCCTGAGATCATGACCTGGGCCAGAATCAAGAGTCGGACACTTAACCAACTGAGCCACCCTGGTGCCCCTGGATGGTCTCTTTTAACTGTACCAAATTGTTCAGGGCAGAAATCGTGAACAGTCTCAAGGAGGAGTTAGGTAAACTGTGGGAAATAGATTCCCAAAGGTCAGAATGTGAAGGACAAATGCGGCCTCCCTCTGAGGACAGAAATCCCTCTCACAGCCTTCCAGACACCTGTCACGTTGACTCTGCTTTCGAATCCCAGTGATGGGAGTTCCTTGCAGAAGCGAGGGCTGAATGTTATTGGACAACTTTGACCTTCCTAGTTTGGGCTTTCCTGAAACTTTTCACCCATGAGTCCTGTTGTGGCCACATTGCTGCCCTTCAAACATTAGAAACCCCATCTTTTTGGATCTAATAATTTGGATCTAATAATTTGGATCTAATAATTTGGATCTAAATAAACATCCCAGGTCCAACACCTCAGATGCTGCATCTGGATCCCAGCCCTCCTGACCACTCTTCTGGGAAGGACCTCTGGTTGAATAACACCGCTCTTGGGCACTCCCCAGTGTGGGGTGCCCTCTCTCCAACCCTGACACCCTGTCTGTTTATGCAGCCCAGGAGCAAATTAGCCCCTTGAGCCATTATATCAGCCGGCCAGGCCATACGGGACTCACACCCTCAGGTCTAGTATATAGGAGCTATTTCAGACCAGCCTCCACTCACAGTACCAGTTTCTTCAACTGAATTGCAAGATTTGACTATTATCCTTCCTGCGTTTCCTATTTTTGTTATTAAAAGGAGGTTAGGGCTGTTTAAAGCTGATCATGTCCACCCACTTATAGGAAAGCCTTGTGATACGAATATTAGGTGTTAGGATGCGGTAAGAACGAGGAGCACCCAACAAAGAAAGGGAGCCTCCCGGAGCTGGTGCACGAGACCTTTCATCGTCTGGCCCGGGAGTACGTGCCCTGACATCTCACCCCGCCCCAGCCAGGCTACACCCTTGAGTTCTGCTGAACTTGTCCATGATGACTTTGGCTTGTGATAATCACTGAGCATGCCGTGCCCTTCCGTGTCTCTGCAGCAGCTCTCTCCTGCCCTGATTCACGCTTTCTCCAGCGTCCAGCGGCCACTTCCCCGACAGCTTGTCCTGGGCACCCCTCCTCCAAGTTCACGCCTGTCCCAGGCGAGGAGCTCCAGCATTGCAGTTACCAACTCCCCCTGGACTCTGAGCTCTGCGGGGCAGGCTCTGTGTCCTGATGGCTGGTATTTCCCTCTCACATAGCACTGGAGCCTCGCTGTGGTGACATCTGATAAAGATTTGCTAGATAAGCATGTTAAACTCCGAAGCCTCTCAGGAGGATGCTGTGAAAGTGTCTCGGGCAGATCCTTTGTTGCTCTGCCCGGAGGCAGGACACCATGTGGCTGGACCCCGGGTTGTGGGTTTGCACTTGCGATCACACATCCGGTGGGTGGGGGACCTCTCTGCCCTGACAAAGGAGAGCCCAGCCCCAGCCCAGCAAATAGTTTTGCAGCCCAGCAGCCTCCGGCTCCAACCCGCAGCAGTACCTAGTATCGCAAATGGAAGACTTCAATCTTCTGACCCCCTTACCTGGCCTGAACGTCACACGTGGACAGGTGGTGGTGTCGGGTCCAAACAGGCCCATCTCAAGGCCCTGCAGGGCCCCACGGGGCAACTGGCAGGAGTTCGCTGGGGCTGCATCCTTGGGGTGGGGGGCAGGGACTTGATCTGTAAATTCCCACTTTCCCCAGCAAGACGGACTCAGACAGGCAGCTCATCTCTGTGGATGTTCCCATTTAGCCAGACTTTTCAAAGGATGTTAGATTTACTAGAAAAAATTGAATGCAGACATCAGAGAATGGGATAATTGGATCCAGGTGGTATGTTTGGTTGGATGTAAAGAGACTGTGCCATACGATGAATATTATTGGATAGGAATAGTTTCTCCTTCTCTCCCTTTTTAAATGTTTTCTGTGTGGGCAGGATGTCTCAGCCCAAGCCCAGCTGAAAGCCCTTCAGAGACAAGTTGGTGGCACTCAATAGGCTTTCAACGGAGTTAACCATTTTCACGAACATGGCAAGCTCTCAAAAGGACTTGAGTGGTGGGCAGATAGAGACAGGAAGATTTGCTTCTGCCCCTGGTGAAGGCAAGAAGCAGCCTTGGGCCAGCCACCCCAGAAACACATTCCCTTAGCTGTACCCCCATTGCACCAGGCAAACAAGTGAGAGAGGCCATTGACTCCTGCCCGCCCCCCCCGCCCAGTGTCACCTCTTTAGGGGCGGTGACAGGGTAACTGCAGGTAGGTGTAGGTGAGTGTGAACACACATCAGCCAGTCATCACTCCCTGATCTAACTGTGCTCTCTTTCATCTCTCTGCCAGATCACCAGGGTCCCCGTGGAATCCTGTGAGCAGTACACGACCTGTGGGGAATGTCTGAGCTCGGGGGACCCTCACTGTGGCTGGTGTGCCCTGCACAATATGTAAGTTGGGGATCGTTCTGAAAACAGGCCTGGAATGCAGATGACCAGGTGCTTTCCTGGGACTGTTGATGAGGATGTGACCGTGGTTTCCAGGGCAAGGGGAATTTCCAATAATTCTCATCTAGGTTGGAGAGCAGGAAGAGAGGCCACGGGCGGGCAGGGGTCCTTCTTTCCCAGGGTCGTGCCTTTGCCTCTCGTTTCACTTCTAAATTCTGCCCTCCCGCCTGCTCCCGCGTCTGCACCTTGTCAACACTGGGAAGGGTGGTGGTACCAGAAGAACTCACCAGGGAAGCTGTAGAATTCTCTAGGTTTGCCCAGAACCTCCTCAGTGCATCCTGCCACCAGCGTGCAGATGGTAGTGCACTGTTGGGGGGGCGGGTGGAGGGTGTGCATCTGCACTCCAGTGAGCTGCTGTGTGACCCTGGATGGTCACTGACAACTCTGGGCCTCCACTTCCCCAGCGCTGAATAGGGCTAATGCCTACCTCGCAGGTACACTGTGAGGATTAAATGAAATAATAAATGCTTTGGAAATAAGGAAGCCCAGAATAGGCTATACAAATCAAAATAATTATTATGAACTCTGAACCTTTGGGAGGACCCTTCTGGCCTCATTAATTCATGATTTTAAGAAGTCTGCATCTCATTCTAACTAGCCTCACACCCCTATTCAGATACATCCTGGCCATTGAATACCAGCTCAATAGAAATGCAAAATCACACTTAAACTTCCTAATTTGAAGGGCCGCGGAGGGAGAGAAGAGGGTGAAAACCCAAAGGCGGGACCTGGCTGGGAATTCTGTTCCCCAGTGGAGTTGGAAGCTCCGTGGCTCAGTGCCAGCCAGCAGCGCATCTCCATGAAATGTGCCGGGTTTGGGGTGGAGGCGGAGGGGGCGGGGGGCCAGAGTTCAGGGTCCTGCACAATAGCTCTTGGCTTCCAGCCTCTGCAGCAGGTGTTGCAAGGGCTAGGGAGGGAGGGAGGGAATCACAGATACAAAATCTGGACTGGATTTGAGCCCACAACTACTGGGTTCCCTGCTTGGGTTTGGAGGTAAGCGACTCTCCTCAAGAAGTTTTGCAGAAAATGTTCTTGCCAGAACCAAGGCAGTGAGTCGCCGTTTCGGTCAGACAAGATGCGGATGGCCCAGGAATCGCAGAGGTGGATAGCCATGTGTTTCCCCTCAGTGCGGCTGATGGGCCAGCCAGCTGAACCTCTCATCAGGAGGATTTCTTCCTCCCAGGACCCTGACTGCTGCCCCCACTCCGTGCCAAGTGTCCCAGGCTACATGCCCTCTCCTTGTGCAGTGCGCATGCCCAGCCACACCTCCCACTCCCCTGCTCCCTGCCCTGCCCTCCCAGCCTCTGAGCCAGTGGCTCTTCTCACAGGTGGAACACACCCCTTACAGATGGGGGATTGTCATTAATTCAACAGCAAGGACAACCGTGTTCCCCGGCTTGTGCTTGAGCCTATTAACCTGTCACAGTGCTCGAGTCTCCCGGTGGCCCCACACCACCCCTGTCATCCTCCTGTCCGGGTGGGCTGTGGCATCAGGATGGTCTCCGATTTCCTCTGTCCTCTGAACTCCCTACCTGTGGCAGGGAAGCCCTCCCACCGATGGGGCACACCTCTCCTTCCAGCCACTCTGCCTGCCAAGAGCACTTAGGAACGAGCTTCTTCCTCTTTCCACCCAGAGCTTTCTCCTCTTAGGTCCTTCTGGTGGTCAGCAGCCCCCTGCCATGCCCTCGCCCCCGCCCCCAGGGGCCTGCCTCGGTAACGGGAAGGCGTTGGCGGGCCCACTTGCAGTTCCCCGGCGCACACGCTGGACTGGAGGCAGGGGCCCAGGGAGATTGCTGAAGAGGCTCTGGGTCCGGGGGGATTTGAAACCTTCCTGTCTCTTCTGTTTGCCTTGCTCCTGCAAGTGTGTCAGTGTCTCCGAGGCTATTTATCTCTGTTAGGGCTGTTGCCATAAATAGTATGATAAAAAAGAGCCATTTCAGCGAGTCAATGAGATAAAGGCTCCAGTCAAGAGCTCACTTTAGAGCTATCTTAAGGATTCACTTAAACCTCAATAATTCTTTTCTTTGACAGCATTCATATTTAGATCCATTATGTGCCTGGAAAGGAAGAGGGGAGGGGCGGGGGGACTTTGGGTAGGAATCACTGCCTGATTGTGGCATCTTGTGGTATGTCAGGGGCTAGTTGGTCTGGAGAAGCACCAGCCCTGGAGTGTGTTCCCATGTGACACAGGTGGCGAGAAGATGCTCTTGCATGCAGGCGTCACCATGCCCACCTGCCGCCCGGGCAGAGATGAAGCTGTTGGGAGAGACGGCCACACGGCTTTCTGACGGAGGCAGCCCTGGCTGCCCCTCCTGGGCTGCCTCTTTGTCTCCAGGCATTATTTCACACCGCAAATACTTATTTAAAATATAGCATGTGACAGGGAGAATATCTCAATGAATAAAACATGGCCCCTGCCTTCAGAGAGCCATGAGTCCAGCCACAAGATCACATGTACGCTGTCCCACACGGTGAAGACCTGTCCCGCGTCTGACATCTTTTTGGAGTAGAATAATAACATTAATAGTCATCATCATTAATATTATTATTATAAGGGCTAAAAAGCCATTTTCTTTTTTTTAAAAGAGTTATTTATTTGAGAAAGTGATCATGAGAGCAAGGGAGCAGGGAGAGGGCCAAAGGGAGAAAGAGAGAGAGAATCTCAAGCAGACTCCCCGCTGAGCACGGAGCCCCACCCAGGGCTCCATCCCAGGACCTTGAGATCATGACCTGAGCCAAAATCAAGAGTCAGAGGTTGTTTTTTTTTTTTTTTTTAAGATTTTATTTATTTATTTGAAAGAGAGAGACAGAGATAGCGACAGAGAGCAGGAGCAGGGAGGAGAGGGAGAAGCAGGCTCCTGGCTGAGCAGGAAGCCCCATGCGGGGCTCAATCCCAGGACCCTGAGATCATGACCTGAGCCGAAGGCAGACGACGCTTAACCGACTGAGCCACCCAGGCGCCCCCAGGAGCTATTCTTTATGTCTAAACTGTACCTCTCATATTGGGGGTTAATCCAACTCCCTCTTAGTCTGTGTTTACCTGTGATCAGGACCATCGGGGAGTCACCGAAGCCCTCTGGGGTAAGTGAAAAGTGTAATGAGAAGACAAGCCAAGAGCCTCAGAGCAGCAAACCCCTCTTAACCCCCCCACCTCCAGGGGACAGTGGAGCCAAACAGATGGGTCTCAGAGGCCTGACCTCTTGTGCATCTGTGTCTGTGGCAGGTGCTCCCGCAGGGACAAGTGCCAGAGGGCCTGGGAACCTAATCGATTTGCAGCCAGCATCAGCCAGTGCATGAGCCTCGAGGTGCATCCCAGCAGCATCTCAGTGTCTGAACACAGCCGGCGGGTAAGAAACGTATCCCGGGGGCTGGTGGGGAGCACAGAGCACACACGTGGTGTGCGCGTGTTCCTTCAACACTTGCACGTGTATCTGTCACTGGATCACACTTTAAATGCTCCAAGGAAACTGTGTTTATACAAAACCTATGGTAGCTCCTATTGTAAAGGGCACAGTCATTCTCTGTATTCCCTGCAAACTCATTACCCATTGATCTGTTTTGTAAATCTAGATTCTGCATTTAGTAACAAACATTTACAACATAGTGCAATCCGATACTAAATAACACATTGTTTGTTATATGCTCTATTTACATTCCTCTATCTCATGCGGTTTTTCACACAGACCTTAGAGTTGCCTTTGTGTGTGTGTGTGTGTGTGTGTGTGGTGTGTGTGTGAGAGAGAGAGAAAGAGAGAAAGAGAGAGAGAGAGGAGAGACAGACAGAGACAAAGAGACTGAGGCTTAAGTAACAGTCGGTATGTACTTGAAGAGAATATTAAAGAGAATAAAACAACCCTTAACCACCTGTCGAGGTACAACCCCAAATATTTCATGTCCTTAGGTCCTGCACGATTATTTCATTCTGAAGGTTTTGTGAGCATTTACGGATGTTAATTAGTTAATGAACCTTCCAAGATTTCTGTTCATTCACCCCCACTAGGAGGTTTTGGCTCCCACGGAGCCGAGGGAACAAATAGGGGAATTTGTACCTAAGTCTCTTGGCCCCATGGAAACGAAACTGGGGCAGGGATTCAGCAGCAAACAAATGTTTGGAGAGGCTAGGTGACACTCATTGTGAGTGAGAAACCTCTGCAAATAAATACAGCCAGGTGTTGTCAGGAAGACAATGGGAGACCTACCTACACTGTGGCTCCCAACTTGAAGGCTCTGGGGGGGGGGGGGGGCGGGTATTGTTGCCATGAACCCTTATGGTCACCCCCTGTTGCTAGAGGAGGCCAGGGGCATTTTTTACCTATTGTGTCAAATATCACTTAGATGTTCTATTGTGGTCATTGCGAACAAACTCATTTCTGGCCGTCAGTGGTATTTTTACCATTCAAAGGATGGTATGCAAACTTGAAAAAGCCGCAAAGTGCTGGCCTAGATCATTGGAATCCACAGGCAGCAGCAGACATCATCCGAGCCGTTGGTGTCCACGTTCCTTGCTTTCTCTGGTCCCCACAGCTCCTTGTGAAGCCACTGCCCTACTGGAGGGGGGCTGTCAGCAAGCAGGGCGCCTGGGGTTGGGAGGACAGAGAGGCAGAAACCCTAGGACACTTGGCATCCTGATAAGCAGCGCCTGAATCATAGCCAGGGTGAGGAGCTCACTGTCTCCCGCCAACCTGGTAGACCTCGAGATCGGTAAGCCAGTGTTAAGGCTTGTTTGCAAAGGGCTCAGCTCGTGATTTGCTTTCCAGGGTCATGGTTTCATGTCAGAATGACGAGGTCTGAGGTGGATTTTGGTACCTTTCCCTCTAGGCCCCCTCACCCAGTCCTTTCTGATGCTGGCCAAGACTGAAAAATAAATGCACAGTGATATTAATAAAGACCCACTGACTCTGCACTCTTGTAATTGTCAAAGCCAGAAGATCACTAGACCAATGTCCTTCCTTAGAGATGAGCTCAGGGGACATTAGTCCGCAAGCAGGCCACAGCAGGGCCAGGCCTGGAGCTCTGGTCTCCGGAGCCCTTAGGATTCTTCCTATGGCATCGTTTTTTGCTCCTGAGCCTCTTTGCTCCTCCCACAGCTCAGCCTGGTTGTGAGTGATGCTCCTGACCTGTCTGTGGGCATCTCCTGTGCCTTTGGGAACCTGACCGAGGTGGAGGGACAGGTGTCTGGGAGCCAGGTCATCTGCATCTCACCAGGGCCCAAGGATGTCCCTGTCATCCCTCTGGATCAAGGTAAGAAGTGAGCGCCATGAAAGTCACATGCCAGGGGCTGCCCTACCAGAATGGTCAAGAGTAGAGTACACAGTGGAAGGGGTAGCAAGTAGAGGGCGCAGGGGATGGGGTGGCGAGTACCAGCACCAAAGTTGCCTGCCCGAGCCTTCATATCGCAGATGCTAACGTGGGCTTATGTAACTTGTTTGAGTTTGAAAGCTCCTTGTCATGCCCCAGAGCAAAATTCAGAAAGAAGGAAATCCCTTGCTCCAACTTCGGTTAAGTCTTCACCATGTGCAGAGAGTTTTTCCAGACTTCCCTTCCCTTCAAGGAATATCAGTGGCTCCAGCCAGTGATTTTCAGTGGTCTCTCCATGGAACTGGGGGTTTGAGGGGTTCTGGCCTAGTATTTCTGAAAGTCTTTCAGTAACTGAACATGCCTGACCAAAGCAAGGGTTTCTGTGGGATGTGATTCATTCCGTTTCCCCTAAAAGGGGGAGTGGGGGTGGCTGGGTCCCAGTGACGGGTGTCTCAACAGGACCAAAGGGACTCTCGGGCAATTTTCATCTACCATCTGTGCCCCAAGAGAGCCCTGGAGTGGCTTCATGGATTACCCTCAGATTCTCCACTGGGCGCCCAGGTTGTTACCCTCTCCTTTTTTTCCCCCAGACTGGTTTGGGCTAGAGCTGCAGCTGAGATCCAAGGAGACAGGGAAGATATTTGTCAGCACCGAGTTCAAGTTCTACAACTGCAGTGCCCACCAACTGTAAGCATCCCGGGGCCTGGATACGGGTGTCGGGGGTTCTCTAAGCTCCAGCCATGTTGGTTTCACCTCTCAGTCTCCCCACGGGACCTGGCACACTGTCTGGGACAGAGTAAGCTCTCCATAAATGTTCCTTTTCAGTTCTGTTCAGTTTATTCAGTTATATTAAACAGAATGGCATTCACTGTCCACAGCCTCTGATGTCATCCAGACTCCCTTGCCTGACCCCCCCTACAACCCTACCCCCAATTCTCAAGCTAAGACGGTAAAAAGAAAGTTTGACATGAAGACGAAGGTCGTGGTCCAAGGACCATAAGAAAAGTTCTCCATTTTAGACCAGCTGGTGGTGGCTTTGAACGTAGAGATAGACAGTGAATGGAGTTTAGACACATCCTCCATGAGCAAGCAGAGAGGGACTCGGAGGTAAAAGGCAGCTATGCACACAGCTACCCGAGAGGAGGACATGCCATAAGGGCCCCAGGCTGGGAGGGGGAGAGGAGACTTTCACTCCACTGTGATCCAGACCCAGCCTTTGACTTTTTAAAGAGGAGGGGGAAACCGGCGGCCTCTAGAGGGGCTTGAGTAGAGCCCAGCTGACCTCACCAGCCATCTCCAGCAGTGGGACACTTACCACTGGTGCCCACAAGCTAAGAACTTCTACAGCTGGGCAGGAATAGAGACCCATATTTAGTTTCTATCTTCGCTGGAAGAGAAACTGAGACTCCTTCCATACAAACTGGGAACTCTATACCGCCTGGTTTAGAAAGAGGGAAATAGGTCTCTGTAATAGGGCCACATAAAGGCCACTGGACCAGTGACCATGAACATTCCACAAGGATAGAGATATCAAGCAACAATGGCACACCAGAGGGAGCAATCGCTGGGGATAGTCTATGGACCCATCCTTCCCATTTCTTAGGACAGGAATACTCTGAGGTCTGCATAACTCCAAGGCATCATGTCTGTAGGGTCCAGGCTATGGATAAGATGGGCTCAGCAATCCACATGGGGAGAGGGTCTGTTTGCAGCTATCCCTGAAAGGAATCTTCAGCCATTAAAAGAGACAAATGAGTCAGTCTTCCCGAGCCTCCCCTCCTCTGATCTTGATTTTTATGACGGGAATCAGCTGCTGGAACTGTAGGATCTCCGAAGTAGTTAAGAAAGAAGGCACAGTTGAGCCCCATTGGGATAAGTCAATAGATGTGCCGAGAAAGACAGGACAAGTGGTAAAAATGGCCTGGGGCGGGGGCAGGGCAGTAAGTGCAGAAGCTGAAATAAACAAAATTGCCCACTAACCACGGCGTCCCAATCCCAGCTAACCCTGTTGAGGAAAATGCAAGCATCTTGGAGAAAGAAACTCCCAACCTCCTTCTAAACTCCAACACAGTGGTGATAGAACTCATTGTTTGTGAGAGCATCCTCATCTCCATGGCAGTTCGGTGTGATGTCACCACTTTGCATTGCTATGGCAACAGAAATGCAGTCACAGGCAGTAAGTTTTAGCCAAAAAAAAAAAAAAAAAGGCAGGTCTCCTTGACCCCAAAGATTCCATTTTATTTCTAAACACTATCTTACCCCTACTCCACTCCTGGCATCCATAGCAAAAAGTCACAGAATCAAGTTCAATCCCCTGCTTTTAATATGGTAAACTGAGGCCCACAGGGGATAAGTGCTGCAGCGAAGGTCACAAAATTAGCCAGTGGAAAAGCCAGGCTTAGAACCCCATCTCATCATTCTTGGTCCATTTTCATTATTTACTTGCTGAATCATAAGATATTAGCCAGAACCAGTCAGTCTGGCCTAAGCTCAGAAACACAATCATTTTGGGCATATCTGGAAGGGGATAAGACTGATCAGCATGGGGAAGATGAGGTGTAGATGTGCTGATGCACCCAAAACAGGGTGGCAAATTAGCCAGTCACCCCCTGGATGGAGACCCATCCACCTAAATGTAAAGAGAATGCCCACCAGATGGCGCCAGATCGCAGAGCCGGCTGTGTCCCTTCCAGGTTGGTCTAGTTGTCAAAGGCTAGATTAGGGGCGCTGGCATTTTAATGGTCTGGTCACACACAGCCCCCAGGTAAAACTAGAGGGAAAGAAGCGCTTACCCTGGCAAGAAATGCATGAGCCACACATATTACTGCCTATGCCTGGCTACTTGGAGAGTGAGACAAAATTGCCATTTAATATTGTTAACTCCCCCAAAGCCCAGAAACACAGGTGGTTGAACTAGTTGTTGACACTCAAATGTGACTTAAAAACTTGAAATAACAGGTAATTTAAGCACTTGAAAATAACACTCACATTTAACATTGTACCTTTCAAAACCATTTCCTACACATTATCTTGTTTGATGCTCAACAGCCCTGTGGAGCAGACGGGAAAGTTTTATTACAGACTGATGAAGAACTTCCAATGCAGAAAGTGAAGTGACTTACTCAAGGTGACCCCAGTGGCAGTGGCAAGCCTGGAATCCTATCTGCCCAATTTCTATCCCCGTGCTTTTCTGTCTTATGTCTTCCAAGCTATTCTCTTATTAGTGGTGGGGTGCTGGTAAATATTTAACTACCAGCAATCAAGGAAAAAAACCCTAGTATGTAGCATTTGCCAATTTCTATGGTGTAAATACTCTGTCCGTGGCTGATTCCAAGCTATAACATGATGCCAACCACTTGCAAAATTCCTGGAAATGTAAATAATCAGCTCTCCTGAGAGAGAGACTAGGATAACCGACTTCCATCATGACACATGGGCTACTTGGCACCCTTACCTTCCCTGTGTGCTCCCTTCTCTTTGCCTCTTACTATCTCCATCCTTGCAGGTGCCTGTCTTGCGTCAACAGTGCCTTCCGCTGCCATTGGTGCAAATACCGGAACCTCTGCACTCACGACCCCACCACTTGCTCCTTCCAGGAGGGCCGGATCAATATTTCAGAGGTAAGCAAGGCTCACCTTGGCATGGTGATGTTTCCCAGCGAGTCTGAGTGGCCCTCCCTTTTCAGATGGGCAGTCCAGTGGCTTGGCCATCTCCTTGCCCTGACCCATCTTGGTCTTCTTCCCGGAGATTCTATATGTTAGAAAGCCTCATTATTAAAAAATGCAAAAAAAAAAAAAAAAGTGGTAGAAAATACCCCAGAGGCAGAGAAATGTGCTGTCTCTTCTAGACTCTTAAGACTCTCTACATTCAAAGGCTTGAGGGGAACTGAGGGTTGAGACTAAAAGCTGAGAGGACATATCCAACCAACCAGACTCCATTGTCTAGAAGAGGGCAGTGAATGACATTGATTCTTTGAGTCTAAGCCCTTTGCTTGGCTGCAGACATAGTCCAATTCAACAGAACATTCACTCTCAACCATTCTTTCATGCCAACCTCTCTTCCAACTCCAAGTTTCAATGATTCTTTGACTCTGATGTATGACTGGGTGGGTGGCCTTCCAGAAAGAGAAGGAAATTCAGCTGGTGAAAAGAACCAGGCCTTGCTAAAAGTCCCAGCTTATTATACAATCAGTGTTCCATCCCCAAGGCCTGACCCACCTTTGTTTTCACCCTCCGTGAAATATCAAATTGCTTGTCTTTCCAAGGAATATCACATCCGATGGTTATCTACTGATGTTGATTTTCGTACACAATTCACAGCATGCCTTAGGAAAATGAAGCCTGCTTGGTCAATTTCCCTTTCTCGTATTTAATGTTTTTCACACCACAGCATGGCCAGTAGGTTGGGTTTGAACGACTGTAGAGGCCTATGTATTCATACAAGTTGCACACGTGTGCATACACACGTTCCCCTCTTCTTCCACCTTTTAGAAAATCCGCAAATGTAAATGAGCAACAGCATAGCATGTGCATATTTTACTGTACTCTTTCCATACACCTGTTGCCATTGCAGTAGACTAGAAGCTTTTTTTTTATTCTTATGTTAATCCCCATACATTACACCATTAGTTTTAGATGAAGTGTTCCATGATTCATTGTTTGTGCATAACACCCAAGACTAGAAGCTTCTTGAAGGCAATGGCTACATCTTACCTTTAAATCCTCAGTGTCTTCTTCAGTGAATGTTTGCAGAATGCATGCGTGAAAGAAGGAAGGAATGGCCACTTTACCCAAATGCCATTGATAGGAAGGATTCCTTGGATACATTTGTCCATGATTTCAAGAAATAGAGTCTTATGGGAAAAAAAGAAGAAACAGAGTCTTCTGTGTCTCCTAATCTTGATAGAAATGCTAGTTGTTTCCATGAATAAACATAAGAAAGTAGACCTTGATATACATATTTCAAATCATCATGGTGCATACTTTAAATACCTTACAATTTCATTTGTCAATTATACCTCAAAAGGTAAAAAAAAAAAAATTAAATAAGAATATAGTAGGCCTTGAACTGTTTCTCAAACACACACCCATGGCCTTGAATTCTTCTGAGTTTCTGAAATAATATGTGTTACGTTCAGCCAGAAAAATGTAAAAATGGGCCCATCTTGAAAGAGAGAAACATAGATGGTATCCACAGGTGGTATTTAAGACAGGCCATCTGCAGGTGCCCCAGAGTGATGGACACAGTTATCTAGTGCCCTGAAAACCTTTCAGAAAAAGATTTCCCTCCAGCCAGTTGGTGTGCTTTGATGTAGCTGGCCTGAAAGATCTACCCTGGTCTTAGTGGACACTGCAAATTAATCCCAGCCCTGGGATTGTGCAAGAGTATGGAACTGCTTTCAGGCCAGTCTTCTTACTCAGAGGATAGGACCCAAGGGCTGCAGGGATGGAGTGGAGGGTGGTTAACACAGCTGGGGAGTCGACAGAAGAATGGCGAAGGGAGGCGAGGCGGACCAGGAACAGCAGAAGCCACAGACGGGGCTGCTCAGAAGCAAAGGCCTGGCCGTGAAAAGATGGTGATAAAGGGTCTCAGAAACCGACCTTCACATGGGCCTCTTCTAAACTTCTAAGTTCCTTAATAAAATAAAGTGAGGCCGACCACAAAATGCAGACAGAGAGAGAGAGAGAGAGAGTGAAGTGCAGATCTAGACGAGAAAGTTTTCTTCCAGGGGCTCCCCCTCGGGCAGAGAGAAACCCAAAGCCAAGCCTGAAAGGGGCCTGCAGCTGGAGCGAGGGCCAGAGGAGTGGCCCACAGAGCAAGACAAATAAACTCTGCCGGGGTGTGGAGGCCAGAAGGCTAATTGGAAACATGCCGGCCTCCCTTCGTGCCCTTTAGAAGTCACCAGAACAGGGTTCCCTCTCAGCCACGGGGGAGAGACTGAAATGTTCCAGAGAGCTGGGCCTAAGAGAAGCTGTTGCCACCTGGCCACTCGGGATTGAGTGAATACCAAAGGAGGCCTGGGGGGAAACCCCAAAGGCTTCTCACCCCCTATTAGTTTCACTTTCTTTCTTGAATGTCTGTTGCTTGGGATGCTCCCCGCTCAAGTCCCCGCCTCTCCCGAGTGGGACTGGGCCGGACTGCCATTCTCCTACTGCTGATAAGCACAGGCCCCTGATGCGGGCCTGGGGCTTGGCTCTCTGGAGGTCGGGGATGGAAGTCTGGTCTGTGTCCGGCTCCTGACTTCCCCCAGGAAAGAAAATCAGTTCAGGTTCCCAGGAAGCTTGTGAGGGCCACTTCCTCAGCTGCCTTGAATACTGCCAGAGCTCTTGGCCACAGCCATTCACTCATCCCTTCCCAGCAAATAGCTCCCAGGCCCTGCTCTTTTCCGTCCAAAGCTCTGCTTCTGGGGAGCCCATTCCCGAAAATGTGGGGCAACAGCAGAAGCACACACGTCCAGCTTGGGTGAGGTGTTCTTTACTGTATTAGGAGTCTGATCTGATGTCTTTAGGTTTTTCTGGGGATTGAAAATCCCTTAGGTACCTCTTTGGGGGTCCTAGAATATCTCTTTCATATGTCCAGTAAGGGCCCCCTAACTCTGAATCAAAATTTTATGTCCATTTCCTTGAAACAATACATAACTGATAAGCTCCATTGATGTATACGGAACATTAATGTAGCACACGTTTGTAATTCTCTCAAATGTGCCGAAAGTTCTCAAAGCATATATGTCAGGGTAGGGGGACCAGTAACATCAGCATCACCTGGGTACTTGTTGGAAATTCAAAGTCTTGGGGTACCTGGGTGGCTCAGTCGGTTAAGCGGCTGCCTTTGGCTCAGGTCATCATCCCAGGGTCCTGGGATCCAGCCCCGCATCGGGCTCTCTGCTCAACGGGGAGTCTGCTTCTCCCTCTCCCTCTGCCTCTGTGATCTCTCTCTCTCTCAAATAAATAAAATCTTAAAAAAAATTTTCAAATTCTTGGGCCTCATCCCAAATGAGTCTAAAGATTGAGAGTCACGGACATGTGGCATCTCAACTGATTCTCGAAACAGACCTGCAGTTTCACATAATTCATATTTGACACATGTAGTAACCAACGTGCTAAAAATTTAGGTTTTTTGCCCAAGGCTACAGAGAACTCCGGCATCCAAAAGAGCTGAGGACAGTATGCTTTCTGCAGAAAATCAGAGCCAGTTAGCTTGCTTGTCTCCGTGGCCACAGCCACACTTGCCGACCAGATCCCAATCTGGCTTTATGCTCTTTGGTTGTGAGGGTTCGGGGTAGGCAGGGACTGGTACAAATCCATCTCCCCAGATGGGGAGGCTCCCGTGGAGTCCCACTTACAGATACACGGCCAGCCGGCACATGAGGTAAATCTGCCTACTTCTTTCCAGAGGTCTGATGGACCAAGTCCACGCTTAGGCTTGACAAGAAAGTACCTAATTCAAAATAAAAATATTGGTAGTGAACATTTATTGAGTGCTTATTATATATGCAACATTTTCTACATACATAAAATCTCATTTAGTCTACTCTATGAAATGGGTTCTATTACAGATGAGTAAACAGAGGTTTAGGTAAGTTAAGCAATTTTCCTAAGATCATCAGATACATGCAGAAGGCATGACTCAGAGTAAAATGTTCCCCAGGCTGACTGTGAGTAAGTCGACAGCCTCTGATCCTGCATCCCCCCGCCCCCCCCCACACACACAGACGCACACACACGCACACACAAGAAACACACAGTGATATTCATGTTGTTAATCCGGTTTATTGCCATTTACAACATTCTTTCATAGGCCTCTTTTAAGCCATCTAGGCCTGTCAGGTATTTCTGGCCCCATTTTATAGATGAGGAAACTGAATTTCAACTGAACCATCTCTTGAGCTCTTTTAAGGTTATGAGCCAAACCTTTCCACCATGCAGAGCACAGCCGATCTGTGATGGGGCCCTCCAAATCTCTGCCTCCCTGGGCCGGATCAAGCTGCGACATGGTGTTAGCAAGCGGGCGTGCATGGGAGTGTGTATGGCTTTCAGCTCTAGAAGCTCATCTCCCTCCATGGCTAAACCAGGCCTAGTGAGATGTAGATACATAAATATCTTCTTTACGCCCTGTCCCAGGGGAAAGATAGAACCAAATAAATCCGATTAGCTTCCCAGGATACTGGCTGCTTTCTCTCTTTGAAGTCCAGTGGGTGAAGATAATGCCATTTCCACACGGGGGAAGTCGTTTCCGAGGGCCGAAGGGTCCCCTGCGCTGAGAAGCACAGCTAAGCAGAGTGGGTGATGTGGCCGCGAGCCACGCAGGGCTCCCACACCAGAGTCCCGCCCTCCCTGGAGCCGTGGCTCTTCCTCCCCAGACTACCCCTGCCCCCCTGGGATACTCCGAAATAGGACATCTGTTCATCTTGACAGAAACTCAGATTGCTGCCAAGGAGGTGATCCTGCTGCCAAGTTGGCCTAGAGACAGAGAGAGGAGTAAGATGACCTAAAGACAGTGGAGACCAGCAGTAGCGATGGGCATTTTAACACTGACAACCGTCTTAACATTCTGCAGAAAAAGCATAGCGTGATCATTTGTGTTCTTATTCTTAGGACAACTGTGTGTGTGTGTGTGTGCCCGCGCACTCACAGAAACAATTGGGTTGCAAGTGCCCTCATTGTATCTGATGAAACCCAATGCCTTCCTCAAGGCCCTGAGGCATTGAAGTTCCCACAACTTGGCAGTTTTCTGGGCTTCTGGCTTTCCTGCATCTGCCCTCAGCCTTCACTACTGCCATTGCTACCCAGGATTCACTGCTCCCTCCTTAACATATTCACCTGAGCCATTCACAACCCAAGCGTTCTATATCTTCCCCTGCTTCCCAAGAAGAAGACAGGATACCTGCCCCCCAACCCCTTCTTTCCTTTACCCTAGAGAATAAAAGAAAGAATCCTACTCTGTGTGGCCTGAAATAGCAAAAAAACCAAAACAAAACCAAAAAAAAAAAAAAAAAGGCAAAGGATAAGACATCTGTTTCTACTGAGGCAATCTTAGAACCTATTTCGGCATTTGGGAAGCCCCTAATCATTGTCTTTAAATTTAGTCCCAGAAGGTCCAAAACAGCAGACCACAGGACTCTTTTCTAAAATTTTAGAATCCCTTCAAAAAAAGAAAAAAAAAAAAAAAAAACTCCTAAGGAGTACTCATAAAGTGTCTTCTTATGATTCTCTAACCTCCAGGTTGGACCAGACTTAACCCAGACAAAAAGATGAGGATGTGCACACGTGTGTATGTGTGCACGCGCGTGTGTGTATTATATGTAAATAAATATGTGATACAATAAGTATGTATATAAATATATTTGTTATATATGTAAATTTGTCAAAGTTAAAAGGATTCTACAATCTTGTTTACTAACGCAAAACATCATACTTCCAGAAGCACATCTTTAAGACTGTGCTGCTAAAATTTGAATTTGTTCTCTGAGCTCATTAGAGATGAAAAACAACTAGTCATCACTTACAATGTATCAACTAGTTCTGTGTCTGAAAATTTATTCTCTCTGTCTCAGACACACACGCACACACACACACACACACACACACACACCCTCCTTATACCTCAGCCTTATTTCTAGTCTAAATTAAAATTTTAATTTATTAGACACTATGGGGATTTTTTAGCTACCTACAGGAAATAGTATCTCCTTTTCCAGGGGATACCTGGGTTTCCCTAAAGTGGTGTTCATTTTTTTTCTTGGCTATAAATATATGAAAGACTCTGTCAAGCGTGCCCTCAGGGCATGAAAGGAAAAGTGCAGTAAAGAGCACGTTTATGAGTTGGCAGCTTGAGTGACTGGCTTCTAAACAGGGACCCATCTGCTCTGGGGTTGCCTTATGATCCTGTCTCTTTTAGAGACCTTGTCTGCTAGGTGTCCTCACATGCAGTTAGCCTACAGGTGACGGAGGGCACCAGTGACCCGAGAAGTTCATCCAGGTCCTGCTCGATAAGATTCTGTGGAAAATTTCCCCAGTGTTTCATAAATTCTCAGGATTCCTTACTAGATTTGGACAGGCCTACTTAGTAATCATGTGACTCCAAAAGCAGTGACCATTTCCAACCCCAGCTTTGGAAATCAAACTGCTTCTCAAGTCTCTTGGTGTCCAGAAGGCAGGGATCTCCTCTCATCTCTGAAGAATGTAGGAAGCCGGAGGTGGAGAGAAAGTTTGCGATCTTTTCATCTGTCGCTTCATTTTCTCATTTTCTGTTTACCCTCCCACGAGCAATGACCAAGTGTCCAAGACATGTCAGGAACTGGGATAAAGACTGGGGATACTGAGGTGAATGAGATGCAGCCTGATCCTCCAGGCTCACACACCAGTGAGGACAATGAGTCAACAAGCAGTTGCAATTCTGAGGGCTAAATGCGATCATGGGAGAACATCCATAACCCCTCCTGAAGGCCAGGGCAGGGAAAGGGTCAGTGATGGCTTTCCAGAAAAGGAGCTGCAGAGATTAATTTGAAGGCTAATTACGAGGCATTCAGCTACGGAGGGGCTGAGGCAGGGGCCAGGAGGTCGAAGGGGGGGCAGGGCGTGGCAGTGAGTGTTTCTGGTAGAGAGAAAAGCATCTTCAAAGGACCAGAGGCCCATGAGTCGGGAACAACCCCCCAACCCCCCCAGAATTCACCTGAAGTCCCGGATGGCTGGAGCAGGATGCATGAGAGCCCCCAGGGAAGAAGGAGGCAGAGGCCAGGTGGTGAGGGCTTGTAGCTGAGGCCCAGAGGAGAGAAGAGACTTCCTCAGCCCCCCGCTGGGGTCCCCTAGGTCTCCTCCCAATTCTGCATCTGAAGCTGTCCATTGCTCAACACTGCCTGTGTCATGAGCGGCTTCTTAGCAGGGAGCGTCTTTAGCACTGGGATGGGGACAGTTTTCCTTGTTCAAGACTGTCCCACAGCTCACAGGCAGTTCAGCAGCTCCGGCCCCAATGCCAGTAGCACCCCTCAGCAGGATAGCTACATCAAGCCCCACATGCTCCCAAATGCTCCCTCTGAGAACCACTGCAGAGGGGAAGGGGATGCGGAGCCAGGCGCCTCCCTCAAGAATTTCTGCAGTGGGTCCCCGGGAGACAGGAAGTGATCACACGCGGAGATGGCTGGCCCTTACCATCCTCACTGCCAGAGGCTGCTGGGCTCTGTCCTTCCCACGAGGGAGAGAGCGGGCCGGGGATCAGAGCTTCGGGAAGGTGGCAACGTGATCTTCGGAAGAGAAGCAACATCTAGGAAGAGAACTCAGGAAGATCAGTCTGGCTGTCTCACTTGCTTGGGCTCTCGTGGCCCTTCCCACAGCCCCTCCCCACCAAGACTTTCTTTTTTTCGGTTTTGTTTTCCGAAGCAACATGGCATTCATGCAGGGCCTGGTGATGAAATGAGATAAAAAGCCAAAGCAAGTGTTTAGAGCGTTGCCGGGAGGGCTGATCCCCATTCTGGAAAGGCCGACTCAGCCGGAGAGGAGAAGCTGAAGCTGTCGATAACAGGATGCCCCCGGCCAGACCATGCAAGGGGGACAGGAGCTGGGGAGGGGATGAAACCGAGAGGTGGGTGTTCCAGGCTGGGGACAGGGACACACAGGGGCCTCTTTTATCCTATGTGGCAGGAGATAAAATCCACAGCCTGCCACACCGGTGCTTGGAAATTAATTCCTAAGTTGTAACATGCACACCAGATCCGGGACAACGTGTGGGCTGGGGAAAACAGTATCAAAGCCCCAGGAGCTAAGAGATAGATTTCATTTCCCCTGCCGACTCCCCCGTGCCCCTTAAATGAGGTACATCCTTCTCGTGGGCAGCCCACCCGGGTACAAGAGGGTCTGGCCGGGCCCCCAGGTCCGGCCCCCTGCCCCGGTTGAGATGCAGAGGAAGGTGTGAGTCAGGACAGATGGCGTCTCTCTGCTTGCTCCCGCAGGACTGTCCCCAGCTGGTGCCCACAGAGGAAATTCTGATACCAGTCGGAGAGGTAAAGCCAATCACTCTGAAGGCTCGAAACCTGCCCCAGCCCCAGTCGGGCCAGCGAGGCTACGAGTGCGTCCTCAGCATCCAGGGAGCAGTCCACCGCGTGCCCGCCCTGCGCTTCAACAGCTCCAGCGTCCAGTGCCAGAACAGCTCGGTAAGAGCGCTCACACTCACGCCCTGCCCACAGCACGGCTATCTCTCACACCTGTGCCCAGGTCTCAGCCTCACCTGCCCCAGTTCCCAGAACCCTCCGGGGCCACAGGCTGACCCCACATTCCCGGAGACAGAGGAGGGTGCCAGCACCCAGCACCCCTCAACCAGAGCAGAGGAGGTTGGTGGTGACAGAGGAGGCCGAGTGACTCGAGGAACCCCTGGCATCAGTTGAGAGCTTTGTGCTCTTCCTGAGTTCAAAGAGACCTCTTGGCCTTCAGTGAAATTGCAGTCAAAGCCAGTGGACTCCCCCGCAAACCGCCGTCGTCATTTAGGCATAAAGCAGAGGACGGCGGGCCAGGAGCTCAGCAGCAGTAGAATGGCGTGAGGGGAGGTGGCGGGGGGAAGGAGGGAGCAGTGAGTTCCAAGAGCAGCAAGGGTTAAACCAGTCCCACACACCAGACAGAAAGCACAAGGTGTTTAATTATAATACTAGCCCAGAGAAGATCTTTTTATCTGCCAACGCCTGTCTCTGACTATGGGGGGTCAGCTGGAGATGGGGGTGATGTGACAAAGGTGTTGAGGGAAGCTAATTTGCCTGGGAGAGATAAAGAGAATCTGGGCTTCTTATCAGGGGGCTGTCAGATTCCCAGGTCACAGGCGCTTGATAGAATTTGTAATCAGTGGAAGGCCGCCAAGCACAAGGCGAAGGTGGGATGAGAAAGAAATGCAACAGGACAAAGGGAAGAAGCGGGCGGGAAGGGCCGGGGGCAGGAGGGCGGACAGGGTCGTGGCCTGCCCTGAGAGCTCAGTGGCCAGGGTGGGCCAGGTCTCTCGGGAGGGGATTCCCAGAGGCCTTCTTCACCGAGGGGCAGGGCAGGGGCTGGGCCACCAGACGGTCTATTTCTGAAGACCAGCATGGGAGAGAGAGTGGACTCCTGGCCACAGCTTGAGGCCTTTCATGGTCGGCCTGGTCAGATCTGTGCCCAGAAGCTCTGAGCTCTTTCCGTAATGGACTGTTGGCCAAAGTAAAGCTCACGTGCAGCCAGAGGACCCCTGCGGTGCCCAGCCCACCTGCCGCTGCAGTCCTGTTTGTTGTGCATATGTTCTGCTCAAGGCTCTGGTGGGGTTCGCACAGCAGGACGTGGACTTGCTAGAGAGACTGGACTTGTACGTGAAAAGATGCAGAGCAGCTCTCAGGAAGTGAGAGACAGAAACTGGCAATGCTGAGGGACAGGGAGCTTGAGGCTTGGGGGAGGGATGTCAGAGAAGACGCTCTGGGGAAGGTGAGTCTGAGCTGGACCAGAAGAACACAGGCAGCTTGAAGGATGGAGGCCCTAGGGAGAGAGAGGCGTTCCTTAGGAGATGTGAGCTGAACGGAGGCAGAGAGGCGCTGGGGCGGGTGCGTCTGGAGACAGGTGGATTCAGAGCTTTCTGTAGGAGGGCAGTGGAAGAGAAGGTTGGAGAAGTGAGTTTGAATTTGGATTACGGGAGGCACTGAGCACCACACTAAGGGGTTTGGGCGGGATCCGCTTGGCATTAGTGACTGGGAGTCAGGGGGAGGGTGCCGTAGACATCACTCAGGCAGCAAATGGGGTTCCCCGGATTCTCCCTCTGCTCCTTTCTCAGCCCAGAGGTAGCCAGAGCCCCTGGTTTCTCTCCTGCTGTAGTCCTGGTCTTCCGAGATGCCTGCAGCATCCCTGACCCCCTGTGATAGGGAGCCTCACAAGCCGTGCACCCCATGCCCCTCTCCCCGCAGTACCAGTATGATGGGATGGACATCAGCAACCTGGCCGTGGACTTCGCCGTGGTGTGGAATGGCAATTTCATCATCGACAACCCACAGGACCTGAAAGGTGAGCAGCTACTTCCAGGTAGAGTTTTGATCTTTTCGTGACCCCAGGAAAGACTGGGGCTGAGGGATCAGAGCCGGCCAGCCGCTGTGCCATGAATAATACACTCCCTCTGTCAGCGGAACTCTTCAGAGGATCCTAAAGCAACATTTGGAACCATCAAAGGAGTCCTGTTGGGAGCCCTGTTTTATTACAAACAGAGCATCCGCCAGGCGGCTGCCGGCTCATCACGTTTTTCTTTGGCTCCCGAAGACTTTGAAGTATCTACAGAACCTGACCTAGGAAAGCAGCAAGCAGGAATGTCCTGCCAGTTTCCAGCGAAATAGAGATCTGTTTCCAATTAGGGTCTGATTCCCCTGTCCTTGGTCCCGTCGCTGCACAAAGAAGGTTTGTGAGGCTGCGCCCCTGGTTCTAGGGTCGGGATGGGGGACAGGCAGGAGGACGCAAGCCCACAACTGTTGCAGGGAAGCTCAGCAAGGAGCTGGGCTGACCCAGGAGGGACACTCCGTGAGGGCCACCCTCATTCATCGTCCTCCAAACTCACAAGCAGCTCCCCCCGCGCACCAGGTCAGCATCACCCTCCGCGCAGCAAGTATCAACACACCCCTCTGCTCTCCAGAGGGACAAAAGCAATTGCAATGTGACAGGTACTCGCTGTGGGTAGGCACTCCCTCGGTGATTTTCTGAGATTGTTTTCTTTAATCCTCATTACAACCCCGAGACGTGTGTACTAGTATTATTCTCATTTTATGGATAAGGAAACTGAGACCCAAAGAGTTTAAGAAACGGACCAGGAGTGCTCACTTCCCGCAGCACATATACAGAAATCCGAACGGTGCACAGATTAGCATTGGCCCCGGCACAGGATGACTTGCAAATTCACAAGGCACTCCAGCCTTTAAAGACAAATATGTGGAATCTTAAAAAAAAAAAAAAAGTCAAACTCATACAAACTGAGACTAGAAAAGTGGTTGCTAGGGGTTGGTTGTTTAAAAGGTGCAAACTTTCAGCTATAAGATGGATAAAGTCTAAGGATCTAGTGCAAAGCATAGTGTCTATAGTTGATAACACTGCATTGTGTAATTGAAATTTGCTAAAAGAGTACAACCTAAATATATATTTCTAATCACTATATATATATATATATATATATATATATATATATATATATATATATAGTGATGGATATGTTAATTAGCTAAATGGGAAGAACCCTAGCACGATGTATATGTATATTCAATCATCACAGTATATACTTTAAATACCCTATGATTTCTTTTTTCTTTTTTTTTATTTTTTATTTTTTATTTTTTTTTAAAGATTTTATTTATTTATTTGACAGAGAGAGACACAGAGAGAGGGAATACAAGCAGGGGGAGTGGGAGAGGGAGAAGTAGACTCCCCGCTGAGCAGGGAGCCCGATGTGGGGCTCGATCCCAGGATCCTGGGATCATGACCTGAGCCGAAGGCAGATGCTTAATGACTGAGCCACCCAGGCGCCCCTCAAGTCAGTGTTTTACTTGGTAAACATGTCTGAGACCATGCATCCCTGGCTGCTAAGCACCATGGCGGACAGGGCTAGAAAGGTAACAGCTTTATTTTGAGCAGGGGGCAAAGACAAGGCAGCACTTTACAGCTACATTGTAACTAGATCCTGCATCCCTTATGATTTCTTTAAGTCAATTATACCTCAATAAAGCTGAAAAAGGAAAGGCGGAGAAAAAAAACCAAGCTGAATCAGAAAGTAAGAGCCAGGATCCGAACCAAGGATGTCCAATCTCAGAGCTCACGTGCTGGACCACACCACTGTCCTTCCAGCAGCTCGGGCCACTGTGGGACGACAAGCCTTCTGCCCTCCAGATGCCTCTCCTCACACCATGAGCCACATCTCACTACACTTGAAGTAGCTAGGGCTGCCCCAGCTTCTCCCTCAGCCTGAGGGTCACCCATGGGCGTAGACAGAGGACCAGAGCCACCAGAGGCCCCCACCCACACGCTGGCATGGAAATCAACACCACTTAGGCTTGGAGAGAGAAACTGAACCAGGGAGATTTCTGCTGTCTTTCTCCTTATACCCCGGCCCAATTTCCCCACTGCTGAGAGATAGACATCCTCCCTGCTGAGGATCTGGGCTTGGTTCCCAGAGGTGGCCTTTGCACCTAGAGCATAGAGGAAAACGGCCACATCCAGGCTGTCACATGAGAGCCCTCCCTGGTGGCGCTCAACATCTTGGAGTGCCCAGGTAGCACCATCTCCATGTTCATGCCTCTGAGAGCCCATTTTTGGAGGCTGTGCACCGTGTTGGGTGGAGACGGCCACGGTACTTATGGACTTGGGTTCTAGAAACCAGGAAACGAGGGCTCAAATCCTGGCGCTTTCACTTATAGATGGGGGAACTCAGACTACATACTGCCCCTGCCTTCATCCCAGTTTCCTTCCCTGTGAAATGCAGGAAGGGATGCTCTCCTTTTGGGGTCAGCATGAAGACCAAATGAGGTGTGCACCATTTGTGCATGTTAATAAATGCTCACTCTGTAATTGTTCATCTTGAGATTCCCATTTCCTGCCCTCTACCAGCCGTAGGTATGAGGACGTTTAAATGTAGTCCCTGCAGCTGGGACTGAGGGACACTCGACAGAGCAGAGGAACAGGATGAGGACCCTATAGAGGAATAGAAATATGCCCCTCCCCTGAGGCCCATACCTGATCTCCAGCACAGGCACGCCCCTCCCCACCCCCCAGTCCTGAAAGCTCATGTCTGCTTGACCAGAAAAGTTGAAAATGACTCTCTGAGTATTCTACTTCTGGAGAATTCTACTCAGGATTCTGAATTCAAAACATCAATAGGCAACAACGAAGTCCCAGGCTCCCAAAACACAGTTCTGCAGCCTGGCGTGCCCCGGGCTTCTAAGTCAGTAAGAGACAAAAGCAAAGGCCAAGGGTCTGCAAACTCCAAAAGTGACCTGTTAAGTAGCTAGGTTGCCCTCTGTGGGAATGTCACCCCCCACTGAAGGGGCCATGAACAGGACTGTGTCGACTCTCTCTCCTTCTCAGTTCTGCCCGCACTTTGCCAGCCACCTGGCCTTTCTTGGTAACCTCTCTCCCAAACCACCCAGTCCCCAGTGTATGGGGGGCATGCCCCTCTCTTCTCAGGATCTACAGTCTAGCCGCACAGAGAGCTGGAATGGCACCATCCTAGCTTGCGGCACTAACCTTAGCAAGCTTCAAGAGTCACTATATATTGAGGTGTCTGGGTGGCTCAGTCAGTTAAGAGTCTGATTTTAGCTCAGGTCATGATCTTGGGGTCCTGGGATTGAGCCCGCTCAGTGGGGAGTCTGCTTGTCTCTCTCCCTTGGCCCCTTCCCCGTCTTGTGCTCTCTCTGTCTCTCTCAAATAAATAAATAAAAATCTTTAAAAAGAGTCATATGTACCTCTTTGAGCTTCATTTTTACCTGAAACGGGGAAATCAGTCCTTACCTGTTGTGATGAGGGCCCCATGGAGGAAAGACAGTGCAGAAGAATGTAGTGTGACCTCAAAGAAAAGAGAATAAGCCTGTGTGGCCCATCGGGTATGTTACAGGCACTGTGCTAAGCACTTAAGACACAGCACCTCACTCAAACCTCCCACGAAACAACGATCATCCTCATGTCATAGATTAAGTAAACGAGGGTTCAGGGAGGTGACATTCTGTCACATCGCTAAGGAAGTAGCGAGGCCACCATCAAAGCCCTGATGTGACTCGCTCTAGAGCCAGAACCCTTAAATAACATTTTCTGTAGTACCTTTCGACAACGAAGAGGCTCAATTTAGTATTTGTCCTCCGTCAGTTATTCTTGCAAGGATGATGGCGATCATCCGTGTTACCCATGCCGGGGACGGTTTCCGCCATGCCTCCCAGAAGAGGCGCGGTCGGGAGGAGCCCTCTCCAATCCCGCTGTGTCGCCCCCTCTCTTTGCAGTCCATCTCTACAAGTGTGCAGCCCAGCGGGAGAGCTGCGGCCTCTGCCTGAAGGCCGACCGGAAGTTCGAGTGTGGCTGGTGCAGCGGTGAGCGCAGGTGCACCCTCCAACAGCACTGCATCAGCCCCTCCAGCCCCTGGCTTGACTGGTCCAGCCACAACGTTAAGTGCTCCAACCCTCAGATCACCGAGGTGAGTCCCACAAGTTCCCAGAGCGGGGCGGGCTGGGTGGGCAGCGGGAGAGGAGTTCACATGGAAGAGTTCTTCTAAGTGTAGCGCACACTTAATGTGGGGTGTGGGAAGCCTCTCTCGGGCGTCTCGATGGCCCGCGTCCGGGCGTAAGTGACAAGCGCATGGATGTGTGTCCTCAGGCCGGTGTGTGGGCGTGTGCACACAAGGGAGGTAGAGCCAGCCCAGCCTCCCCGCCAGGCCTGCAGAGCCAGGTGGGGACGGGAAATTGGCTGCATGGTGGGTAAACATTTCAGAGAGTAGGTTTAGCTTTTCTCAGCAGAAATGTGATTTCGGGAGCCGCAGTTAGCTCCGAGTTGCAAAGTTGAACGTGGAAGAAGAAAGTAAAGGCAGTCACTACATTGGCCACTGTGCCATTTCCCAAGATTTACTCTCTGTCCCAATTTGTTGGTGCATTTTAATGGAAAGAAATAGGTAATTAATTATCCTAGAAAAAAAAACGATGTTTCCTGAATAGCAAATTGCAAAGGCAGATGAATAGATGATGTGAATGAAAAAGCAGCTGCTCGGGTTTTGAATGGCCTGGGAGAGGAATAGTTGTATTTAACTTTGGTTGCATTATGTGTTCATCACTCTTCACGGCTCCCTATTCACCGGATGTCACTTGTGCTTTGAAACTAATTGCACGTTCCTTATGGTGACTGGGAATAAAGGTGTGGGCAGGTAGCACTGTGGTCTACTCATTTAAGAAAGCAGTGAGGGGCTGCTCCTTTTCTGCCTCTTCCCTGAATGGATGCACTGCCCCTCTTCCTGGCTCATTTTCCTTTCTAGCCAAAGAAAGCACCTTTGGCTCTCACCTATGTCACAGAGTATTGAGAAGCTTCTGGAACATCCCTGCGATCATTCTGAAGCTTCAGATCCGTAGAAAGAAAACCCTCAAGATCAAATGAGTGTTGTTAACCTTCAGGTGGGTTATTTGAAGAGGGAACTGATATTTATTCAGTGCGCTTGGCACCGTCTCGTTTAATCCCACATCCACCGTGGGAGGTAAATATTTTCACCTCCATTTTACAGATGAAGAAAATGACGCTCAGAGGAGAGGCGTGGTTGCCCCAGTTCACACAGCTGATAAGTGGCAGACCTGGTATTTAAGCTCAGATTTATGGAATTAGAGAACTACTTGTAAAGTCTCTGATTGCTCAAGTAACGCAGCACAAGAAGCAGGGCTCCCCCTTCCTCGATGTCCAACCTTCCTAGCTAAGGTAGACCAGGAAGATGCCATCCATCCATGTGGCGGGGCATCCCCGGGGAAGCACAGCGCGGTGGGAGAGTGTCTCCTGCTAGTTAGGTTCTCATCATCCTGATGGGAAGATGCGGTGAGCGTGGAGACACTGCCCCTCAAAGATCAGACTTCTTCAGTTTCATTTTACTCTTGGACATGGCCCATGACAGTGTCTACTGACTCCATCCCCTGTCTTTATCTCGCTGCGGAAGTGCTTGCAGCGACTGCTGGTGGGGCCCCCGCCTCTGCCCTCACACAGCCAGCTCCCTGAGCTGCTCAGGACTCCATGCCTTCTCCCTGATGCCAGTGATTTCCCGCAACTGCTGGAACCTGCTCTGCCCTGTACTTGTCTTGCAGCTGTACTTGTCGGTCTCTGTGTCTCTGCGCCTGTGGCGTAGGGGAGCTTATATCAGGCAGGGACTCACTTCCATCAGCACGTCTCACCTCCCCCTGCCCCGGCTGCTGCCTCGGCCCCGTCTACTCACCGCCTTCCCAGCCCTAAGGCAGGCTTGTCCCTGGGAAATCTCTGCCTCGGTGTCACCCCTGCTCACTGACCGTAGACTGATGGGCTGCTCCATTCACAGAGGACACCCAAGCGACATGATGCTAATTAACCCCTGGAGGTAATTAGGCTGTAATTGATTTTCCCAGTGAAACAGCAACAGGAGTTGGAGGCCCCAAGCAGTGGGGTCTCCTGTTGGCGTTTTTCAAGTAGAGGCTGTGGAGAAATGAAAGAGCCTCTCCAGGGAAGAGAGACAAATCCATGCTGTGTCTCAAGCCATGCAGGGGCCATCATTCGGGGCAGGACATGCAGGAGGGAGGATCCAGGCCTGGAATATTTCATCCACTATGATCAGGAATAGCTCCTTTCATTTTGCGGCTCCTACCCTCAACCTCCCTTCCTTGCCCTGTAAAAGTCATCTTTAGTTTTTTTTAACTTTTCATTTTTGAAATAATTTTAGACTTATAAAAGGGTACAAAAATAGTACAAAGAACTTTCGTATACCCTTCACCCAGATTCTCCCAAATTAACATCTTATATAACCACAGTACAATTATCAAAATCAGGAAATTAACATTTATACAATAATGCCATGTAATATACATGCTTGATTCACATTGTGCCGATTATCCCATTGATTGTCCCCCTTTTCCTGATTGAGGATCCAACCCGGGGTCACATGTGATGTTCCATTAGCGTGTTTCTTTAGTGCTCTGGTCCTCAGTCTTTCTTTGTCTTTCATGACCTTGGTGCTATTGAAGAGTACAGGACAATTATTTTGTAGAATATCCCTCGGTTTGAAGATGGCTAATGTCTCCTCACAATTTAATTTAGGTGATATTCTCATGGCAAGGCGTACTAACAAAAATGTGGAGTACATGTCAAAAGTGCACAGGAGTCAACTTGATTTGGGCCCACTAGCCAAATCTGGGACAATTCTGAGTAAGAAAGTAAGTGAAACTAATTGACTATAAGCAATAGAGTAAAATAAGAATCTATGCTCCTTCTTGATACAAATAAATAAATAGTTCGTGGGGGAAGGAGGAAGCTCTTCTACTAGAATTCTAACTCAAAATGTTAAAGGACCTAGGGAAATAGAAAATTTGGCAAGATTTGCAGTAATAATTATTTCAGGAAGAATGGCCGATGGATACTAAAATTAGTAAATGAATGTATGATGAAAAATAGGATATTTATATAGTCTCAAGCCATCTCCCCACAATCTAATACTAATCTCAACAAGAAAAACAGAAACTTTACAGAGGAGAAACCTGGTAGACACTGCTTTTACCAAGTGGTGGAAGTTAGTATCACCAGTAATGGGAAGAATGGACCTCATGTGCCTCTCTGACATTTGTTACCAAAAATGTATCATTTGTTAAAAGTAACTTTTAAGAAGAGTCAGCTCGTTTTCTTTACCTTGGCTTTCTTGGCTAATTCCTTGACATTGGCATAGATCTTTTTCTTAATAATCAGAATTCAGTGGGATCCGTGCCCTTGTATATGTACCTCCATCTTGTCTCTGGCCCTTGCCTTCAAAATGTGTACCCAGTCCGTGCAAGCCCATCTGCAAGAGCCATTTACTATGAAGATCCTTCTTCAGGGATGAAAGGGGAAGGATTCTCTGGTGGCCGGTGCTGGCTGTTGGAGGCAGCAGAATTTCTAATGCTGGAAACAAGTGGGGTCAGGAACTGCCCAGGGGCGGGGAGATCAATGTGTGACCGCGAATGAGTTCTGCATTAGGGAAAGGAGTGGGCTCAAGCTTAGTTGAATGAACAGCTGTGTTCATCCTTAACCCCTTCTCACCCAACTGTTTCCATGGCAACCAAGCCCACCCCTAGAGACCCACCTCCTGTGGCAGCTACATGGAGGACAAGTCTTAAGAATTGCTCAGTCTGCATAAACTTCAGGTTCGAGCCCCCCTCAGGACCCAGCATCTGCTCCTTCTCAGCCAGCCTGTGGTGTGATAATGATGCTGTCCCCCATGAGAGGCATCTCAGGCTGCTCCCATTCTAGCTGTCATCCGGTGTCTGTGCACGTGTCTCCTGTTCAACCCCGGGGACAAGAGACGTGCAGAGCTTTGGAGAGGCCGTGAGATGCCTGGTCCGCCACGTTGCTGTGCTTCCAGAACTGCTAGGACCTCAAAGAGGAGGACGTTACAAGCCACCCGCTAGAAAGGAAGGCCCAGAAGCAGTTCTTCTGATGAGCTGAGAAGGGGCAGCATCGGCAGAACGGGAAAAAGAGACCGAATATGTGTTTGGGGAGAAAAATATAGGAAGGGTCAAGGGGCTCTAGAGCTCACATGACAGAGGTCTCCACTCAAAGTGACTGTGTTGGTCAGCTGGGCTTAGACAACAGAAATGTATTATCTCACAGTGCTGGAGGCTGGAAGTCCCAGATCCAGGCGTCGGCAGGGTCGGGCCCTTCTGAGGGCTGTGAGGAGAATCTGTTCCATGCCTCTCCCCTCACTTCTGGTGCTTTGGGAAAGCAGCAGTCTTGGCATTCCTTGGCTTGTAGACGCATTGCCTTCATCTCTGCATGACATTCCTTCTTATGTCCGTCTCTGATTTGTTTGTTTGTTTGTTTGTTTGTTTAAATAAGGATCCCAGTCATATTGGATAAGCACCCACACTAATGACCTCATTTTAACTTGATTACCTCTGGAAAGATACCTGTCTCCAAATAAGTCACATCCTGAGGTAATGGGAATTCGGGCTTTCACATATGAATTTGAGGAAGATAAAATTCAACCCATAACAGAGCATTGCAATAAATAAGTATTCATTTAATGAGCGACTGCTGCATGCCATGCACTGTGCCAGGCTTGGAAGCTATCACATGGAAAGGTTAGTTCTGTGAGGGGAGGCAGGGGGTGTAGTCCCTCACTGCAAAGCCCCAGCCTATCCCTGAACATGGGCCACCTGGAGGAGGCTGGAATCTGCTTGCCCTGCAGGCCACTCTACTTCCTCCAAAGGACCTAGGACAGAAACTTCTCATCTACACACTTTGCTGTTGTCTCTGTTTAGAAGGAGAACTACAGCAGGGTTCCAGGTCTTGACACCTAATGAGGACACTTACCTCAGGCCAGGGACATGAACAGACATGATCCACATCCTAGTTCTGGGAGTATTAATAATAGCCAGACTCTACTGTGCACCAGGACCTTTGCATACCTACTCATCCTAACAATCCTGCAAGATGCCCAGAATTATCTTCATTTAAGAGTTGAGGAAACAGTGCTTAGGGAAGTAAATCGTTTGCCCAGAGTCACCCATTTGGTTAGTGGCGGAACGAATTCAAAACCAGGACCTTCTGACTCCAGAATGCAGACTCTCCCCACCATAAAATGCCAGCCGTCTTGGTCAGAGGGATGGGGGGTTTTTCCCTGGCTATACACTTTTCCACCTCACTCCACTGCAAGTGTACCAAAAATATCTGTGCCCAGGATCAGAATTCTTTTGGAAGGTCCCAGGGGAGGCCAGAAAAACTGGGAGCATTAGCTACCCTTTGTATTGAGCCTTAAGGTGACCTTCACCTGTCTCCCTAGACATAATTAGATCTACACTTATTCCTATGAGTGGTGGGGGAGCAGGAGGAGCATTTGGGGTGTGTTTAAACTTAGGGTGACCCCTTCTTGCCTGTACAGGATAGAGGTTACTTTAATTTTGTATGTTTATTAGAGTTATCACACTTGATCCAGTTGGTTTCTGGTTGTGTCTATCAGTGGGGTGATGGGGTTGAGGTGAAAGTTGGAATTTACGGAGCCTGGTGGTTCGTTCTTTTCAAGCTAATGGGAGCCCGGAGGATGGGGCCTACATAGCTCACACCTGCAGGTGATGATAGAGGTCAGGGGGGAAGAATAAGCAAAGCAGGCTTGAAATGCAAGGGGCAAATCTCCAGTGTTGGGGTCCTCAGGTATTGGCCAGGAACCTATCACCATTTGGGTACCAAAGAATATTCCTATGTGTTTCTGAACTCACCTGCCACATTGCCCAGTAAGGCCAGTCTGATGCCAGGCCGTAGGGGGGCTGGTTTTACCCTCATCTCTCCATTGACCATGTTGTAGATTTTACTTTGTGAATTTTTCAGTGTCACTAACTTGCCAATCCCTCACTAGTTTATGCTCAGGGAACATAAATTCTCTTTAATACTATCTTAGGTATGTGTAACTGGGAAAGAAAACCAAATGTAGAAAACCATGTGCATTGCTTTCTAAAACCAAGCAAAAATAACAGTTGATACAATATTTGTTGGAGATGATCCACTGCTCTTGCATTCCTTCTGCTCTCCATTTGCCCAAATAATTGAAAGTAGATTTTTTTCTTTCCTGGATTCTCTCAGTTGTGAACGCATTTGTGAAATTGGGGAGTTGAACATTTACAAGTATTTATCTGTAAGGCTGTACCAAATCTCTGCAGGAAAGGCCAAAAGCCACCTGCCCAGGGCCAGAAAGACTCGCTGCAAAGTTCCCAACAAATAAATAAATATGTCACCTCGCTTTCCTGAGAAACAAGTCAGCACTCTGATCTCCCGTTCATTTATTTGCAGGCCTCATTAATATAACATCACTGCAACAAACAGCTAACGGGGGATGGTGTCAGGATGAATAATGGAGTTACTCTGCTGAGATAACAATTAGGTTTTGAATGTACTATCAGCTAAGACAGAGCCAGCAAGGATTCATGCCGGGTAGGAGAGCTGGCGCTACCCAGGCCAAAGATCCCCACAGAGCACATCAGCTGGGCTCTGGCCCACCCTGAAGAGCGCGCACACTCGTATGCACACACGTGTTCACACACATACACGCCCAAGGTGGAAAAGAATGTGACCATTGGCCATCTTGAATCCAGTATCCAGGTGTCTCTGGCTAAGCACCAAGATGGCCTCAAAATGTGCAGGCACAGAGTCGGCCCCACTGCCCTCTAAAGTCAGGAGAACTCTAAGCAACAGGGAAGGACTAAGTGGATGAGTCCGAAGATTAGCTCCCTCTATACTGGCAACTTGTCCTCAGTGGCTCGTCCTCATTCGGGGGCCACTCGGGGCGGAACCCTCTTGATCCCAATCTCAGACACGGGAGCTTTTACTACAAAGCATGTCCATCAGCTGGGGGGTGTCCGTCCTGGAGTACCTTCTCTGGGACCCCCTCCCTTGGCTGCTCTGGGAGGTTCTGATGGCAGTCTCTCCCGTGTGCTCTTAAGAACCCAGGCTAGGGTGCTGACAGCCTGCTGGAGCCATGGGAAGAGCCAGACAGGCCCAGCAGAGAGGCAGCCATGCTGGACCATCTCCACACCAGCCACTTCTCCTCTGGATTTCAGCCAGCATGACTTCTGCCCAGACTTCTTCATCATAAACTCATAATAAAAGTAACAGCTACCTTTTCCTGAATGCTCACCGGGCACCTTATAACACTCACGCAGACCTTATAACAACTTGTATGAGGTCAGAGCTACTAGGATCATTAGCCCCATTTCACAGATGAGGAAACCAAGGCATTATGAGGGGTGACAACGTTATCAAAGGCACCCTGCTAATAAGTTTTAGCACCAGGAGTTAAGCTACAGCTACTTGATGCTAGAGCCCCCGCCTGTGACCTGTATACCATCCTTCATCTCTTTCCTGGGCTCATTTAGGAAACCAGAATTCTCAGTCCACAGGGCTGGAGTGGGGAAAGGTGCTGGCATGGAGCGCTCATCCAGCCTGCTGCCAAGAAGGAGAGAAAGCCAGTCGTCCATGCTCCAGGCATCAGACTGGACAGGCACAGGCAGAGATGACAAGGGGGCGAGACCGAGGGGGGGCATGTGCACATCCACGGGGGGAACGGAAACAGAGAGCAGGGAGGGAGAAGTTGACAAGTTCAAAGACATGGCAGGGACCAGCAAAGCCAACTGCAGAGATTCTTGGAAAGTCGTACGTTCTGGCCTTAGCCCGGGTAGAGGGGCTGGGGGACCTGAGCAGTAGGATAGGGCATGAGTTCTCCTGGCTGATGACAGAGGGGTCTCTTCCGGTGCAAGAGGATGGTCAACTCAGGCAGTGTCGTGTGGAGGCTGGAAGACGGGTGAGCTGGACCTGGTGGGCTCTGCCACTCACTATGTAACTTTGGGCAAATTACTTAACCCCTCTGGGTGCGCTTCCCCATCTGTAAAAAGGAAATTATAATAGGACCTCCCTCACAGCTTGTTTTGAGCTCTAAGTGGGATAAAATATGTAAAGCCTTTGGCACAATTCCTGGTTCATGATAAGTATGATATAAGGGTATGCGATTATAAAAGAAATGAAATAAATGATGGTCGGCAGCATTATCAGAATCTTCAATAACCAGGAACCAGTGTTCAGTATCCGTCTTCACTCCCACCATGTCTATCAGGCAGGAGATGCGAGCCGAGGAAGCCAGGGGCACAAGGATGGAAGCCGGGCCTTGTTAGGCTCCCGCCAAGGAGCGGTCTTCCTCTGACCCCTTGAACCCCTGCCCTGCAGGAGCCCCCCCATGCCACCCTCCAAGGCTCCGCTCCCCGGGGCAGCCCTTCGGAGCGCCCCAGCTGTAATTAGTCAGCCGCATCTGCTCCCGCCCTTGGGCGGCTTTGTGGCACAGATCCCTCCGAACTGTTCAGTTAGTGGCTGTAAGAATGAGGGCGAGTGTAGCATCATGGCGGCTGCTTTCCAGGTCACGGCACCCACGGTGGAAAACAAACATGACACAGTCTGGCAGGAACACAGATTTGGCTGGGGTGCCCCGGAGCTCAGCGGCACTCAGCGGGGCTGCGCGGCCGGCAGGTGGGGTCTGAGTAGATGGAGAAGTGGCTTCCCAACACGAGGCTCTGGGAGGCTTTGAGAGGGCCCAGCAGGAGACTAGCTGGTCCCCTACCATCAACACAGGCCAACCTCATCCCACATCCTACTGCCTACTCATCTGGGCACAGGATGTGCTGATGAAAAGCCCTCGGCCAGACGTGAATTAGCCACCTGTGTACCTGGGCAAGATCAGTGACTGCTTCTTGGACAGGGCGTAGGGCTGTTGGACGGAGGCCTCTGCCCTAATGCATTCCCCACGCTCTCCGTCTGAATGCCATATATAGACAGATGTTTTATTCTACAATCAGTTAAAAAGCTCTTCAGGCAAGGTCATATCATAGATTCCCATTACGATGCAAATAAAGGTTTCTTTCAGGAGAAGAGACTAGCAGGGTGAGAGGTACCTAAAATAGGGGAAGGGACCCCAGGGAGGAAAAAAATAAAAGGACCTGGGAAAGAGACCTAGGGGTTAGCCTCCCTCTGGGACTTGCCCATGGCTGGCCTGGTTAATGGCGTGTGTGACAAGCGGAGGGTAGTCATCTGCATGGGCATTCCTCACTCACCTCAGGCGGGCCTCTGCACCAGCCACAAGCCTACTTTGGGTCATTACACTCTCAGAGGATGCCTGGAAGTGCAAGGGTCCAGAGAAGAGCATCTGAAATGATCAAAGGGTTTAGAAAACAAGAGCTTCCGACAAAAGGCTAACAGAATTGCAGAAGTGCAGGCCAGGGGTGCCTTCATTACTGAAGATGTCTGACAAGGAGACAGCTGTTCACTCATCCATTCAATGAGGAATCCACCAGAAATTGGCTTAAATGAAACTAAGAGAGACTGCAGGAGGAACTTCTTGAGATTCGGATGTTACAATACTACGTCACTCCCGAGCCACACATAGACAGCTCCCTTCTTCCAGCCGTCCTTATAGAACACACTTTGCTCTATGGTCTGGTTGGGACCAGCGTTTCCCAGTAACGGAGAACTGGGGATACTTATGGAAGGCTGCTGTGTTCCAGGCAGTGTGCTAAGGATCAGGTTGCTAAACAAAAGTGAGATCGTCTCTGTCCCAAGGTAGTTATTATCTTATTGAGAAAAGAAGCAGTTTACAACCCAGCATGCCCATTACTTTCTCTGGGGCATTCACAAAGGACAGTGGGAGTGTAGGAGAGGCTGCTACGGAATCTGCCTCAGGGGGTCAGAGAAAGCCTCACGGGGGAGGCATTTTTTAGCAGAGGCTTGCAGGAGAGGTAGGCCTCTGTCAGTGGACATGATTGGCCAGTGGGGGGAGCGGCGTGTCAAATGCACATCGCCTTTAGACCCTATAGCCCTGGGGACCCTTAGCTCTCCCCAGGAGCACGTGTAGTACAGGAGAGAGCTGAACTGGAGCTCTGGAGAGGTGGGCCGGGAAGGAGTGCACAGCGGGAGTCAGCACAGAACATAGGAGGGCCGTAGCCCCCTTCACCCCCCTCTCAGCAACAGCAGCTGCTTCTGGGCGCTTCTCTGCCTCATCCCCTACTTCTGAGGTCCACAGAGGAGAAGTTAGATAGATTTCTGGTCCACAGTAGAATATGTGTTGAGCAGCATGGGGGCTGAAATGATCAATATCTAAAGATCCCAGCTGATTTCACAAGTTTCCAGCTCCCCTCACCCTCTCTCTACACCCTCACTACACACACACACACACACATACACACACATCCGTACGCATCCCACACTATCAAGCCATTTGTTTGTGTGGGTGTCTCATTCAGAATTACTTTCCTGGAAGCATTCATTGAGTTCATTGTGCGATGCTTTGCCTACCCCAGAATGGCTAATCGCCAAGGGAAAAAGAAATGGCTCGAAGGGAGGGAGGAAAGAATGAAGACCATTTTAGACAGGGCCAGTGTCCTCCCAAATTTATTCTGGGTGAAAGGGTGATGTCTGGCTCAGAGTATGCTTCTGCACAGGGCCCAGAATCCCCCAAAGCCAAGGCCCTGTCCTCGGCAGCATGGACAGGCTCAGGCTGTAGGACACCTCTCAGGCTTTCTCCAGTCAGCCCGTGGGCAGCTCTCTGTACCACTCCGTCACACCAGCATCTAAGTTCCCCGGTCCCTGTGTCCTCCTTCCAGAGAAACAGAAAGATTTCCAGCCTCTGTAAACTCCCCACCAATGCCACCATCCCACATTGTCGTGATCTGGGAAGCCACAGATGCGGGGGGAACTCGGGAGAGGAAACTGCCAATTGTCAAGACCTGCTCTCTAAACCACCGTCCTATTAGGGACTTTACAGATGTTGTCTTCCTTAACCTTCAGAACATCCCTGGGAGGGAAGTAGTGTTACCTGTTTTCTGATAAGGACATTGAGATTGAAGGTCACGTCGTTCATACGTGTCAGGGCTACCATTCAGATTCAGGTCTGACTTATCCTCTTCCTGCTGCAGGTGCTCCCTGAGATCAGGTAGGCTGTCTTCCCTCTCCCAGAATAGCCAGCAGCAAGGGCCTTCTGAAACTGGAAGCCAGGACATGTGGATCTGACCACCATCGCAGCCCTGTCTTGGTTCCCCTCTGTCTTTGGGGGTGGGAGGCATCTATATAACTCCCATCCTGCTTTTTCACCCTCACCTCTGTAGGAGGCTAGCTCTCCCCTGCCCTGGAGCCCCACAACTTCTTCCTGATCTGAAAGCCCCCTTTGTAGTTCTATAAGCAGAGGACTCCACCAACTTGCCTCATTGTAGATCTATGTCCTTCTCCCAAGAGAACCAAGCTTTGCAGATGTTACACTGAGCACCCTACAATCTAATGCTGCTTTTAAGATTGTTTGTGGGCAATCTCTAGGGTGGACGAGGGACCCCACAGCTGCCTGGTCTGAAGTGGTATCCGAAAAGATCCTCTTCACTTTTTTTCTGGAGAATAAGTCCTTTTTCATCAAGCCTGCCCTCTGTAGCTTCTCCCCAGTACTTGGTCCTGGGAGAAACAAGGAAAGCAGGAGGCCTGGGTTTTTACCACCCCACGCCACCGCCCAGACATCAAGGCCCTTCTACTCATTCTCCGAGTCCCCTGGAAGCCCTCAGGTATTAGGGGATGTGTCTGACAGGATACCTTTTTCTGTTCCCTCCCACCTGAGCCCAGACCTCCACCTTGACTCACTCTGATTTTAAGCTGGGGAGAGCACAGGACATAGTATAAGATAGCAGATGTGGCTGAAGAAGTAATGAAGATCAGAACTTGAAGGACGAGGGGCGCCTGGGTGGCTCAGTCGGTTAAGCTCAGAGTATGCTTCCGCACAGGGCCCAGAATCCCCCAAAGCCAAGGCCGATCAGATCGGTCTGATCTCGGGGTCTGGGATCAAGTCCCGCATCGGGGTCTCTGCTCAATGGGGAATCTGCTTCTCCCTATCATCCTTCCTCTGTGCTCTCCCTCTCTCAAATAGATAAATAAAATCTTAAAAAAAAAAAAAAAAAAAAACTTGAAGGACAAGTGCCAGGCCAGGAATTAGGGACTTTGCCTTGACAGTGGTCAGAGCCATTAAAGGTTTTCTGAGCAAGCAACTAGTCACCTGGCCAGGTATGTGTTCATGAAGGTCACCCAGTGACAACAGGAAGTTAGCTCTAACGTTAGACCATGGAGGCAGTTAGTACAAGTGAGAAGTGGTGGGGCTCTGCTTATCGCCGCCCCTGGAACACAGAGCGGGGCACAGATTCAGAAGATGCTGGGGCATAAGATCTGAGAATGCCTGGTGACTGTTATTTATTATACATGGTAGGTAGGTGAGGGAAAGGAGATAGGTGAAGGTGCTTGCAAGGATCCTGGCTGGGTGCACAGTGATCCCATTAACCTTGAAAGAGAATCTGTGAGGATAATCAGGTTGGGGGTGGAAGGAGGAAAAATTAAGAGTTCATTTTTAGACACGGTGAAATTTGGGGGTCCTGAGGGACATACATGTGGAAGTAGAGATGTCCAGGAGCAATTGGATATATGGATATGGAGCTCAGCAGAGAGGTCTGAGCCGACAATATAGATTTGGAAGTCATCAGTAATGGAGACCGGGGGAATGCTTGTGCAAATCAAATGCTCACCACCTCAGCTATGTTTGGGAAATCCTGACTTTTACACATCGGTTTTGTTTCAAGCAAGGAAGATGTAAGCTGTGTGCCTCGTAAACCCTAGGGCATGCTGGTTGCTTAATGCCCTGACCCCAAACCCCTTTGCCACCTACCCCAGGTGCTGTGTGGGGAAGAAGACCCCCAGGGCCCCAGCAGCCCCCAGGCATTTTCCAATGACCCGTGAGGACTCTCATTCTCCAGGTTTGGATTCCAGCAGCTGTTAGCTAGCTTACAAGTGATCAGGCTGGTGTCTCCACACCCCAAACTAGCTATCTCTTTGACACGTGTCTTCATGCTAAGACTACAACACTTGCTAACAATTAAAAAAAAAAAAAAAGTCTTTCTTCTGTAAACAGTATGCCGGCTTATGCAACATGCACATGCTTCTGAGCAACTCTGTTCTGGCAGATGGACCTGCAGCCCCTCCCAGGGCCCACGGTCATATCTCGGACCCCAACCCTTGAATGTCAGAAGGGGACCCTTCGATGATTTACCAGCTGGAGGAGGCTGCCTCACGGGTCCTGCCAATGCTGCTGAACATCCACAATACAATCCCCACATGCTACCTGCGAGATGGAAATATTTTTAGGCATTCCAGAAGGATTTCGTTTCACAGTTTTTCTGAAAGGTTGTAATTAACTGCAGCGAGCAAAAGAATGTATTTTTAAGAATAAAAGTAGGGGAAGGAGAGCAAAGCAATCACCACAGTTTCGTCAGTTCTTTTTGGTAGATGGGTTCTTGTCATCCAGGTGCCTGGGGGAGGGGTAAGAGGGGCCTGCGGAGCTCATTCGTGGATCAGAGGAGAACCGGGCACTTGAATTTGCTCAGAGCAAATTCTTTCTGACTGATGTCTCCTGCAGGGGCATGGAGGCATCCCTTTCCCTGTTCCTCATTAACAAGGGTCCATCTCGCAGAGCCAGGGAGGCTCAGGTTCCAGGGGAGAGTGCGACAGCCAAGATCTCGTATGGGTTATTTTTAGATCCCCCTGGGGCAGGAAAGCTGTGGGGCTACTGGTTCCTCAGGCCAGCTCCTTTCTCTCCATAGCGTTCTGCTTCTCTGGCTCACGCCCAGCACACAGAGATGCCTCTGAACTACCTCCACGATCCTTCCCTTGATTCTTTTCATGAATCTTGTTTATTTTTATTCAGAAGGTGGGATATTTTATTCCCAGAGAAGGAAGCAAGAGCCTCAGACAAGGTGACCTGGGTGAAATGAGCCCCCAGATGAGAGAGTTTATGGCCTAGCCCGTCAAGGAGGGAGGGAAACCATGCCATGTAAGACTTGTAGAAGAAGATGGGGGCAGGAGGTCTGAGTTCAAGTCCTGGCTTTGCAGCCAACTTGCTGAGAGCCCAGGAGTCGGCCGGGTGGGGAGGGAGGCCTGTTCCGGTCCTCTTCCCCACCATCATCTCTTCTCTGCCCACCATCACCTGGGCATTCATGGCCAAGTTGGTTGTACAACTAATGGTGCTCACATCACAGGAAGAGTTCAGTGCCCTTTTGGGGGGCAGGGAGGAGGGAAGAGTTTCCAGAACCTTCTAAAGCATTTCACCTGTGCTGACCAATCATCTCTGCCCTGGGGCACACTTGACCCCACTGCCCACTGGATGCTCCACCAGTATGTACAGGGTTAAATGGAGGCTCCCAGTGGGACCCAAGCTCCATTTGGGAGATTTCTGGTGGACTCTTGGCCTTGACCAACCCACCTTCCCTCTCTCCATCTTTCCCTCCCACCCCGTCTTGCCTTTCTTATGGTGTAGTGAGAAGAGCCTCAGACTTTTTTACAACTATATGTATAGGTTGTACAAGAATCTTAGTGTAAGATACTCTGAGCCTGCTTCCAGTGATTGAGTTCATGTCTAACTTCCTCCTACTTCAGATAAGTATGGACCACAAAGGATAAACCTACTCCCTGGACTCTATCTGTTCCATCCCAAAGAGCTGCGTTTTTCCAAGAGCCTGCTCTAATCCTGGACAGACGTTTATACCTTGAGAGAGCTTGATTTCTTTTCCCGTTTTGGGTCAAAGCAAAATGAGACAGCATTTGGTGACTGAATTAGAAACTAACTGAATGATCCTTGCTAATGAGAAGCCAGCAAGATTTGGAAAACCCTAAAGTTATTGTTTTTCATGGTTCCAGCAGGCATCCTGGGATTTTTTTGCAGCACAATGTCAAACACACTTCGCATCTTTCATCATACCCCCGAAGCAGGACCTAATCTTGGACTCCTCCGGGCTCCCACCGCTTTCCTCCAAATCCATCTTATCACTGTGTGCCCCGCATCAGCATTATTTATGGCTTCCTTTATCGCTTTCTCCTTGACCAGAAGTTACTTGAGGGCAAATTTCCTGATTTCCTGCCTGTTCACCGTTGTAACCCCCACAGTGTCTAGCAGACAGGAGCGGCATTAATCGCACATTACAACTAGAAAGCCCTTTCCGCTTTACAAAAAGCTCCTGGACATGCCCTGTTCGGTGCTCCGAAGCCAGGTTGATAGAAATGATTATCCCCGCCTTCACAACTAAGAACTGGGGTCTCAGGAGATGATGTGACTTGATCACATTCAGGCAGCTAGCGAATTAGAGACACATCTCAAATAAGGATTTTCTGCCTCGCGTCCAGGCCTTGCTGGTAATTTTTTTAAGTATACGAATGCATGAATGAATTAATGACCTCAGGAACCGAGGAAGTCCTATAAAACGAGATGATGTCAGGAGCCTAGAGAGGCTAAAAGGTGGAGGAAAACATGCTCCGTTCCCCCAGATTCCGGGTGTGCACGGGGTCCCCCAGTCTCCCGGGGCAGGGCAAGGGCACCGCTGCCTCTCCTCTGTGGCCCCGCAGGTTTGTGATCCCATTTCCCTCCCGCAGATCTTGACGGTGTCTGGACCACCTGAAGGAGGGACTCGAGTGACCATCCATGGCGTGAACCTGGGCCTGGACTTCTCTGAGATCGCCCACCACGTGCAGGTGGCTGGGGTGCCCTGCACCCCCTTGCCGGGGGATTACATCATCGCTGAGCAGTGAGTCCAGCGCGCTCTGGCCCGCCCTTTTCCCAGGCAGCTTCAGGGTGGGGACTCTTCCTTGCCCTTCTCTGGGACTTCTCCAGGATTCCCTCTCCTCCCGTGGACCCTGCCCCCAGAAGCCTGCCCAGGGCCCTCTTCTACCCCACCTCCTCTCCCAAAGGCTCATATCTATGCGATTCCCTGTCCCCTGGTTCCTATGGCACCAGAGCTCCCGGCTCAGCGCTGCCCCTTATCCCGTCTTCGCCTGGCCAGTGGTGACTGAGCCATGTTCCCAACCAGCCCAGGCTCTTCCTGGGTCTCCCCGGCCCCTCCCCTGCCCGCCCCCATTGGAATGCAGCCCTCGCGGTGGGCTGCAGGCAACAATTTGTTTGGCTCATGGGGCTCTGACAGCAGCTTAATCCGAGCAGGGCCTCCGCCGGAGCAAATTCATTTATTTCACTAAGGGAAGTGTCAGCTGGAAATTAGAAAATAGGCGTGTAGCAGCGGACAGGCGAACGGGGCTCCAGGAGTGACATATGTTCCAATTTGGGGCGTTCATTTGGCAGTGGCGACCGCTGTGCAGTCAGTGGGCAGGAGGTGGTCACAAAGCTGGGGGCGGGAGTGTGGCAGGAGGGATGCTTCCCCCCAAGAGACAGTGAGGGGGAGTAGCCAGATCATTATGCATAATTTGTCAGGTAAAGTGGGGTCAGGTCACCCTGGTTCCATTGAGAACACAGCTGGGCCATGGGTGCTAGGAGCACTCTGAGAGCAGGGCTTGTGGGCGGGGCTTCTCTCCCTTAGCTCCACCCCCGGGGCCCCAGGCCCCTCCCCCTGACGTCCCCAGAGCCTGCCTCCTGTAACAACCAGAAAAATGACATCACTTTATCTCTGTCAGTACTTGTACTTCTCATCCATTATTTCACCTTAATTGGGAAGGACTCTTGAGAGATACATGTTGCTATCGCCCTTTCCAAAGCAGGAGAAAGCCAAAGGCGTGGAGAAGTGAAAGGACTTCCACAGTTCACTCCGGGCTCAAGTAGCCTAGGCAGAGCTGGAACTTCTCCTCCAGGGCTCTCCATCTCGTAAGAGCGATGGGGCAAGGCTCCTGGACAAGAGTGCTCGGAAGATCCCATGATCCATCAGCGAGTGGCCTCTGGGGCCAGGGCTCACGATTCTGACATGGCCCAGAGCAGGGTTAGAGTCAGAGGGGTGAATCCCCAGACTCTGAGGACCACATGGAGTCTGCTCACCCCTGCAGTGGTGACAAGAAGGAGCCATTCTGATCCTTTAGACCGGATCCTACCCTGACAACCTTATCCCTGCAAGGACTGAATCTTGGAGGAAAGACTGGCTGGGTCTCCAGGAAAGAGATGAGGGACAGGGGAAGGGAGTTGGCAGAAGTTGTGCTTCGCAGCCAGAAGAGGAGGGGAAAGCCTCTGGGGCGGGAGGCAGGACAGCCTGCAGAGTTCTTCCCGGTCAGTGCCCTGCCAGGCTGGGCTAGACACTCGGTCCCCCTCCCCAAATCCACCTTGGCCTCAAGGACCTGCCTTGAGCCTCTAGACACGGGCCAAGTTTCCAGCTTGGTGAGAAGCCACGGAACTCCAAAGGAAAGGGTCTGGGGGGCAACAGTTAGGGCTTTGAGCTGAGAAGTAGAGGCTCCTGAGCAGGTGGACATGGAGCGCTCATGAGATTTGGAGTAAAGGTGGTCTAAGTCCTGGCTGCTCTACTCACCAACCCTGAGACCTTAGCAAATGTCCGCTCTCTCTGACCTTCATCAGCCTGATGGAAATCATGATTCCTACTGCACGGGCTTTGGGGGACATTCAGTAAGATGGAGAAAGGGAGACCACGGTGTGCCGTAGGAATGTGAGGAAATAGTCTATCTCTGAAATCAAAGGCACCACCCTCACCCAGGGCCACGGGGGAGAAAGTGCCGAGAGACACGAGAAGGAGGATGTGAGGGGAGCCCAGGGAGGCCACTGGTCGCCAGGGGTCCCAGCCGAGACTGGTGGCCAGGCACCCTGGAGAATCTGCATCGCGTTCTTCAGGGGCACGGGGCAGGCAGGAGGGAGCAGGCACTCTCCGCACCTCGGCTGGTGCAGCCCTGCTTCCCAGCCGCGCCAGGCTCATTACCACTCTCGAGGGCTTCGGAGTTTGTGAACATCATTAAAGCCTCGTCCCAGGCAGTGAGCCGCAGGAGTAATCGTTACAGATGTCTGGGAGAGATGAATTTGGCTAAAGGGGCCAGTGCAGTGCCCCAGGTGCGGGCAGGATTAGCGGGCCCAGTAACGACTCACCATATGCTTGGGCCACGCCATCTATCACTCAGCAATTAGGTTAATGTTGGTTAAAAGGCCCCACTTAGTCCTGCAATCAGCACCCCACCGGTCTGTGGAGGGTGAGCTGAGTCCATCACAGGACATTTTCTGGGTGATAAGATGCAAGTGGAGGCTGAAGCTCAGCCGCTTCGGGGGACAGGGACTCTGTGAGAGGGACTCAGCCCAGGTCCTCAGACCTCCGTCTCCCCCCCACCTCCTCTGCTGCACCTGTGAACCAGTCATGGCTAGCTGGATGTTAGGTGCATGTGCCCCCACCCCAGGAGTGCACACTCAGAGGGAGAAAGGCACCATCGCTGCCAGGCTGTGGGGGGTGGTATGGTAGGGCGGGGAGGGCACTGGACTGGGGGCCAGGAGCTCAGCTATTGGTGAGCTGGGTGACTTTGGGCAAATGACTTTGCTCCCAGATTCTCAAGTGTCTCATCTGGAGAGTGGAGAAATAGATGATCTCTACAATTGCATCTATGGTCCTTAGGATGTCAGAGCAGTAAGCTCTATGCCCCCATGGAACTGCAGTTCCTACCATTAGAGAGCCTGTGGGTGTCACGAATGTGTCTCCAGAAGCTCCCTCTCAACCAGGAAGGAGTTGAACGTCCAAATGTTGAAGCTGGACGGTTATTAGTCAAGCTCCTCATTTTGCAAGGAAAAAATTTAGGCATCCCCAGCTATCATCTCCTTACGATGTATAAGGAAGCTTCGAGCCACCAGAGGCACCAGGAGGAGGCCGAGAAGGCAGGAGGCCCCCAGAAACCAAACCGCAGGAACCTCACCGACTTGTAAGGCTTGAAGGAGGCAGTGGTGCACGCACTGCAGCCCGGGGTCGTCCGCACCCAGGAAGGTAGGGGGCATGGGTAGTCAGCTCTCAGAGTCTTAGGAACACAGCTGGCACTTCCCCACCCTCGCCCCTGCATCTCCCCACACCCCCAGCAACCTCAAGTGCACCCCCGCATGGCTGCCGTGTCTACCATGCCCCCTCCCCAAAACACATGGAAGGCATTCCATTGATTCTAGAAGCAATAGAACAGAACGGTCAAAGGCACAAGCTCTGGAGCCAGGCTGACCTGAATTTGAGTCACGGGTCTGCCACTGTGTTGGTGGATGAGTCACTTAGCCTCTCTGAGCCTTAGTGTCATTGGCCAGAAAACGGAAATGATAAGACCCACCCTTGGTTAGGAGAACCTGAGATGCCACGGGATCCTGTCTTGTACAGCGCCTGCCCCCTACAGTGCCTGCCCCGATCACGGCTCAGTAAATCGTCGCTCTTAGTATTATTAAGGTACCGAATATGCCTTGGCCTGACCCTCATTCCTCCATATAAGCCTTTCTACTCCCTGCAGCTGCCCTTGCTTCTTCCTTTACCTTCCTCTCTCCCTGAGCTCCGAGAACAAATGCCTACAACAGATGCACTCAAGGATGCCTCTCCATCTTTCGGCACAAGCACCGCATCCCAAGAAGAAAAGGAAGAAGGGTTAGAAGCCATTGGGGTTCTTCCGCGTGCTGATTCCTTAGGATTCTCACCCAGTTCTTCCCTACCAACCCACACCCTTTTCTACGGCCCACAGCTGCCCACCGCAGGATGAAGTTAAACCTCGGGGAGAGGAGGTGGGGAGAGGTGTCAGGTTCAGTGCCGAAGAAGGGAGCACACAGACCGTGGAGTTGAGGCCAAACCCCTGTTCCCCTGCATCATGCCCTCCCAGGTGGGGCATTCAGAGCCAACAACAGACACTCAGCCTTGGACGCTTGGGCAGTGCTCATCTCCCATCCATCCCTCTTGTCCCAGGTCCTTGATATGGAAAGCTTATCTTTTGGGACATGAGCCCTAAGTAAGAAAATGTTCTAGAAAAGACGGTGCACCAAAAGGCTCCAGGTCATCGTTAACTCCCTACAGAAACGGCTGAACAGGCCCTTCCCAGCCTTGTCCTCTCCTAGATGGACTTCTGGGCCTAAGGAAGAAAAAATATGCCCCCGACTTTCACATGTTCTCCTATTTCCTCTTTCCAGGACGTCAAACCTACCATGATTTCCTCCTTTCTTCTGGAGGATGACTCTAGCACAGAGTGGGGGGAGGGTGGGTAGTGAGGGGCAAGAGGGCCCCGATTAGAAGAGAGGGAAAGAGATTTATCTGCTCCCCCTTCTTATTTGTCCTCCTCTTCCTGTGCAGTAGATGACAGTCTCCTCTGAAGCCCCTTGGGACCACAGGGCTCTGTTTGTAGGCTGGCAGGGACCCCACACAGGGGCAGGTGCTAGGGCCCGGGAAACAGGATGAGAGATTTGTTACTCCAAGCAGGTAGCGGCATGAAAATAACCACACGCAGTACCTTAAATTAAGCTTCTCATATGCTCTGCTAATGAGGTTTAAGAGGACAGTTACGTGTAAGATACTAATTGATCATCACTATCGTCTTTACTCTGGGTTTGCAATTAATTTATTTATTCACAGAGAAAGGGAAGGGAGAGTATGCTTCCATGTGCATTCAGTACTTTCTTGTTGAGTCTAATATGCTAAACGTAGTAAGACAGTTATTGCATGTTAAGTCAATATTCACCAGGAGTTAAAGTACTTATTTGGGATTAACTGTTATGAAGAAGGTGGAGACCTGCGTGGCATGCCGTGTGTGCGAGTATGCGGTGTATTTGTTTAATGCAAGTTTTATTACTTCGAAATGAAATCTGTTTAGTTACCTTCCTAGAGAAGCTGGGGAGATAAGCAGCGCCTGGTTAAACACCGACCTTCCCCACGGTGCCAGGGTAATGCTTGGGATTAGTGTACCGGGCTCTGTCCTCCTGACTTCCCACTAAGCAGACTTGCCAGGGGCACTGAACTGCTCTGAACTCTCACATGGTGTTGGGAGGAAAAGCAGAGTCCTTTCTTCTGTCCCTAGCTTCCTTTTTTGCCGAGCCTGGTGGGGCCCTTTCCCACCCGCCCCATGCCTTCTAATTCCAGGCAAGAAGAATCCCCAAGAACCTGATTTCTTCAGTCTCTCCCATATCTTCCAGCTGCCCACCCTTTCTAGAAGGCTGCTGTGGCCAAGGCAACCAGTGTCTAAATGTGCTTGTTGTAACTGATCTCAGGCACCAGGGAAGTTATCACGGGGGGTATTGATCTGCACTGCATGAGAGAACACTGCATCCCCTCTTCCCTCCAGCTACCCAGCCTCTTAATGTGAGACGTGACTTCCAACCCCATAGCTGGTTCACTGCCTCGCCCACCAGCATAGTGCCCTCAGACCTTGATTAAGTGGGAGTCCAGTGTCAACTGCTGTCCTAATGAACTCACCCGCCACCCACCCCCTCGCCTACTGCCACAGGACTCCACTCCTCCCTTTGGCTGGGAGCTCCTGTTTGGGGCGCTCAGTATCTCCCCAGATTATCTAGTCCCTTTTTAAAACTCACTGTCGGAAACAAACCACAATTAAATCAGCTTGGCAAATAGGCCCTCCCTCCCTCCTTTTGGGAGAGTTCCAGTTTTGGCTTATCACACAGGAAAGAATGCTAACTAAATGACCGCCCCTAGGTCTCTCTGTTGGACATTGGGTTTTGTCCGACAAAGACTGGGTAGCTACCCAGCGCTAGGTCCTGCACTCGGCACTGGGAAGACGGGTTTATTCAGAGAATTAGGCAACATAGCGTCTGGAGGCACACCAGGCTTTGGAGGTGATCTCATTCAGCCTCTCACTGTACAGATGAGAGGCTGAAGCCCAGAGAGGGAAAGCACTTTACCCAGGGTCACACAGCGAGATGGGTGAGCAAGCTGAGTCTTGGTATAGCACTAATGCAAGGGTGTGAGGAGTCATCCAGTGGGCTGGGGGTGAGCAGTGTGGGCAGGGATGACGGCTCTGGCGAGGCCTCTCACGGGAAGCTTTGCTTTCTCCTCAGGATCGTCTGTGAGATGGGCCATGCCCTCGTGGGAACCACCTCCGGGCCCGTGCGCTTGTGCATTGGCGAGTGTAAGCCAGAGTTCATGACCAAGTCCCATCAACAGTACACCTTTGTGGTGAGTGCTGGGTCCTGCACAGGGCTATGAGCTCCCAGCAGGGGCACACTTCTGTTCCAAATTTCTCCCGGGAAGTCCCACACCCCCCTCCCAAGCCAGCGGTGGGACTGATGTGTGACTAACAATGCTGTTAGAGTCCCAGAGAGCCACAGATCAGAGTGCTAAATAAGGCAAAATCAGGCCTTTCTTAGAAAGTGGATCCTACCCCTAGGGTGGGGAGGGGCTGCCCCTTGTCCCGCCAATGTGACATCTTAGTCTCATCCAGCCTAATGAGGACACATCGCCTGAGGGACCTAATTAAAAAGGTCTGTATTTATCCACATGCTTTGTCTTCTGCCAAGGATATTGTACGTGGGAGTTTAGAAAAGTCACTTCAAATCCCACGGGGACGTGTGTCTGCAGCAGGGCCACGGGAGCGGGGTGCACGCGTGAGTTGCTCTCTGTGTGGTGGGGTGGTTACGCACACACATGCGCATTCTCACCATTCTCACACCTGAAAGTATCTCTTCACACTCAGGCAGCAGGTAGTAGATTTACAAAGGCTTTCTTTAAGGCCGGCATGATCTTCCTACTGAATCAATAGCGTTCTGGGGATCTTCCCACCGAATCAGTAATGTGCCTCGGGGGCCCCGGGGGCCCTCCTCTGACACACATCTATGTCACCACGCTGAGTTGTTCATTAAAATGTGTTAACACCAGCCAATGGGGTCAAATCAGCCTTGCTAAGAGTTTTGGAAAATCATTAGACCACAAAATTTTATTCTCTCTAAAGCATTTCACTCCTTGCTCTCGGTTTTCCAGGCTCTGCCTTCTTATCTTGGCATCTCTGCCCTTTTTATCCCACTGGTCTTTTTCTCAGATTGGAGAGTACTGCAGCCTACCGCGTCTCCTATGCAGGATAGGGTCTCAGGTGGAGACAGAACTGTAGGATGTCTGAGCTGGGAGGGGCTTTAGAGATCACGGAGCCCACCCTCCTCTCGAGGTGGGAGCAAACAAAAGCCCAGAATGATCCAGAAACTTGCCTCAGGGCCTATGAACAGTGAATGGCTAATGAGGACTCAGATTCATGCAGGTGTAGTTGCTCAGCTAAACGCGCTTTCCGCTCCACTCCCCTGTCCTCTAAGCAGGAGCAGTTCCTTTCTGACTTGGGTCAGCTGCCTGGGGCACCATAGACCAGATGACATTTCTTTCAAGCTTCAGATTTAATTTTACAGCTTAGTGAGTTTCCTAGAAAGTCCTGGTCACTGACTTCATCATCCTCCTGATGAAGGTTGGGGAAGCCATGTCAAGCATTCACTGACAGCTCTGTGCACCAGGCCCCCTGCGGTGCCCCTCACGTGGGCCATTCAGAGGGGACACGACACGTGCGTGGGCCATTAGTGGAAGACTTTAGCCCCTTGGTGGCCCAATCTAGACAAGGATGCTTTATTCAGCCTTATCGATTTTATGCCAAAAAAATCAGTACAGGCTCTAGATAGAGAAGCATTTTCAAATTGCTCTCAATTTGTAAACTAACTGATAGATTAGTCAGTGTTACCTCTGCCTTCCCATCAATGTTAGGAGCATGAGATTCCCCAGGGAGTTAATTAATTCTAAAACGTGGTCCTTCTGCCTTCCCTGGACATGCCAGAGCCTCTTCTTAGAAGCAGTCTCAGCTCCAGGAGAAGAGATTAGAAAGGGCAGGAAAAGTACCTGTAACCCGAGTATAGACACAGTCCCTCCTTTGGTCCTTACGTCGAGCCTGGGTCTGTCACTTTGGGCAAAACCTGAGCTGTGACTGTTTCTCTGCTTCTTTCCAAAGAACCCCTCTGTGCTGTCACTCAACCCCATCCGAGGGCCAGAATCGGGAGGCACCATGGTGACCATCACGGGCCATTACCTCGGGGCTGGGAGCAGCGTGGCTGTATACCTGGGCAACCAGACCTGCGAGTTCTATGGGTAAGATGGGCTCACAGGAGCCCTAGAAGGCTGGACACATGAGGCGTGCACACACCTGCTCCTGGGCATGTTCACACAGGTGCCCGCCCCATTGCTTCCATGGTGTGGACATCCTGGGTCCAAACGCCATTCCTGTTCCTGTGCGAAATATATACTACTACTCAGTTTATAGCAATATATACCACTAGCGAACCTAATAAGGGGCTGAATACTTCTAAAAATAATTAGGATGAGGGCCCTGAGAACTGCTGGTGAGGAAAGTCCCAGAAACTCTTTGGTCATCATTGGGACCGAGCACTGACAAGGTCCCCACTAGGGGGACTTGAGAGACATGGAGGCTGGGTGGCCTCAGTCCTCAGCAAGCACACACACTCATCCTCGGGGCATCTCTTGTGCATAAAAACCCGAACACCTGCTATTCGCCAGATACACCAGTGAAACCCTGGGGATATACAGACTCCTGAGAGCATCCTGACAGAACCCATGGGTGAAAACCCAACATGCTCAGGATTATCCAATTATCTCCTCTTCAGATTAGAAACTCCCTAAGGGCAAGGAAGGAACTGTGTGTTTCTTTCTCTGTGTAGTAGGTGCTCAGTGAATATTTATTAAGTGACTGACCAGACTCTTAAACCCTGGCTAACTAGTCTATTCTAGAAAAATCCAGAAAAGAAAAGATCCCCCAGAACCCATAAAGCCCTGCCCCTGCCCCACATTCTCTAATCCCCCTCTCTAATTCGTTCCCTCCATATTCCAACCAGAGGTGGCTCTCCAGTAAAAAGAGGGACCTATACACACCAATAAGGGATCTGTTCCACTGTGTAGAGTAGGAAAGAAGAGAGCACTTCTGGGCCATCCACACCCTCAGACCGAGGAAAATCCCCTCCCAAGCCAGAGAGCTCTCCTCCTTGGCCAGGCCTTTCTTCACCACCCTCCTGCTGTCTCCCCGTCAGGAGGTCAATGAATGAGATTGTGTGCGTCTCACCCCCGTCATCCAACGGACTGGGCCCAGTCCCAGTTTCCGTGAGTGTCGACCGAGCCCGCGTGGATAACAACCTGCAGTTCGAGTACATAGACGACCCCCGGGTGCAGCGCATTGAGCCAGAGTGGAGCATTGCCAGGTGAGGCAGAGGTGGGAGGGAGGCGCCCGGCTGCCACCTGACCTAACCCCTTGGGCCAGGTGGGACTTGTGAGGGGACCCAGGGTGGCGGGGGTTCGCAGCTTGAGGGGGCTTTTAACCTGACCCAGCTTCTGCTTGTTCCCAGCGGTCACACACCCCTGACCATCACGGGCTTCAACCTGGATGTCATTCAGGAGCCAAGGGTCCGAGTCAAGTTTAATGGCAAGGAATCTGTCAATGTGAGTATTCCCTAGTCTGCCTGGCCCTCCGTAACCACAGTCATCTGTCTGCGTTTGTGATGTGCTGAGGTCCGTGTTAGCCCAGGAGCATCCACCTACTGGAAAAGAAAGTTAGTTGAAGACCCCGAGCCCAGAATCAGGGCCCCAAACACCTGAACCTTACAGTGACTCTTAGAACTACTGTATAATCGTTTCTCGTCAGAAGGCGATACGACGAGTCTATAAATGTACTGGCTTCTGAGCTTGTGAGACCAGCACAGACGGGCTCCGGTTTCATATGCCGTGTTCACTTGGAGGTCTGATAAGAAGCAGTGTGAAAGGGTGAAGGAATTCTGCCTCCAGATTCAGACCCTTCTGAATTGGAAGCGGGACGCTACCATTTATTAGCTGTACAACTGTGATCCAGTCATTTAACCTCTGTGATCCTCTGTTCTCTGCCTGTAAATGCTAATGATAAGACTCTCCTTGCAGATCTGTAACACGCAGCCCTTGGCGGGCACCGGGTGGGCGGCCGGCAAACCTTAGTCACTGCACGCAGCTCCTTCCATCCCGGTGACTAAGATGGTCGGTCCAGCATTTGGCTTTACTCCCCTATGCGGAGCCGTGTCATTTAATTTTTTTTCGCTATGGATTTTTGTGATTTTTTTAAAGAAGTTCTAGATCGTAAAAGCAGAATGTCTGAGATGGCATTATAAAATTTTTTTTAGTTTGTTCTAGTGGCTCCATCTCAGTCTCGTTAGCCAATATTTTCTGAAACACGATTGTATTCATAATTATAGTCCAGGAGATGCTATTATGCCCGTTATTTGTTGTATAATTGCTATTATTACTGCTCTGACCTCAGGGGATTGAGTAGGTTGTGATGGAGATGGGAAAGATGGTACTGTATCTATCCTCTTATCCCTGACAGGCTTTCCAGCATGCTAGAAGCTTCCTTAGGAAATGCAGAAAGGCACAAAATGCACAGTGTTTGAAGGCTAGATCTGAAAAGGTTACAGGGATCCTCTGGTCCACCCACCCCCTCTTCATTGTCTAGCTGGGGAAATGGAGACCAGAAAGGAGTAATGACTTGCCCCCCAACCACGAAGGTAGCTGGTAGCAGGGCCAACTGGATCCCCAAAACCTGGACTCTTCATGACTAGACCAGGTGAGGTGCTGCTGATCTGGTGATGACATGCCTTCGTGGCAGACACGCGGGGTTACCCGTATCACACCTTTAGTAGCAACCATGGTCACAGCTTTGCGGGTGAGGAGAGCACGTCTCCTTATCCCAGATGGAGAGTCTAATCCATGAGTAAAAGAGCCTATATCTCCACTCCACTTCCAGACCGAGGCCAGTAGCTCCCAGTAGCTCCCAGACCGCCTTGTCAAACTCCAGGGCCCAAGTGGAAGGAAGGAAGGTGAGGGGTGGCCATGGAAACAGTGCGCTCGCACTCAGGAAGGATAAAACCCCTACACAAATTAGGGACGTGTTTTGAAACATAGGTTTTATTATGACTCAGGTGTGACAGGGCCAACAGAATAGGAGACAACTGCCATCGGAAAGACAGTTTGTTATATTCATAGAGCCGCAGGGGAGGGGGCCTGCCACACCACGGGGGGCCAAGTGGGAAGCGCCAGGGAGGGTTGTAGAAGCAGAGGGAGAAAAAGGCACTGTGGCAGGAAGTTCTGCAGGAAGGAACCGACAAGGCAAGGTAAGCAGGTTTAGGATTGCCCGGTCTGAACTGTTTGAGGGCTCTGGGGCGCAGGGGCTGTCCCTAGCTGCCCGGTACTTGGCTGGTGTGATTAGACATGATGGATGGTTGCGTGTAAGAGGAGGTGGTGGGGGGTGTGGGCTCTGCACAGATCGGTTTGCATTAGAACAGCATGCTCTGGCAGGCGGGCAAGCTGTTTGCTGTCTCTAGGCACTGGCTGGCCCCGAGAGGGGAGGTCCTCCAGGTCAGTAAGGCCCCAGATGTCACAGCATCAGAAACACAGAAAGTAAAAGACATGGTTAACGTGGTACAGAGTAAGTATGTGATTGATGAGGTTAACCTCCAAAGCCTGCAGCCTTCGTCCCCAGGAAGCCATGGGAAGAGAACACTGGTCTGGGAAGGCTTTCCTTGTACCTGACCTCCATCTGGAAAGACTAAAGTCCTGAGTGTCCCCTCCCCTCACCAGGGTACACTTGCAGCCCCCGGGCCAGGAATCTCCCAAGCATTTCCCCCAGCCCCCCCACCCCCATGCCCTCCGTATTTCAAGGAGCTGCGGAGTCATCCCTCCCTGTGGAGAGCTGGGGGTCTCGGTCTCAGCCGTGACCTGCCTGGGGTCTGCAGGCCGGCGTGCCTGGAGGAGAGGCCTGGTGTGCGGGTTTCATCAAGCCTGGCTCCGCACCTGGAAAGCTCATAATCGCTGCCCCGCGCCCTCTCTGTCAGGAGTGGTGGGGGAGCAGGGCTCTGCCCCGCGGAGGGCCCCGCCTGGGCCCCAGGTCATCCTCAGCGCCCTGGGGCTCCCTCTGCCTCTGGGGTTTGAAGCAGTCCCAGGGAGAAGTGAGAAGGGCCAAAGCGAAGGCCACAAAACCCCAAGGAATGTTTGGCAAACAAAGTGCCGATGCAGCACTGACTGGGCGGGAGGCAAACAGAGGCTGCTTGTTCGGGGATGATTTGCTTATTCAGGGAGGAGTCCAGTCCGGGGCGCCGGCATGAGCACGGACGGAGATGGGGGAGCGGAGGGAAGCGGCGCTGCCCCGCAGAGCCCAGGGTCCGAGACTCCCTGACTGCTCCCCCCACACCCCCACTGTGTTCCTCGCGCCAGAGCGTAGGCAGCGGGACCACGAAGGGGCCGGCCGTCCCATGCGGGACCGCTGCGGTTTGCGCAGGAAGGGCGGGAATGGGCCCTGTCCTCCAACAGGGCGTGAGGCCCTCAGTGAGCACTTCTGATGAAACTCGTCAACTCCTCCTGGAACGTGGGGGTTAATCCTTGGACTCGGAGCTCTGACATCATCTCTGTGCAACTGTCAGCTTTTCTGCAATTTCACACACGGTCTTGTTTTCAGAACATGAAGCCCGTGTGTGTGTGTCTGTTGGCTGGACTCACACATGTATGGACCTGCCAGCACAGCGTGTACTTGTGCGGCCGAGGTCTCCCAGATGCCCACAGGCCGGGACACCCGAAGCCCGAACCGGGGCGCGCGGAGCGCAAGCCAGGAGGAGGGGGTGGGAGGCCAGGTTTTGTCGGCAAGCCCCCCGGGGGTTCTGCGGTGGCTCCATGGGGCTGGCCGCTGCCTTGGCAGCCCTGGAACGAAACCGCCAGAGGAGGGGGCTGCACAGCCCCTGCTCAGTAGGGCCCGCGCAGCTAGGATTCTCGTAGGGACATCAGGGTCTACCCAGAAAGAAAGGACATCATGAACTCAGTGTCAGGACTTGGGCTGTTCCCTTGTGCCAAGTGAGGCAGCAGAAGAGAGAGATCCCGAATAGAACGTTCAAAGAGTTGAAAGGTTCTTTTTATTCATCAATGTATTCAATAAACATTAACTGAACACCTACTGGGTCCTGGTGGAGGGCTCATCTCATGGTACTTCCTGCTCCCCAACACACACACACACACACACACACACAGCCCTTACACTGCCCCTCTCCTGCTGTGTCCTCAGACATCCCATGCTCCCTCATCCCCTGCCTGGGACCTGTCCCCACACCCCACCCCACCCCTTGTCTAGGTGAGTCCCACTCGTTTTTCAGATTACATTACACTCATTTCTTCCAAGGGACAGCGTCCCTGAGTCATCTTCAGGCCACAGCCATGCACACTCACACACAGGTCCTCCCACCCTACCTGGTCCTTGCCCACCTGAGCGTTTCTCACCCCCATTCATGCATTTACCAGGGAGGCCTCCAGCCCCTTCTGCACACCAGGCCCCCCGCCAGGACTGTGTTATAAAGCATGTTCGGTCCTGTGTCTCCCCCTGCAGACGACGATGATGTCGCTAGTGGGCCCCGGGTCCTAGCACAGTGCCTGGCACAGACTAGGCACTTGAACAATGTTGGCGAATGAATGAATGAATGAATGAATGACGTTAAAATGCATGCCCCCCTCAGAAATTTCACAGCCCTTTTTCTCAAGGGGCTCACCATCTAATGAAGATCACCAAAGCAGACAGCGTGGGAGGCAGTAGCATGATACCCCCCACCCTCGCTCAGTCTGCATTTCAGTGCCACACTCTGGGCCTCCTAGGTGTGCAAAGTCGTGAACACCACCACCCTGACCTGCCTGGCGCCCTCTCTGACCACGGACTACCGGCCCGGCCTGGATGCCGTGGAGCGGCCAGATGAGTTCGGCTTCGTCTTTAACAACGTCCAGTCCCTGCTCATTTACAACGACACTAAGTTCATCTACTACCCCAACCCAACCTTTGAACTGCTCAGCCCTACTGGAGTCCTGGATCAAAAGCCAGGATCCCCAATCATTCTGAAGGTAGGATGTGCAGAGTGTAGCCTGCCATGCACGGTGATGGCGACAGGCCCCCACACCCGTGGCCCTTCCCTTCACCTTTGTGTGCACGCAGACTCACAGAGCTACTAGCTCCCTGCCAAGGGAGCTTGTTTATAGATATGGACTCACCCAGCCGTAGATCTCGCACTTGGGATCTCGAGAAACCCTTGATGGTATTTCTGTTTGTTCTTGTGAGCTTTGGGACCCCAGGGTTCTGCAGCGCATCGGAAGTAAACATTTCCTTTTATTGTCCACTTCCCCAGCCACCATAACCTGCACACACATTTCAAGAGGTCACGGTTCCCTGGTACGATCCGTCCACCTGTTTTGTTTCTTTTGTTTATATCCCAGTTGCCCTCCTCCAGATTTTCACTTGTTTGCCGTGTGGTCTCCCCTTCCTGTCTTCTTCCCCATCTCTTCCTGCCTTTCTTTCTCTCCTCCCCACATTTTCCCTTTGGCTCTTTAAATTGTGGCTGTTCAAAGTTTTCTCCAAAAACTTCCTGGGAGGGGCACCTGGGTGGCTCAGTCGTTAAGCGTCTGCCTTCGGCTCAGGTCATGATCCCAGGGTCCTGGGATCGAGCCCCGCATCGGGCTCCCTGCTCGGCGGGAAGCCTGCTTCTCCCTCTCCCACTCCCCCTGCTTGTGTTCCCTTTCTCGCTGTGTCTCTCTCTGTCAAATAAATAAAATCTTTAAAAAAAAAAAAAAAAACTTCCTGGGAAGCCATCTATTGGCTTTTGCTTGGCTGCCCTTCTCCCACCTCTTTAATCTCTTTGGTAATAGGCAATTAACTTTTGCGTGCATGTGTCAATTATTTCTATTAAGATTACTGTTATCTACAGGGCAAAAACCTCTGCCCTCCCGCTTCTGGAGGTGCCAAACTCAACTACACAGTGCTGATTGGAGAGACCCCATGTGCTGTCACCGTGTCCGAGACACAGCTCCTTTGCGAGCCTCCCAACCTCACGGGGCAGCACAAAGTCATGGTGAGTGAACCCCCTTCCTTTCCTGACTTCCTCCTCTCCTCGCCGTGCATGCGTGATCTGTCATAAAGTAAGGCTCCTTCATAGCTCCTCGTCACCGTGTTCTGCACTGAAATGGGTAGAAGTGGAGAACACGAGAAAAGGCAGGCAGATAAGCAGGAAGTTGTTCCATATCCAAGTCTGTATTGTGTGGTTGTGGTCTTTCATGTGCTTTCTGAAACCTAAGGATGCGATGGCATGCCAGCTCTCTACAGCAGCTGTGTGTGTGCAATGCACAGGTTCACGTGGGCGGGATAGTGTTCTCTCCTGGCTCGGTGAGTGTCGTCTCAGACAGCTTGCTGACCCTGCCAGCCATCGTCAGCATCGCGGCGGGCGGCAGCCTCCTCCTCATCATCGTCATCATCGTCCTCATTGCCTACAAGCGGAAGTCTCGAGAAAACGACCTCACTCTCAAGAGGCTCCAGATGCAGATGGACAACCTGGAGTCCCGCGTGGCCCTGGAGTGTAAGGAAGGTAAGTGGAAGCCCCTGCTTGCTTCCTGGCCCCATCTTTCTTCACCAGCCTTATTACTGCCTCCCTCCAGACAACTCATCTCTATTGCCATCCCTCCCACCCTAAGCCTCTGTTTGCCCAGAAACTCCCTTTGCCTTCAGAGCCAGAGAAGTCCTATTAAGAATTCCCCTGGGGGCGCCTGGGTGGCTCAGATGGTTAAGCGTCTGCCTTCGGCTCAGGTCATGATCCCAGGGTCCTGGGATCGAGTCCCACATCGGGCTCCTGGCTCAGCGGGGAGCCTGCTTCTCCCTCTGACCCTCTCCCCTCTCATGCTGTTTCCCTCTAGCTCGCTCTCTAAAAAATAAATAAAATCTTTAAAAAAAAAAAAAGAATGCCCCTGGGGGTGGGGGTGGCGAGGCACCTGGGTGGCTCAGTCGGTTAAGTGTCCCACTCTTGATTTCAGGTCCGGTCGTGATCTTAGGGTTGTGGGATTGAGCCCCACGTCGGGCTCTGCGCTGGGTGTGGAGCCTGCTTAAGATCCTCTCTCTCTCCCTCCACCCCTCTCTCTCTCTCTAAAAACATAAATAAATAAATAAATAAATAAATAAATAAATAAATAAATAAATAAATAAGTAAAAAGAGAATGCCCAGGGTGAGGCCCCAGGCCTGCTCATCTTGTTCGGGTCCTTCCTGTGCCCTGACTCACCCCCAAGCTGGCCCCCTCTCTCTCCCTTTCAGGGCCTCTGTTTCCCCACAGAGCCAGGCTTGGCTCTCTCAGACCCTGTAGAGCCCCCCAAACAGGAGTCCGGCTCCCGTGTCCTGCGTAGCTGCCCTGGGAGCATGTGGAAGCAGCAGGAACAGCGGCAGGAAGGGCAGGCAGGGATCCCCCACCTGCCTGTGGCCTCAGCCTCCCCCAGGGCTAGTTTCCCACCAGCGCCACAGGCTGGGCGCTCTGAAAGCCGCTGCTTGCTGGTATCCTTGGCCGTGGACGCACATGGGAGTAGAGAATGTTTTCTTCCATCTCCCACGCGACCACAGCCTCGAGGTGACAGGTATCTCTGGCGTCCCCTCAGGCTGAGGACTCAGCAGGCTCTCTGAGTAAACATTTCAATAAGGAATCAAAACATTTCTCCTTTTGCTGCAAATGTCAGGATCAGGAACAAGGCCTCTGCTGGAATAAAGGGAAGCGCTGGGCTGGGGCAAGGTGGGGAAGGCTTCTCCTGGTGGCAGGGCAGGGGAGGAGGGAGGAGAGGAGCATCCGGGAGACACGCCTGCCACCAGAGGGATGCGCCCCAAGGCTGGGCTTGGTGCTCTTAGTGTCCCCTGCGAGCGCGCGTGTGTGTGCCTGTGTGTGTGTGTGTGTGTGTGTGTGTTAAGATATACATAACATAGGGCGCCTGGGTGGCTCAGTCGTTAAGCGTCTGCCTTCGGCTCAGGTCATGATCCCAGGGTCCTGGGATCGAGCCCCACATCGGGCTCCCTGCTCAGCGGGGAGCCTGCTTCTCCCTCTCCCACTCCCCCTGCTTGTGTTCCCTCTCTCGCTGTGTCTCTCTCTGTCAAATAAATAAATAAAATCTTTAAAAAAAAAAAAAGATATACATAACATAAAATTTACCTTTTTTAACCCTCACTGTCTCTACACCCCAGGGCTCTTCCTTCCTCCAGTTCAATAGCATTAAGTGCATTCACATTGTTGTGCAACCATCCCCACCATCCATCTCCAGAACTTTCTCATCCTCCCCAGCTGAAACTCTACTCATTAAACACAAACCCCCACAGCCTCTCCCCCACAGCGGCTGGCAACCACCATTCTACTCTCTGTATGAATCTGACTACTCTAGAAGCCGCCTGTAGGTGGAATCATGCAGTGCATATTCTTTTGTGTCTGGTTTACTTCACTCGGCATCTTAAAGCTTCGTGCGTCAGAATCTCCTTCCTTTATAAGGCTGAGTAATACTCCGTTGAATGTATATACATGTCGTTTATCCATTTATCTGTTCATGGACAGATTTGGGTTGTTTCCATCTTTCAGCAGTGTGAATAATGTTGCTACGAACATGAGTATACAAATATCTAAGTCCCAGGTCTCTTGCGTAGATACCTAAGAGTGGAGTTGCTGGGTCCTATGGTAACTCTGTTTATTTTTGAGGAACCACAAATATGGTTTCCAGAGCGGCTGCACCAGTTTGCACCCCCACCAGCAATGCACAAAGTTTCCCGTGTTTCCACACCCTCTCCAGTACTTGTTGTCCATTTTTTCTTTTAAAAAAATGTTATGTAGGGGCACCTGGGTGGCTCAGTCGTTAAGCATCTGCCTTCGGCTCAGGTCATGATCCCAGAGTCCTGGGATCGAGCCCCGCATCAGGCTCCCTGCTCGGCGGGAAGCCTGCTTCTCCCTCTCCCACTCCCCCTGCTTGTGTTCCCTCTCTCGCTGTGTCTCTCTCTGTCAAATAATAAAATCTTGAAAAAAATAAAATAAAATAAATTAAAATAAATTTTAAAATGTTATTTATTTATTTATTTTAGAGAGAGAGTGTGTGTGTGCACATGGGGGGGGCAGAGGGAAAGGGAGAGAGAATCTCAAGCAGGCTCCCCGCTGAGCACAGAGCCCAACTCGGGGCTCAGTCTCAGGACCCTGAGATCATAATCTGGGCCGAAACCAAGAGTCCCGTGCCTCGTCAACTGAGCCACCAAGGCGCCCCTCCATTTTTCTATAATAGCCATCCTAATGGGTGTGAAGTGGTATCTCATGGTAGTTTTCATGTTCATTTTTGCCCAGGGTTTTTGCATCTTGATTGATACTCTGGCTTGGGAAAAAAAGGGGAGCAAAGCTGCCTGTTCTTGTCTTCACTTCATCCCCTTGGCCACTGCCTCTCAGCTGTTTCCGGAACCTGCAGGCCCATGCATGACCCAAATCATAGTGTTCTTCCGTTTTCTTTGTTTTAACTACAATTACAATACATAGAAAGACACGTCAAAATTATGCATCAGCATAGAAGAGGAAATAACATAGAAATCACCCGCATGCCCACCACCTACGAAAGGAGGCCTGGAAAGATCGCATCCCTTCTGGAGACGCGCCCCTACAACCCTCCCTGTCTCTACACCCCAGGCCTGCCCCTCCTTCACAAACGTCTTCTCCTGCCTTCCCCCTCCCCTGCGTGGGGTGCCCTCCTGAGCCTCCTTGTCTCCTTGCACTTGCATAGCTTTTGCTGAGCTCCAGACAGACATCAATGAGCTGACCAGTGACCTGGACCGCTCGGGAATCCCCTACCTGGATTACCGCACCTACGCTATGCGAGTCCTGTTCCCTGGCATCGAGGACCATCCCGTGCTGCGGGAGCTGGAGGTAATGCCTGCCACCCTCCCCAAGCCAGCCAGCCGAGCGCAGGGCCTGGGTGTCCGGGGAAATGCAGATGGGGCCCAGCAGCTCAGAGGAGGGTCAGGAAGGATGAGGAGAAACAGCTGGGAACAGCGTCACCACAACAGGAAGATCATAGCCAAGGGGGGCACACAGTCTCTTTGGGATGATTCCAGGGGAAGGCTCATTGTCATTTTTTAATTAATGACTAAATTAATTAACTAAGATCCTGCCATATTCTCAAATGGATTTAAGGTGGCTTACGGAAAGGACATATGATTCTGGGAGGCTTGTTTATTCACGTGTTGGTTTGTTTTACTAAAGATAATAAATCAGGGCAGAAAGGATTAAAGGGAGACTAGTAAACCAAGCAAGTCTAATGGAGTCTCTCCTACTGAATCCCTGGAAGAATCAGATGGATGGTGTCCCCTCAGAGGGCTCTGCCTGGAGCCAGGCCCCCCAACCCAGTGGACGGGCGGAGCAGACCAGAGACTTCAGAGACCAGCCATTCCTAGGGGGGCGGGGGTGTAGCCAGGCGGCTAGAGAGTCCTGTTGCTCTCTCCAGAAGACCCTCAGTGCCAGCCCGGGCGGGGAGGCGGGAGGCTGTCCTCTGAGGGCGCACCCCTCCTGCCCATGCCCAGGTACAGGGGAATGGGCAGCAGCATGTGGAGAAGGCCCTGAAGCTCTTCGCCCAGCTCATCAACAACAAGGTGTTCCTGCTGACCTTCATCCGCACCCTAGAGCTCCAGCGCAGCTTCTCCATGCGCGACCGTGGCAACGTGGCCTCGCTCATCATGACGGGCCTGCAGGGCCGCCTGGAGTACGCCACCGACGTCCTCAAGCAGCTGCTCTCGGACCTCATCGAGAAGAACCTGGAGAACAAGAACCACCCGAAGCTGCTGCTGCGGAGGTCGGCCCCGCGGCCGGGGGCGGGGAGGGCGGCGGGTGTCCCGGGCTGGCCGGCAGGGCCTGGCTGGAACAGCACGACAGGCTCCCCAGCCCCAGACGCGACCCCACTCACCATGGCCTGAGCCCACGCGCGGCCCCTCGCAGCACGGAGCCTGAGCTCCCCGGGGCCCCGGGTGGCCGTGTCCGCGGCTGCTCAGCCTGATGGAGGAGCCCGGGTCTCCGCTCGAGCCCCAGCTCGGCCACCCGCTAGCGGTGTGCCCCCAGGCCTGTGATGTGGCCTCTCTGCTCCTCAGCTTCCCCAGGGCAGCGGTAACACCGTCTCCCAGGCTCCCTCCCTCCCTCCCTCCCTCCCTCCCGGGGCCTCTAGCGCCTAGCTGCCCAATAGCTGCCCAACACGGTAGCCACCTGTGGCTATGAACTAAAATGAGATAAAACGTAACGTTCAGTTCTTGGTCGTGCGAGCCGCCTGCCGAGGGCTCAGTCACCACGTGCTGGCCACCATATTGGACAGTGCACTTAGAGAACATTTCCTTCATGGCGGGCTGGAGATTTGGTGTGGCCTATCCCTCCAGCGCCCAGTTTCCAGGATCCGAATCACCAGCAGCCAGCACATGCCCCCTCCCCAGGTGCCATTTTTCCTGGCAGGAGAGAGGCTGGAGACCTTGGCATCCATTCCCCGAGCCCACCCTCCCTGGAGGCCCCAGGGAGCCAGCAGAGCTCTGGACCTCCTCTGGTAGCAGGGGTTGGAATGTGCCTCCTCCATTTCTCCACCCCCCTCTTTAGCCTGCTCCTAGCTGAGGTCTCAGGCTTCCAGACCCCACGTGGGGTGAAGAGGGAGGAAGAATGTCTTTGTTTCATGAGCACTGAGCCCCCATCCTGCCAATCTGAGCATTAGAAACTCTCATTAAGAACTGTTGTATTTAAATTAGAGCTAATCTCAGGCACAATGCAGAAGAGGGTGCTGGGAGGGGCCAGGGGACAAAGCTACAATTTCTTCTCCCATTGTCACTCTCCCCCAGGCCCAGACTGCTGAGCAGCCCTGGCAAATGCCTGGGATTTACTGCAACCGGAGGGTATAATTTGCACCACGTGTGGGGTGTTAAAATACCCCTCGGCATCCCCATCACTGAGGGTCTGTCACAGCCGCTTTGTTCCTGAGTCCCCAGATCTGCAGCCCAGGATAGGGGGTGGGGAGGGCTGGTGTTTGCAGAAGCAGATCCCCTGTCTGCTAAACACTCATGTCCCCTGCTCTCCCCCTGAGCGGCTGGGATCCATGACCCCACACGACAGCAGGAACGACAGCCAATACTTACGGAATAGTGCTTACTGGGGGCCAGATGCTATTCTTAGCACTTTACATATATGTTAACTCATCCAATTCTGACAACAGCCCTGAGGGATAGACACTATTATCATTGTCCCCATTTAGAGATGGGGAAAATGAACCCAGAGAGGTGAAATGACCTGCCCAAGGTCCCACAGCCAGTATGTGGCAGAGTCAGGATTGGAATTCAGGCAGTCTGATTCTGAGAGGTTGGAGGGGCACGTACCAGGGACCTCCTGGGTATGAAAATGGAGTATTCGGGCATGCAGGGAATCCCAAAGGGACAGAGAAACTCTGTTCCTCATCCTGAGGCCAGCAGGAAGTAGGGAGAACTAGAAATTGATAGCCCTGTGGAAATGGGGTACTTGGTGCCTTCATCTGCAGACCCAGAGCACCACTCCATTTCCACAAGGAATTGAGGCCCAGGAAGAAAAAGCCTCTGGTCCAAGGTCACACTTCCACCTCTGGTGTCCTGGCTCCCGGCTCTGTGCCCTTTGATGCCCTGTTGCTCTCTTGGGCCACGATGCATGCAAGCCAGACCCCCTCTCCGAGACCCCTCCATAAAGGACTGCCCCTCACATCCCTTCTCCCTCCCCAGGACAGAGTCTGTGGCTGAGAAGATGCTGACCAACTGGTTTGCCTTCCTCCTGCACAAGTTCCTGAAGGTGAGAGCGGGAGCGAGCCGGGGCCAAGAGCTGAGAGCAAGACAAGGGACTGCTGCCCCAAGCCTGGCCATCAGGGCTGCATGGGGACCCCTTGGGAATAGGAAGCTGCCCGGCTGGGATGCTCCAAAGCAAGGCGGGCCTAGGAGCCTGGCCAGGAGAGGGAGAGGAGGAGACGGGTGCCAGCCCACCCCTTGTGCCCTGCCTGTGCCCACAGGAGTGCGCGGGGGAGCCCCTCTTCATGCTCTACTGCGCCATCAAGCAGCAGATGGAGAAGGGCCCCATCGACGCCATCACGGGTGAGGCCCGCTACTCTCTGAGTGAAGACAAGCTCATCCGGCAGCAGATCGAGTACAAGACCCTGGTGAGGAGGCGGGGAACTCAGGGGACTCGGCAGACCTCCTGCCTTTGCTTCATACACAAAGCTAATCTGAGTGGTCAGCAAAGAGGCTGGGAAACAGCATGGGAGCCAGTCTAAAGGCTATGCTAAGTGTTCCAAGAGCGGGGCATACACGCCTGGGTTCCCCCTCCCCGTCTCATTGGGTGGGCCCAAAGAGCTCTGTCTGCCACCGTTTACCCTAGATGCTTGCTATGGCTGGGGGCAGAGCACCCTCCATTAGGTATGGGGAAATTAGCATTCTGGGGAAGAAGATGAATTTGCTAGTTCCTAATACAGAGGCTTTGGGAAGTGGGTGGTCAGCCCTTGATAGACCTGGAACCATCTCTAAACCCCCAGCATGCCTGGTCCCAGGATTACAGTCTCCCCCAAGCCAACCAGGGGCTAGAAAGTGGAGTCTCAGTTCTTTGAGAAGCATAGGCATGACTCAGGTTGTCATTTGGCAGAAGGCAAGAGAAACTGAGGCACAGCCATTTCTCCTGTGAGGAGGATAAGCCTTGGAAAGAGAGATTCCAAGGCCTTGCTCCCTCTCCCTCAAGCAGCCCCTCGAACTCCCATCCTGTTCCCCCTCTATCATCCTTGTAGATCCTGAACTGCGTCAACCCCGACAACGAGAACAGTCCAGAGATCCCAGTGAAGGTGTTAAACTGTGACACCATCACACAGGTCAAGGAGAAGATCCTCGATGCTGTCTATAAGAACGTGCCCTACTCCCAGCGGCCAAGGGCCGTTGACATGGACTTGGGTAGGAGGCCTGGCCTTGGAGTATGGGGGGCATGGGGTTGAAAAGTGGCTTCCGGGAGGGCATTTGGGCGATGGGATGGGATGGGGTGAGAAAATGGGAAGCCCCTTCCTGCCCAGGCCCCTCCTGGGGGCATGACTAGGTCCTGCCCAGGTGAGGGACCACAGGAAGTATTTCTCTTGGGACACTGCCTGCCCACACTTCTCCCCAGCTCTCTTGACCCCATGGAGCCCTGGACGTCTCTAAGCACTATGGGTCGCACCAGCTTGGAGCTGGGGTTGCCAGGTCACTAGAGGAGGCAGGACTGGGTGACCCTGACTCCCAGCCCCGCCCCACCGCCCACTCACACTGCTACCTGCACCACCCCCTCCACCCAGAGTGGCGGCAAGGCCGGATCGCCCGGGTCGTGCTGCAAGACGAGGACATCACCACCAAGATTGAGGGTGACTGGAAGCGGCTGAACACGCTGATGCATTATCAGGTGAGGGCAGGGGCTTTGCACCACGACTTTTGACTCCCCAGATTGTTCCCTTCACTCCAGGGTTTGCTTTCAAGCCCTCAGAAGCCATCTCCCCTTTCCTCCTCCTTCTGAATCTAAATCGGAAATTCTCAGGCATGGTTAGGAAATCTGTTAATATCATGAGTGCCCACGGGGCGCCAGGGTGGCTCGGTCGTTAAGCATCTGCCTTCAGCTCAGGTCATGATCCCAGGGTCCTGGGGCTGCATCAGGGCTCTCTGCTCAGCAGGGAGCCTGCTTCTCCCTCTGCCTGCCGCTCCCCCTGCTTGTGCTCTCTCTGTCTCTCTCTCCAGCTTGCTCTCTTTCTCAAATAAATAAATAAAATCTTAAAAAAAAAAAAAAATGAATGCCCAGACTCTACCCCGAGAAACTGACTTAACTGGTCTGGGTAGGGCGAGGCATTTCTCTCCTGTGTACCTTCCATGTCTGCAGAAAAATTGCATATTGTGAGGTCCTCCGTAAGGTCACTGACCATAGGGATCTGTGGCTTTCTGACCTCAGCATCTTACTGACACACCTTCCGCTACTCACTTGCCATAGAGCAGGGGATTGGATAGATTTGTCTTCAGCTCTTGCATTCTGCCACTTACTAGCTGGTGTCCTTGGTGAAATTAAGTTCTCGCCCTTCTCATCTGTAAAATGGAGTTCAAAGTAATCCCTGCCCCATAAAGTCGTGTGGAATAGATTCAGTACAGGAGAGAAAGTGTTCAGCACATTGGCAGAGGCACTGAATGAATGAATAATCAAAAAAAAAAAAAAAAAAAAGAATTCCAGCAAAAGAACAAAAGATCCAGGAGGGATCTATTTCCACCTCCCCCTCCCTCCCATGGTGGCTACTCATGGCTGGGGGTCTCTATAAGATTAAGCACAGGTAGGCTGGTTGGGATTCGGGAAAAATACTAAAATAGAAGCTGGAAATGAGAGACACCGAGAGAAATTAAACCAACCAGAAGAAGCGCCTCAGGGCTGCAAGACCCTACGGGATTGCCTGATTAGTAACATCCTCCTCCGTCCTGGCCTCACACGGGGAGGGGACAGGGGGACTGGCAGGCTGGACTGGTGAGCATGGAGTTGCCACGGACCAGGCCACTGGGGGTCCAATAGGAGCTGGCTGGGAGGCTCTGAGGCACAGAGGAAGCTGGTGGGGGGCACTGGGGCAGCCCCAGAAACCTCCCTCTCCAGGCTCCATCCTCCTTGCCGCCCCCCAACTGACTGCGCCCAACCCCAGACGGACTGAGTGTGGTGTCTGAGAAGAGTTCAAGGCTTTGCCAGCCATATTTGAACCCCTGCTTCTCCACTCATTAGTGGGGTGACTTTAACCTCCTGCAACCTTGGGCTCCTCATCTGTAAGGTGACATCTGGCTTGTGAAGGTGGTGGGAAGAATTAGAAATAGCAGATGAGGTACATAGGATGCAGACTTGCCCCCAGGGTAGTTAGAGCCCCCTGCCCGCCCCCCGCCGTTGATTCCACCCCACCCCACCCCCCCACACACAGCACTTAGTGCGTCCTGGAGAACACTTGTAATGAACCAGTGTGAGCTGAAGAAGAAAGCACAAAAGAGAATAGCATCGTGCCTTCGAATCAGAAGTTTCTCAAGGGCAGGAGGGAGGCCTTTCTTTTCTGTCTGTGATGCCCTAACGCTTGTTACTGGGCTGTCCGTCCTAAGGCTCCCAATCAGAATGGAATATTCTGTTCTTCCAGTGCTCATCATACAGAGCACTTTCAATTCCCCAATGTCATTTCTCATTCATGTATTCATTCATTCCTCAAATATTTACTGAGCTGTCCCGAGTGCAAGGTACTTCCCACATGCCAGCCCTGAGTGACAGGGAACAACAGGGATTATTCTTCCCTTTGGGGGACAGTGATGATGACGGTGATGCTCCTAATAACAACACTGATATCAGCGCTCACTGAGTGCTCACTGGGTCCCAGTCACTGCTGCCAGCCTTCCTGTGTCCTGACTCCTTTGAGCCTCAGGACAAACCTAGATGCCATTATTATCCCCATCAACAAATGAGACAACGGAGACGCAGAGAGGTTAACTGACTTCGCTGAGGTCACGTAGCTAGTAAGTGGCAGAGCCAAAGTCAGACCTGGCCGGGCAGCCTGACCATGGATTTGCATCACCTGTCAGTCAAGAAAAAGAAAGGCTAGGACTGAAGACAAGAGAGATTTAGTGACAAGACCTGGAATTGGGTTGAACTGTGGTCATTCGAGTCACCTTATGAATCCTCCAGGTGACAACAAACCATACATGAAGAATGTAATCTGTTCTTCCTGGGAGTATCATCCCCTGCCCCTGCCAGGCTTTCAGAGAATCATTTCTAGGCTGTCAGTGGCAAGGAGAGTTCCTGAAAGACAGAGGTGGAGAGGCCCATCCCCCCTTAGTTCCAGAGCTGGAGGGGATGGTGCGGACCACTGGCGGTCCAGGACACCGTCCCGGCTGCGGAGTGATGCAGCCTGGGCCCCTTCCACGCGCCCACAAGAGCCCAGGGCCCTGCAGCTTTCTGCCTCCAAGTCAAAGCACTGCCCCCTCGGGACCCTCCTTGGAGTCAAAGGTCCTGGAAGCCCCCACAGGAGAAAATCTGCATAATCTTAATTAAAAAAGAGATGTTAAAAAACTTCCTGGGCTCCCTCAGATTTATAGGGAGGGTAAAATTAAACACCACTGCTAAAACCGGCTATCAGGGAATCTCGTTAGCACTAATGTTCATTTATAGTTTGACTTCCCAACATTTAATTCTTTTTTGGTGGGAGAGAGGGACTGACAATTTAAGACCCAGAAAGATGGTTTTACGACTGGTGCAGCTATAAATCAAACTTATAAAGTTCATAAAAATTGTTAAAATAAAAAATGGTTTAATAGGAATGTTTTATGGCCCATAACATTATTATAGCTGTTTTATTCCCTCTGCGTTAGGGGTTTAATTGGATCGCCACAATTCTGGGGATTCTCCGTTTTTATTGGATGGAGGGTAATCTTATATCAAAATGGCCCCAAATGTCTTCACTATGGCTCCTCATTTATCAGCCCTTTCCCTCCAGCCTGGGTGCTGAGCCTGGGTGCCTCACAGAGGACAGGGAAACACGCCATCTTTCCCTCTGACTCCCCAAGAGTAGCTGCTCTGTTGGGGAAACTCCTCAAGGTGGCCCGAGCGTTATAGGACCCAGGCCAGAAAGAAATCAAAGCCAAAAGGGAAAATGGGCTTCAGACCAGTATGACTTGAAATAAAATCCCAAATTAGGATATAATGGGGAGCACATGCGCTCTGGAGCCTGGACAGACCTGGCTAAAAATACTGATTGTACCGTGTAGTCTCTGTGTGACTTGGAAGACGGTGCTTTGCCCCTCTCCGCTTCAGTTTCCTCACCTGTAAAATGGGAATAACCGTACAAATGCACAGGGTTGAAGGGAGGCTGGGTCTAGCCCTGGCTGTCCAGTAGAAAGATCATGCAAGCCACACGTGTAACTTAAAATGTTTTACTAGCCACATTTAAAAAGTAAAAATAACCCAATGAAATTAGTGTTCACAATGTATTTTATTTAACCTAGCTGATTCTAAAATAATTACCATTTCAACATGGAATCAACAGAATAATTATTAATGAGATCGTTTGTGTTATTCTATCCACGCTAAGTCATTGAAACCCAGTGTGTATTATGCGTTTACAGCATAATAGTTCGTGTTACAGTTAGTAGGTTGTAGCTTAGACATGGACAACGTATCTCCATTCAGACTGACTGAATTTCAAGCGCCCGTCGGCACAGGTGGCCAGTAACTACCACATCGGACATCCTCGGCGAGTAGCAACCATATTATTTTTAGTATTCCTGAACTCCTTGTGCTCTACCCCATTCCTGTGTCATTACCTTCTAGAGGTACTTGACAGTTGAATTTCCTGGTTCACCCACACTGTACCTTTGGTTCCCTTCTCAGGTGTCAGACAGATCGGTGGTGGCTCTGGTCCCCAAACAGACGTCCTCCTACAATATCCCAGCCTCTGCCAGCATCTCGAGGACACCCATCGGCAGATACGGTGAGGACCAGGAAGGTAGCCTGGGCAGCTCGGAGGCAGCTTCCGTGACCTCCCAGGGGCCCCTCACCGCCCCCCGCGACAGCAAGCAGCCCTTACAGCTGCCCTCCGCCAATCAATCATTTGCCTCCCCTCCTCCCAAGTGCAGTCACTCCCAGAGCGGCCAAGACCTCAGAGCTGGGGAGCGGGTGCGTCGCGCGCCCTTCCTTTGACAGCCCCCACCTGGTGAAGGAGTGCGAGGGGCCTGGAATCAGGGAGGCACGTGGATGGGGGTTCCTACTTGCCAGTCCCTGTTTCTACCTGTTGTTCTGGCTGAGTTATTAATGGTCCCCCTTTACTCTCAAAAGTGTCCCAATTGGGGCAGTAGATGGGCCATCCTAGCCTACCCACCCCTGAGGGTGCAAGGGCCCCCAGTGCCCGCTGGGCAATGAGGTGACCATGCTTCACTCTCTCTTGCTCCATGTCCTCTGCTTTTGTGTTTGCAATAAGGCTTTGGGCTGTCCAGCTAAAGGACACCTCCAGGACTGGGCCCCGCCACTCCAAAAATGGCTTAGGCAAGTCCATACCCTAGACCCCAAGTTAGAAGGACCCGTTAACTCCCAAGAGAGGGCATTACAGCTTATAGCTTCTCGGCACCCAGATTTTTCATCAAAGCCCCTATGAAAATATTCAGCTGACATTTTACCTATTGATTATTCTTTGCTGTGGAAGCATCGAGGGTGGGGGGGGCTCCCAAATTCTCAAGGCTCTCTCCAGCTCACGGAATTTCTAAATCTTCTTTTTAAAGAAAAGGCTTCAGGCTCCTCTGTCCTCGTGTCAGCCAAGGATTCCAAAATAACCCACCAAATATGAGGTCCCAGGGGTCCTGTTCCAACTGAAACTAGTTTATTCTGAGTGCAGTAGGCAGGCAAAGATTCTAGAAGGATTCTACAAGCAAGGATGGTGAAATCAGTGTCTTATGAGCCTCCGCTGCCCCCTTCTCCTCAGACTCCTCCTTCAGGTACACAGGGAGCCCCGACAGCCTGCGGTCCCGAGCCCCCATGATCACCCCAGACCTGGAGAGTGGGGTTAAGGTGTGGCATCTGGTGAAGAACCATGACCATGGGGACCAGAAGGAGGGTGACCGGGGCAGCAAGATGGTATCTGAGATCTACTTGACCCGGCTACTGGCCACCAAGGTAACTCCTGCTCTGCCCAGCCTGGGGAGGGCTCCTTAGAGGGGTATGTCCTGCCCACCCTCCACCCCGACGCCCCAGCATAAGGATGTCATGGAGTCTGTCCTTTAAGGGGGCCCATTCAGACGAATAGGTCCAGGTCCCAGTGCAGGCTTTCCAGAGGATCAGGCCACTGTTGTTCTCTACCTTTTGGCAAAAACTGCAATAGTATCATTTCCCCTGGCCCACCCCTCAAGACCACCATTACTCTTCAGAGGAGCTGCTCTCATCTCTGGGTCCCTGTACCTTTTAGGAAAATGTTGGGGTTTTCTTACTGATGTTAGCTGGCCTCCACCGTCCACTTTCTGGCCACAGTGAGAGAGAAAACACAAAGGCCGGGTCCTGCTAGTAATCGGAGAGAAGGCTCCCCCTTCCCTGCCCCATCCCATCGGCCCCCAAATGCTGATGGAGGTGAGGTAGCCGCAGTGCTGGAAGCTAAGATCTAAAGCTGTCTTCCAGCTTCCTGAGCAGAGAACAACTATGCCTGTAAGCATGGCGATCATATGGCCCATCTTTGCCAGCAGAGGTCAGATTTCAAATACTCTCCCCCATTGACCCCACAAAAATGCTGCTGAAATTCTCCCACAGTGGCATCCAGATTACAGCTCTGACTTGCTCCCCAAAGGGACATAGAAATACACCCTCAGACCATATGTCTTAAATTTTGCTTTTCCTAATATGCTAATAAGAGACCAACAGAGCCACCAGAAAAGGCTGGATGTGTTCCGAACCTTCAGAGGTGTGTCCCTTGAACCTGTAGCCTGGGGGACCCAGGCCCAGCCTTGTTCCTGCCCAGAGACCCTCCAGGGCCCTGTGGGTGGGGGCTGCACCTGGGTATTCTTGGATCTGGACCCTTCACCTGTAGCACCCAGGCCACAAATATGGCAAACATCTTCACCAGGAGGCTCAGGGTCCTCCAGCTTGTTCTTCAGACACGCTGTCATCCCAGCACACGCCCACCAGTCCCCGTGGGCAGCCGGGGCTCGGAGCCCTCACTGTCTTCCTGCCCCACACCCTGAGCCCGGTCCCGCCTGGTGCGGACACAGGCATAGATGGGGCATGTGGCTGCGGGTTGGAGGAGAGTTTCTTCCCAGGAATCTGCAGCCTCTTCAGTCCCTCCCATCTCCCCGACACCCCCACGGCCCCCTCCCCACCCCCACCACGCTGTCTGCACAGCCTGGCGCCGCCGACAAATTTCCAAGGCAGGATCAGTCCAAGGCACCATCTGGTCTGCCCGTCTGCTGCCTGCACCCCCACCTCCCCCCACCCTCCCCCTCACGCTGTCCCCCCCACCCTGTCCCTCCCCCAGGGCACCCTGCAGAAGTTCGTGGACGACTTGTTTGAGACCTTGTTCAGCACGGTGCATCGGGGCAGCGCTCTCCCCCTGGCCATCAAGTACATGTTTGACTTCCTGGATGAGCAGGCAGACAGACACAGCATCCACGACACAGATGTGCGGCACACCTGGAAAAGCAACTGGTAACCCCTCGGGGAGCCCAGGGGGCCTAGCTGCAGCCTGGAGAGGCCACAAGCTGTGGGAGGTGGGGCCGGCAGGGACCAGGGGGATGGGGGAGCCCCTTCGTCGCGGTGGCTGGGTGATCCGAGGCTCCTAGAACAAACAGCGCACATATGCTCTGCAGAGCCAACGTGGTCCCCAGGCTGTGGGCGCCAAGCGGGGCCTGCCTGGCTGAGGGCCGGCACCAGGACACGGGCTTGAGCTCTGCCCTTTCTGGTTGAGAGCCTTTCCCAGGCAGCACTTCCTCCCTGACTCTGAGACCTCTGGTTCTCAAGAAGGGTTGCTGGAGGAACCCGAGGAGCCACACTGGAGACAGCTAGTTGCAGGGCTTCAAAGCCAGGCAGCGTCAGGCGTTCTGGGCAGGGCAGAGCTGAAGACACCTCCTCCTGAGACGGGGAAGCCCTGAACAGAACATAGACCCCTGGGGAGGGAGCTTGCACTTGCTACAGACTTGAGCCCACCAACCAGGAGGATGTCATGGCAACCTTGATTCCTTAAGGCCAAGTTATGACCCTGGCGCCATGGGTTTCGGGAAGCAGCAGGAGGGATATGTCCTTTAGGCATGACTCTCGTCCCTAAGGTAACCCCCGCGGCCACACACAGCAGTGGGAGAAGGGGCTCCTCCAGGCCCCTAGCAGACGACTTTTCTCTCCTGGGTTTGAGATCTAGACCACAGACCGAGCTGAGGACTGGCTTTCAGGTCAGACAGGGCCTGGCCCAGCGCCGGAGTCAAAAACCTCCCTCCAGGCAAGAGCCCAGAGAGAGGAGGTCCAGGCATTTGGGTTGGGCAGGCAGCCCACACAGCTGTCTGGAGTCAACGATCTCCTCAGAAAACAGAGCCGACACAGATGGGCCCCGGCTGTTATTTGGGAATCAAAAAATCCTAGCAACCAGCAAAACACTTTGGAAAAACCCAACCCCAAACCCATATAATCCTTTCTTCTTTGAGATGCTGTGGTTGCTGGCCTTCTGGAGTCTGCAGCTTTGATCACAGGGTAGTGAAATGGGGAAGATTCTGGTGGTCGCGGGTGAGGAGCCCACAGCGCACTTCACCGGGGCAGGCCTTGCGTCTGCATTCCCAGGGGCAGGGCCATGGCTGTCTCCTTTGCTTTGGAAGACTCCCCAGCCCAGTGCTGGAAGTGTGCAATCTCAGGGAGATGAAGAGAAAGTTCTGGATCATCCCCATCTCACTGCCTTCTGTTGCCAGATAGGCCCAGGTCATAGAAATGCCCTACCCTGGAGTTGTGGCAGGAAGAGTCCCCTTATCCAGACCTCAAATAGCTAATGTCCACGGAAAGAATATTAGAAGCTCCTCAAAGCTGCCGGAGGACGGGAGGGTGGAAGAGATGAGTCACTTCTCAGCCGAGGCAGCTCTGCAGGAAAGAGCGATCCTGTGGTCCTTTGAAAGATGAGCAGAAATCATCCTGGAAGGACTTGGAGTGGGCAAAGTGGATCTTCCCAAGACTTGGCATGACTGAGACATTTGGGAAAGTTTGGGGATCTTGAGGTTCAAGAGAAGGTGAAGAAGGGGAGATGAGAGGTAGGCTGGATTTCTGGACCCCCATCTCAGGCCAGAAGGACACGCCAGGGAACAAAGGTCACTCGACAGAGGAGCCCAGGAGTTAGGGCCCTGAAGGCAGCCGGAGGAGAAGGCCAAGTTGGAAAAGGCACAGAAACAGCGGGCTCTTCTGCTTCTGAAGGGGAGTCAGTGGGCTGATCCTCCTCATGGCCGCAGGAGCAGAGAAAACCCATTCTCCTCTGTACACATTCCCAAGATGCAAGAAGGAACACTCCTGACGACTGATCAGTTCCTCTTGGGGTGGGAAAAACTCTGAGCTACAGTGAGTTCATTCCCAGCAGGCCAACAATGGCCTCCTCTCCTCCCCCTGCCCCTGCCCAGAGAGAAGAGAGCCCTGGGGAGAGCCCTGAAAGAGCTGCCCCAGGGGGGCCCACTCCTCAGCCCCACCAGGCCTGGCCGGCCCTGGGAAGCAGCGCAAGGGGCCAGGCTGGGTGGGGAGCACAGGTGGCCCCCTTTGTGCGGGCTCCCAGGCAGCGCCTGGGCCTGCTGGCTGCATCCTTCGGCACAATGGCCATGGGCACTGCGAAGGGACTCTAGGAGTCTGGTGGCTTTGTCTGAAGCTCTGAGAAAATCACGCAGTTCTCTGTCCTTGGGCTTCCCTGGGGGCATGGAGGCCTTTGGGAAAAGCTGCCAGGACGGAACAGAACACACCCACAGCTACCCCTCGGTGGTTAAGGCTCAGGGTCAGCACCCAGTTAGGGTACAATGGTGCCCCTCCTTTTCTTCCCAGGGTCAGGAACAGCTTAGGCTAAATTCACCCTCCTGGCTGGAGCAACTCTCAGTGATTTCGTTCCCTTGCCCTGGGGGAGAGAAGTTTTATTTGTAGAGGGAGGAGAGGAATATTCGTGGACAACATTAAGGGTGCGGCAGAGGTTCGGCCCTCAAGGTCTGCTCTGCCTTCTTCTACAGCCTCCCTCTGCGCTTCTGGGTGAACGTGATCAAGAACCCCCAGTTTGTGTTTGACATCCACAAGGGCAGCATCACGGACGCCTGCCTGTCCGTGGTGGCCCAGACCTTCATGGACTCTTGCTCCACATCAGAGCACCGGCTGGGCAAGGACTCCCCCTCCAACAAGCTGCTCTACGCCAAGGACATCCCCAGCTACAAGAGCTGGGTGGAGAGGTCAGTAGCCCCTCCCCAGGACAGGCCCGCACCCCCATCTGTCTGCTCCATCACAGGGCCTCACTGAGGACTCACAACCCACAACCGTGTTTGTGGTACATTTGGATCTCATGCTTCCATCCTTCCCCTTTATCCAAACTTCCTGCTGGGGGGGAGAAGGGGAAACTTTTGTGCCCTTGGAGGTCAGATCATTATCATTCTGATTACATTTTACTGAGCACACGCTAAGCAACCAGTGCTGTGATAAAGATTTTTTTATGTATCATCTCATTAAAACGGGGTTGCAAAGTAACCCCATTTTACTGATGAAGAGACTGAGATACAAAGAGGCTAAGTAACTTGCCTAAGGTCACACAGCCAGCAGGTAGTAGAGCTGGGATTGGAAGATAAGGAGTCCAGTCAGAGTCTGGTCAGAGTCTGGGCTTTTAAGCATTCTGGCCCCCGCCCCCACAGCGGAAGCTCCCAGCTGGATGGAGTCTGGCCTAGTGAGCACCAGTCTCTAGGCCTCAACCTTTAGTTTGAGGCAAGGAGCCAGAGGAAGTCACATCAGAAGAGAAAGAGGGAGGCAGGAGCAACTGGAGACATCCGGTGCTCTCAAGGGGCCTGAGGTCAGAGTCCTGTAGGTGAATGGGCACCGGGTCCCCGCTAAGGAGCCTGTCCTCTGTACGGCAGATACTACGCGGACATCGCCAAGCTGCCCGCCATCAGTGACCAGGACATGAACGCCTACCTGGCTGAGCAGTCCCGTCTGCACGCTGCAGAGTTCAATATGCTGAGTGCCCTCAATGAGATCTACTCCTACGTCAGCAAGTATAGCGAAGAGGTAAGGTGAGGCCCGGGAGGGGACAGAGAGCCACACGCAGCCAGGATGGCAGTTACTCAGAACGCCTGGCTCAGCCCTTCGATAAGAGCAACAGAGGGTAATTCAGACAACATAGTCATGGAGTCAGAAACCCATGAGTTCAAAACTCATTACCACTCCCTTAGACGGCAGCTTCTCTCTGATTCATCCAGAGCTTTCTTACACATTTCGTTGTCTTGCACTCATTGTTAACACAATAAATAACACTTTTCATAACGTAATTGTTCCTTTCAAAGTGTCGTACAATTAATTTCATCCTTTCTTAAACAATGAATCAGACTATTCCTTGTGCTTGGGCAGACGCTGTCAGTCACGTTTCAGGTACGCAGGTGGGCCCTAACATGAGCAGAGGGCCAGAGGACAGCTCTGGAGAATTCTCAAGGCATGCATTGGCATTGTCCTTGAACTTAGCATTAGTAGTAATAATAATGATGATAATAGCTAATATTTACATAGCACTTTGTCAGATATGCCAAATACGGTCTTAAACACATTGTTTTAAGATATATACATGTATGTGCATACATGTAGACGTACATACATACACACACACACGTGCATACATACCTGTCTTCAGTTAATCATTTATAGTATCTCAGGTTGTGTTCATTAGGGCAGAACGGAAAGGCAGGTAAAGGGATGAAGGATTCGGCCAATGGCTTGCTCTACCTAAATTCCTAAATTCCTTCCTCTACCTCCACCTTTGTTTTTGCTCCTCAGCTCATCGGGGCCCTGGAGCAGGACGAGCAGGCCCGCCGACAGCGGCTGGCGTACAAGGTGGAGCAGCTCCTAAATGCTATGTCCATCGAGAGCTGAGAGACGGAGCCTCACGTTCCCAGGAAGAGGGGTCTGGGAAAGCTGTCACACTTGGAGTCTTGGAAGGCAGGACAAGTGAAGGGGATCAGACCCCAGAGCTTGCTGTCCCCTGAGACCCCACCCCGGGGAGAGGGGAGGGCCCCTCCCCGCCACGCCAGCCACGGCCCATCAGCGCCGCTCCTGCAGGGACAGACGGCGGGCATCGTCCACCCACAGCGAACCCCAGAGAGGCAGGGGGCGCTGGGAAGGTGGTTCTTCAAGCCGAGAGGCACAAACTGGGGAACAGTTCTGCCTCTGACTGCTGCTTTGCATGAAAACTCATTTGTTGTATATTGGGGAAATAATGAGAACTTTATTTAATTTTTTTTAAGAAAAAGGAAAAAAAAAAAAACAGAAATAAAACAAAACAAAAAGCCTCCCTGTTCATCCCGTCCCACTTCTGTTTCAATCTGATTTCCGTCCCCATTTCTTCTCCCCGCCCTCCCCCTCTTCCTCGAATGACTCCCATTTCCAAATGCCAGAAAAGGCCTACAAAGAGAAGCTGAGAGGAATTGGAGGGGAAACGATCATTTGCTTTCCCTTGAGATTACAAGAACATGAGAAGGAGGAGAAGAATGAGCACAAGTTCACACCAAACACTTCGCAAAAAGAGAGGCCAGTACAAGCTGGAATCATCCCGGCAGCCCAAGGACCATGGCAAGTACTGAACTTGGCACCGACTGTGGAGCCATCGAGGGGCTCAACCTGGCTGACGACCAGTGGAGCTTTATGGACCACACACGTGTATATTCTCATCTCTGGAGGGGAGAGCTGTGTCTGTAGGGTACCAATGCTTTTTGCTACTGGGTTTTTTGTTTTTCTTTTATTTAATCTCAAACCTCAAGAAATGAGGAGCTGATCTTTGGTACTTTTCCCTTTGGTTCCCCTAAAGTTACTGTCAGAAGTGGGGGAGAAGTGGGCCTCTCCCAGAGCAGACACCTGGCCTCCCCGAGGACACTGGGCAGCTTTGCCTTACATCAGTCACTGTCATAAACCAGGCCCCCCTGGGGAAAGGGCCTGGAGTGTGTGGCCCAGGACTCCAGGAGATTCCATTCGGGAGTTGATTTGGGGACGTGGGTGTTTGGCTTTAGGTTCCACTCCAATCTGCCGGTGGTTTCTTGCAATTAAAGAGAAAGCAAAAACCACCCACTGTTTACAGCAAGCAATACTTGAAGAGCATACGTTAAAGAAGTGGCCGTATTTATTGTGATGCTTTCTTTCTGTCCCTCTCCTGTGCCTGCAGAGGGGAGACAACCCTCCGCTCATATGTGGAAGCTCCTGATCGTCTGAGCACTTGCCTCAGTAGAAATGACTGTAGCATCCCCACGTTACTGTCTCCTGCCTCTCTTTCTGCCTCCCACGTCCTTGTAGTTTGAAGGACAAGTGGGTGGCTTCTCACTGGGCTTATTTCGTTCTCTCTCTCTTCTGCTGACACCTAAAACCATTGGATGATCAACTCTCCTGAGTGTAGTTTCTAAACAAAGAGACCAAAGCTCCACACCCTGGGTCTAGAGGCCCCATGAAAGCCAGTGGGAGTCATCCAGAGGAAGGTGGCTCTGTTGATGGCAAGACCTTGGTGACCGGGACAGCCTTCAGAGTTTCCAGGCCTCCCACACTGGCAAGGATCCAAGCAGGCAGCTCCACCTTCTCTGTAAGCAGCATCAGAGGGAGGGAGAAGGCAGGCCAGAGAAAGGCAAAGGGGTGGGAAGGGGGCAGGCAGGAGAGGACCATCCTCCCCCCCCCCTCCTACTTTTCAAAGGGCTGCAGTGCTGGGAAACTGGACCAGCCAGCCCCAGAGAGACCAGACCAGGGTCACTGCCTCTGTAATTAACTCTGCGCCCCAGCTTCTCTGTGCTCTGATTTACCTCCAAACAATTCCAATTTCCAAAGGCTCTGCTGACCACACTGGATTCCCAGGAAAGGGCTGGGGGAGGGGGAGCTCTGAGGGCTGGCTTCCATCCCTGGCGTGTGGCTCTGGATCACTGTGCTAACCACACAGCAGACATCGCCTGGTCTCTTCAGCTCCAGTTTCTCGCCTGAATGCCGCTGACAAAGGGAAAGAGAAAAGCATTCAGCAAAATACTCAGGAAACTCGCTCTTTTCATTATAATTCACAACCAGCCATGCCAAGGCCACTTTCTTCTGATAATCCACTTCTGCTAAAGTTTCTCTGGGCCCTATTAATAGCCTGAAAGAAATACTAATGACTGGCCTTCCGCACTAAGCCAAAGTGTTTGCTCTCCGTAGCACCCAGTTTATCAGCTCGGAGCCTGTGATTAATGGCAATGAAAGGAGAGAAGGTTTGTGCAAGAGGAATGTGAGTGGGGGCCTTGGTGCCACAGAAAAATCCCAGCCCATCCTCACATGACTTCCGAGCTCTGAACGAAGGTTTTCTGATCACACCACTGTGCAGACCAGCATCCAGGGTTTTGCTCCACCAAGAAGTAAAAGGAAGTTTGACATTTCGACAGCATCTTGCCAACCTTTGCCTCTATGCATCTACCCAAGCGTCTCCCAGGAGCTACTTTGAGTGACTGTTCACTTCTCTGGGGCTGCTTCCTTGAAGGTTTCTGGAGAGTGTAGAGAATGATGGGGGGATGGCCAGCTGGAGAGTGGAGGGGGGAGGAACCAGAGCTGGAGTGAGTGGTTTGGCCGCATTTCTCGGGATTCCATGAGCATGTCGGGCAAGTTGGGATGGCAAAGGAGGTGGCACAGGGGCATCTCTGAGGAAGGAGTTCAGAGAAAGGAAAACTCGGTGCGACTCAAGCCAGGCCATGAGGGTGAAAGACTGTCGAGCCTTGCCCCCTCTCCAGCTTCCCATCAGTCCCTCCTCCACCAACTTTTGGCTTTGGGCCATCAAGAACCAATGGAGTTCATGCCTATAGAATGAGGAGAACAGGGAGTCACTTGGCCTCTCTCCTCACGATTATCCAATTTGAAGATATTTTGACCTCGTGTAAGGAAAAAGTCACAGCCCCTACCCCCCATGAAGCCCTACCATCTTGGAGGGAGACATGAAGGGAAGTGTCTCTCAAAAATCAGTCCAGCTTCATTTGTTTCATTAATCTGCACAAGAGACAGTTCGCTGGAAAAGGACCCCAGAAAAGTGCTTGGCAAGACAGAAGGTGCTACTGGACAAGACAAAGATGGACAAGATGTCCATCTTGATGGAGCAGATCCCTCCAACTGGCCTGCTACCACCTCTGCTCTCAGCACAGGGTCGGGGATCATGTACATGCCCTCCTCCTTCTCCCCACAGTGCATCTCTCAAATAATTTCTGATCCACCACTGCAAAGTGCTCCCCTTCCTTGCAGAGTTTAGTCATTCAAAGTGTGGATCAGCTGTTAGCCTCACTCAAGGGCAGGGACTGTTTCCTCCATTCCTCCATTCAAAGAGTCTTCATACACCGCAGCTGTCTGCTAGGGACTATTTGGGATGCTGAGAAAGAGCAATCAACAAGACCAAGAAGGACCTTCTTCTAGCAAATTCACATTCTCCAGGCTACTGGTCCCTGCCACCAACCTAGTAGCCACAGCTCTCCCCACCACCTGCAGAGGGCATGAATTTTGCAGAAAGGGGGCCAGAAGAAGGAAGAAAGCCGACCAACCCAGCTGCCTTACCTTATTCTGGGGACATTCCTTCGGTAGTGAGAGCCTCTCTCACTTCCACGGCTGCTGTCTCTTCTGCTAGTACGTCCCCTGCTGCTTGAGCTCCTGACCTCCCTTCATTTCCACCAAATGAGGACAAGAAATAGCAGTCAAGGCCTCTGGCCCTGCTGAGCATGAAGCAGAAGCAATGGATAGATGTGTTGGACTAAAAAACGATCTGGGCAGAACAAATAGAGACTATGTGAAAGCCTCTGGCTGCAAAATCTCCAGGTGCATCCCAGTTGCCACACAAGCCCCCATTAACCTGCAGCAGGTAAACACTGGGCCGGCAGCTGGCCTGGGGGAGACCGTTTTTTTTCCCAGCCACACTGTTGCATCTGAGGCTCCTGAGGCCTGGCCACTGACAGGAAAGACTTGAGACTCTTGGGGCAGGGGCTAGGGGGTGATGAGAAAATGCAAAACAGCCTCATAGTTATAGGGCTGTGGAAGCAGATCCCACAGGGAGACTTGGGAGGTGAAGTTCAGGGCTTTCGATGCCTTGTCTCAGGAACAAGCTTGGAGAAAGTGGCGGCATCCTCTTCATAACTCCAAAGTCTCTCTTCCCCATCTCTTGCCTTCTGCTGGTTTTCCCAAAGAGGGAAGTTTTAGCACCCAGGGCTCAGTGACACCATGAATGAAAGGTAAGTTTCACTCTTGGTATCAGGGACATCCTGGGAGTTGATTGATCAAGACCACTGCTTGTCAAACAAGGCCTCAGCCCAATAAGCAGACTGGAGATTCTTGGCCTCTGGTGGACAGCCCTATCTCCTTCTCCTCACTGTAACAGGGCTCCACCTTCAGACTGGGCTCTATCTTTTCTGCTGTGCAGCCTGCTCCTCCTGTCTAGCCTCAAGGAAGACGGGAGGCACCTTTGGATTTCAGTCAAGGCCCTGACTTTGGCTATATTTGCCATGTTGACATTACAGGTGGAGAACATAATGGAACATGGTCCCCCATTAGCAAGTGTGTTGGGGAACAAGGGGCAAGCTCTTTATACCATGAAACTAGGGACCTGAGCTCACCTGCATTTCCCCCCAACTTCTCCTTCCCAAACCCACTATTCTTGACACACTGGAATCTGTATTATATATATTTTTAAGAAAATACTATGATAGTTGTCTGGTTTTGTTGTTTTTACAGGTGTTGTGGAATAAAAACTGTAAGAAAACCAAGTATTTAAAATGTTCCAATAAAATGGGGTTTTTTTGGTTATTCTAATATATTATTGTGTACCTATTGTAAATATGAAACACTCCTATTTTGCAATCCAAGGACACAATTTGTACTGTTGTTATATATAAATAAAGTTTACTGGATAAAAAAAAATTTATATCTTCAGATAAGCCTGGTTGTTCAGCAGCATATATGCAGAATAACATTTCACGGGCATGTTTAAGAAGCAGGTTAGCTTATGGAAAAAATGAGCTAAGTGGATTTAAGGGACTCTAGAAGTCTCTCTATAGCCAGAGCTTATTAATGTCCAGTCATCATCGTCAACACACACACACACACACACACACGCACACGCTGCTCCAGTTTGTACCGATAGGTGAACACTGCCCCCTAGCCCCAAGACCCCAGAATACAGGTTTTCTCCAACAAAAGACAGAGTGCAGATACTTTGGGCTGAGACCCTTTGCCAGGGAAGAATGAGGTCTCAGGAGAATGAGAAGATCCATCCCTGGTCCTTCCTGAAAATCACATTCATTCGTTTATACAAACATTCATTAAGCATCTACCATAGCAGTGCTGGGGGAGGGGGCAGGAATAATAAATGAGAAACGCATGATCCTTGCCCTCATCAAGCTTTTAGGTTGGTGAAAAGCACAAGGATTCTGAAAAAGCAGTGTTTTGGCGACACCATGAGAAGGGTGTTTTTATTGTTTTCCTTTGATTTTCAGTGAAGGGATAAAGGGGGGATCAGGGAATGATGCCAGATATTGTGTGCTCGCAGATCCAGCACGGGGCGGGGCTCTGGCAGGGGGCGGGGCTCTGGCGGGGGATCAGTTGGGCTGCGTGGAGTCCAGGCAAAGAGCCTGGGAGGTAGCGAGTTGATTGGTCGACCTGAGGATGCCACGCCCCCTCCCCCCTTCCTTACCTCCGTTTTTCTCTTTTTCTTTCTTGTATCCCCAAGTGTGTGGGTGACTGGGTGACACTTCCACTCTCGGCAGGTAAAAGGAGCAGATGAGGTCAGCTCGAGAGCCTGTCAGTCTGACATCTCAGGAAACTGCGCACCAGGAGACTGCTGAAGGCTCCCTTCATGATCATGGGGTCAGAGCTGTTTTCTGGGCGCACAGCCTGGCACCCACATCAAAAGCAGAGGCTCCTGAAGGACGAGGTGCAGGCTTGCCCTTCGAGGGCCTCCAATCTGCTGGGGGAGACAGCCCCTGCCTTCGGGGCGCCTCCAGTCTGACGGGGGAGACACGGACCCTGCGCATGTCAAGGCCAGCCCAGTCTTCCGTGGACCGCCAGCACATGGACAAATGGGGCCTGGGACTCGAAGCACAAAATCATATAAAGTGCACGTTCGTGAGTGCAGTGCGTGCTAGGGCTATAGAATTGTGCTGGATTCAAAGAGAGAATCCCTGCTAAGATTTTTCCGTCCTTACTTGGCAGCCTCTGAGTTTATGATGTTTGCGCATGCGTGTGAGACACACACACACACACACACACACGCACGCACGCACGCACGCACGCACGCACGCACGCACTGTTCCCTGAGAGACTGGAGAGATGCAAATGCTGGTCCTGAGGGTGAGGAAAATGCCAGCACAACACCCTGAAGAGCCCGGAGAAGAGCAGAGCGCTGAGGCCGGTGTATAATCAGCGCGCTGTTTCCGCCGCACGGAGGGTTTGTCTGTGAGTGCACCCACCAACCTAAACCATGCCCGCTTCTCTTTTAAGCCCCGACCTAGAGCGCTGGAGCGCTCTGCTCCACCACGTGAGAAAGGTGCGATCATTTCCCGCGGCCCTGCTGAGCCCCGGGGTCCCCTCGCGGTGTGGGCCAGGGGCAGCCCCATGAGACGGGGCCCGGGGCTCGGGCAGCGCCCGATGGGAACCCTGCGGTCGGCTGGCCCGGGGCCCGGCGCCCGGCGCCGCAGGGACGCCACGGAGGAGGAGGACCTTTCTCGATGTGGGCTCCCCAATCTTCTTGCCACTCCCCGTCTCTTCCCTCAGACTTGGACTGGAGACAGCTCTTTTATTTTTTTAAGATTTATTTATTTCGAGAGAGAGTGTGTGAGCAAGGGGAGGGGCAAAGGGAGAGGGAGAGAGAGAGGATCTCAAGCAGACTCCCAGCTGAGCAAAGAGCCCAACACCGGGTGGGGTGGGGGGAGGTGGGGGACTGGAGCCCACGACCCCTGAGCCAAAATCAAGAGTCCAGCGCTTAACTGACTGAGCCACCCCGGTGCCCCGAGGCAGCTCTATTATTAAATATCTGCTGCAGGAACTACCATCCTCAGGGAAGGAAGAGACAGGGGAGGAGGGAATCTACCAGAGCCCGGTCTGTTCTGTTCACCACTGTAGTCCCAGGACCGAGCACGGTGAATCCTGCGGGGGGACAGAGGCCAATAAGAATGTTCTGAAAGAATGAACGATTGAGTGCATAAATTTTGTGGACCACCTACCATATTCCAGGCACTAGAAAGAACATCCTCTCATATGATTGGCATGTTCCATTTTTATAGTCCGAGGCTCAGAGAGGTTAAGGGATTTGCTGAAGGTCACACAGCTACGGCAGAGTTCCAATTGCATGCTCTTTCCATGCACTACACTCATTAGCGTCTCATTAGCTCTAGGCCATTTAAGACCTGGAGGTCTTCCCCGGAAATGGGTCCTCCCTCTTGTAACAAGCAGGTGTTGCGGGAGCACTCATCAGCCTCCGCTAACATTCATATTTGTTCAACACAGTCCTCATGTATTCATCATTTGCGGTGAGCAGGTCACTAGATTAGGCGCTGTTGGGCATATAAAGGGGGAAAGAAAGCTAAGTCTTAAAGTTGCAATTTTCTCAGAATTTACAATCTCACGTCAATACCAAATCATAATTCTAAGAGAGGAAGACTCGTCCCTTTTCTTAGTGGGAATTACATATCATTTTTACTACAAGTGCAAAATGTTTTGCCAAACTGCAGCAGTAGGATGCTCAGAGAGCTGGGACCCTCAATTTGAGGAAAACCCTGCATGATAAGGCACTCGAGAGGACTTAGGGAAGTGGGTGCTGCTGGTAACCTGTGCTTGATCACGATGACACTGGGAGCTATCAGACCCTCTGCTCAGCGAGTGAGCTGAAAGACAGAGGAGGCTCCCACCTGTGCTTGGCGGCTAGAAGCTTGGAGCCAAATTCATGGCCCACCTGCAGTGCACGTGCATGCAGGACCCTCTGCTGCAAGTTACTGTAATATTTGTCCTCTTCCTGGACTTTGCTTTATATCTCTGTCTTATTTATCTTTATTCCTCATTCCCTACTCCTTTCTACTTGCTCAATTTCCTGTATCTGTCCCTGGCTAAGAGCACAGGATTTGGATTCAGATTGCCTGGGGTTGAAATCTATTCCCATACTGTGTGTTCTGGGACAAGTTCCATAACCTCTCTGTGTATCAGTTCTCAAATCTATAAAATGGGGATACTATATATTAAATAGGGTTTTGGAAGGGGTTAAATAAGATACTATATATAATGGATTCCTTAGATATTATAATAGATGAATGAGAGAGAGAAAGTATTAATCCATCCTTCTTTTATGGGCAGTCCAGCAGGACCTACAGGCAGGAGGAGATGAGGGTCTCTATCTAGCTGTGGGAAGAAGCTGAATTAATAATGCTCATAGGTTTCACAAAGGAAACCTGGCGCCTGAGAGTTAAGCCCTTAGGAACCTAGGTATGGATGTTGACAGAGAAAATAGAAAATGAATCAAGGCTTTACCCAAAGGCAGAACCAGCCATGAAGCAGCCAGTAGATATGCTAAAAGTGGATAGAAAGCAGAGAGAAATGAATCAAGCCAAACCCCATGTACTAAAGCCACAGAGAGAGTGTAACCCACTACAAAGTCAGTAAGTGGCTTCCTGAAAGCCTGACTAGGGCCAGGGTCCAAAAAATGTTTGGGGCCTCATTAGAAAGACACCCTTTCACCCAGAGAGCCAAAGGGTAGGCCAGACCCATAGGCCCAGGGCAGGGGCACCAGAGAAGGGCACGTAGGTTGGAGGAAGAGGGCACAGACCCTAGGAGGGCTGATTCCCAGCGAGAAGCCAGGGAAGCAGAGTAGGAGAGGAAATGAAGTGCTTATCAGACCTGGGAGGGGTACTTCCCCTGTCTCCCCTCAGGGAGAAATCTGGGCACCTCCATCCCCAACTGGTTCCAGGTGAGTGTATGGGTCAGGGTTTTCCAGAGAAACAGAACCAATAGAGCAATAGGGTGTGGGTATGTGTGTGCGCATGTGTGCGTGCGTGCGTGGGGTGGGGGTGGCGTAGATCTATAGAGACAGACACAGAGAGACCTTCTGGAACTGACTCACACAACTTGGGGGGGGCGGGTAGGCAAGTCTAAAGTCTGCAGGGCAGGGTGGTAGTCTAGCAATTCGGGCAAGAACTAATGTTGCAGTCTTGAGTCCCAAGGCAATGTGGAGGCAGAATTTATTCTTTGGGAATCCTCAGTTTTGCTTTTAAGGCCTTCAACGGTTAGATGAGTCCCACGCATATTATGGAGGGCAATCTGCTTTATTCAGTCTACTGGTTATAAATGTTACTCACATCTAAAAAGTACCTGTGCAGCAACATCTAGACTAGTGGGTTGTTTTTTTTTTTTAAGGTTTTATTTATTTATTTGAGAGAGCGTGTGAGCGAGGAGGAGAGCAAAGGCAGAGGGAGAAGCAGACTCCCCGCCAAGCAGGGAGCCCGACATGGGGCTGGATCCCAGGACTCTGGATCATGACCTGAGCCAAAGGCAGATGCTTAACTGACTGAGCCGCCCAGGCACCCTTAGACTGGTGTTTGACCAAACAAGTGGGCACCAGAGCCTCGGTGAGTTGCCCCATAAAATTAACCATCACAGTGAGCAAACGACAAGTCAACCCACTCTCCAACAGTGAAGCTAAACCCCATGCAAAGGATCTGTAAATCCAACCACTTGGATGCTTTCTTTTTTTTTTTTTTATTGTGGTGACACACACATAACAAAATTTACCACCTTCACCATTGTTTAGTGTACAGCTGAGGGGCATTAAGTACATTCACACTGTTGTGCGGCCATCCCCACCATCCATCCCTGTAACTCTTCTCATCTTGTCACACTGAAACTCTGTCCCCATTAAACAACAACTCTCCGTGCTCCTCCCCCGCTGCCCCTTACAACCACTCTTTTACACTTCGATGCTTTTTAAAATCTGGTTTCTTTCACTCTTAATTTCCTGGTAGAAAATCCTTTTGAAAAGTCCCAACCTTTGCTGGCTAAGCAAAGAAGAAAAGGGATGGACATCAAGGAGGTGTGGAGTGACCTCAAAGCCAAGCATGACAAAGGGGCAGGGAGGGTTTCAGCTCCAAACCCAGAAGAGGGGCTGATGCTCCAAGTCATCATGGGGAATAAAAGGAAGTGGGAAAAACTGGAAACTATCCCCTTCTCTGGGCTTTCTCTTGGACATTCATAAATGTCCATTTTCTTAGCCCATTTATAAGGGTCCCACCAAGAAGCATACACCATAAACTGGTACAAAAAAAGAAAAAAAGCTTAGTTGTTTAATCCCCAAGAACCATGCAGAATTCTGTGCTTCCAGGTCCATCTTCCCAGTCTTGTCTTTCCCTGGTTCCCCATCTTCATTTGGCTCCAGGTTTCAGTTCCCTGATGTCACCTCAAGTGCCCCCAACTCTGAGGATGCATTTTAGAAAAGCTGAGCCTGGAGCTCCGGTGGGGCATCCAAGGCTCCCCCCAGCCGCACAGGAGGGTAGGAAGGGAGTCCCCCATCCATGTGGTGCCCAACTCCACCTCCACCCAGGATGACCCACAGAGACTTTAAAGGCCACAAAACCACGATGGGCGTTAAGTCCCCACTGACAGCAGTGAACCTTGAGCTTGGGGAACTACAGGAACCCACCTCCTCTCCCTTTACTTTAGAGGCAGCTCTTAGTTTCCATTTCCATTCCATTTCCCTGTAGGAGGGTGAGGACACCTATGGAGGAGGGAAACAGACATGATCACTCCTCTTGGCCAGGTCCCCCAAAGTGTTGGGGTCCTGAGTTCTTTCTTCCTCGACCTTAAGGTTGAACGTGGTGAGGTGAGGTATCACGTGAGGCGGTATGTGCACACGGGCGAGCTGTGTGGGGACTCCTCTCTAGGACAGCCTGTCCCTCGTCCTTTGTTTGCTTAATCAAACATTTCCTGACAGCCCTGTCTGTGCTGTGCTCTGTGCTGGGCACCGGGAAAGGTCCCAGACTGGGCACCTGACATCCTAGTCTTGTGAGCTTCCCTGGCGGCTCCCTTAACCTGGCAACAATGACTGGACGTCTACCGTGCACTTACTGTCATGAAGGCTACACATACATGATCAGATTGACTCCTATAACCATCTGAAGAGGCAAATACTATTTACTCCCATTTAAGGGATGAGAAAACCGAGGCTCAGAGAGATTATATAACAAATCCAGAATCACACTGAGGTTAGTGACCTCCTCGGGACTTGACCCCACAGTCTTCATGAGCTGTGGCATCAGGGCTCTTTAGGACTCATTAAGGGGCCTCACCGGTTCCAGCACATGGTGCTCAAAGCAGAAGGGGTGGGTGGCCCTTACTGCTCAGAGCCAGCCTGTGACAACAGCACTCGAGCTTTCTGGGCCCTCAGGCCTCTCCCAGCAGAACAAGGGCAAGACTCAGAAACCACAAGACTCCTGGAGGCGTGGGTCATGCTCCTGGGTCAATGTGCTTGGGAGTGTGCCCCAGTCATTGGGCCTGTCTCCTCCAAAAGCCCTAATCTGCCACTAAATCACTTAAGTGACCTTGATATTTCCTTTGTCTTTGTTCCATTTATGCTTTCTCCTTTATAAATTGAAGGGACTTAGAAAAGATCAGTAGTTTCCAACTTTTTACCAAAGAAGGTTCATACAGAATCCAGATCCAAGTGGAGTTGTCCTGGTGGAGATAGGAAGCCAAGCCCCAAACCACTCTGCCTCCACTTCCTGCCCCGGGTCTCCACCCCCAACCACCACCCTGTGTTGCACCCTGGATTGCCCCTGAGCACCGTTAGGGCTCCAAAGAATAAGGTCCCCCCTAGGGGCCACCCTCCCTACCAGACAGGGGTGCCTCTGACCCACAGCCAAGGTGTAGGCCAGGTAGAGAGAAGTGCCAAAGGCCAAACTAGAATCCAAGTTCAGAACTCAACCTCTGATCCAAGGAACTAGAGAGAGCAAGGGCCAAATATAGAGCCAACATGGAGATAGTGAAATCAGAATGGGTAATACTGGAATAGCAAAGAGGCAACAGGCCAAGAGGCCCAGAGCCATTCCAGAATTGAAAGTGAAGGATACAGCTGCTTTTTATAGAGTTTCTATAGAGATCCAGCCCTGAAGGAGAGGCATTCTGGGTTCCTGATGGTTTTGATTCCCAAAGCCACCAGGCGGGTGGGGGTGGCATCTGCAAAGACAATGGCTGACTTTGTGACCTTGAACAAGTCACTTGACCTCCAGGGCCCGTTTTTCTCTCATCTGTAAAACAAGAGGGTTAGACAAAGTCATCTGTAATGTCCTTCCATCTCTGTGGTTTCGTGATTTCCGTGACTCTCGTAATGGAACAAGTAAAATCTGAGAACCAGGGGAAGAAAGTATCAAAGACACACAGTCAGTAACAGAAAGAGCCAAGCTCAGAACCTAGGTACTGAGATTCCTAGCTCAGGGCTCTGCCTGCCTCAAGGGAAGGTCTTCAGAAAAATAATTTGCATTATTACAGTCCCTGTGCCCCCCAAAAGGTAAAGTCCCCCACAAAGCAAATGTGTTTTATCTTCTCATGACCAGATCATTCACTATCAGTCTGTTCATGCATTGCCCATTCCAGACAGCATTTGAAATATGTTTTGCCAGAATGTGAATCATCGATATGATGGAATATTACAGGCCATGATAAACGAAATGTGGGAAGTATGTCAATACTCGGGTATGTGAATGGGGACCGACCTTGAGTGGAAAAGGGGAACCCCCACGGGGACAAGGACGCACAGACTACACGGGTGGTAAAGTGACCATGTCCTCACTGTTTGTTGACCAAGATTAGATGCAAATTTAGATTGTAGTCTTTTCTTGAAGAGAGGTGAAATAAACAAATGTGTATTATTTTTAAATTCTGGCTGTTTTAGCCATCTCAGCCACTGGTTTGGACAGAATGTGATCAGGTCCAAAGAACCCTCCTTTAAGCAATGGGTTTCCCAGCCCACCGGCTCCTTCTCCTCGCTCTGTCCCCATGCCCCACATCTCTGCTTCCCACCATCAGTGGGCACACAGGCTCGCCCCTACACACACTCAGTCTTGGAAGTCAGTGGTTACAAAGGCCAACTTGCCTGCTTAGCTGGGGGGAGGGAACAACAGGCTGGGGGGGTGGGAGGCAGGATGGGAAGCTGAGCTTCTGCCATGGCTGAGAATGACATGGCCCCCAAGGTGACCCCGTTAGCCTGGATGGAGAGAGGACCACTGAGCCTTCACTCAGATGACCAGCTTCAAACACCTGGACCTCACATCACCTGATTCTACCACCAGGACAGCCTGTGTTAGAGACCCCTCAAAGCTCAAGGTGGCCTAAACCATTTTCTCCAGGTGGTAAATTCTCAGGTCAGAAGAGTCCTGGGGGCAGGAGCTGTGGTTCTAGTTCTGCTGAGTCCACCACAGCCCAGAAGTAATCATCATGGCACAATGGGGTTGAAAAATAGCTCTGCCCCTTAGTAGCCGGGTGGTGTTGTTTCTTACTCTCTCTGAGCCAGTCTTCTAATGTGTAAAATGTGGGATTAGCTCAGGTGGTTCTAGCAAAAATTAGACCAATGTATGTAATGTCCTTAGCCCAGGCCCGATGCAGAGCAGGCCCTTAGGAATGAGGAGGTTTCTAGTAAAGCGTTATTAACTTGCACCATCTCCCTGAAATGTTATGGCCCTTCTTTCTCCCTCATTCCGCCCTGGAGACTGGAGCTCCCCCACAGCCAACATCTGGCTGTGCGAACTGTGGGAAGGACAGAAGCAGGGATCGGGCCTCAGTCACCACCACTCTCGGTGTTTTCTCAACTGAAAACCAAAAACCTGGCATCAAACAGCTCCATCCCAGTCCCTTGGGCACTGACAAGCTTCTGGACCAGAGAGGCTCAGATCAAGGGGCTGACTCTGTATGCAGAAAATGAATCCTGGTTTGGGAGAGTGGGGCGGAGACTGCAAGAGCCATCTGGAGGTGGTAGGCTTCCAGCTCATACTGAGGAAGACCAGACAAGAATCAAAATGGTGTGGTATTAGCACAAGAATAGACAGATCAATGGGATTAGGCAGCTCAGAAACAGACCCTATTATATATTTAAGGACTTAATAAATGATAACAGCGTGCTGTAAATCACCAGAGAAGGTATGAATGAAGCAAAAGCTGGGATTGTGGGAAACTGACTATTTGTAAAGGAATAAGTTTTGATCCTCACCTCACAGTGTGCACTAAAATTTCACTTAGATCAAAGAGTTAAACCTGCAAAAACAAAGGAAAGAGAAAAAAAAAAAAAAAAAACAGAACATGTCATTTTCCCGAATGGCAAGACTGAATAGTACAAAGATGCAAATCGTTCATGAATTAAGATATATGTTGAATCTAATCCCTTTCCAAGTCCCAAATGGGATTGTTGGTTTTTTTCTGTTTTTTTTTTTTTTTTTTCTGGAGCTAGACAGCATGATTCTAAAATTCATCTGGAAAATGAGTAGGAATAGCCAATTTTTTTTAAACAGAGTAATTGTGGGAGATTCGTTCTACCAGATAATAAAACGCTACATTTCATATACAAAGATGTCATATTTTAAAATATGTGAATGTATAAGATAAAATAATTAAAACAGTGTGATTATAATGGAAAAAGGAACTGAACAGAATAAGACAGCTCAGAACAATGTACTGTATATTAAAAAAAAACAAATTCAGCATGTGATAAAGGTGGCATCCAAGCCAATGGGGAAAGAAAACATTCTTTAATGCATGATGCTGGGATTAATGGTTAACTGCTTAGGGGACAAATCTATTTAAGTCCTTATCACACAACATGGAACAAAATAAATGTCAGATTTGAATTAAAGGGTTAAGTGTAAAAAAAACAGAACCATAAAATACTTAGAATAAAATATAGATTACTATTTCCATCTCAGTTTGGAGATGGAATTTCTAAGCACAAAAGCAATTGGAGGAGTCACAAAGAAAAAATAGATATATTTGGCTGCATAAAAATTCAAACCATCTCTACAAAAAACATCGTAGAAAATAAAAATAAACAGCAAAATCAACCTGAGAAAAATGTCTGCAACAAAAACATCCAAAAATTAATGTTCTTAAAATATAAAATAGCATTTATACATAAAAAAACCCCTCTAAACCCAAAAGAAAAATGTGCAAAGACCAAGAATAGGCTCTTTGCAGAAGAAATACATGTAATGGTTTAAGCACAAAAAGAAATGTTGAGCTTTGGGGCGCCTGGGTGGCTCAGTCTATTAAGGGTCTGCCTTCGGCTCAGATCATGATCCCAGGGTCCTGGGATTGAGCCCCACATCAGGCTCCCTGCTCGGTGGGAAGCCTGCTTCTTCCTCTCCCACTCCCCCTGCTTGTGTTCCCTCTCTCATGTGTCTCTCTCTGTCAAATAAAAAAAAAAAAAAAGAAGAATGCTTAAAGAAAAAAGAAATGTTGAGCCTCACTAGCAATCAATACACTGGAAGAAAACAGTCATGAAATATATTTTTTCACCCTATCAAATTAGCAAATACTTGTAAAAGTCAATGTGGAGTATTGATGAAGTTATGGTGCAATGACAAGCCCTTTCACACATCACCAGACCCATAGAAATCTGTACAATTCTAGAATGCAAGATGGTAATGAGCCTCGAGAATCTTTAACAAAGTCATTCTCTTTGTTGCAATAATCCCACTTCGATTTTGAGCAAGTAAAAATAAGGACACACATATATATTCATCTATTCTACTTATAATAAAAACTACAAATGAATTAAATATTCACCAACATTTGGATATCCAAAATTTTGGAAAGTTAAATAAATTATAGTATATCTACGAGATGGAATATTATACCATCATTTAACATTACAGCCACCAAGAATCTCTAATGATTGGGAAAACCGTTCACGGTATGTTACAATGTGATCTGAACAGTTTCTACAAGCAGAACGATGATTGTAATTTTTTCTTTAAGGAACAATACTGTATTTCTGAACTCATCTTCCACAACCGCTCTCCGAGGGGAGCAAAAGGTACTCTCCCACACCCTAATCCTGGCAGACCCTCCTCTTCCAGGTCCTCCACCGAGCTCTCCCGTTGACGAACTCTTTTCCTCCTCTATCACTGCCCAGTTAGGATGGCAGATGAACCCCATGCGGGATGCTTTGTAGCTAGCCACACCGCCCACAGAACCTGGCAGCCAGAAGAAGGCAAAGCGATGCCCCAGACTTCATCGTTGCCAGAACCTACCTGGGTTCTTATCTTAGTCCTACCAAGTATGAATGCTGGCTGATGACCTTGGGCAGCTTGCCCCCCGGGCTGGAAAGGATGCTCCAGGAGGGCAGCCTCTCTCCTGTCCACTCTTGCCTCTCCAAAGCTACGGGATTCATAAGGAATGAATGAATGAATGTGTCTTCTGTGAAGTGGGTGAAAGAAGCCCATTTCGCAGAGTGTGATGAGAACCGAATGCACTCATGGAGGTACCAGTCAGACCCACACGGCAGATGCTCGGAGACGCTAGTGCTCACACCACACCCAGCTACCCACGGACAGGGCCTCTGGCTCCCTGCTCTCCTACAGCTAGACAGCTTTGCTGAAGGTAGAAATGGTGTAGCCTTGTCTCTTTGAGTTTTCCCAGATGGTCTACAACACGTGGCTTCCTTCCTCTTCTTTTCCTTTTGGTTTCCTCGGAATCGATTCTGCCACCGGTGAAGGGCAGTAAATTAATAACTAGATTTCCCCCCATGACAACAAGCCCCACAACTAATTGGCTCGATATCTCCCTGTTGCTGTATCACTTTGGGATTCTCTGGGTGAGATATAAATAAGCCAATTCTATTAATAAGCCATTTGACCAAGGGAAGAAAATACACTTCCGAGATCCCGAGGGGCCTGGGGAAGCCGCTCAGTGGCCCATGGAGCGAAGCACTTGATTACAGGAATGAAGCGCGCGGCCTCCGTGCCCTCCTCTCTGCAAATCTGTGCTCCCAGCAGATTCCCCTCGGTCCTGGGGGGCGGGGAAAGGAAAGCTTTGTTAAGTTTAAAAATTATAATTTAGATAAATCTGGGCATTCATTGGCCTGAGCGTGTCTCTGGAAAATAATAGTTAGCAGGGTAGAACCTGCCGCATTTCAGGGGCTTTATTGTCTCCTTATAATTAAGTCCTGCACAGAAATCCAATTACAAATGTTCTAAATCACCCTGCAGCTAAGTGCTAACAGAAGAGGGGAGGAAGGCTCCCGGACTTAAATAACTGTGGATAAAAATTAATATCGTGGCCGTGTTGGCTAATTAAAAGCGCCGCCTCTATTAGCGGGCCTTTATATTAATAAATGAGACTATTATTATCATATCCGACAACCAGGGTGCTTATCAAGTCTGCTCTGTCAGCCTTGCTCTTGAAAACTCAAGTTCATTGCCCTGGGTACAGGCTTCTGTGGGAACAGAGGGGAGGACTCCATTCTAAGCGGGCATCTACTGAGCTGGGCACCTTGCGTGCACAGTCTGTGTGCTCCACACCCCAACCCTGCCTGGTATGTGTCAGGGTTCCTGCCTCACCGTCAGACAAACCGAGGCTTAGATGTTCAGTAACTTCCCCCGACAACAGGCAGAGTCGGATTCAAACCTGCAGCCTCGGGACCCTATGTCTGGCACTCATCACATTCTACCGGCTCATTTTCCCGGCTGGCTGGGTGGGGCGGGTAGAGGTTTTTACTCTGTCCCGGTACATAGAAGGTGGAGAACTTCCCTTCAGTAGATCTGGCATATTCCTTTGTGGCCCCGTGACTTACCTACTAGTGGACCTACCTCCTGTGGACCAGGCGCTGTCCGAGGCCCTGGCCACATGGCTGGCCCGGCTCTCCCAGAGACAGGCAGGTATTCGCGATGGCAGACGTGCCCAGGGTGCAGTGATGGCCTGCCAGGAAATAGCCACCCCAGACTTGGGGCATAGGGGCTATACCTCAAGGGGAGGTGGTAGCTAAGCTGACTTTGGAAGGACAAAGAGAAGAAACCCAGGCCAAGGAGCAAGCCGAGGGGCAGATTCCCAGGCAAGGAAGTCCTGTGTACAAAGGGGTGAGAATGCTGCAAGGTGTTCACTGTGCCTGAAACATAAACATCAAGGTGTGTTATGAACAAACAGATAAAGCTGGAGGGGGAAGCAGGGCAGATCAAACCAGGTGAGGCCTTGCAGCCTCTACTTAAAACTTGGGCCCTTTACCCAAGGGCAAAAAAAAAAAAATCTTTTGAATCATGTTTTAAAAAGATTTATTTATTTGAGAGAAAGAGGGAGCACATGCAGGGGCGAAGGGCAGAGGGCGAGGGAGAGAGAATCTCAAGCAGACTCCATGTGGAGCGTGGAGTCTGACTCGGGGCTCTGAGCTGAGCCGAAACCAAGAGTCAGACACCTAACGGACTGCGCCACCCAGGGGCCCGTCTTTGAATCATTTTAAACAGGGAAGTGCTGTGAACAGGGGTGCCTGGGTGGCACAGTCGGTTAGGCGTCTGACTCCATGTTTCGGCTCAGGTCATGATCTCGGGGTGGTGAGATCGAGCCCTGTCAGGCTCCACGATCAGTGGGGAGTCAGCCTGAAGATTCTTTCCCTCTGCCCCTCCCCCCACTTGCATGCACACCCGTTCTCGCTCTGAAAGAAAGAAAGAAAGTGCTGCGAAGAGAACTGCATTTTGCACTTGTCCCTGGCAGGAATGTGGAGATGAACTGGTCACAGCCTATCCTGGAGGCAAAGGTCCAGTTAGGAGTAATGCAAGAGAGACACAAGGGTAACAAGGGAGGTAGGTAGCAGCGGCCCCCTCCAAGGGCTGTGCAAGAGATCAAATCAGCCAAATTCAATGACTGACCAACAAGGCAGGGTCAGGAAGAAGGAGGACTCACATCAGACTCCAGTTTTTTGGCTTGAGTAAAGTAGAGAGATTCCAGAAGATGGGAGTGGATAAGGAGCAGCTTTGGGTGAAAGATAGTAAGTTCACTCTTGGACATACAGTACATTCAGTTCCTGAGCAACATTCAAGGGCAGTTGTCTAGAGCTGTTGGATACGTTGGAACGCTCTGGCATTCAAGGGAGGTAATGGCCTGGAGATAACGCTTTGGGAATTTTCAGGTCATAGGTTTTTCAGGTCATAGGTGAAGACTACAGCATGATCCTAGATGAAATCATTCAGGAGGAGGTCCTCAGTGGTCTTAACAATCTTTGTTCATCATTTCAGCAAACACTTACCATGCATCCTCTGTGGGCAAGGGGCTTACTTCTTGTTACCTGGCATTTTTATCTGTTAGTATACTATTTCCTCGGTGATAAGAGGTGAGGAATGTCACGTCCAACTTTCAACCTAGGCTAGGTATCCCCCAACCCACACGGAAACGTTGAATTTGAGTCGTCAATATCTGTAGGCAATCCAATGGATGTGAATCAATTCTGGTTCTGTGCCCAAACTTGAGTTGGCCTCTGATTTACTCTGAGGCCTGAGCTATCATGAAACCAGGGTGACTGAGAAAAAGTAGCTGCATACTCTCTCAGCTCAGAGAATATTTACCTTAAGTCACCAGAGCCCCACAATGGAACCCAGATTGGATCATTTTAAAGTCTAAATTTCAAAAATAATGATAATAATGAATGAAATACTGACTAGACTTAACAAATGAAAGCTTTTCAGGAGGCGGAGGGGGGTGGAAGAGGAAGGAAAGATAAATATCTGAAAACAACATCTTGTTTTTACAAAGTAATGGGCCAGCCGTTTGCCATCCATCAGCTAACAAATGCAGGAAAGTCTGGATTGATAGGAACACCAGGAGAATGGGGACAAAGGGCTACAATGTGGAGGATTTTCTCATGATAAGAAGGTTGTTTCAGCCTTCATTGAAAATCTTTCCAGAGTACCTGGTTAAGCTTTCCCCTTCTAGTAAGTGGGCTGATTTTCTGATCTTGCTTCTGTGTAGACCCGGAGCAGGTGAAAGGCGAGCCTGGCCAGGGTAGAGTTTAGGAGGTAGTAGTTTCTTACACAAGATTATGAAGCATGGTGTCAGAAGGCTGACCCCCAACACTGTGTCTGGAGAAGAACCAAGGTCAAAGCTGCATGATAAGGCCAAGACGGGACCATCAACCCAAGAAGCTGGACAAGAAGCCAAAGAGAGAGAATCAAAATGAGAGGTTAGGAGGTGGGGAGCTAGAGTCAGGGCGCTAGAAAATGGGGAGTAGGGACAGTGTTGAATGAGGAGTCTGAAGGAATCCCAGAGATGAAGAATTGGTGATATACAGGTATGTTAGTTATCTATTGCTGTGTAACAAGTTACCCCCAAAACTTAGTGGCCTAAAACAGTGAAGATTTACTATCTTAAAGTTTCTGTGGATCATGAATCTGAGTATGTCTTAGCTGGATGCCTGTGGTTTAAAGTCTCTTACAAGGTTGAAGACCAGAGCTGTGGCCTCCTCTAAAGGCTTTATTAGGACAGGTGGGAGGACCAGCTTCTAAGCTCATTCCTGGGTTAGCTGGCAGGCCTCAATTCCTTATCACATTGACCTCTCCATAGGCTGTCTAAGGATACTCAAAGCATGGTAGCTGGTGACAGGAGAGAGAGAGAGAGAGAGAGAGAGAGAAACCAGAAACTGAGCGAGAAACAAGCACCTGAGATGAAAACCACAGTCTTTTTATAACCTCGTCTTGGAATTGACATGTTCTATTCATTAGAAGCAAATCAAGAAATCTAGCCCATACCAAAGGACAAGGGATGATACAAGGTGAAGGCCAAGAGGCAGAGATCACTGAGGGACATTATAAAGGTTCCCTGGGATTGCTTTTCAGTTCCGAAAACGAGACTGCATGTGTGGGCAAGCCTGGTTCATTTAAAAAGGACATTACAAGCTGAACACCAGCATGTGGGACAATTTCTTTGATGGACAAGAATATTGCAGAATTCCTGGCTCATTCATCATTCACATTGGTTATTGTTTCCCATGGCAGCAATGTTGAGATAGAAGGTATAGACAGCTAAGGTAACAACTTAGTGATTTTCAGATATTCTCTAGAAGTTGACTTTTGCTACCATGCCCAGCTCCAGGCCCAGCAACCGTATCTCCCTCAAGGGCAAATTCATTTAGCCAACTTTAGTGAGTTCCTGCTGAGTTCTAGGCCCAGAGGACATAAGAATGAACAAAAAAGACATCACTGCCACTCACTCAGTGTTCGCTCTGGAGGGGAAACAGAAATGAAGGCAGTATGATGGGGCTCCTGAGGAGGACTTCAGGCCATTAGGATGAAAGCATACCTACAAAGATATTGAGGTCCCTCTCTCCCCCCCAGTGCAGCAGAGTCTGTGACCTTCTGGCTTGCAGTCCATCCATATTTGTGGCCCAAAGCCAGGGCAAGGTTTGGAGTGAGGAAGGTTTGGAGGAGGCATTTCCCAGGAAATGGGGGTGAGGAAGGTTTGGAGGGGGCATTCCCAGGGATATGCCCCCTCCAAACCTGGGAAATGCCCCCTCCAAACCTTCCTTATCCCAAACCTTGGCCCTGGCTTTGGGCCATACCCTAAAAGCCCAGTGTTGGGCTCCTACTTTAATTCACCCCCGTTTCTCCCTTGGCCTCTCACTGCGCTAACCATCTCTCAGGATATGAGCATTTTAATCCTTTCCCTGCCTCTGTCCATCCAGAATCTTTGGGACTGGCAAGGGCAAGAGAAGCCAATGGCTGCCATTGGCCATGGGTTTGGAAAAGAGTATGTCCTCTTGTTGACAGGAAGAGGAAGGAGGTATGTCCAACAGAACTCTACATGGGAGAGGTAGAGGGGCATCTGGCCAAAGACAGCAGAGGCCCAGCATCCCCTCTCCCCTACTTGTCTCTTAATGGAACTGTGCTCCCTTGTGGTCCTAGGAGGGCTGACCCTCTGGGTGTTCTACAAGTGACAAGGAAAATCTGTGTCCTGAGATGGCCGACCAAACCCGTGAAAGGGTCCCAGTCCTCACCCTGGGGCTCTTCTGGGTTCCTCTCCCTGCCCCACTTTGCACACATGCCAAAAGTGCCAGATATGCAGAAGTAGAAGTGTATAAATTGCCCCCTTTGTTTGTGCTCGGGGCTCAGACCTTTGGAGACCACTCTCCTCTGAGCCCGCCGGCGTTAAATGAACCTCCTATCCTCCAAGATCTCCAAGAGCCGCTTGGTTCTTCCATCAGGCGATCCAGTCCAGGTTCCATAACATTTGGTTCCCTGACCAGGAAACCTAACAGCACTGGCCCATTGTTGCCACTGGTTTGGGGCGGTGACGGAATGAGAGATCGTAATGGAGAAGGCGCACCCTGTTTCGGCAGTCTACCACCACGATCGCCTCGGGCCGGCCCTGCTCCGCTGTTCCCACCGGACTCGAGGAGACTTGGCAGGTGAGGACCTGGTCCTGACATCAGATTCCGGTAAGGCCTGGGGCCCCAGGACCCAGACAGGCCCACCCCCATCGGGGTGGAAGGGGAGCCTGATCACCTCCCAGAGACCTCTTAGAGGTCTCACAGGTAGGGATTCCCAGGGAGTGAATGTAATAACTTCTGGAGTAAATGTGTGAGTGAATGTGCAGTCCGACCTGGCTTGCTCAAGCAGACTGATTCTGTGACTCCACAGGCGGGCACCCTTAAGGTCCCCAGAAGTCTACAGAGTCTGAGTGGGCCCATCTGCAATTCCGTGGTGAACAGCATACAGTCTATGGCGGCATCGGAATAGTTTCCGATTATAAGTCACAACACTGAGACCACTATGGCTAAGCCTCACCTAAGCTCCTTTGGGACACGGCCAGACGGGCATCTGATTGGTCTCTGCACCTCAGGAGGCACCCCCCCTTTTGTCTGTTTCTGCGCCACCACACATGGGGACATCACCATGGGGTCAGGGCAGAGTAAACCTACGGTTCTAGAGACCATGATCAAAAATTTCAAGAAGGGGTTTTCGGGAGACTATGGAGTCAGGATGAACCCCAGCAAGTTGAGAACCCTATGTGAACTGGAATGGCCCACCTTTGATGTCGGGTGGCCTTCAGAAGGGACACTGGATGTCCCAAAGATTTGTCGAGTATGGCAAATCGTAACAGGAGAAACAGGACACCCTGACCAGTTTCCGTACATTGACTCCTGGCTAGGAATTGCTCAGACCCTTCCCCCATGGGTGCGATTCACTTGCAACAGGCAGGGACAGGCCAGGGTCTTGATCGCCTCATCCAAGTGACATAAAGAAAATCAGCAAAAGCCCCAGTCTCCACAAATCCTAGCCGGATATCCCGAGGATGAACCGACCCTGCCCCCACCGTTAAGTACCCCCAAAACTGTCTACACCTGGCCCTTCAGCTCCAGACCCCCAGGCCCAGAGGATCCACTGGAGGCCCCAGGCCCAAAAGATCCACTTTCTCCAGGACCAGCAGCCAGGCTGCGCCCCAGGCCGGGCACAAGCACCCTCCAAATGCTGGTACGAGAGACGCAGGAACCCGAGAGGCACAATGTAGATGGGATAGTCCAACCCAGCCGTTCCATGATGTATTATCAGCCCTTCTCCACCACTGACCTCCTCAACTGGAAACATAACACCTCATCCTACTCTGAGAAACCACAGACGATGGTAGCCCTCATAGAATCCCTCTTTCAGACATATTGGCCAACCTGGGAAGACTGCCAACAGTTACTCCGCACCCAGTTTAACACAGAGGAAAGGAGGAGAACAATGAAAGGTGCACGCCAGTACCTGGAAGAGCACGCACCAGCGGGAGTCATCAACCCTGCTGCTTGGGCTAATACGACCACACCCGAAGATCGCCCAGCATGGGACTTCACCACAACCGAGGGACAGGCCCACATCCGCCAGTATCAAGAGGCCCTCCTCTGGGGAATCCGGGCAGGAGCTAAAAAACCCATGAACATGACTAAGGTATCCTCGGTCACTCAACAACCAGGGGAGTCCCCCGGGGACTACTACGAAAGACTATGTGAAGCCTACAGAATATACACTCCATTTGACCCCGAGGCACAGGAAAGCCAACAGATGGTAAACACCGCCTTCGTGGCTCAGGCCGCCCCAGACATCAGAAAAAAACTTTAGAAACTAGAGGGTTTTGCCAGGATGAACATCACCCAACTAATAGAGATTGCCAATAAGGTCTACATGAACAGGGAGGTCGCAGCTGAATGGGAAGCCGACAAAAAGATGAAAAAGAAAGTCAGCTTCCTCGCTGCCACCCTGAAAGAAAATGACAACACAAAGACAGGGAGACCCCAACCACCGAAAGTGGGGAAACCCAGAATCCTCTTGGCAAGGGATCAACGTGCCTACTGTAAAGAGAAAGGGCATTGGAAAAACAAATGTCCCAACTGGGGAAAGGCCCAGAAGCCCAGGTGTTAAAGAAAGAACCCCGAGAGGAGGACCTCATAGGCCTTGTGGGAATGGATTCAGATTAAGGGGGATTGGGCTCTTTCCTCCTTGGCTCCCATGAGCCCACGGTCAGAATGATGGTGGGGGGCCAACCAGTGACTTTTATGGTTGATACTGGGGCTGAACACCCTGTTGTCACCTCCCCAGTGGCCCCTTTCAGTAAAAGGACTTCAACCATCCTCGGGGCCACCAGGACACAAGCGATATAACAGCCCTTTTGCCAGGCTCGCCAGTGTGAACTCAGGGGCCACAGGGTCTGACATGAATTCCTTTATCTGCCTGATTGCCCCATCCCTCTCCTGGGCCGAGACATACTCTCCAAGTCTAGGGCTCAGATAACCTTTGAGCCCACAGGACACACTAGCCTCCAATTGAACCCAAGGCAAGAGGAGATGGGGTCTCTAATACTAACAATTACCATGCCAAGGGAAGAAGAATGGAGGCTATTCTGTGCCCAGGCCCAACCAAGCAGCCTGCCGGAGTTCAGACTCGCCTTCCCTTCAGTATGGGCTGAAAACAACCCACCTGGACTAGCCTGGAATTGGGCCCCTATCATTGTTGAACTGATCCCAGGAGCCCAATCTCAGAGGCAAAGTCAATACCCCCTCCCACAAGAAGCTAAGATCAGCATCCAAGAACATCTGACCAAACTCAAAGAAGCAGGTATTCTAGCCGAGTGCCAGTCAGCCTGGAATACCCCACTCCTGCCAGTCAAAAAGCCAGGAGGGGGATACCAACCAGGTCAAGACCTGTGGGCCATCAACAAGGTGACCATCTCTGCACCCAGGAGTCCTGAATCCATACACCCTCCTCGGCCAAATCCCAGGGTCGGCCAGATGGTTCACTTGCCTAGATCTGAAGGATGCCTTTTTCTGCCTCCACTTAGCTCCCCAGAGCCAGCCACTGTTTGCCTTTGAATGGTCTGAACCTGATACAGGGCGCCAGATGCAACTGACTTGGACACGCCTCCCGCAGGGGTTTAAAAATTCACCAACCCTCTTTGGGGAAGCACTGGCCGCATACCTCGCCAGCTTCCCAAGAGAGGCCACACGGTGCACCTTCCTCCAGTATGTGGATGACCTCCTCCTCGCCAGTGACACACAAGAAGACTGCACAAAAGGTACAAAGGCCCTCCTACAGCTCCTGTCAGACTTGGGATAATGAGCCTCATGGAAGAAGGCACAAATCTGCCAACAATAGGTCCGATACCTTGGTTTTCTCCTCACCCAAGGGAAGTGAGAATGAGGGCCAGAGAGGAAAAGGGTCATCATCTCCCTGCCACAGCCCCAGACAAAAAGGGGCCTATGAGAATTCCTGAGGGCTGCAGGATTCTGCTGCATCTGGATCCCTGGGTTCGCAGCAATAGCAAGACCCTTTATGATCTCTTAGGGGGACCAGATTGAGAACCCCCTGCCTGGACTGAGAAAGCAGAAGCCACTTTCTCAGAGATAAGACCACCCTGGGGCGGGCTCCAGCCCTGGGCCTACCAGATGTAGAAAAACCCTTCAATCTCTTTGTGCATGAAAAGGAAAGAATAGCGCTCGGGGTACTCACCCAGACTGTTGGGCCCTGGCAATGGCCAGTTGCATATCTGTCAAAGAAGCTGGACTCCGTGGCAGCGGGATGGCCACCGTGCCTCAGGGCCCTGGCAGCCACAGTCCTACTCATCAAGGAGGCGGACAAACTTACCCTGGGGCAAGAACTTAATATCAAGGTCCCTCATGCAGTTGTGTCCCTCATGAACACACAGGGACACCGCTTCCTTTCTAACTCTGGGCTAGCACAATACCAAGGGCTCCTCTGTGAAAACCTGTGGGTTACCCTCAAAACAGTAAGAACACTAAATCCAACAACTTTTCTCCCCACGGAAGAGGGGGAACCAGACCATGACTGTTTTGAGGTAGCTGATGAGGTCTACTCAAGCCATCTAGATCTGCAGGATCAAGCCATAAAGAATCCAGAGCCACACTGTTCAGCGATGGCAGCAGTTACCTACTGGAGGGTGCCCGGAAAGCGGGTTATGCAGTAACCACAACCACTGAAGTCCTAGAAGCTAAGGCATTACCAGCTGGATAGTCAGTTCAACAGGCTGAATTATATGCCTTAGTCCAAGCCCTCACCCTCGGTGAAGGCAAGCGAGTCAACGTCTATACTGACTCTCAGTACACCTTCGCTACTGTACATATACATGGGGCCATCTACAAGGAAAGGGGCCTCCTATCCACTGCAAGAAAACTATCAAGAACAAGGAGGAGATACTGAGACTCCTCGAAGCCATCTGGCTTCCAAAGGAAGTAGCAATCCTGCACTGTAAGGGATACCAGAAAGGAGACGACCCCATAGCGTGGGGAAATCATCTGGCAGATGAGGCAGCCAAGACCGCAGCCAGTGAGGACATGGACAGAGCCCCTTCCCTCACCATGGCCCTGACACCCCCGAAAGAAGTCCCTCTGCCCAGTTACACTAAAAAGGAAAAGGAATGGGCCATGGCAGAGGGAGTCACCCTGACTGAAAAGGGACGGTGGATGATGCCAGACGGGTGCATCTTTGTTCCAACAGCAACTGGAGGGCATCTAGTCAAGGAACACCACCAACTCACTCATGTGGGAAAACTGCATTAGAGGCCCTTCTCAAGAAGCACTACTACGTCAGTCAGCTGCCAGCACTACACCGAGCAATGAGTGAACGATGCATAACATGTGCTAAAAATAATGCTCGGTCTGCACCACGGCCCCCGCCAGGTGTCCAGAGGATGGGAGCAACCCCCTTCGAAGATCTAGAGGTAGACTTCACAGATGTGCAGCCAAGCAGGGGGTTCAGATCTCTCCTAATAATAGTATGCACATACTCTGAGTGGGTCGAAGCCTTTCTGATCAGGACGGAGCAAAGCCAGGAAGTAGCTGAAGTCCTCTTGTGGGAGATCGTGTCCCGGTTTGGCATGCCATTAACAATCCATGTTGACAATGGGCCCACATTTGTGGTGGACATTGTACAGGTCTTGACCAAATCTCTCAACATCACCTGGAGACTCCACACTGCTTACCAGCCCCAAAGTTCAGGGAAAGTAGAGCAAATGAATCACACCCTCAAGGGAACCTTACCAAAGTTTTGTCAGGAGACTAACCTCCCAAGGCCAGATCTGCTACCCCTAGCTCTCCTGCGTGCTCACTGCATGCCCGGGACATCAGGTTTCTCCCCATTCGAATTAATATATGGACAGCCTCCCCCGTGCTTGGGAAGCCTTCCAGGAAACTTGCATCAGTTTGGAGATAAAGGGATAAAGGAGCAGCTTCAGGCCCTGGGGGGCACCCTAAATAAATTACAAAAGTACACCATGAGAGGGCCCCAATCTCCCTAGGGTCTCAGGTACACTTCTTCTAGACAGGGGACTCAGTTTGGGTCAAAGACTGGAAGAAAGACCCCCTCAAACTGCAGTGGACAGGGCCCCACACTGTTGTTCTAACCACCCCTACTGCCCTCAAGGTCTCAGGCATCACCCCATGGGTCCACCACTCAAGAGTGAAGAAAGCTCATCATTTGGACGAGGAGCTGCACCAGTGCAGAGTCCAGCCAGACTTCACGAACCCACTCTGGCTTCACCTTCGACAAGACCCCACCAACTGATGGACACCTGCTCACCATGGTCCCTGGCTCTCATTGGCGTGATTTCCCTCATCCTGGGAGTCGGACTCTACACTGTTGCCCCTCCTGACTGGACTTTCCCCCAGAGGCTTACTATTGTCATTGTTATTGGGTGTCCCTAGGGTGTATTACTGCACTTACTTGTCCACGGGTTTCATCTGCTGACAGGTTAGCCATGATGGCTCCCTCTACTTAAGGTCATAGATCCCACTTTCACTGGCCCTCTGCTATCTACTCTGGAGTGCATTTCACCATGGTTCTCCTGGCCCCAGTCAATCCCGGTCTTCTGCTACCTGGTGTGCTGTTCTTCCGCACTGCCTCTAGCTTACCTGGCCAGGCAAGGGGGGCAAACTCTCGTATCACTGTTACTGGCAAATGGGCTTTCCAGCTTATGCCCCTCAATCCTGCACCAGAGCCCCCACTGACTTCTTCCACCTGGGATGGGCACACACCAAAGGTTGACCTCCATTTTGATGGATGCCAGCTTCTTGGTACCCCCTGGGAGCCTCACAGACAATGTTCCTACCATGGCCCTCACTCAGGTTACCGGCTGGTAGATATCTACACCTGTGGGGGCCCTACACCTCAACAGCCAAACACCTGCCCTCAGTTCTGCTCGCAAGCCTGGGGATGTGAGTCATGGGTGGCAACTTGGCCAGGAATGGAATGATGGTCCACCAGGTGGCACCTCAAACAGCACAGTGATATCTGGATTTCCTTGTCACATAGGCTGCCCCATCCTCTTGCCCTAACGATCACTGTATACCAGTCACCCTCTCAATCTTAGAACCCAATGCCACATCATGGGCTACAGGAATCATTATCCTGTTGGGTCAATATCACCCTATGGGAACCGACGCCATGGCCAAATTTATGATTAAGTCCATGTTCACTCCAAGCCTTAAAGTGAACCCCCAGAGTCAGACAGAAAATAACTCGCCCTGGTGTATCTCTGGGTCCCCCATCCACATGCAGCAAGTATCTATAGCGCAACTGTTAGGTATGATTAATGCCTCCCACCAAGCGCTTAACCACTCAAATCCACCCCTAGCGTCTGACTGCTGGATCTGTATGAAGCCCGGTCCCGTCCAATATCTAGGTGTCATCCTCAACCAGTCCACCATGTCACCTCCCACCTCGGCACCGGGGACCTCAGACTATCCCTTTCTGGCTCCAGTACCGCTGTATGACAACTCTTCCTCTCCCATCACGGGCCACGGTTGTGTCTGTGCGCCTAATACTTTTCTGGCTTGTGATCAAGGTGTATACACCTGCATCACCCCACGCTATCAATCATGCACACTTGTCAGTCTCTTACCCGATCTTTCAGTCCTCCCCGGGAGCGACGCCCCTCTCATATGGAGACCTCCTAGCTACCCTCGACACTCCCCTGCGGCCATCCCTCTTATCGTGAGCCTGCTGGCCGCATCACATGTTGCCCTCAGTGCCACTGGTGTCGAGATGTCTCAGGTTCAGTACCAGGGGTTAACACAACAACTCACGGCAGATTTTTCCACCCTCACTCAGTCGGCCCTGGCCCTGCAGTGCCAACTCGATTCACTGGCCTCAGTGGTCCTCCAAAACAGGCACGGATTGACTCGCTCAAGGCCGTGCAAGGGGGGCTCTGCTGCTTCTTACAGGAGGAATGTTGTTTCTATGCTAATGAGTCAGGGGTGGTCCAAGAAACTCTGACCCAATTACAGGAATGAGTACCTCACTGATGGGAAACACTCCCAGGGACAACTTGGTGGGATACCCTCTCACAATGGTTCCCTTGGTTCACCCCCCTCGTCGGCCCCCTCCTATTGCTTCTCCTCATAGTAGCATTTGGTCCTTGTATTCTTAATGCCCTTACTAGGTTTATCACTGCTCAAATTGCTAAAATCAGTCTCCAGTTACTCCTTACTCACTATCGCCCCTTAGAAGATGAAGATGATGCCCTCTAAACTAGGTGTTTAAAGGGGCATCAAAGGGGGGAATGATAAGGAAAATCTGTGTCCTAAGATGGCTGACCAAGCCAGCAAGAGAGTCCCAGTCCTCGCCCCGGGGCTCTTCCGGGTTCTTCTCCCGGCCCCGCTTCACGCACACGCCAAGAGTGCCCAGTATGAGGAAGTAGAAGTGTATAAATTATCCCGTTGGTGCTCGGGGCTCAGACCTTTAGAGATCACTCTCCTCTGAGCCCGCCGGCATTAAATAAACCTCCTATCCTCCAAGATCTCCAGGTGCCGCTTGGTTCTTCCGTCAGGCGATCCAGTCCAGGTTCTGTAACACAAGGAAGACAATTAATACAGAAGCAAATGGTAGCTGGTGAGTCTTTAGCTCCCACGTAGGCATCTGGCTTTAAGTCTGCTCAGAGAGCCCTAAAATGTCTGTGGCTGGCAGGGGGAAGGGTCTCCGCAGCCCCTGGAGGAGTCAGCTATCAGAGCTCTGGAATGGACTGTTGAGATAACCCACATTTTTTTTTTTCTATTCCTCATCTACTTTGTGAGTCAGAGCTTCTTTCCGATGTCTGCCCTAAATCCTCCCTGCTATTATTTCCTTCTACAGTTAAAAGCAAAGAACTGGAGTCAGCAAACTGTCACAGATTCTGGACACTCCTCAGCCCACAGAAGTCAAGTGCCTGAAGGCATTAACTGTTCACACTGGAAAGCTGAAGATGTGGCATCTTGAGTAGCACTTGAGAGGGACAGCAGGAAAGTCAGGGAGGCCCTGGAGCCCCATGGAAGCTGTGGGATGCAGGCCAGTGCATACGTCTCCCAGACCTTGTCGCTCCATGGATGGGCCCTGTGAATGCACTTGCAGATGAAAGCCATGGGCTCACCATGGTTGCTCCATGAGCCCCCACCGCCCCAGCTCCAGCCCTGTCAGAACTTGACACGGAGCCCCTCTCAGTAGCCCAGCGCCCCCTCGATTCTCCGACTCACCTCCCCTTCTCCCACCCAGGGCTCTCGCATGCACGTTGAGCCATCTTTTTAATTTTCTGGTTGGCTTGGCAAATGGCAGATGTCCTCTCCCAGAGTTCTGGGCCTCTGCACAACTCTGTCTGCATGTGGCTCCGATGCCCCTTCTCTCAGCTTTCTCCTGCTCATCCAACACCAGACCCCAACTTCTTCATCCAGTGAGTCTCCATGACACTCAGAGGCTGAGCCACCCCTTCGTCCCCTGCCCTCTTCATCCCAGGGCTCTCTCCCTTCCTCACCCCCAGCCCCAGACTCAGCAAGGGGGCCGCTCCACAAGCCAAAAGGGGTGGGAGAGGGAACAGGGAGGGAGGCTGGGAACGCAAGGCCCCGGCCCCCTCCACATCCGCTGCTGCGATCGCAGCCCACCCCCAGCTGACAAAAGCCCTTGTTGGAGCCAGTGGCTCTGGCGCCAGCCCCGCCCCTTGGAGCAATGACAGCCATGTGCTACATTTGCCCAATTCTGCAGCTGGGCTAATCACTGTGGTTCCCGAGCTTGGGGTCCAGCCCCAAACCAAACAAATTAGGACAAAAACCACAGGCTTCTTCATTCCTCTCATTCCCAGCCAGCAATTGCTGAAGGACCCCTATAATTGATAACAATGAAATAAAAACCCACCACCTGTCCTTAATCCTAAGGACTTGGGAGCCCAGCCAAAAGCTCAGCCCATCCCCCAGGGCCACAGCCATGCGGAGTTTAGCAACGCCGCATGCCAAGTGCCAGCATCACCCCAGGAGCAACCTGGGACCTGTCAGATCCCGGGACACGGTCCAGCCTGCGAGAATGGCTGCAGCTGGACGGGCTGGCTAAGAGGTGGGTGGACTCTGGGCCCAGATGACCCCTGCAGCGGGCCGGCCCGCGGGGCCCGAAGCTGGTGTGGACGCGGGGGTTTGTGGAGGTAATGGCAGCAGTCGGTGGCCCAGGACCTCAGGATGCATGGAGGAAGGAAGTCCGCCGTGGCCAACTCCCAGCAGGCAATATACTCGGAAAACGGGGGAAGCCGGAGGAGGGGTAGAGCCCGGCAGTCAGTAGGAGGGCCCCAATATGAGCATCCAGACCTGAACACCCCAACCAGGGCCCAGCTTAGGTCCAGAAATAGAGGTGATGAGAGAGGCCAGGTCAGGGGCAGAAACCAGCTTGTGACACTTGGCTGCGTGGACCTATGTTGTTCTCAAACTCAACCTTGCCTAGAATTGCCCAGAGGGTTTGTTAAAACACAACAGCACTGGAGTCCTTGATCCAGGATGTCTGGATAGGGGTAGGGCCTGAGAATTTGCATTTCTGAGTAGTTCCCAGGGGACGCTGATGTTGCAGGTCCAAGGACCAGCCTTACAGAACTGCAGACTTAAATATCTGGGGACAAGATATGATCCCCGGGCTGAAAGTGAGATTGTCTCAGACCGCTTCTCTGGTAGCAATCCGGGAGCCAAGAGGAAGCACCGAGAAGGCAGGTTCTGGACTGAATGTCAGTGTCCCTCTGCCCCTCCCACACCTTCCACATTCGTGTGCTGAAGCCCCAACCCCCAGAGTGACCATGTTTGGAGACAGGGCTGTGAGGGAGTGGTAAAGGTTATATGAGGTCTGGGGGGGGGGGGGTGCCTAATCCAATAGGGCTGGTACACTTAGAAGAGGCAGAGACACCAGAGCGCATGTTCCGTCTCCTTCCCCTCCACCCCTCTTCCTTGTGAGGACACAGCTAGAGAGCCCTCTGGAAGCCAGGAAGAGCTTTCCCGGGCACTTTGATCTTGGGCTTCCAGCCTCCAGAACTGTGAGAAAGGCAAGTCTGTTGCTTCAGTCCCCGGAGTGTGGAGTCCCACCAGGGCCGCGCCAGGGGACTAAGCCAGGCAGAGTCAGGGACCAGACAACCTCAGGAAACACCGAGGCTTCGTCAAAAGGGAGAGGAAGGCCTGCCGTACACCTCCTCGGCGGTGGGAAGCACGGACGAACTCACCTGTGGTTTTCTTTTCTTTTCTTTTTTTTTTAAGATTTTATTTATTTATTTGAGACAGAGAGAATGAGAGACACAGAGCATGAGAGGGAGGAGGGTCAGAGGGAGAAGCAGACCCCCAGCCGAGCAGGGAGCCCGATGCGGGACTCGATCCCAGGACTCCAGGATCATGACCCGAGCCGAAGGCAGTCGCTTAACCAACTGAGCCACCCAGGCGCCCCTCACCTGTGGTTTTCTGCTCTTCCAGACCTGGCCTCACCTTCAGACCCAGCCTTCTCCTTCCACTGCATTCCCAGACAATCCTAATGAGACCGACTTTAAAATCTCTTTCTGATCTCGCTCCTCTCTCCGTATCTCTGTCCCTGCCCCATCACGCCCTGAGCTTCAAGGTCACGCCCTGAGCACGTGAGCTGTGCCCCCCTCCACTCCCACCCACCCCATCCTCTGCCTCAGTCTCCCTTCACCTCTGCCCTCGGCTCTGGCCCAGATCCATCACCCTAAAGCACAGTCAGGAGAAGCAGGGGTCTGTGGGGAAGATGAGGACCGGGCCAGCCAGGGAGGCCCTGCGGAGACCGCAGCCACAGGTCAGGGAGGCTCGAGGAAGATTTATCAGCCACTAAACTCAGCCAGATGGTGTGGGGTGAGAAGGCCGAGCGGAATCAAAATGATACTTCATGTTGATCCGTCTCAGGAAAATCACTGTTCCATGAAACATCATTACACCATCATTTTTCTACTCCTGTGCCACTTACAGGGAAATAGAAACTCACTTGCTTCTTCATAATAAGCTGCAATTTCAATAACTCAAAAGGCTTTTTTTGAGATGGAGCCATTCTCCCACCTCCACCCCATCCTCCAGTGATGTGGGTGAAGACAGGCGCCTCCTCCAGACTCCCAGGCCGGGGGAAAGAACTAACTAACTCCTGGGGACAGCTGTCCCTTCTTCTTGATGTTCTTCTTGCCTGTCATTCAGGTAACTGACTGTCCCAATTTGCCAGGGACTAAGGGGTTTTCCAAGATGCTGGACTTCCCATGCTAAAACCAGGTCAGTCCTGGGCAAACCAGGACAGTTAGTCACTCCACCTTCCACCAACTGGGGACAAAGGAGCAACGCTGTGCCATTAACCAGTATTTGTTAAGGACCTACAACGTGCCAGGCACTTTTCCAGATTGCTGGGAAACACGCAGATACCAAGCAGACAAAAACTTGCCCTCAGGGAGCTTGCATTCTAGTGGGGGAGATGAACAAGAAACATACTAAATAAGTACATTATATAATGGGCTAGAAATTGATGGAGAAAAGCAAAACAGGGAAGGAAGATTGACAATGAGGCGTAGAAGGTTGTAATTTTAAATAGGGTGATCAGGGTGGGCTTCACTAAGTAGGAGGCATTTGAGCCAAGTTTGAAGGGGGTGAGGAAGCAAGTTATGAAGTTATCTGGGGGAAGGGCATTTCAGACAGAAGGATCAGCCAGTGCAAAGGTTCAGAGGCTGAGCTTGACTCACGTATTCAAGGAATTCCATGGCGGCCCATGGGCTGGAGTAGAGTGAGGGAGGAAAGGGAGGGAGAGAGGTAGCAAGTGTGGCCAGAGACCAAACTTTGTAGGGTTTTTTGGATCACTGTGAGACCATTTGGCTTCTACCTGGAATGAGAAGGAGAAGGAACACAATCTGATTGGTGTCCTAATAGACTCGCTCTGACTGCTATGGAAGTCTGGTTAGGAGGCTGGTGGCAATAACACTAGTAAGCAATGACAGGGCCTTAGACCAAGATGGTAAAAGAGGAAGTGATTAAAAAAGAAGCTGGATCCTGAATCCATTTTGAAGGTGAAGCCAACAGATTGTCCTGATGGGGCTTGGGTATGAGAGAGAAAGAAGAGTTAGCATGACTTCCAGGATTTGAACGTACCGGGGCCATGACTGGATCTGAGGATAAATAGCATACATTTCAAAGACCCCTTCTACCCCAAAGGACTTGCAATGGAGATATTGCTAGACTTAAGTTAGGGACCAAGATGCACTTCTAAATAGGCTCATTAGGACTGTGGAGCATGGTCTTTAAATGCAGAGTAGATTTGCACTCATCCCTGGGCCTAGAGCAGGATCATGGGCCACCTGAGGTCTAGCCTGCTGACTCAGGATAGTCCAGTGGTTAAGAGGTTGGATCTGCACTTAAACTCTCTGAGGCTCGGTTTTGTCAATGAACGATTGTTGTGAGAATTGAATAAGATCATGTTGACCAAACACTTAGCGCAGGACATAGACCCTGGAAGAGCTTCACGACTGGTGGAGATGGTGAATATGTGGTATGGAAATTCTGGCAGTGGCCAGCAGAGGGCACCACCAGCAAAAGACAGTGGTGCTGCCCAGCAGGGAGAGTGGTTTACTTACCTTGGATCAGCTAACCTCCAAAAAAAACCTAGCTTCCCACAAATAAATAGCCTGGGATTTATTTTTATATCCCCTCACTGCAGAGACCTACTGCTGTGCAAAATGGATCTTCTATTTTAAGGTTTCTCTTGCTCAAAACAGCCCCCCAAGCCCTGGCATTAGAGGGGAATAATGCAACGGTCTCCACCATCAGACAGTTCTCACCTCCTCCCCAGAACCCTGCAGGATACCCAGAGACCAGATGACTCCTCTAGTAGCCTGGGTGTGGGGAGGATGGAGACAAGCAAAGATAAGGCTTGTCCAATTTGTTCTGGGCCCTGGAAATTCTGCTTATCTCCTCTCCCATTGCTTCATCACATTGCCAAAATTACCTCGATAATATATTTTTTAATTTAAGAATTCATTTTCCCTTCACGAAAGAGGAACACTGCAGCCAGATAAGAAACTCCATCTGTCTTCAAGAAAAAGGGTCGTGGATTTGGGTGTCACAAATCCTGTAATGTCTTAAATTAAGGTGCCACTTCTGAATGCTTTCTTCGTATTTATGAAATGATTATTCTACAGAGGTGCATTTAATATTGTTAAAATAATGATTGTGCATGTTTAATACATCAGTTTATTATCTCCCATGCTCTAAAATGTGGGATAATTTCATAAATAATTATAAAGCATTTACAAATGGCGCCTTAATGCAAAGCATTCTTGCTAATCCTTTATCTTTCACAAACACAGAAATAACAATTAGATTCCTGGAATGAAAAAGGGAGGTTATGTTCTAGAATGTGTTACCTCCTTACTGAATGCAAATAAGGAGACAAGGAACAGAATAAAAGACCTGGATAGAACCAGCACGCTTCCCCCCTTCTTGACAGATGGAAGATGTCTGTCCATGGTTTCCTTATTCTAGGCACTGGGGCCTTTCTCTGCAGGGACAGGGGAAGGCTCATTGCCTCAGGGTAGGGGGAGTTCTTTGAACCCCTGTGAGGAAGGGTAATTCTGTCTCCTGTTAATTTCTTTTGGGAACTGGAGAAGCTGCAGCACAGAGGGCTGGCCACAGGGTTGGAATAAGATGCATTCCCCGCACCGCCCTCCCCCCCCCCACACACACAGAGGCAGGAGAATGGATGGGACAACCCTAGGTTCCCGGAAGTCTGATCCAAGTCTTCAACCATTCCAGAGGACGAACTGAGTCACAAGTCACTAGGGACCATATTGGATAAAAAAAAATTTCTGTTTTCATCTTTCAGTCCACCTATCAATAATACAGACTTAGGGAAGAGGGAGATGCCCTCAAGAAGATGACATTCTAGAAGGGGAGTCTGCATCTTCACATTTGAAATTACAGAGACAGCACAGAATTGAGGTTAAATTAGCTAAATTAAAATTGGGTGGATGTAAAGTTAATCCAGGAAGGTGGTTTGGAAGAGGTGAGATAAACCAGGTCACAGATCCATGAAATCAAATAAGTCAAAGACAGGCTGAAGATGCTGAAAGCGTTCCTTTGATGCACGTGTGCCTGCACACACACACACGTACACACACACGTACACACATACACACACGGGTACACACACAGTGAGAAATGGCTGTGTATCTAAAGCGACAAGTGATTGAGCCAGGCTTGATCAAGCCTAAGAGATATTTTGGGATGATGCTCTTTGAATCCCACCAACTCAGCCTGTCTCAACAAAGGCAGAGATGACTGAGTAAAGGAGAAAGGAGGTTAACCAGCGGGACACACTGCAGCAGATCCAAACCCCACCTCTGTAGGAACAAACAGCTCCCTAATCCAAGCAACTGTCTTTAAAGCTGAATTGTGGAGGGAAAATAGAAGGGGCAAAGCGTCAAGGGCCCCGAGGCTAGGACATCAGCTCCTGTATCCATGCATTGCTGCTCTTCGCATCCAAGCAGAGCTCTGGGGAGCTGGTGGGGCAGGGGAAGTTGATAGAGATCAGACCACAGTCAGTGGCCCAGCAAGCTGGGCTGTGTCAGGCTGCATGCAGCCTTAAAGAGGAGGCTACCAGCAGCTCCTGAGTGGGCTGGGAAGCAGGCTGCTGTCTCAACTCCGAAGGAAGGCCGTCAAAGAAGCTGAAGGCCATCCCTGCACTCCTGTCCATCCCAGGGCCAGCGGGAAGGGGTATGAGACAAGACAGACTGAATTCTTAGAGCTGACTGGGTTCCTGAGCCCTCCACTGCAAAAGATGTCCAAGAATTAATGACTAGGAGCCCACGCTAATTGCATCTTTCTCCTCCCACATCTGCACGCCCCCTACTTCCACCACTCCCATAACCATGTCTGTAGGGGCCCCAGCCAGGATCTCAACACTCAGCTACTCCCAGCTCTGGCAACAAGGTGCTGGGAACTGACCATGGGCAAAGGAATGGACTTCTCTGGCTCTCACACACAAACCCTTAGTCCTAGGAACCCCAGAGCTCTCATCGTATGTCTCTATCTCCCTCCTAAGTATGTTCTCTGTCCTATAGTTAGAGAAATCAACGCTCCCGGTCATGAACTCATGGAAATAGGATATTTACATAACTTCAAAGCATCTCCTCCCAAATATGTATTATTACCTGGTGGTTTTACCATATCTCCAAAAATTCTTCACTACTCTTTCCTCCAGAAGGTGGAGCTTAATTTCCATCTCTTTGGGTGTGGGCTGGACTTAGTGACTCACTTCTAAGAAAGTAGGGGAAGAGAGAAATAGTGACCTTTAAAAGAAAATCCTGATGGTCATTTATCCAGAGAAGGTAAAGTCTGCAGCTTCTCAGGAACGGGAAAGCTTTTCTAGTTCATCCGGATAATAAGGTACATATAGGCAGGAATGCTCAATTATTCTGGAAAATTAGGCTGAACCTACCCTTGGAGAGAGCCTTCAAGGGCTCACATCCCCAGTAATAAGTCATGTTGAGATCATGTCCCTTTGATATAATTCTATGTGAAGGGTACTTCACCCCTGTGGTATCCTTCCTAAAACCCCATAAAATCAGGGAAGGCTGAGAAAGTCACAGATTGAAGAAGACAGAGGACTAAAGATAACATGGTATCCTGAACAGGATCCTGGAACAGAAAACTAGCCTCAGTGGGAAAACTGGTAACAGTAGAATAAAGTCTATAGTTTCCTTACTAGCATTGTACCGATGTTAATTTCTTAGTTTTGATAAATGTGCCGTGATTATGTAAGATGTTAACATTAGGGGAAACTGGGTGAAGGGTACATGGAACTCTGGACTATTTTGGCAACTTTTCTGCAAATCCAAAAGTATTTCAAAGTCAAAAGCTTTTGGTTTTTAAAAAAGAACTCACTGTCTTGCTCCCCCCTCCCCATATGAAAACACCACCACCACCACCACCACCTCTGGATCCGAACATCCCCATTTACGTTGTTTTATTTCACAAAGTCAATGTCCCAGGGTTACTTCCCCTCCCAGAACACACCAGGCCCCCTCTTGCTTCAGGAACTTTGCTCACACTTGCCCTGCTTGAAACTTGCCCCCGGCCTTCCCCCTGGCCCCACTATGCTGGCCCCAAGGAGCCAGTCCCAGGCTCACCTTTCCCATGAGTCTCCCTCCCACTGTCCACACTTCCCCACTTTGGATATTTTTTTATTTTTATTTATTTATTTTTTTTGTCTGCAACACTCATCTCGATCTCTTGAACTGGAGAATGCCTATGCAGGCTTAACACTCAGCTTGGAAATATGCAGCACACGCTGTTCCTCCCGCTTTCCCCACCTACTCCTCAAAGGTAGCGCATCCCCAGCCGTGGGCGAGAACAGCACAACAGCGCCTCCCGGTGACCGGCGCGGGGAACTGCCGAGTCGGCAGCTCCGCGTTCCCCACACGGCTTCGGGCCGGGCCGGCGCTGCTCCGGAGGCTCCGCCCTCCTCTCGCGCGGGGCTCACTTCCAGGCCCTTTTTCCCACTTGGGCATACACCCATTCTCAGTTTTTTGCAGGCTTTCTCTTGTGCACCCCAGGGTTCCTTTACTTCCTCCTTTTGTTACATTTGTGGACAAACTAATGGTTTTAACTGAGACCAATAAGCAGGAGCCTCATTATATAGCGATCAGGAAGCGGGAGGAACAACCTTGAGTTCTGAGCAGAAATTAGATCAAATAAAGACTTGGCCCCATCCACTTCTAAAACCGTCGAAACTACTCAGAAATTCTGCTCAGATTTTCCATAAATCTCCCTCTACTTGCTCATCCTTTCCTAACTATTTTTCCTCAAACTCCAATATTCAAAATGAAAAATTTCATCTATTTTTATTCAATACTATCATATTTCTCTTTTAATTACTAGTCTTGCAAGCGTATTGTTTTCTACTATTTTTCATGGCAAATGCACAGTACTTAATCTATACTATGGGTTAAATGGGTTTTTGGCAGCCAGCCCTGGAGCCTTGCCAGCACTGATATCCTTGTTGTTATGGGAAAAAGCTTCAGACAACTAATTCAAATGAATTTTTGGAACTCAACCCATTTATAAGTCAGGAACGGCCTGTGCTGTCTGGGATGGTTATTTGATTGGTCGTGGGGGGTGTAGGTCTTTCTTGTTTCCCAAATGAACTCATTCAATATGCAACAAATGCATATTAAGGCCTATTATGCGAGGCCCACGGGATGCTAGGGGACCCAGTTGTGCTCCTGCCCTCACAGCCTAGTGGAGGAGACAGGGAGGGAGGCAGGGAGCTCAAAGACCAAGTTATAGGCAAGGGCTGCAATGGGGTCTATATTAGTCCGTGTTCACCAGAGGAACATTTATAGGAGATACACATATCCTATACATCATTTAACACATGTAGGTATGGATATAGATAGCTATCTATCTATAACATATATATTGAGAGAGAGAGAGAGATTTATTTTAAGGAATTGGCTTATGTAATCGTGGGAGCTTGCAAATCTGAAATCTGGAAGGCAGGCCGCAGGCTAGGTAAAAGTTGATGCAGTCTTGAGTTTGAAATCTGTAGGCCAGCTAGAAAAGTGAGAAACTTAGAAAAGATTTCTATGTTGCAGTCTTGAGGGAGAATTTCTTCTTCTTCTTTGGGAAGCCTCAGTCTTTGCTCTTAAGGCCTTCAGTTGATTGGATGAGGCCCAACCACATTATGAAGGTTAATCTGCTTCTCTCAAAGTCTCCTGGCTTGATATATTAATCGTATCTAAAACATATCTTTGCAGCAACATCTAAACTGGTGTTGAGCAAACAACCGGGCACCATAGCCTAGCCAAGTCAACACCTAAAATTAACCATCACATAACAGAAGCTCAGTGAACCAGAGAGCCCAAAGGCGGGGCTCTTCTCTGCTCTAGGGGAATAAGGTACAGGCAGAGACCCGAGGCCTTGCCCAGGCGAACGATGGCGGAGAGAACTAGCACATCTTTGCACATCCCCTGCTCGGGCTGTTCCATGATATGCTCCCCGAGCACTACGCTGTATTGTACTCACCCCCAGCTCCAGCATGAACATGCCCCGCGCTTCCTCAAGACCCTGGGAGGCTCTGCAAGCCACCTGTCCGCCCTGAATGCTCATGGCAAGCTCAGGCTTGCCCCACTGGGTAGCAGCTGAAGACCGGACAGCGCAGAAATGAGCGTCTCCCCAACCTCTTCTCTCCAGTGGGCCCCTCCCTGGCATCGGCCGCACATTCACGGGAGAGAATGCGAATCTCTGCGTTGAACCCCCACGGACGGGCACAGGCAGCCCCTGCCCTGCCCGCCTGGATCCCTCGGCCCCTCCCACCTCCCGAGGAGGGGCGGGCGAGCATCTGGTGCTGCCGGCTGAGCAGTCCGTCAGCCTTACACGCTGTCACCACGAGACGTGGCGGAACGAAAACAAAAGACGTGACAAATTTGTCCTTTTCTCTTTCATAATTAACCAAAATATCTCAGCATGTAGCAAAGCACGGCTCCTAATTAACAGACAGGCGAGAGGCGATTAAGAAAAAAAGCTGCAGCCCCTCTCAACACCCCTCCCACACACACCCCTCCCTACCTTGCAGCCCCCCCCACCCCGGTAATTATATTTGCAGGAGAGAATGATATTCTGGTCAGACACGACAGACAGAAAGAGCCCAGTCCCCAGTGAGGCAATTAATATTTCACACCTGCCAAAGCAAAGTGGCCAGGGGAGGGGAGGCGCTGGGAGGGCGACTGCATTGTCACAAGGCCAGAGCGTGCAAAAGCCAAGTGGGGACAGGCCTTCTCTTGGGCTGCGGGAGTGGGCAGGCCAGGCTGGTACAGGAAAGGGCGCCTTAGGGTGTGCATGGAGGGGGGCGGGGGACATTGGGCAGAACAAAGAATCTGCTATTGTGCATACTCCTCAGTTACCCTCCGACCCTGTTGCCCAACTCCCAGCTCACTTATGTACTCCATACACATCGCCACCCCCCAGGGGAGCAGCACGGAGAACCGGGGAAGGGGGGCAAGCAAATACAGAGTAAACAGGCACAAAACATGCCCCCGTGCCCCCCACCGCCCCCACCCAGTCATATGCTGCGTATCCAGCGCGTGAGTCATACACAGCAGAGGCAGTATTTATAGGCTGACCCTGCCTTCCACAAACACACACCCTCACCCCCCTCTCGTGCCCCATGGGCGCACACACGCACGCACACATACTTCCATCGACTCACACTCACACTCCTGCTTTTACAATCAGCAAAGAGTCAGTGATTATTTATTATGTTCAAGTCCCTGCCCCCTGAGAGTCTAACAGGAGTTATGGAGCCGGAACTGCTGTAGATTTCAAAAAGAAAGCAGCTAATGCTACGAAGTCATGCTGGTAGGTGACACCTGTGGGAGACGTGGGGTACGAGGAGCTTCCGGGCTTCCCTGGGCACTCACTAGTTGGCAGGACGGCTCACCAGGTCCTGCACGCCCCTTTTCTCCTTCGTTGCCTATAAAAATCCTAAAAGGCACATAATACCACCACATTTTATATGTAAGAAACCTGAGACTCCTCGGGGTTAGGCATCTCAGCCCGGGGAGAAAGCGAACCAAGCTTGAAACTCCGTCCAGTCTGACGCAAAACTCGCAGTAGCCGAGAGGGGGAAGCCACACAGAGGCCCCCCCACCCACGGAGGGGTGCATAACCAACGTGTGGTCTACACGCACAAGGGAATATGATACAGCCTCAAAACGGAAGGCAATGCTGACCCGTGCTGCCTTGTGGATGAGTCTTGAGGACATCAGGCTAAGTGAACTAAGCCAGTCACAAACGGACACATGCAGACTGATTCTGCTCATACGAGGAATCTCGAGCAGTCAGATCCATACCGACAGAACAGGGAGGGTGGTTGCCAGGGGCTGGGGGCTGGGGGCAGGGGGAGGGGAGTTAGTGTTTAACGAGTTGATGAGAAAGGTCTGGAGATGGATGGCAGGGATGGCCACACAACAATGTGACTCTACTCAGTGCCGCTGAAACGAACACCTAAAAATGGCTGAGATGGTAACTCTTGTGGTATGTGTATTTTATGACAATTTTAAAAGCAAAAAAAGGGGCGCCTGGGTGGCTCAGTCGTTAAGCGTCTGCCTTCGGCTCAGGTCATGATCCCAGGGTCCTGGGATCGAGCCCTGCATGGGACTCCCTGCTCAGCAGGAAGCCTGCTTCTCCCTCTCCCACTCCCCCTGCTTGTGTTCCCTCTCTCGCTGTGTCTCTGTCAAATAAATAAATAAATAAAATCTTTAAAAAAATAAAAAAAAAAGAAAAGAAAAGCAAAAAAAACCCTAAAAACAACTTGCATTGGTAACTACCACCCCCAGGGGATAGGGAAGGAAGAAAGATCCTCGTAGGCTTGGTGGCCAGAGCACGGCGCAGGGCGGCGGAGTGAGGTTTGATCGGGGCCCTGAGGCAGGGAGGGGCTGCAGGGACAGGGGGCCCGGCACAGCACGTGGCAAGACAGCCAACGAAATGCACAGGAGTAACTCGCGCCTCTTCGGAGAAGGGGACCGCCGGACACCATTGCAATCCAGAGGAAACCATCTCATTAGAGATGAATCTCCAAGTGCTGAATTGAGGGAGAGTTTGGATTGGAAGTCATTCGGCTTTCTTCCAGAGTAAAGATTTTAGGATTCCCAAGGACAGCAAAGCCCCTTTTGAAGACGGAAGTGAGTAGATGAGTCTGACTGAAGGCTGGGGTCCTGAGGAGGCGAGAGGTCACTAAGGCCAGATGGGAGACTGTGTGCGGGGAGCCGAGGCCGGGCTCAGGAGGCTGAGGCTCCACAGGCAAAGGGGAACCCTTGTAGGCCTGAGCTGGGAGCCCCAGGGGACCCTGTGACTTGAAGAGGCTGCTCTGGCAGAGGCCGAGGTGAAGAGAGTAAGAACTAGAACGGGAAGCAGAGGGAGACCAACTACTCTTGGGGAATACACTGGATGAGAGAAGAAACAGGGGAACAAAAGGTGACTGCAAGGCTCTACTGATGAGAAAAGAGGAGGTTTTCAACACCTTCAAGCAGAGGAGACAGCCTGTGTGGAGAAGAAAGCCAGTGAGGGACAGGGTATTCATTCTGGCCTGCAGGGCTGTCCTCGGTCCCCAACCAGAACAGACGCAAGTTACATACTAGAGGGAAATTTAACAGGCCCGATGGATCGTCGTGACAACGTTAGATCCAGAAGAAGGGGGGTGAGGGGAGAGTGACCCCTATGATAAGAATTAGAAACACCATGGGCGCCTGGGGGGCTCAGTTGGTTAAGCGACTGCCTTCGGCTCAGGTCATGATCCTGGAGTCCCGGGGTCGAGTCCCGCATCAGGCTCCCTGCTCGGCGGGGAGTCTGCTTCTCCCTCTGACCCTCCTCCCTCTCATGCTCTCTCTATCTCATCCTCTCTGTCTCAAATAAATAAAATCTTAAAAAAAAAAAAAAAAAAAGAATTAGAAACACCACACATGAGATACTCAGCTTAGCATCCAGCAAACTGCTCTTCAAAGATGGTAGCTTTACCTATTCTGAGCACTGAGGGAACTGGAAATGAATCAGAGAGTAGTTTCTGCAGCGGAAGGCTGGAGGAATGGAGAACGATTTCTGAAGGAGGTGAACTTTGCGGCAAGTTTAAAGCAGAGGAGGGAAGCGGCTTGACATGGGGGTGGAGGAGGAGGGTGTCAGGAATTTCTGGTGGGAGGCAGAATGCAATCGACCAAACACAGGTTTGGAGGTGAGAACCATGAGCCATGAGACTTCAGAATCAATTAGGGTTGCACATATGAGGCTTCTGCTTCATATACAAGTAAGATGTATGTAACACTTTAAAATAAAATAGAACTAAACCCAGATCCTCAAAATGAATTCCTGACCCCTCTTCAGATCTGTGAGCTTCGACGGGGAGACATTTTGCTCCATTTGCAGACTTGCCCCTTCTAGGTACCTAAGGAAGGAACAGCGGAGCCGAAAGGCCCCAAGACTGGCTGTGGGGTGAGGGACCGGGCAGGCAGGCAGGCACCGGCACCGGATCCCAGAGCCATGGCAGCACACCTGTAGCCAGGGGTCTCCCTGGGTGTCTTCTAGAAAGACAGCCCACTCAATGGCCCTTCTGGGTCTTTCTCTTTAGCAACTGCTGCCCATACAGTCTCTGCTTCATTTTTCAGTCCCCACTCTCTGAAGGCTGCACTGTCTGACCTGGAAAAGCTACTTGAGCCTCAGATTAAAGTTGCTCAATCCCTGGCACTCCCTCCCCCTTTCCCCCCGCCCCCCTGTGTGGGCAGCAAAGGCCCAGGCCCCACGGAGGGTGCGGGGGAGTGGCTGGACACAGCCCCTCCCACAGGTGGGGATCCCTTCCCAGGCCTTGTTACCACCTCTTCCTGATTCTGTAGCTCAGCACTTCTCGAACTTCGGCCCACAGATCCCTGGGGTTCCCTGAGACCCTTTCAGGAGTCCAGAAGTTCAAAATATTTTTATATTATTAAGACATTATTCGTCTTCTTCGCCGAGTTGACATTTGCACAATGGCGTGAAGGCAGTGGTGGGCAAAGCTGCGGACACCCACACGAGCCAAAATCTTAGCATCAAATTATTTTTTAAAATTTTTTTCTCACCACACGCTCGCATTAAAAAAAAAAAAAAGGTCACTTCTACTTATGAATGTTCCTTATGAAGCAGTGGAAATCATTAATTTTCTTAAATCTCCACCCTTGAGTACATATCTTTTTAATATTCTGTGTGACTAGCTGAGTACACATAAAGCATTTCTGCTGCATACTGAAACCCAATCCTCATCTCAAATAAAAAGCATTTGTGGGATTGAGTGGTGAACTGAACTAGTTACTCTTTACGTGGAACACCATTTTTATTTGAAAGAACAGCTGACAAGCTATGGTTATTCAGATTTGTGTTTTGGTAGAAATCCTCTCAAAAATGAACAAAATGAGAGACTATATATAGAAAACCCAAAAAACTCCACCAAAAAACAGCTAGAACTGATAAATGAATTCAGTAAAGTTGCAGGATACAAAATCAATGCGCAGAAATCTGTTGCTTTTCTATACACTAATAATGAAGCAGCAAAAAGAGAAATTAAGAAAACAATCCCATTTACAATTGCACAAAAAATAATAAGATAGCTAGGAATAAACCTAACCAAAGAGGTGAAAGACCTGTATTCTGAAAACTATAAAACACTGATGAAAGAAATTGAAGATGATACAAAAAAATAAAAGACATTCCACGCTCTTGGATTGGAAGGACAAATAATGTAAAAATGTCTCTACTACCCAAAGCAATCTAAACATTTAATGTAATCCTTATCAAAATACCACCAGCATTTTTCACGGAGCTAGAACAAACAATCCTAAAAATTGTATGGAACCACAAAAGACCCCAAAAGACAAAGCAATCTTGAAAAAGAAAAGCAAAGTTGGAAGCACTACAATTCTGGTCTATTACAAGTGATACTACAAAGCTGTAATCATCAAAACAGTATGGTACTGGCACAAAAATAGACATAGATCAATAGAATAGAATAGAAAACCCAGAAATCAACCCACAATCATATGGTCAATTAATCTGCAACAAAGCAGGAAAGAATATCCAATGGGAAAAAGTCTTTTCAACAACTGGTGTTGGGAAAATTGGACAGCCACATGCATGAATGAAATGGACCACTATCTTACACCAGACATCAAAATAAATTCAAAATGGGAGACATGAAACCATAAAAATCCTAGAAAGAGCACAGGCCAGTCATTTTTCTGACATCAGCTGTAGCAACATTTTTCTAGATAGGTCTCTGAGGCAAGGGAAGCAAAAGCAAAAATAAACTATCAGGATTATATCAAAATAAAAATCTTCTGCATAATAAAGGAAACAATGCACAAAACTAAAAGACAACATGTAGAATGGGAGAAGATATTTGCAAATGATATATCTGATAAAGGGTTAGTATACAAAACATATAAAGAACTTATACAACTCAACACACCAAAACCAAATAATCCAATTTAAAAATGGGCAGAAGACATGAACAGACATTTCTCCGAAGAAAGACATACAGATGGCCAACAGACACATGAAAAGATGCTTTTCATCACTTATCATCAGGGAAATGGGAATCAAAACTACAATGAGATATCACCTCACACCTGTCAGAAAGGTTAAAATAAAAAACACAAGGAACTACCAGTGTTGGCGAGGATGTGGAGAAAAAGGACTCCTTGTGCACTGTTGGCAGGAATGAAAACTGGTGCAGCTACTGAAGAAGAGTAGAGGATCCTCAGAAAGTTAAAAATAGAACTACTGTACCATCCCACAATTGCACTATTGGGTATTTACCCAAAGAATACAGAAACACTAATTCAAAGGAATACATGCACCCATATGTTTAAAGCAGCATTATTTACAATAGCCAAAATATGGAAGCATCCAGGTATCCATCAGTTGATGAATGGATAAAGAAGAGGTGGTATATATACGCAATGGAATATTACTCAGCCATAAAAGAGAATGAATGCAATCTTGCCATTTGCAATGACATGGAAGGAGCTGGAGAGTATAATGATAAGTGAAATAAGTCAGAGAAAGACAAAGGACAATGAGTGATTTCACTCATATGTGCAATTTAAGCAACAAAACAAATATCATAGGGGAGAAAAAGAGAGGCAAACCAAGAAGCAGACTCTTAACTATAGAGGACAAACTGCTGTTTACCAGAGGGGAGGTCGGTGGGGGGGGGGGGGGATGGTGAAAAGGTGATGGGGATTAAGGAGTGTACTTGTTGCGATGAGCACCAGGTGTTATATGGAAGTGTTGAGTCACTATATTGCACATTGGAAACTAATATAATACTCTATGTAAACTAACTGGAATTAAAATAAAAACTTAAAAAAATAAAACCATTGGTTTAATTAGAACAAACAAACAAAAAAAGAAAATGAACAAAATGAGCCTGTCACTTAAAACAATTGACAAATTTGTGGCCAATGATTAAATTTGACTTTCATGTGAAAATTAGAATTTTGGAAAATACTAATCACCACACACTTAACAGCTTCTCAATATTTAAAATCTTTCCTGATGTGGTCACTGGTGATAATAGCCAATCTGATGGGGTTTTTCAACTCTTGTATAATGAAATGTGTCAACATTTGGAAGATCCACATAACTCAATGAAATAATATTTTCCAAATGTCCAATGCATGATTCTACAAGATCATGCATGGATAAAAGGACCATTGGAAGCAGAATCTCCAATGTATGTTCATACAATACATAAGATTGAGGATAAAAGTTTCATTGATATTGTTTCAAATTCTGCGTTGCAAATAACCTCTAAGAAACTATCATTTATTGAGTTTTAGCATAGTATCAAATCAAAGATGAATAGTCACAATTCTGAAAAAACTGTTAAAAACTCCTACCTATATATACAATGGAATATTACTCAGCCATCGAAAAAAATGAAATCTTGCCATTTGCAACTATGTGGATGGAACTGGAGAGTATTATGCTAAGCAAAATAAGTCAGTCAGAGAAAGACACTTATATGACTTCATTCATATGTGGAATTTAAGAAACAAAACAGAGGATCATAGTGGAAGGGAGGGAAAAATAAAATAAGATGAAATCAGAGAGGGAGACAAACCAACCAGAAGAGACTCAACTATAGGAAACAAACTGAGAGTTGCTCTAGGGGAGAGGAGTGGGGAGATGGGGTAACTGGGTGATGGGCATTAAAGAGGGCATGTGATGTAATGAGCCCTGGGTGTTATGTGCAACTAATGAATCACTGAATTCTACCTCTGAAACTAATGATATACTATGTGTTAATTGATTTAATTAAAAAAAAAAAACTCCTACCTATTCTAACCACACATTTAGATGAAGCTGGTCTTCCTTCACATATTTCAACCAGAACAACATATCCCAACACTGATCACAAAAGCAGATGGGATCCAGTCAGACATTAAAGAGATTTGCAAAAATGCAAAACAATGCCACTCTTCACATAATTTTTTTTTATTTTGGAAAATAGTTTTCATAAAAATATGTTATTTATATTAATGTGTAGTAGCTCTATTACTGTTATTTTTTAATAAATTGAAAATAAGTATTTTTAAATTTCTGTTTTAATTTCTAATACAGGAAATATTATATTAGAAATACAACCCACATAAACATATGCTGTTTGGAGCCCTCGATCCTTTTTAAGAATGTGAAGGACTCCTCAGGCCAAAAAGTTTGAGAATCCCACTTTAGATCATTATTCCTCATCACCATCATCACCTCTCCTTGGGCCTGAGCCCCTAGTATTCTTCATGCTTTCAAGCCCTAGGGTCCAGATCCTAATACATAATGTCAGCCCTAGATCTATAATGCCCTCCCTGGCCTTCTGAGAGATTCCATTTCAGGGTGGCCTATGAGGGCTTCAGCCTGCTATGTATCCCTCATCCTCACCATCTACCCCTGCTCACACAGCAACAACAACAACAGCTCCTATAGACAATAAAGACCCAATTATTGCTTGGAGTAACTTTTGATCCGGGAAAAGTCAACTTTTCAGGCTATAATCCCCAGATGCTAATAGTTAAAGCCATCATCGTTGGGTCATTGAAATTAAGTAAGATAAGGGGTGTATACTAGATCTTTTCCATCTGTAGGCCCACTCTGCACCTTCCCACACACTGCTCTGTACCCCTGGAGGCTTTCAGCTGGGTTTGGCCCATGGTGGGCGCTGATGGGGGATGCAAGAGGGCAGGAGGAGAAAGAGGTGGAAGGCCTGTCACACTCCTACACGTGCACACAAGTGTACACATATACATACATGTACCCATATGTGCACTCACCCCCCAGTTTGACAGTGTCTCTCGAGGAGGCAGAGTTCCTGTTGGACAGCCCTTCATATGGGGCATCTCCTCTTCCCTTTGTACTTCAGGCCTAGAGATGGTCCTTCTTTGGCCTGGAGGTGCCTGACCACCCCTTGTTGGTTTCCCTTAATAGCTCGCACCTTTGTGAATAGCTCCTTCCTTAAATTCTCCTCAGTCCCATTGTCTGGTTGTGCCATTTAGTTCCTGCAGGGACTTTGACTGAATGATTCAGGTGCAAAACACTGTAATCTTGGACATGTCCATACCGAAGAAGTGTCCTTTCCTTTCTGACCTCGAGTCTTCCATGACCACTGGGCATCTCCAGTTTCTGGCTCACCCTCCTAAGGAGGAAGGAAGACAGAGGGATTTTTATCTTACTCAATGCACTTTATTCTTAAGGCCACTTATGTCCAAGGCACTGCGCAAGGGGTTTGCAAAGAAATTCAAGAAAAGGAATAAACATCCTGTGCTTTTTCATCTTCATGCCTTTGCTCCTGAGGTTCTCTGCACCTCGAGTGTTCTTCTCTTTCCATCAGTCAAAATTCTCAGATTTCACCTTCTTAAGAAATCTTTCCATATCCCCCAAACATAAATAATGTTTTTCTCCCCCTCAAACACCTCTTTTAAAGCACTTATCTCTTTTTAACTTGTATTATTCAATTTGATTCAACACACATTTATCCAATGTTTATGCCAAGCCCTAAGCCAGACACTAAGCAGTGCAAGGAAAAATATTAAACAGTACCTGCCCTAGGGGAGCTCATGCTCTCGCCAAGGAGACAGAAACATAAATACTTATGATGCAAAGGGAAAGAGGTCATAAAAGAAGTTCATGCAAAATTCTATAGGTTACGATTAGGGTAAGCACTATGGAAACATCTAGATAGATGTGGGGAGATCAAGAATATTAGAAGGACAGCAGGACCCTCTCCAGGGAGTAGGTTCATGGAGGCTGGAAATCTCAGTCTAAGAGAAGCCCAGCACCTAGGCAGACAATATGGCACAGAGCACCAAAGTAGCCATTGGGGAGGGTGCTTGCTGCATCAATGAGCCTGAGGCCACTCCTGGGTCCCTGCTAGGTCTGCTCATGGCCTGCAGGGATGACATAGGACCTCTCTGTTCCCTGGTGAACAAATTCAGAGCTGCCCTAGTGGGCCAGTGGACCAGCAGAGCCTTGAGATCTGATGAAAAGCCTGAAGGTATTTCCCACCCAGAGTCACAAAACTGGACCATACATGCTAATGGTGGGTTCCAGCATGAGGCCTCAAACAAATAGATGGGGCCTCAGAGGTCACCAGGCCAGACATGAGCCCAGATTAGCCATTCTGCAGGAGAGAGCAGGCAATTGGGAATGTTGAGTGAATCTAAGTCATCTTTCTCCCTTCCGCAGCACCTTGTCTTGTAAACCCTCTACCACAGTGCAGAGGACCAGGGAGAGGAAGAAGACATCTCCAAGACTGAGCATTTACCCACAAAGAATGAGTCACCAGTTCCTGACAAGATGTCAAACTAGCGTAAGCTGCTAGCTTCCTCGCCCAAAATTAATGTTGGAGAGACTACAGCAGAGAAAATAAGTCATGTATCTGAGGATCTAAACATAAAACTGTGAGAAATCCCTGGGAGACAGAAGGCTCCTGACAACTGAGAATAGTTGTGTGTGTGAAAGGGACAGGTGGGTGTGTGAAGGGGAACAGAGGGGGTAGAAGCTCAGTGGGAGATTAGGTTGGGTCTCAAGCTCTGGTCTTATATGTCCTCTTCCACCCACCCAGACCCACCCCCACAAACACCCCCCCCCCCCACACACACACCATGACCATTGTCATCTTAGAACAAGCAGCATCACAATCCAGGCCTTTGGGATTCCAGAAGTATTAGAAAAGTCCTGAAACTCTGCTGGGATAAGAGTTAATGGGACCGGTAGTGTGCTTCCAGTCACCTTTGGATGTTCACTCATCCAGGGGCTCTCTGCCATAAGCTCATGCCCTTCCCTCTTCTTTAAATTCAACAGAAGGTAACAAACTAGGATTTCAGGCCCTCTCTACTACACATTACAGACAGAATAACTGTATCCCCAAGGGAAAATAGGTTTACAGGACAACATAATTTGACCCTGGGGAATAATAGTACTCTAAAACAAAGATAACAAACCAAGCATCATGCATCCCATGAAGCAGGATAATTGGGACAGATGGACCAAGATTTTAAAATAAGCATATTTATCTTGGCCATGAACGCATCCGAAAGTGGAATTGTAGATCATTGACGTACTGCATGGAGCACTGGGTGTTATACAAAAACAATGAATCGTGGATCACTACATCAAAAACTAATGATGTATTGTATGGTGACTAACAGCATAATAAAATAAAATTTAAAAAATAAATAAAATAAATAAAATAAAATAAGCATAATAAATATCCTGAACAAAAGAGACATTATTGAAACATGAAGTGGGTGGAAGCCATAAAAAATAAACTAATGGGAATGTTGTACATGAATAATAATTGAAATAAATAGAAGGGATAAATAGTTGGATGGATAACCCTGAAGACAGACTATGTAAGCTGGAAGGTCACATTGAGGAATTCTCCTGGAAGGCAACAGAGAAAATACAACGATAGAAAATTTTCAAGAAACACTAAGACAAGTTGTAAGTAAACAGAGGTACTAATGTCTAAATAATGGAATTCCAAGAAAGTGAGAAAAAAAGAGGGGAGGAAATATTTGAAGAAATAAGAATAAAAGATGAAAGACCCCAGACGGAAAGGATTTATAGAGTCCCAAATAGGATAATAAAGAAAAACCCAGATCTAGACATATTTTAGTGAAATTAAGAAATCAAAGATACAAAAAAAAAATTGCAAGTGTCCAGAAAGAAAAACAAGTCATCTAAAAAAGGGTAAAGACTCAGGTTTTATCAGATTTCTTAACAGTACGTTGGATATAGGAACCCACAGAGAAATATTTTCAAAGTATTAAAGGAAAAGAACTTGACTCCAGAATTTTATATATAGCCAAATTGTCATTTATATGCAAGAGTGCCACCAAGATATTTTCAGGCATATGTGGTTTACCACACAAAATCCCATTTTGATAATTGTCTTGGAGGAGCACTCAAATAAAAAGAGAAATAAATCCAGGAAAGTGCTGCTAGAAAAATTCGATGGAGGGATGATCAAATTCCTTAGTAAAGCTTGTCTAAAACAGCAAGTATCAAACAGAAGATTAGAAGAGAAAACGCATATTTATAACCCTCAAAACTAAGATTTTAGACATTATCAAACACATAAACAGAAGTGCAGGTTTTAAATTAAAGGCAACCACCATAATAATAAAAATAGAAGATATAACTTTTACATAAGCATAAGAAAATGTATCTATGTAATGGAAACCATAACACAAGGAAAATTAAAAACCAAAAAAAATGTAGAATAAATGGAAAATACGAAGTAATATGGCAGAAATAATCCAGGAACAGGCCCAAGTACATAAGGAAATGTATTATATGATAGAGGTGGCATCTTCAAATCACTGGAAAAAAGATGGAAGTTTAGATAAAGGATGTTGAGACAACTGGATAATCATTTGGAAAAAGATAAAATTGGAGTCATACCTCACACTCTGGAAATGGATCAGACATGTTTGATGTATCAGTGAAACTGCACAATTATTAGAGGAAAACGGGTGAATTACCTTATAATTTTGGACTGGGAAAAGGCTTTTTCATTATGACTCAAAATCCAAAATCAATAAAAGATAATTCAATGACATAAAAAAAACCTTTTGCATGGATAAAATCACCATAAACAAAATAAAAAACACATTATATACTGGGAAAATCTATGCAATGTGTATCACAGATAACAGGCTAATATCTTGGCATGTAAACAACTCATAAAAATCAAGGAGAAAAAGTTCAAACAGACAAAACCAAAGAAAGAGGGATGGAAGGGGGATCCTTAAATATACAAAAAGATCATTAGAATATAAGAAAATATGAGAAATGCCAAGTAAAACTCAGGATACCATTCTGCAACTCAAAGATAGGCAAAATTTTAAAAGCTTTATAAAACATTCTTTTGATAAGGATATGGGAAGATAGGCACTCAAAGTTAATGCTGGTGGGGATGCAAAATAGTACAACCCTACAGAAGGGATTTGGCAATATCTACCACAACTACATATGCATTTAACCTTTTACCTAATAATCCTATTTACATTTATTTACTTGGAAGATCCATCTCCAAAAATATGAAACAAAATGTGCACAATGCACATTGTAGCATTATTTATAATAACAAAATATTGGGAATAATCTATATGCATATATGCAGAACAGATTGGTAGAATAAGTCATTGTATATGCATACCTTGGCATAATATGCAGCTGTAAAGCTGAAAAATATCTCTATAAATTGATGGGAAGTAAGTTCAAGGATATTTTTAAGTAGAAGACATGGATAATATGCTATATTTTTGCAAGAAAGGAAGTAAAATAAGAATATATGCCATTTTTGCAAAAGAAACATAGGAAGGATAAATCAGTGAAATTGATTACATGTAGGGAATGAGTTGAAAAAAGGAGGAAGTGCTAAGAAAAGGACAGAAACTTCTCTAAATGTACTGTTCTTATTGTTTGGATTTTTGACCCATGTAAATATTTCACTACACACAAAAATAAAACTAAATCAACAAACATGGGGAGGGGGAAAAGACCCTAAAATTGAATGTAAACAGAAATAAATGAACCTATCTCTATATTAAATTGATAAGATAACTCTACAGAAGAAAAAAAAAATCCAACCCAATGAACTTTTGAGCATAGTATTTGGGCTATACAGTCTCACTGAGACCTACTCTAAAAATAAGAACTGCAAAGAAGTTTTGAACTTTATCCAACAGCATTGTTTTGATGGTAGTATGGGTATTGCAATTCCGAAACTATTTTGACAGTGAGCAAATGAGTAAATATACTGAGGTCCTGAGAACCAGAGAGGTTGAAAAGCTGTTGGAGAGAATCAGTATGCAAGAATGAGATACACATAAGGAAGCGGAAAGGAGAGGAAGAATCCTGTAGTATTAGATTGGAAGGAGAGGTGTGATTACCTGATTTTTTAGAGCATTCATTTTTCTCCAACCTTATTGAAGTACACCAGCCACACATACTTAAAGTATGCAATATGTTCAGTTTCGACAAGTGTACATTCAACTAAAACCATCCCCACAAAAAAGATGGCAAACAATTTCCATCATTCCCAAAAGTTTCTTTGTGCTCTTCAACATTCTTCCCTCCCTGTACGTCCATCTCCATGAAACCACTGATCCTTTTTCTGTCATTATAGAATAGAGTGCATTTTATGGAATTTCACAAAAATAGTATATAGCATGTATGTTTTTTTGCCTGATTCTTTCATTAAATACATTGATTTGAGGTTCATCCATGTTGTGTATCAAAAGCTCATTCCTTTTTACTGTTTTTATTCCTAAGAGTGAAATGAATTGTCCCTTTTATCATTATGACATGTCCCTCTTTACCTCTAGTGATACTCTTTATCTTGAAACCTATTTTATCTGATCTCAATATAGCCATGCTAGACTTATGCTTATTATTTGCATGATATCTATGTACTTTCAACCCACCAGTGTCTTTGTATTTAAGTGTGTCACTTGAAGGCAGAGTATAGTAGGGACTTGCTTTTATCCACTCTCTGCCTTTTAGCTGAAGGGTTTAGACATTTAGCATTTAATGTAATTATTAATATTATTAGATTTAGTTCTACCATTTTACCATTTGTTTTCTATTTTCTCCTTTATTTTTGTACCTTTATCCCTTTCTAGTCTTCCTTGGGATTATGGAAATAATTTTTAGCATTCTATTTCAATTTGTCATTGGCATTTTGGCTAAATCTCCTTGTATTATTTTGTATTTTTACAGATCTATCTATCTATCTATCTATCTATCTATCTATGTATATAGATATATATACATATAGATATATTTCCATATTTGAGTAAAATATAGAATTTTTGCGCTCCTATAAACTCTTTTACCATTCCCCTCAACTGACCTTTATCACTGTCATTTGTATTTTATCATCATACATTGAAAATCCCACCAAATAAGGTTATAATCTTTGCTTTTGATGGTCACGTTTGTTTTAAAAAACTTAAAAGGAAAAAAAAAGTTCTCTTATATTTATCCAGATACTTGTTTCTGTCCCTTTCTGTTTTTCTTCCTTCATTCCTCAAGACTTGACTGTCTCTTGTTATCATTTTCCTTCAACCTGATGAATATCCTTTAATGATTCTCACAAAACAGGTATTCTAGTGACAACTTGTCATAGTTTTCCTTCATGTGAAAATAGCTTAATTTTGACTTCATACCTGGAGGATATCTTTGCTGGATATAGAATTCTCGGTTGACAGCTCTTTTATTTTGGCACTTTAAAAATGATGTTCCACTGTCTTCTGACCTGCAGGGTTCTAATGAAAAATCTCCTGTCATTAGAACTTTTGTTCCTTTACATGTAAAGTGTAGTTTTTCCTCTAGCTGCTTTCAAGGGGTTTTCTTCACTTTAATATTCACCATTTCAATTATGATGGGTCTATACGTGGTTTCTTTAATTTTATACGTCTTGACTCTTGAATCTGCCAACATGAAATACAAAAAAAGTTCAACAAGATATTACTGGGAGTCTGAAACGGATACAATGAGGGCCCAGAAGAGGAGTAGTTGATTCTACCAAGTTGAAGGAGAAAAGATGCCAGGAATGGATGTAAGCAGGTACAGAGAGCATGGCAGAAGCAGTCTAGACACAGGGACAGTGTGAGCAAAACCATGAAAGGTGACACATGCAGACCCCAGCTCTTTCATTCTCCAGTGCTCTTCCACTTCATGTCATTCTTTTAAAAAATTGTTTATAATCAGCTGACTTTGTTTTGTGAAAAATTTTTTTTTTTAAGTTGACCCTGAGATCAAGACCTGAGCCAAGATCAAGAGTCAGATGCTTAACAACTGAGCCACCCAGGCACCTCTGTTTTGTGAAATTCTTAATGACGTATTCAGGCAGGATATGTTTTCTCAATCTGTTTTGTCCTTGTAAGGGCAGGAATAACATTTCTCCCTTTCCCTGTAACTTCTGAGAATGTCTAACACAGGGCTTCACAAATTAAAACAAACAAAAAACCCCTAAAACAAACAAACAAAAAAACCCTGCTCTTTGGACAGCATGTGGGGACTGATTCTGGTTTGTCACTTTATGAAAATACAGTAACAGAACAAAAAAACTCAGTTTTTCCTATTAAAAAACCTGCCTCTTTAGACAGTAATAAGTTAATTGGTTGAAGCAGTTTGAGACTCTTAGAAACAAAATAAGTAAAAAATTTCATTTTCTCACCCAAACTTATACCAATTAAAACTAACCCTCCAAACCTTAGATGTTTATCCAGCATTAATTACTACATTTAAGGGGCTAAAATTAAGTGCTTTGTTGATTTCTCTAGATAATTTACATATCATTACTTTACAATTCATGTTGCGATGATTTTTATTAAAATTAGTAAATGAAAATGGAATAATATTACCTCTAAGCTTTCAGGACCCCAGGGTCAGAGTCATTTATTTTTTCTTCTTTAAAATTATAATTGTCAATTTAAAAAATATATATGTAGAACTTAATGATTTATTTTAAAAAGGAAAGCATGAAACAAAAATGGGTTAGTATTTACGATTTCACTGGGCTTGTATCAAGCCCACAATCAATAGAAAGCGAGAAGAAGGGCGCCTGGGTGGCTCAGTCGTTAAGTGTCTGCCTTCGGCTCAGGTCATGATCCCAGAGTCCTGGGATCGAGCCCCGCATCGGGCTCCCTGCTCGGTGGGAAGCCTGCTTCTCCCTCTCCCACTCCCCCTGCTTGTGTTCCCTCTCTCGCTGTATCTCTCTCTGTCAAATAAATAAATAAAATCTTTAAAAAAAAAAAAAAAAAAGAAAGAAAGCGAGAAGAAAAGATAGAAAGGAGAGAAAAATCAGCCAGAGTAGAGAAGGAAAGTTAAAAGAAAAAAAAAAAAAGGAAATTATGTTAACTTTGTTGGCCCAGCATCTTCAAATTTATTATTTTTTATTTTTAAGATTTTATTTATTCATTTGACAGAAACAGACAGTGAGAGAGGAACACAAGCAGGGGGAGTGGGAGAGGGAGAAGCAGGCTTCCTGTGGAGCAGGGAGCCCAATGCGGGGCTTGATCCCAGGACCCTGGGATCATGACCTGAGCAGAAGGCAGACGCGTAACGACTGAGCCATCCAGGAGCCCCCAGCATCTTCAAATTTAACTGTGGAGCTCAAAGAGCAGCCAAGCACCATTAGTGCTCCTAGGGACACCGTTTGGGAAATTCTGGTTATAGCTATCCTCAAAAGCCAGCCAGGAGTACCATGTGTCATTTGTGCAAAGAGCGTGGAAGTCCAAAGACAAAGGCTGGAGCACTTGTTGGGAGCACTTCTGCATCCATTAATGGCCAACAGAGGGAAGTGGCCCTGGGTGACCACAACTCAGTCCATGGCACTGTCTCCCACTGTCTCTTAGGAGAAGCTTAGCCGAGGCCAGTCTGCAGTCTAGAGGGGTGCGGGGTGGAGAGTTTTGTGATGCACAGTTCACCTGTGAGAGGTTTCTGCTATTCATTCAGACTTTGGGCACCGAGTGCACCTCCACATGAAGTTGGGGAGATGCACTAGACATGTGCCCAACGGTCAGGAGGCCAGTATTCTCACTGTGCTCTGGGAGAAGCAGCACAATAGGGGCTAAGGAGACAAAGATTCCCAGATCATATGAGATGCCCACCCATCCTGAAGGCAGAAATTAGGAGTTCTTGCCATAGACTTCTCTGTTCCTCCTGTATTCCATCCCCCATCTTCCCTTCCTCCTGGCCCCTCAGTGTTTTCTGGCTGTCTCCTCTGCCCAGCTCCCTCCCCATCCTCATTTTTTTTCCTCCTCTCTCCTCTTCAAGGTCCTACTGGCCAACAGGGTCATTCTGGTCAAATGGGGATCTGCCAGAATTTCCCCTGGGCCCTCTCTCCCACTCTAGATAAATCCCCCCACCTGCCACGCTCCCTCCATCCCCACCTCAAGACATCACAGGCACCCTGACAGAGGAGCCTGCCCTAAATTCCTCAGATGGGGTTGGAGGGGTGAGGATGGGGCTCTTTGCTGTCCGTGTCACCGTATGTCTCCAAGTTGGGGGGGGGGGATGGTTGCTTCTGGAACAGAGTCTTTTCAGAAACCCTCTTTCCACTCATATCTCTCTGCGGAGAGGATTTGGCCGGTGTGACATTTCCTGACAGCTCTGACAGGACTCAAGGAGACAATTAATGCCTCACAGCTGCCTCTACCAGGGAAGGTGCTGGAAGAGGAGGAAGGCGGGGGAGGGAAGTGTGTAAATTTACAAAAAGTTTTAAAGTAATAGTAGAGAATAGGGAGGGAATCGAATCAAAATCTTACTGAGCAAATTCCTCTTGGAATCCCCTCAAGGGCCAGAGAGTGGACACCTGAGGCAAACTTATGGAATCATCACAGAGAGCAACTAATAGGCTCTCTGTCCAAGCTTCTGGAAAGAAAGAGAAAGCCAATGGCAGAGCCTCTGCCCCTGGCCTGGAATCCTGAACTGTTGGACCTTGAGCCCGGCCTGCACATGGGCAGGGATAGAGAGTCTCAGATTGCAGGTGCCCAGCGGCCAGGGCCTGGGAGAGCGAGGGCTGCCCCTGGGAAAGTGCTTTCTGATAAAAAGTCAGACAGACAGACAGAGAGATGGACGGGACTCCTTCCTTCCCAGACACCCCCACGTCCGCCTGGGCAGACAGATGGGCCTTCCTCTGGGCTTTATAGATTAATGCGTCCTTCTTATCAATTATGGAGACAAGAAAGTGTAATTTTCTCTCCATGTTTATACTGTTCAGGATTAATCTGCCTGTAAATGGATAATCTGTCAGCTCTCTGAGACACTGAAGTGGGTAGGGGGTGGGGCAGGAAATGGGGAAGAGATTTACCAGTGGGTAATGCCATCTGCTTTATTAGGTTGTTTTATAAACCTGACATTCAATTTGTTCTGGAGGACTTGGTGACGGATTATTCTGTAAATTCCCAAATAATTACGATAACCAGAGAAAGAGAAAAAAAGGGGAGAGGAAGGTGGGTTTAGAGGGGTGGAGGTTGCCAGCACAACTGAAAGTGATGGTTCCAGGGGTCGGCATCCATCCCCAGCCCCCTCCGAGGGGGTCTGGAGAAGGGCTAGGCCTCCGAGGCGTGGGTGGGGTGGGGAGGGAGGGAGGGATTGACACGAAGGGCCTGGGGAGCCACCCTGGGTCTCATCCCTTATCTCACTCCCCCATCTTCCAACATCAGAGTCTCTGCTGTCCCCAACAAGATGGCGAATTCAAGCGAGCAGGGATGGTGGGTCATCAGCTTGGATATTACCTACTTTCTCCTGTCACCCGAGTCTGAATCCCTGGGGAACTTACTTCAACTCCCTGTGCCTCAGTTTCTTCAACTGTAAAATGGAGAAGTAGTAGTACTTACCTCCTCTGAGTGCTGCTAGGATCGATCAGTTCCTACAAGCAAGGCGCCTACTTGGGGCCTACTAAGTGCTGTATAAACTATTATTTGCATTTTTATCCCACAGACCTGAGCCTGGTGTTGACAATATAGTACGCTCTGGATAGATACCTGATGGTTGAGTCTGAAAAATCAGAATGGGAGAATCAGAATCTCAGTGCTGATAAGCCCCCTAACAACCAGAGGCTTCACCCCACCCCTCTATCCCCTGCCTGAACACTGCCAGGGACGGGGAACTCCCTACCTACTATGCAGGCGGCTCGTTCCATCATCAGACTGTTCCAGTGAGTCCTCAAATAAAGACAAAACCTGCCTTCCCCTAGCAGAGCCCTCCCAAAGGGTTAACTCTGCGGGATTTGCAAAGGGAGGCAGGGGAGAGCCCCTCTGGTAAAGCATAGTCTTGATTATGAGCTCTGAGAGCTCGTTTTTCAGCAGAATGCTATTCAATTACCCCGTGCACGCTTATCTTTTAAATTTCCAAATGCTGCCTTCCACGGCTTCTGTAATCTTATTTGCCGCTTGTGCTGGGGTGGGAGTGGGTGGGGGAAAGAAGGCCACACAGTGCGTGCCCATCCTAATGTTTCGGGGTACAAGTGGGTGGTCATGGATCCCTTGCAGGGAGAGAGGGGTGGCAGCTTTGGAATCCTTATTACCTGCTCTCTCGGGCCACCTCTGCACCTTTGCCTCTCCAAGATAGTTCTGTGTTACCTCAGTTAGTGCCCAAGATAAAGAGGCTCAGGGAGCAGAGCCACTGTCTCTGCGGCTTCCCACAAAGAAAATGCCTGCGCCCAGAGCGACTGCTGAGCAGAGTACATGCCCCCTGACATCTCAGAGTGCTTTCTTGAGCATCAGCTCCCATGTTATCCGTGGGTAAATACTACACACACCAAGAGTATTATTCTTTTATCAGAAACCGATGCGTGGTTAGGTGAAATGGTTTGCATCTTGCAGTCATACATGAAGTTAGGGTTTGGACCCTACCGTGGGCTGCTCTTGTGTTGCCTGTCCAGAATCAACCTCTCCACTTCTTCCGGCAAAAGAACCCCCTTTCCTGTAGGGAATCCATTCCAAGTGGCTTGGATGGGACTGTCGCTGCCCTTCCTCAGGGATGTGCACAAGACAAGCCAATCGGAATACCTCGTGCCCTTGGCCCCAGTAAGCCGATCAGGGTTGGTCCTGTGACCTAAACAAAGCCAATTAGTCCCTTTGGACTTTGGGGCCAAAGTTCTAAGGGAAGAAGCTTTATTCTTCCTGGAATTGCTGATCTGGTAGGATGTGAGTCTTGTGCTATTAATGGATGCTCACCATGAAGAGAACACCTGACTACGATTTGGAGAGACAAGGGCCTGATAACATTTGGAAGTCCTAAACCTCGCTGTACCTGAAGCCTATATTCTATTTTTGCTCCATAGCACGAGTTGTGTTACTGTCATAAAGGCCTCATTAATATAGGGACCTCCTTCCCATCCTCAAACTTTATCTCACAAATTCAAGGTGTCCATCAAGGAAGCATTGGGAGCTGGGTGATCTCTTGCACCTCAGCAGGGTCACACAACTTTGGGGGATCCCTACAGTTCCCAGATGCTCCTCTAATTAAAGCCCCCCCTTCCCTATCATTATTCCTGTGTGTGTTGACTCATGTGTTTCTCCTTACAGGTTTTGTGTTTCTCCTACCCTCTTCCCAATGACCTTTGTCTCCACCTATAACCAAACTCCTCAGGGACAGAGAGAGGCCCACTTCTAGGTCTCCTTTGTCTCCAACAGTTTCTGGTCCAGGGATCTCAAGTGTCTGATCTGGAGTGTGGTGGTTTGAAGGTATCTGCATGTTTGTGTGGGTATGAGTGTGTTCTTGGGGATATGTGAGAATGAAGGGTATGGGACTGCCAAAAAATGCATATATGCTGCAGATTGGAGGAAGAGGGAGAGAATAAAGGTCTGAGCAAACAGGATTCCAGTTTGCAGTCTGAGAGGTTCTGCTCAGTAACTTCAGCAGAGTTTATGTTAGCATTTACTCAGATCCATCTTCTACCAAGAGAGGTCTAAGGGAACTTACAACTATGGTTGTTGACATACAGAGAAGGATGACCTAAATGTGGTGTTCATTTCCTTAACTCTGTGTCCTGCCCTGGCACCAGGCCCACTCAGGGACCCTACGAGCAGCCCCACTCCACCCACAGCAGTCCTCACCAACTGGTCTTCCCAGACCCTCTGGCTGAGCTGACTAGTGATGGGCTTTCCCTGCAGGAGGCAATCTGTAGAAACTGGAAGAGGTGACCACTTTTTCAAATGTGCGGACACTGAGGCAAAGCTACAAGTTTCATAAAGAATCAGGGAAGCGTGACACCACCAAAGGAGCAAAATAAAGCTGCAGGGATTGACCCTAAAGAAATGGATATCTACAAGCTGCCTGACAAAGAATTCAAAATAATTGTCTTAACAAATGAAAAGGCAAGCCACAAGCTGGGAGAAAATATTCACAATTTATATATCTGACACAAGGCTCATATCTGGAATATATGAAGAATTTTTGTAACTCAATAATAAGAAAATAAACAACTCAATCATAACAACTCAATTGTAGAAAGACTTCGTTCACAAAGGAAGGTATAGAAATGTCCAATAAGCACATTAGAAGATGGCCAACACCTATAGTTAAATTAAAACCACAATGAGATACCACTTCATACCCAAGAGATCAACCAAAATATTAAAAATAGACAATACCAAGTACTGTTGAGGATGTGGACCAACTAGAACTTTCACACACTGTGGGTGGGAGGGTAAAATAGTACAACCACTTTGGAAATGAGTTTTGCATTTAAAAAGTTAAACACACACCAGCCATTCAATTAGTAGGTATTTACCAAAGAGAAACGAAAACACATTTCCACACAAAGACTCATATACAAATGTTCATAGCAATTTTATTTGCAATAGCCCAAGCCTGGAAACAACCTAAATGTCTATCAACAGGTGAACAGATAAACAAATTGTGGTACATCGATACAATAGAATATTAGTTAGCAATAAAGGAAAGAATGAACTCTGGATGTATATAGCTACATGAGTCAATTTCAAATCATATGTTGAGTAAAAGGAGCCAGATACGCAAAAAAGGACATACTCTGTATGTCTATGTATGTGACATTTGAGAACAGGCAGAATGGACTCTATGGTGCTGGAAATGGGATCAAGCGTTGCCTGGGGTATCGATGGGGGACTGACAAGGAAGGTGCCCAAGGAAACTTTCTGGGGTGATGGAAACAGTGATTTCTTAATTGGAGTAGTGGCTATGTGACTGGATATATTTGTCAAATCTCATCAAACCGCACACGTCAAATGTGTGCATATTAGGGTCGGGTATATTCCTCGATGAATAAAATATTTCTCAATCAAAACAAGAGAGGGGGAGGGGGATGAAAGCCCTGAGCACACATTGCCCCAGCCTGTTCTTCCACCTTCAAACAGCATGCTGCTGGTCTAGCTGCCCAAGGGGGACAGGGAGTCTTGACGTCGGAGTCTAGCCTTGGACATCACAGCCTGGGACCCACAGAGCTGGTAATAGACAGGCCAGGTGTTACTTGGGACATAGTCCTTAATGGATCCCTGAGGAAAAATTTGTTTCCCAGGTGTGGCAGACGCAAGCAGAATTGACACCAAACCTCAAGTTCTCTGCCTCTATTTATGTGGGCAACTTATTCAACCTCTCCGGGCCTCCATTCCCTCATGTGTGAATGGAAACAATGCCTAGGGTAGTTGGGGAGATTCAAAGTAGCCTGAAGCATTTAGAACAGAGCCTAGCAGACAGGAAAGCACACAGTAAACGTTGGCTGCAGTCATGATGGTTGAGGGTGGGCTAAGTCCACTGGAAGGATGAGCTCCAGGGGCAAGAGACCCAGGGCTGCTGGGAGGGAGCAGAGGACCAGGTGAAGTCCGGCTGACCTGAGTGTCTCTTGCCGTCCACGCCGCAGGTCCTGTGCCTCCTGGGTGTGCTCATGCACCCTACGTACGTCCTCGGTATCTGGGGGTCTTCGTTCCTTGGGCTGTCATCACAAAGCCCCACCGACGAGGCAGCTTGAAAGTTTATTCTCTCCCGGTTGTGGAGGCAGAAGTCCAAAATCAAGGTGTCGCAGGGCCATGTTCCGTCCGCCGACTCTAAGGAAAGATCCTTCCTGGCCTCTTCCAGCTTCTGGGAGCCGCAGGCATTGGTTGGCTGATGGCAGTGTCTCTCCAATCTCTGCCTCCATCCTCACATGGCCATCTTCCCTCTGGGCCTCTGTCTGTGTCCAAATTGCCCTCTTCATGCAGGGACACCGACCACATAGTATCACACGGCTGACCTTCCTCCAGTCTAACTTCCTCTAAGCCTGTTTACACTGCAGAGACCCTATTTCCAAATAAGGTCCCATTCACCAGTACCAGGCTGTTAGGACTTGAGCATACGTTTGTGGGGGACCCAGGCCAACCCATCACACCGCGTCTCTGCCCTGCACTGAATGTATCTGGGAGGATGTTCAGTGTGCATGTGTGTGCAGGCATGCTGTCAGACGGGTCTGTCCGAGCAGTGTCCGTGTGGAACTGCGCGTGTGTGCTTACCTGTGTGTTCTGTCTGCACCCCTGCACTGGGCTCTGCGCAGGAGTCTTGGCTTTATATCACACATGGGAGTCTCTGTCTTCATTAACGGTCTGGTTTTCTCCCCACTCTGTTCTGAGATTCCTCATCGGCCTACGGGCCCCTGTGCCCACGCACAGCAGGATGAGTTTTCAATGGCTTCTCACTAATAAAATGGCTATTTCCTGACTGACATATTCCTTCCCCCAATTATACACTTAACTCCACTGGCTAATTCAGGAAAAGAGACAAAAGATCTGGGACTCAGGCTGACTCAGGGCACACACACTCACAATCGCTCACCCTCATTCACACACTCACACATCCACATGCTCACGCACTCACACACACTTCCACAAGGAGCAGTCAAGGTGTCGTTCTCAGAGTGTGTTCAGGAACCCGGGGACCTTCTCGACTAAGAGAAATGAGGGCAAACCTCCCCAGAGACCTCATAGCACTGGGGGCTTCTACTAGAATTGTATATATATTTAAAGACACAAACATGAATATTATCATCTCAAAATACTCTTCCAAGGTAAAAATCCCAATGATAATTCATCCTCAAAATATTACTCTAAGTCTGAGGCTGGTTTCTCCACCGGCAAGTGGGAGCAGGCAGGGTGAGGGGACAAAGAGTAGTCTTCCTACCTGCGGTCGACGGCTCGCTCTGAGACGTGGGGCTTGACTGACCGAGTTTGAAGGTGGGCCTGGGACAGTTATGGCAATCACTCTGTATGGCCGAGAAGAAACTGGACAGGGAGTTCAAGCAATAGTCTCGTTGCCTCTTTTCAAAGAAATACAGTTTAAGAAAGTAGGAAGAAAGTTCGAGACCATGTATCAACCTCCTCATTTTACAGAAGGAAAGACTGAGGCCTAGAGAGTAATTTGGCATGGCCTAAGGATCCAGTATCTCCTACCTCCCCAGGCAGCCTTCTTTCCCCCTCACCTCCTGCCCCACCCACTCCATCTCTTCAGACTTTGGGGGTACGAGTGGTGGAGAGGGAGGATGGAGAAAAGACCCCTGCCCCCAACCAAGGAAGGTATAGAAGAGCGCCACAGGAGAATATGTTGTGAGGCACAGAAATCCTCCCTCTAGCTGAAGATTCCTCCGCAGCCCAGGCACCCCTCCCAGAAAGTCCATGGCGCCCACCGCCTGCCCCAGCCCGCCCTGCTGAGCTGTTTAACCCAGAAACACTACTGCTCTGTGCTTTGATCCTGCGGGCACTTGCTGCTTTTTGTTCTATTATTCACTGCAGGGTGGATGCTGGGTTTTCTCTCCTTATTACAGGCTGTGGCTGGGCTGCCCACTACCTCCCCAAGGCCACTGGATGATGTCCATCAATAAGTTAGTAGCGGCAACTTGATTTGACATGCCTTGGGGGAAGGGATTTGCACCAATTCAGAATCAGAGTTTTCTAGAAGCCTCCTTTTTGGAGAAGATCGGAGAGGAAGACAATGTGCATCAAAATTACAGACGTACATATAGAGATGATGCTAAGAGGCATGTCTTCTCTGCCCAGGTGAGTGGCGAGCTTGGAAGGCAGGTCCTCCTCGTATATGTCTATGTCCCCCATAGCACCCAGCACACAGTGAGGCACCCACTGGGTGATCTGGGACAGTCACTTCCCTTCTCTGGGTCTCAATTTGCCCCTCTCTGTGGCAAGGGCTTAAATCTCCAAAGAGGTCACCTGGTCTAGAAGAACATTTCTTGAAGAACACGGAACATCAGTGTCACCACGGAGTCTGCACCATGAGCCTTCCAGACCCAAGTTCTGTCTCCGGCACCTCTCTCCGCAGGAAATCCTTACAGTGCCCTCCATCCCAGAGGGCCCTGATAAACTAGGCATTAGCAGGTGTGGTGGGGTGACACCATAAACCCCAGTATCCGCCGCCAGGGAAAGGAATTACCCTCTAATGGAATGCCTGACTTGCGCAAAAGCAGCAGGCCTTTGAGAGTTCCTATCTTCATTCCCCAGGTTGCTCTCCTCCCACCGAAACGGGAACTGGGTGCCCTCCATCAGTGGGGATGGAGTCAAGAGCAGGGAGAGCACGTGGAGCAGAGAGCCCAAAGAACCCATTCCCTGGCAGGCAGCCCTAGAAATGCAGGTGGAAAGAACAGAGGCAGAGGCCCGTGATGATTTTCACGACAATTCTTTGTCTCTGACGACAGGAAACACATTCCAAAGTAATCGCTTGAGACAAGAACAGGGTGGGACGCAAGAAGATCAAGGACAACTCAGAATCAGGAATTAGGGGAGGACTCCGCACACTTAGGCGGTGATGAAGCATTTAAAGGGAACTGTATGCCGGGTGGTTCCCTAAGCAGACCGGGACACATAATGCTCATTCCACTGTGTGCCTTCACTCTTCTCAGCTAAATCTTCCCTTTTGGGGGCTGCCCTCCAGACAGCGTTCGTTATGACTGCGTGGGTCCCCGGCGACCCCAACCCCACCTTGCAGAACGCTTGCTTCCCTAGAGAGTTAGTTACTAGTCCATATACATTATGTCTTTGTGGGGTGGGCACAGGGGTGCGTGGTATCCTCCCTCACCGTTTACAGATCCCGGAGTGGACGTTTTGGCCCGGGCCCAGCAGCTAGCTCTTACTTCTAAGGCTCCACTCCCCTGCCGCCCCCTCCCTCTCTCCCGAGCAGCAGAGTTGTTCTGCCAGCAGCGCCTTGCTCAAGGTCAGGGATCGGGCGGTGGTTCCCAGCACGGCTATCACCTGACATTTACGTTACAGGCTGCTGACTCCCAAACAATACAGTGCATGCCGATTTGCAGGGTACCTTCCGTCTAGTTTTCCAGTAATCCATTCCCACCAAACAAACACGCAGGGTTCCCCTGGCCCTGCGCGGACCTGGAAAAACACAGCGCCTGGCTAAGTTCCCAGGGTTGGGTTGGCCAGGCCGCTCCGGGCCAGCGCCGGCCACGCCATGGCGCCCAACTTCCACCAGAGGGCAGCCGCGGGCCGCAGAACCTCCGGCCGCGCCTGTCCGCCCGGGCAGGCTCGTCTGCGCCTGCGCAGACTCGCGACCATCCCGGCCCCGAGCCCCGCCCGCGCTTCCGGCCGCCGGGGCGGAGCGGGCTGCCGCGGGCCCCCTGCCGGAGCGGCGATTCTGGCTCCCCGGAGGGAACAATGGGCGGATTTCAGCCGTCCCGGCCGGCCAGCCTTGCCCCGAGGCCCCCCGAGTGGCGATAAGAGTGAGCTGCGGCCGAGGCCCGGGGGTTAGAAGCCGCGCTCGCCGCGCTCGCCGCGCTCGCCGCGCTCGCCGCGCCCTGGGTCCCGGCGGATTCCGGGGCCCTCTGGCCACCCCCGGCGGCCTCCCGCTCTTCCACCGCCCCAGGCCCCTTCCCGCCGCCCACCCTGTGCCCATCTGGCTCCGCTTTGAGCTGGGTCGTCTCGATCTCTTTATTTCCAGAGGTCACACTGACCAGGAGGTCCGGGGCGTGGGGAAGGGCCACTGGGAACGTCTGCGGGCCTCGCGCCCTTTCTGCGCTTAAGGACCTTCACGGTCGGAGCAGGAAACGACTTAAGGGATCAGCCAGGCAGCGGTGAAGAGACGGAGGAAGTACATTAGCCAAGGTCACGGAGTTTGCCAGGGAGGAATAAATCAGACCTTGTCTGTCCCTACTTAGGACCCAGGAATGGCTTCCCTAGTTCTTGGGAGAAAGTGGGGAGCTCCTTAAAATGGCCTCCAGGCCCTCCAGCACCATCTCCTCCCTGCTTTATTCTCTAACATACCCTCCTTTCTACTAGGTTCTTCCCCATCTTTGACTTTGCACATTGGACTGCAGGCTCCCTCAGCCCCAACCTCTGCTAGCTAACTCCTGCTGGACTTTCAGACTTGTGCTTAACACACCATTTCCTCTGGAAAGCTTTCCAGGCCTTCCCTGTGCCCCTCACATGGAAGCCCACAGGGAAGATCCCTGTTTGTTCACTCCTGTAGTCCCCTTCTCTCCTCACCCTGTGAAAGGCTCACACTAAATCCAGGTGCATATTATGTCCCCAGCATCCAAACCAGTCCCGGACCTAAGATAGCGACTCCATAAATACGTGACGAATGAATGGGTCAGAGCTAACTCGGGTCCCAATCTCTGGGCATGTGTACTTTTTGCTCTATTGCCCATTGGCCCTTTCACTCTTGTCACTAAAATGAACAGATATATGACAGAGAAGAGCCTATGATAGAGGACACAGGTGGGGAAACCAAGAGTCGGAGTGAAAGTCAGTTCTTGAAGGACTATCCCATTCTTTGCTTCCACAGTGAGAATAATTTTCAACATGGTGTTGGAACATGATGTTCTCCCAATTCCTGTATTCCAAATGGTAATTTCTAACTCATTATTCTTGTTATTCTTGTATACTTAGAGAAACGACTTCCCAAAACAGAGATTTCAAACCATGTTCCTACCATTTGGCAAAAGTGCTCGAGGGGCTCAACGTGTCCACTTTCATCAGAGTAGCACCACTTTCATTTTTATTTAGGTCTTTCTTGTGGGGAAAGAGAAGGAGCCAAGGTTCCTATTAATGCTTTAAGAAAGTTTTGAAGTCTATGGCGCCAAAGGCTTATGAGGTAGAGTAGCTGAAGAGCTGTGAACAACTGTTAGCAGCTAATCATTTCAAAGGGCCTACATTCCCAGTGAAGACCATATTACAACTTGCCAACCTACTGAGCCTCTCTCCCTTTTCTGTGGAGTCTGTTTGCTGCTACCTACTATTTCCTCTTTCCTGATAGCAGGGAGTCTGATGTTCAATGGTTATAGCAAGGAGCTGGGAGCGATTTTGTCGGAATTTGTTACATTTATACAAAAAGTTGCTATGTTACTTTTTTTAAAAAATTTTTTATTGTCATGTTAATCACCATACATTACACCATTAGTTTTTGATGTAGTGTTCCATGATCCATTGTTTGCGTATAACACCCAGTGCTCCATGCAGAACGTGCCCTCCTTAATACCCATCACCAGGCTAACCCATCCTCCCACCCCCTCCCCTCTAGAACCCTCAGTTTGTTTTTCAGAGTCCATCTTCTCTCATGGTTCATCTCCCCCTCCAATTCCCCCCCTTCATTCTTCCCCTCCTGCTATATTCTTCTTCTTTTTTCTTTTTTTTTAACATGTATTATTTATTTCAGAGGTACAGGTCTGTAATTCAACAGTCTTGCACAATTCACAGCGCTCCCCATAACACATACCCTCCCCAATGTCTAGCACCCAGCCGCCCCATCCCTCCCACCCCCCACCACTCCAGCAACCCTCAGTTTGTTTCCTGAGATTAAGAATTCCTCATATCAGTGAGGTCATATGATACATGTCTTTCTCTGATTGACTTATTTCGCTCAGCGCTATGTTACTTCTTAACTGAAGAAAAGGGGAGAGTTGGGCATTTCATATTTCTCTTTTTAAAAACAGACTTTTTTTTAATTGAAACTCCAGATTTTTAAAGCGCTCTCCACCCCCACCCCGTACTTCCCCATCCCCACCCCTCCAAAGATGTCCAGGTCCTAGTCCCCGGAACATGTGACTGTTACCTTACATGACAAGAGAAACTTTACAGATGTGGTCATGTTAAGGATCTTCAGGAGATTATCCTGGATTATCCACATGGGCCCGATGTAATCAGAAGCAGGTCTTACAAGTGGGAGGTAAGAGGGTCAGGGTCAGAGGAGATGTGCCAGTGGAGACAAGGGTTGCAATGGGAGAAAGATTCCGCTGAATACCGATGGCTTTGAAGATAGAGGAAGGGTCCATAAACAGAGGAATGCAGGTGTCTTCTAAAAGGTAGAACAAGGCAAGGAAACCGATTCTCCCCTAGAGCCACCAGAAGGAACACAATCCTGCCAATTCCTTGATTTTCGGCCAGGGAGTCACGTTTTGGAATTTTAACCTCCACAACCGTAAGATAATAAATTTGTGTTATTTTAAGCCACAAAATTTGCAGTAATTTGCTAACAGCAGCAATAGGAAACGAATACACCACTCCTCCCAGGAAAAAGAAAATCCTGCTGTAGAACCCACAACAGAAAGAAGGGGATTAACTGGGGAGAGGAGACAACCATGCAAGAGTTATTATGAAGACAAGGAGCTCCTACAGTGGGAGTAAGAATGTCAGAGGCTACCCAGATGTATATATAACATATGTTCTTTGTTATTCCAAAATGGGCCTAAGCTGGCAGCACGGGGTATAATGTGTAGTATTTGCATGCACTGGGAGTCTTCTGTTTTAACTATTTGTATAGTCCTTTTTCCTTGGCCTGCTAGCCTGCACTTTCCCATGGTGGCATTCCTCTTTATATTCTGGTCTTTTCCTCTGCCTTGTATGAATAATTCCACCTTGCATTTGTGAGGCATCTCACACTTCCCAAAGCCCTTGTGTAGCCATTACCCATTGTGAGCCTTCCCACAACTCTTGTGGGGTCAGGCGAGGCCAGTAGTAATATTACTAATATACTTCACGTTAGCGCCCAAATTTCTCTGACACCCAGGTCCTTCTGTCCCCAGCATCTCACCCATTTTATCTGTAATGTGAATTCTAAACCACAGATGAGAAAGTTGAGGTGCTGCCAGCCTAGCAGGGGTCTTGAGACTGAATGAGCCCTGGGCCATCCAGAGTGACTTTATGCACCTCCTTGGGCTTCTAACCTCTGAACATGGGAGAAAAATCCCTTTGCCCAGCTGGTTGGGGGGAAGGAAAACTCCACAACAGTTAAGCTCATCCTGCTTCTCAAGGACACAGAGCAATCAATCGAATGGAAAGAAGGAAAGGTCACCCCTGGTTCCAGGTGGGGTAGGGAGGCCAGGCAGACTGTCAGGGTTCCCCAGTCTGAGCCCCCTCCTCTTCTCCAACTGTCCCTAGGAGGCTCTCCTGTGAAGGTAGGCAGTAGGAATGGTCATGCTTCCCACCTAGACTTCAGAGCCTGGCCGAAGTTCGAGTCAGAAGAGAATGGTATCCATAATTCTTTGGATGCCATCCACATCCTCACAGGGACAACACTGTCTCTAGTTAGAGAGTTTCGGGTCATGGGTCCCAGAGCAGTGGTCTAAGCTTGACAAGTCACTTTGCCTGGATCCCACGTCCTCTGCAGAATGTGGATAACACCTTTCCTGCAAATCGTTGGGATTTAAAAATAATATATGGAAAATGGGAAGCACTCCAATGATAGCTCTATTATTTAGTCAAGCAAACAGAGGGGGGAGTGGATTTCTCAAAGCTGGCCAGCTGGTAAATGGAACCAAGACCCCATCCTCAACCCAAGTCTTCAGTTTCTCATCCAAAGGCCCATTTCCCGGAGTCTTCTGTGAGCCAGCGTGGGCCCCCCCAAGACAAAGCTTCTCCGCCCGGCTCACACAGAGAGAGAGCAAGCAGGGGCTGCTTCTGGGCGCGGCCCCCACCCAGAACCCGCTGAAAGCCGAGCGCAGCACAGCTGCACACATCTGGCACCCCGCCCGGCTGGAGCCCCGAAGGGCGCGCCGCGACCCGAAACTTCTGCGCGGGGAGACGCCAGGGCGGCCGCGTGCGTCTCCTCCCTGCGGCCGCTGCCCCGACCCCCGCTCCCGAGCAGAGGGGCACTGAGCCCGCGGTCAGGGCGGACCCCGGAGCGGAGCCAGGCACAGCCTAGCTGGGGACGCTCCCCGCGGGCCTCGGCTCCGGGTGCGGGCGCTTCGAGCCGGGGAGCGCAGGGAGCCAGGGCGCACGCACATCTGCCAACCCTTAAGCAAAGCCCTGGCTCTGCAAGCGTGGCCGATCGGCGGGAGGGTCGGGCGGGAGGAAGCCGGGGCGGCCCGGGGAGGCCCCGCGAACACGGCCCGGGGCGGCCGGGAGGCAACGGGAGAGGGGCCTGGCCCGCCGCCCGCAGGGTTCAGACGGGGCCAAGGCAGCCGAAAAGTGGCCGGCTCGCGCCAGCGCCCGGAGCCAAGGCTGACGCGGGGTGCTGAATAATGTTTGGCCGGCCGGCGCAGCCCCGGGGCTCGGCGGGGATGCGCGGCAGGGGCGGGCGGCCTCCCTCGGCGCCCCTGCCCTGCCCGCGCCGCGCGCTCCAGCGGCGGGACCACTCCCGACCCAGGCCCTGCCACCGCCGCGCCGGCCCGGAGCGCGGGCAGCCCGGGCTTCCTCCCGCACTCCGCCCCTCGGGGTTCCCGCTCCGGGCGCGAGCCTGGGATCCCCGAATAGACTGTGGGAGAGAAGGAATTGCGGCCTCAGTCTTCACGAAAGCAATCCGCACGCCCCACGCGCGCTCCCAGGTCGGGCGGACCTGGAGCGCAGGGCTGAGATCGGCGTGCGCGCACAACTTCCGGAAAGTGGGCACCTGCTTTGGGAGGATGACAACCCTGAAATGCATCGTGCTGAGCCCCAAAGGGTCCTTTACGCAACCCTGATTTAGTTCCCTTACTGTCGTTAGTAAGACTGTGAGCCATAAGCAGCTTTGTATTTTACCTGCGCACTTTCAACGCCTCTCTCCTCTTTATCCTTACAGCCACCCAGTGAAGTAGACAGAGCTGGTTCCTGTTCGTGTTACAGGTGTGAAAGCAGAGGGGTGGGAAAGGCCCATTTGTGCCCATTTGCTTAGCTAGGCTCTGTCAGCCAAAGCTAAACCCCTTCTCCCTCCCCCCCACTTCTCGGGGGGCGCCAAGTTTCCACCCCTCCAACATTCCTGAAGAGGGGTAGCCTCTATTTCTCGGAGGATTAGGCCTTCTAGTCACTGCTGCCTGGGACGTGGTGATAGCAAGTGACACCTTGCTCTCTACCTCCTACCTCAGGACAAATTCTGTGAGTGGCCTTCTTAGATGCTTCCTGTCCTCGCCCTAGAGCTGTGGTTCTCAAAGCCTTGTCCCACACTGGCAGCGGGAACATCACTCGGGAGCTCGTAAGAAGTGCCCATCCTCTGCTCCACCTCGGACCTCCTGAATCAGACACTCTGGAGGCAGAGCCTAGCTAATTTGTTTTAAGGAACCCTCTCGCCAATTCTGTGATACACGAGGAAGCTCTGAGAACCACTAATCTAGAAAAGCCTCTGTATAGGCTAGAAGCAGACTCTACATCCAAGAGGCCGACTGCCACACTGCCAGGGAGGCCCAAGAGGGCAAGAAATGAGCTGGTTCAGTGGTTAGCAGCAGAATGATAGGTCCATTCCTCAGATCCCCTTAACGGTGTGTATGTGTGTGTGTGTGTGTGTAAACCTTTGAGGCCACATACGATACTGGAAAGTAATGGAGACCTTGAGGGCCTCCTATAATATTGCATTCACATACCCACTCGACTCCCAAACACTGAGTGTCCCTGCTGTGGACCAGTCCCTCAACTTGCTAAGGATGATCTGGATGTTCACTGATTCTTTGAGTTGAAAGAAACAGATGCAACCAGGTCACGTCATGAAATGGAACAGCATTGTTGGGTCTGAGGAAGTAAGCAGAGCAGACACTGCTGTTTCATTCTCCCGGGCTGACAGAAAGCTGACCCCAACCGGGTGGGAGTGTGGAGCCCGTCTGTCCTTGGGGGTGGGGGGTGGGGAGGGGGGCAGGCTGCACCGCTCCTAGCTGGCCCCAGTGATTGATGTAAGAACAGGCACCAGGTAGGATTCAAACCAGTGAGATAGCAGGGAGGCTTGCTGGGGAGTCAATGGAAAATTTTCCTCCCTCTTTGAAAGGGTCACAAGAAACACGCGTTTTCTTTTTTTGTCTCTAGATGTCACCACCCAGAACCACTACAGTCTTTCTGAAAAGACAGTGAAAGAGATTGGACTAGAAGAGCAGGCAGCATATTGAGGGTGACAGAGAAGAAAGTCAGGAAACACTCGGGATCTTCAGGACGTTGTTAAACCACTCCATTAACGGACCTGGAGAGGTGGGGGAGGGGAGCGCCTTGGGCTTTCCATGTTAAATGAGATGGATTGCTTTTATCTGGACCACTGGAAGGTCCGTTTTCTTTTGCAGTCGCACCCTCCTGATACAACGGGAACACACCAGCAGAAATGAAAGCCCAGGCGGGCATCAGAGGGGTTCCCAGGAGGACGTTGGGGGTCTCTGACAACTCTAGGCACTGGATCATCTAGTCTCCAGCACCTGTCTCAGGAGTGCTCCGTCCCACCATCGATGTGGCTCTGTGCCCGCCCCTTTGTGTGTCTGTTGCTTCCACTTTCTACCAACTAGCTGGTGCTCACTACGGTTTCCAGTTCAAACTTTCAAGGAGAACCTGACTGGCCTCGTCAAGCACCACAGTTTCTGATAGGGAAGAACTTCTCACGCCAGGCGTTCCCAAGGGTCACTGGTCGGTCTATGGATCGGCTGCAGTTGAATCAGGGGCCCACTCCTCGTCTTAATCATCCATGGTAAGGAGAGTGGATACGGAAGGTGGCCAGCCCCACTCAGCCCCAGGCGGAGGCTGTGAGCTGGGAAGGTTCCCTGACAAGTAAACAATGCCATTGGCAGGTGCTGAGACTGACACGCCAGCACAGATTTCGTGGGCAACCATAAAATGGCAGTGCCGAGCCAATCGGGGTCAGAGCAAAGGAATCCACTGCAGCCACAGCTTCTCTCTGCTGTTGATCTGTTCTACACCTGAGAGTGGGGGGGGGGGGGGAGTCCAGTCAGAATGTCTGCCTGGGTGCCTAGATCTGCCCCCAAACACACAGTCCGACTGCTCAGAGACTATCCCCCCGCCAGGTGCGTCCCCACAGGAAGCAGACGCTGTTGCACCCCCAAGTGCACCACCACGCATGATTTTCCCATACGGCCCTTTATAGCAACTATTTGCAGAGTTGTTTTGTTGTTTGCGTCATCGTGAAAGCCTTCCCGGCACAGCCTCGTGCTGGAATGTGCCAGCCGCAGCCAGGCTGATGGGGCTGGAAGCAGACGTGACAGCAAAGGACCGCCGCAGAATGTTTCCTAAATCAAAGCTTTGAAAAAGCATATGGGATACAAGCCACGAGGAGCGCAAGTGTGCAAGCACGACACCGTTTCCACTGTGTTTGTGGCATCCTGATAGTGTGTGTGTTATTCCTTCCTTAAGAACAAGCAATCACAGGAATGGAAGAGGCGCAAAATGAGGTGTTTCTGTCACTTATTAGTTCTATATCCTCAGGCAAATTGTTTGAACTTCCTGAGCTTCAGTGTCTTCATGGGTAAAATGTGTCTGCTATTACTTCCCTTGCAGGATTGCTGTGTTCTTTATATACAGTAAGGCCCCTGAAAAAATGCTGAGCACATAACAGGATGACATTTTAAAGCCCTAACTCTAAAGGACCCCTTCCCCGGGGGGCAGGTGGGCTCTCAGGTTACTTAGAGAGAATCGTAGTCCGAATCTCCAGACCGTGGACTGAGTCCTGTGATGTCTGTCACCCAGCTCAACAAATGAGCTTGGAATTCATTGTGCTCTTTAGATCAGAAATGAGAAATGGCTGGAAGGTGCCAAGCGGATGGTGGGGTGTGGGGAAGAAAACAGCTTAATTGATGTTAATCTGACCAGGACATGGAGAGGAAGCCAAAACAGCTTCGAGAGCTGAGCGCAGGTGTCGTTCATCATTTTATGCTACATGGGAAGTGGGAGAGGACCCAGGCCTGAGACCAGTTAAGGGCTCCGAGGGAAGAGTCAGAGGCCACGTCACCAGCCAGCGAATGATGCTGAGGCAAACCGCCCTGGGCACCAAGAGAGAGGTCAGGAATAAGAATGGGATTTGCAGGATTTGGGAGCCAAAGGACTGTTAGGGGAGTGATATATATATTTAGGAATTCTTGGGACTAGAGTCAAGAAAGGTCTACTAGATATCCAAGAGCACTCAGAAGTCCAGTATGGCTGCCTGAGGCCACGCTCGAAGAGAAAATCAACAATGAGTATTGGAGAGGTTTTAGGGATCTCTGAAGGCCTCACAATAGGAGTACCAGACACTGTGATATTATTTAAAATGGTAGGGAGGAACACAGCCTATGTGTAGAAAACAATATTTTCTCCAGAGGACAAAACTCCAAAAGGTGTTTCACTCCCCACCCCCACCTGCCCCCTACGCATCCTGCAAAATCCTCAGAACTGTGAAGAAGATGAACTTTATTCCCACCATTAGGTTGCATTAAAATGCACAGTTGGCCTTAAAACAGGAAGAGTATCCAGGTACGTAGGACCTAATCCTAAAAGCCCCTTAAAAGCAGAGAGTTTCCTCTAGCTGGTGACAGAAAGAGAAGTCAGGGATCTCAAGCAGAAGGATTCAAGGCACCGCTGATGACTTCAAGATGGAGGAGGCTGCTTACCAAGAAATTTGGTGGCTTCTAGGAGAAGCAACCCTGCTAACTACCAGAGAGGAAAAAGGGATCTCAGTCCTACAACCGCAAAGAACTGAACTCTACTACCAACAAGAATGGGCTTGGAAATAGATTCTTCCCCGGAGCCTCCAGATGAGAGCCCAGGCTGGTTGACACCTTGATTTTAGCCTTGGGAGCCTCTGAGCGGGAACCCAGCCTCTCCATCCCAGATTCAAACCCTGACTTGTGAGATACTAAGTGGGTGTTGTTTTAAGCTGTTAAGTTTGTAAGGATTCCGTATGCAACACTAATACAGATCAGTGAAGAAATATGTAGTTCAGACTTAGGACTTAGAAATGTGTCCATCACCTGATTTATACTTCGGTTCTCCCCACCTTTATTTCCCATTACCTTCTTTATCATTTTCTTTTTGCCAATTTACTATCTGATTACTAGGAATCCGAAAGAATTTAACTATACCTAAGTGCTCGTAAAATATAAGAAAATATAAGAAAAATGTAAAGTCTGTCCCTGCTTCTGCCATTTAGTTTGTGTGGCTTTGGGAAAATTTTTTAGCCTCCTTCTTATCTCAGTTTCCCATCTATAAAGAGGGTTTATAAAACTTTTTTTTTTTAAAGATTTTATTCATTTACTTGACAGAGAGAGAGGGAACACAAGCAGGGGGAGTGGGAGAGGGAGAAGCAGGCTTCCCGCTGAGCAGGGAGCCCGACGTGGGGCTCAATCCCAGGACCCTGGGATCATGACCTGAGCCGAAGGCAGACGTTTAACGACTGAGCCACCCAGGCACCCCGAGGGTTTATAAAACTTACTGCGCTGAAGTTAGACTCAAGTCACATGATGTATTCCAATGTGCTTTACGAAGTATAAAGCTGTATATAAATGTGAGCGACTATTTTCATGAAGCCAGAACAGGCAACAGGATGCCTGGGGCAGCCAGGGGAGCCAGCAGCAGTGAAAAGTCCCAGCTAGAATGCCAAGAAACCTAATAGAGAGGAGAAAATTTGTAAGAGGAGCCCTTGGAGAAAGTGTTGGGGCATAGTGCAAGGGCTCTTCTCCTCGAGTGTGCTTTCATTCTGTAAGTACAAAAGAGCAGGCTGGGAAGCACGTGAGACTAATTCTCAGTGTCACCAATAACAGGGCTTAAAATCCTAGATGGGAAAAAAGCAGTATGGCCCCCAGAATGGCCTACCAAATTGTTTAGAAAGCTAGAGAGAAAAAACAGCCACACTGCAATGAGGACATTGCGTACGTAATGAGGACATTAAACATGGCAAATGAATGAAATCAAACGCCTATAAAGCAGAGGAGAAGCAGAAGGAAATTTCTTGGGGGAAGTGTTGTCATTGGCTAAAGACAGAACACGCCTATGTTTCACAATGGTGTATGAACCGTCTTACACAGTAAAGAGACGGTTGGAAAGGAAGGCTACAGGTACCATGGGGCAGCATGTGGGAATTCAAACGCTAACAAAGAAAATCAGGTAAGAGCTGGGTGCTAAGCCCACCGATGAAGGACAAAAAGACATGATGAGTTCTCCAACTACTAACAGCATCCAAATTAGCAGAATGTTTATTATGGATCAGATTACAATAGCTGCACAGAGAAATACTTTGGAGAAGACTCAGCAAAGGAAGAACCAGCACCAATGCTATATTTACTCAACAATAACAACAAAGTGTTTTGTTTCCTGCCTGTTCTGTTGTTTATTGACAAGGAAGCTGCATTTTATTTTATTTATTTTTTAATTTTTTTTTAAAGATTTTGTTATTTATTTAACAGAGAGAGAGAGAACAAGTAGGCAGAGCGGCAGACAGAAGGAGAGGAAGAAGCAGACTCTCCGCCGAGCAGGGAGCCTGATGCGGGGCTCGATCCCAGGACCCTGGGATCATGACCTGAGCTGAAGGCAGCCGCTTAACGGACTGAGCCACTCAGGCGCCCCAAGGAAGCTGCATTTTAAAAACATGAATCCAGGTAATATGAAAACACACACACATACACACACAAACACAAGGTAAATCTCAGATAAATTTACAGAAGGAATTAAAAGCTTTCACTAGCACACTAAATTTTGTGATCATCCTAGAGATGGACAAAACTGAGACCCAATTCCAGGAAGTAACCTCGTGCCCCAGAGAAGATCCATGTTTCAGATCTTGAGTTTACTTAAGAAGAGGCATGGGCTCTACCATTTATCCTTTGTGAGATACTGAGCATTTAAATCAGCCTCTCTGAGCATCAGTTTCTTGTCTGTAAAACTGACATAATAGGGTTTTGGAGAGGACTTAGTGGAATATTATATATAAAATGGCTGGCATATAATCAACGATCAAAAATGGTGGCTAATTTTTAAACTACTAATGTCTTTCTAGCTGTAAAGGGGCTAACTAAGTACACTCAGGATTCTTTCCACCTTTAAAGTCTTATGGTTCCACCCTTGTACATTACTGGTGGGAATATAAAATGATGCAGTTGCTGTGGAAAACAGTTTGGAGGTTCCTCAACAAGCCAAACATAGACTCATCGGACAACCCAGCAATTCCACTCCTAGGTATATACTCAAAAGAATTGAAAGTACACTTACCTGTACACTGATGTTTATTATACCATCTTTTAAAGTAGCCAAAATGAGGAAACAACCCAGTATCCGCCAACAGATAAATAACTAAACAAAATGTGGCATGTAATGCAATGGAATATTATTCAGCCGTAAAGAGGAATGCAGTTCTGTTACACGGATGAACCTTGTAGACTTTATGGTAAGTGAAATAAACCAGAGACAAAAGAATATATATTGCATGATTCCATTTATATGAAATATATAAATAGGAACATAGAAACAAAAAGTAGAGATTACCACAGGCTGGGGGGAGTTATTGCTTAATGGGTACTGGGTTTCTATTTGGAATGATGGAGATGTTTTTGGAAACAGATTGTGGTGATGGTTGCACAGTATGAATGTGATTAATGCTACTGAATTGTACACTTAGAAATGGTTAAAATGGCATCCTTTAGGTTATATACATTTTTTCCCACAAAAAAAAAGTGTGGTTCTATCTTTCGGACTCTTCTCCTGTGATATGGTAACATCCAAATTAGAGAAATAAATGCCACCTGCCTTTTTCTATTCCCTACAGTCACAAGTGTGGGCTCTGGAGACAGTTTGCCTGGGTTCAAATCCTCCCTCTGTCACTTACGATCTGTGCCATCTGGGACAAGCTGTTCAAATTTTTTGAGCTTCAGTTTCCTTTTATGTAAAATGGAGATAAAAATAATCCCTACCTCACAGACACTGTGATGCTTACATCGTTCCTGGTATGAAGAAAGTACTTATGAAATACAGTTTCTTACTATTCCTTGATAAGTACCACTAAAGCAGAAGGTAGAGAGCATCAGAGTGGGGTGCCTAATGGTGCTGGGGCCAAAGTTCCAATCCTGATTACCCAAGATGCTCCTCACTGAGGTGGAAACACTGGGCTCTTGTCCCCAGATGATCGGAAGACCACAAAGGGCTCCTTGAAGCTCTACTTCAGGCCCACTCCATCCTTCCCATTTTAGGCAGAGAGATCATTCTAATCCTTCAGTAAGACAGCACCTTGCAGCTCTTCTATCCAGTCTGAGCTCGTGAATACCCCTTTCTACTCCAACCATATTGACCTGCTTACAGCTCTGCCTGGAAAGCTCCTACCTTGCCACCTCCCCTGGCTCTCTGCTCCCCATCCTCTCAGTCTGACTCACCAGGGCAGAGTTAGATGCTTCTCCCATGAGCTCACATAATGCTCCTTCCTCTATCCCTGCAATTGCATACTTGCTCTGATGTTATTACCTGTTTTCTTATCATCTCTTATTAAGCTCCTTGTGCTATTAACCTTTTTTTTTTCAAAGATTTTATTTATTTATTCGAGAGAGAGAGTGAGAGAGAGAAAGAGCACAAGAGGGGGGAGCGGGAGAGGGAGAAGCAGACTCCCTGCTGAGCAGGGAGCCCGATGCGGGACTCGATCCCGGGACTCCAGGATCATGACCTGAGCCGAAGGCAGTCGCTTAACCAACTGAGCCACCCAGGCGCCCTGTGCTATTAACCTTTTTATCCACAGTGCCTAGCACAGTGCCTGCAGTGCCTGGCTCATAGACCCTTGACATCATGTCAATATTAATGGGAAATAAAAGTGACAGCCCAAGTCCCAAACAAGGGAGGTGGGCAATGGCTAGGTTTTTTAGAATTTACTACCCCCTACTGTCTATTTTCAAATAGATTTCTACCTGTGGTTTCAGTCCCTCCACCATCCAAACTTACCTGTCTCTTAACTTTCTTACTTCTACTGGTGGTGAGTACTCTACTGAGATACTAAAACTTAAAATCCTTTCATCTTTGACTCTCCCGTAGCCCCTCAGATCTCTGCAGTCCCTCAGCCCACTAATTTGACCTCCTATCTACACCCACTTTCCTATTTCTACTATTACTATTAAAAAGTGCTTTGTTTAAGAACAAAGCTCTATTAAAGAATGTTTTCCTCTACACTGGGAAATCATCAAGGACACCCAGGCCACTCAACGTCATTTAATTAATATGTAACACAGACTTGAGGCTAACCTCTGTTTCTCTAGCACCTCTGGGAAAACAGCACTATTCGACTAGTTAGATTCTCATGGCAGAAACAGTACCAATTTTAAATGGCACCAAATGGGGCAATGACCTAGCACAGCTCCTTTTTTAATCTTCATAATACTAGGAAAATTAGGGGCATGTCCCCCTGCCTTAGGAAACAGGAAGGCTGGCCTTTCTCTTTTGAACCAGTGGCATTGTTTTATTGTCCTTGACTAGGAAAGGTCTTAAGCAACAATTGAATTTGTACTATAGTTATTGCCAGAAGGAACATTACTTAATATAAATTACACCATAATTAAATCATGGAAATAAGTAAGCATTCATCAAAATTCAAAAAGAGCAATCTTATACAATCTTCTCCAACTGGTTAAATTGAATCACTCTGCTATTTAAGTTGCCTTTTCACACTATTACTTACGCCTTCTTCAGCAAAAAGTAGAGAATGATAGAGAAGTTCGTTTTGGGAAGGTATAGACAGGTGATCACAGCCTAAACCAGTTGTCAAGTGAAAGTCTTGGTTTCCCGAATAGTATGGACTAGAATTCCTAAGTCTGTCCAATTAGTACTGCACTTTGTTAAGAGCAGGGTCTCCACGCTCAAGGATGCTTATAGGTGACCTGTGATCTCCCTGAGCTTTCAATGTTCTCATCTGAAGAATGTAGATAATACTGGTGTCTCATTCATAGAGCTGTTTAGAACAGTGCCCAACACACTATTCAAATATGAGTCCAAGCTGTCCCCCTTCCCCACCCTGTGTGGCTCATGCTTGTCCTGCTGTGGGCAGACTGTCTGAGAAGGATCGCAAGTCCAGCTCTTACTAAGGATGTGTTACTTTCCCATCTTGTATCTAAATTGGATAGCTCTCATTCTAATAAACAGTTCAGAAAAATCTATATTATTTAGAGGCTATGGTCGTTATTTATAAGTATTTAGCATGTGCCCAGAGATTGTTGAGGCATCTGGGATTGGAGAGGGTCCAAGCATATAAACCACCCCTCAGAGATTTCCAGGTTCAACTCGTGTGGTTTTAGGCCTGGAAGGACAGCATCACATTTTTTCAGCCTGTGGAGATGCTTTAACAAGTAGCAGGTTAGTATGTAGGGAAGCTGCTCTTATTTAAGAACAATATGAGAACCAACGGTCTGAAGTACTCTTCTGTGCCACATAAAACCAGGGTTAGGTATTTTCCACAGTGTTGCCTACCTAATTCCCTTCATTTAAGGTCCCTACATTAATTCTTTCTTGAGCTGTCTATAGCTGAGTTTTAGTGTTCTTATTGTCAGAAAATGGAAACTATGTCATCTAAATGTGTTTGGCATTTGCGTTCACTACCAGAAAGCTGATAACCAGCTCATTGCCCGTATGTGCCCATCCATTCAATGTAAGTGCCGGTTGTCCACTCTCCTTGCATCTTTCGACTGTACCCTGCAGGACTTTGCTGTGAATTACCTTATCTTGCATTATGTTTTCTTTTTGAGTCCCTTCTGAAAAAAGGTTTTCAACCTTAAATGAAAAAAAATGAAATAATTCATTCATTTCAACAACAGCAATAACAGCAAAAATACTAGGTAAGTATTATAAGCAAATGCGAGTAAATCACTGGATGGTATTTAAGATTTCTGTTCAGAAAGGATTAAATAGAAGCAATAAGTAAAAAACATTTAGAAATGTTTTATATAGGCACATATTATATATCTCTATGTAATATATAGATAGAGATAGAGATATACCTATACATGGATATATAGGCAGGTATCATATATAGATACATATCCTATATATCATACATATTTTCATATAGACACATACTATATATGCATATGCAAAGATATCAGATTCTAAAGTCAGACTGCTTAGGTTTGAATCCTGGCTTCACCCTCCACCAGCTCTATGTTCTTGCACTATGAGATTTATCATCTCATTCTCAGGCTCATCATCTCAAAATGACAGGTAAAACTACTCCCAACAAATGTTGCTTTGAGGATTAATGAGATAGTTACGATATGGCAAGCTTTCAATAGATACCAGCTCTTACTCTTATAACCCCCTTTTACTTGTTTATGATAACAATGTTCCTGATATAATATTTGCAATCCAGAATTTGAACAATAGGTTTACATGTTTTAAGGCAGTATCTTTCCAAAATGCTAAAGATTGAAAAGTCCTTAATTGTGCTTCCTGTGAATAGTGCCTCACGCAAACTCCAGTAATCTAGAATGTATGAAGATCTTTAACAGGCACAGCTGGCTAGGACAGAGCAGCTATGATTAGGGAAGAGGGGCTCAAGGCTTAGTAACCCAGAGCAGCCCCCTTCCTTCTGCAGGTCACTCAGGATACACAAGGATCAGGGTAGAGGGAAAATGGTCTCTTTTTTTGCTTCCAAACAATAGCTGCATGAAGGCTTGCTCTGCTGTTTCCTCCAAGCTCACCCCGGGGTAGGGTCTTCCACTCAGTGGCCAGTCTTCCCAGTATATCTTCCCAGTATATGTGGTCAGAAGAGGCGGCTTAGCAGGGGACCAGCCTCGGATGATGTACTCACACCTTGACAGTCATGGATGGGGTCACGGGTTTTGGGGGGGGGAGGTTGATGTTGACAAGGACATCTGCTACCTTACAAGCCCAGCCTCAGCTCTTGGTCCCCGCCCCCCACACCCACCCCAACAGGAAATGGACAACAGCCCCAAGTTCTTTTGGCTCAAAGTCATCAGCAATCAGATGACACAGGGAAAAAAACAAACAAGTGTGTTGCTTATTATGTTTTATTGTGTTAAATGGTTTGCATGGAATAGCCTATTTAATATAATATGTAATAAACAAAAATGTGGAACTTGTGAAAGCTAAGTTTCTGAAAGTTGAGCTTTCTTAATTCTTAATTTATATGTTATTTCATTACATCCTTATTTAGAGGAGCCACATAAATGACAGTGTAATTATATTTTTAAGATATCTGTTCATGTGTAGTTTTGAATATTCACTTAGGGAAATAGAATCCAAATCCCTTGATGGAGGGATTGGAGATTCAGCTAGGAGTCTACCAGGGCTAGCTACTCCATAATCTGAGACTACTATCCTGTCTGGTGACCACTGGCCACGTGTGGCCACTGAGCACTCCCAGTGTGGCTAACACTACGGGGGCACCGCATCTTTTATTTTCCTTCATTGCTGTAATTTACATTTCAAAACCAGAAGTCGTGTAAAATATTTTTCTAATAACACCACTTGATCATTTTGGCAGGACCACACTTCACTTCAACCATTTCTCTTGCCTGATGGCGTACGTGTCGAGCATATGTGCTGTTTCTCATATTACTTGTAAGCATTTCACTGATCCAGCTGGTGGCAACCTATGGATTCAATTCAAATGATTTTTTTCTGCACATCAGTGTAACATTCTGATGTGTTTATTTGAATATTTTATGCAGACAGTGCAAGTTACAGGGATACCCATAAATCACAATTGGTAGTAAAATAGAATATATTATTTTAATTGTAATACAATTTTCATTTTCAAATTCATTCCAATTTTAGTATATGTGCTGCCGAAGCGAGCACCATTTTTAAATTCAAAATGAAGGCACATAGCTGATGCTGCATTGCTTAGAGGTCCAGGAGCTAGTACTGTCATGGAAAAGATCTGTTGTAAATGTCACAACAAATGGCAATTGCAATTTGCTGAAGTGGTACAAAAGGAGAAAGCTGATTTTTGCATAAAATTTTTTAAAAGATAATTACGTGTGCAATAGTAAGGGACATTTTCAGCAAACACATAGTGAATTTGATAAATTTCCTCTCAATATTCAAAAAAGGGTTGTTGAAATTATGCTTCAAATTAGAATCAAATGTCTAAGAAAAATTTTTTTCTTTTTTCCCTTTGTAGACCATCTATTTTCTTTCTTTAAAGTTTTTAATTTTGGGGGTGCCTGGTGGCTCAGCTGGCTAAGTGTCTGACTCTTGATTTTGACTCAGGTCATGATCTCAGGGTCATGGGATCGAGCCCTGCATCCGGCTCCATGCTTAGCATGGAGTCTGCTTGAGATTCTCTCTCTTCCTCTCCCTTTGCCCCTCCCCCACTCACACTCTATAAATCAATCAATCTTTAAAGTTCTTAATTTTGTTTTTTTGATGAATTTTACATGTTATAATTTAAAATTTAAAGTGTACAGCATATTTCTTTGAAACCTTTATATAGTGTAATATAATTGCCATTGAAGCAATATTTATCACATTATATCATGATAGTACAGTATTATTGACTGTATTTGTTATAGTTTGCATTAGCTCTCTATGGCTTATTCACTATGTGTCATAAGTTCATACCCTTAAACACCATCCATCTATCTCCCCAGTCCCCATCTCCTGGTAACCACCATTTCACTTCTCTGGGTTTTTTTTTATAGGTTTGACGTGTTTAAATTAATCAAATCTTTTTTTTTTTCTTTTTTACAGCTTCATTGAGGTATAATTGAAATTTTAAAAACTGCACATACTTAATGTATACAGTTTGATGAGTTTGGGTGTAGGTAGACACCTCTGATATCATCATGACAGTCAATGTAATAAACATATTATCACCTCCAAAAGTTTCCCTGTGTCCCTTTGCTGTGTGTGTGAATGTGTGTATGTTAAAAACACTTAACATGAGATCTACCATCCTAACAATGTAAGTGCACAATACTATATTATTAACAATAGGCACAATGGTGTACAACAGACCTCTAGAACTTACTCATCTATTAGAACTACATTTATACCCATTGAACAATTCCCCATTTTCTCCTCCCCCCACCCACCCAACAGCAACCAACATTCTATTTTCTGCTTCCTTAAGTTTTCTGCTTTCTTAAGTTTAACTAGTTCAGATACCTCATATAAGTGGAATCATGCAGTATTTGCCTTCCTGTGACTGATGTATTTCACTTAGCATGATGTCTTCCAGGTCTATCCATGTTGTCACAAAATTTTAAGACTTTTAAATAGGATCTCAGCTTGTCACTTTGGCCAGATATAAAACTGCTCTGATTCTCACATACATACACACATATGCATACATTTTTAGATGGAGACAAGGTAAAAAAAAAACTATTATTTCAGTTATAGAAATTTTATTAGAAAATTATAAGGAAAATATTTTAAAAAGATATTTCACAAAAAGAACTTCAATTAAGCTACCAAACAATTGCTTATAAAATATAAGACCTTTTTAACAATACCAAAATCTGAAAAATTGCAAGTTTTTGTTTTGTTTTGTTTTAGCTTTGAGTCACAAGATATAAAAGACACTGCCCAGTGAGTACTTGGGAGTTTGTTTTGTCTCTAAGGACTTTGTAATTTATAAAGAAACATTGTCCATTCATAGCCTAAAACATCAAACTCATCGTGTAGATATTTTTTATTTTATATCTGTCAAAGAAGAATTTTGGCTAGGTATTAAAAAGTTAATTTCTAACACAATAAACAATTTTCCAGTTATGTTAACTCAAATCACAGATTTATTGGAATTTTTAAAAAGGAACTCATGTTTCCTTTGTTTCTTTGTTCCACTGTATGATACAGGTTACAAATATTTATGCCCAGTTTTCTGAAGCAGACTCCATGAAATCTGTCCTGGATACAGTAGTTAAAATCATTCAGTGCATACATGCAAATGCAGTGAATCATTACAAGTGAATAGAACTGCTGAAAGAAGTAGAAGACAGCGAATTTAATGGCCTCATGACTTCTTTGCCAATAGGTTGAGTGACAAAAACGTTTTACAAACATTCATGCACTGTTAACTCCATTTCCAATTTTCATTCTTGAAAATAAAGGAATATTTACCAAATATCCAATAATCAGAGATGAAAAATGGCAACATGATCTATATTTTCACACCAATATCACATTGCATATAAATGAGCTAAATTTGGAGCCCCAAGGAAAGGAAAAGCTCATCAGTGACCTACCTAGACAGATGCAAGATTTGAAATCAAAATTGAAACTTTTCATTATAGAATCAATAATAATGATTTTTATAGTTTCCTTTCATGAGTCAATATGCAGAAGATTTTCACTGTAATTGAAAGCACTGTGTAAACTGGCTGCAAAAACTATAAGAAAAATATGAAGAACTCGATACTGACAAAAACCTGCTTTTCACTGTCAATACCATTTTGAGTTCAATGTTAATACTGAGTTAACACAAGAGTTCATGCATTTACTTGACTTGGGCAGACATCAGTTTGAAAATGATGTCTTTTGCTTTGAAGTCAAAGCAGTTATTTTCTAAAAGATGAGTCAGTTTTATCAATGTGGATGTGAATATGGAAGGAGAAGGATTTTCAGTTATGAGGAAACTTCTAAGTATGTTTGGAACACCTTAGGTATGTGAATATACTTTTCTAACTATAACATTTATAAAATCATACATTGCAACTGCTCCCCATAAAAACCAAGCCATCCGAATTTGCCGTGCTATACGTGTAAAGCACACTTAATACGAAGAAAAGAGTCTAAAATGTCACATTATTATATTTTATAGTGATTTCGTGTTGAAAGGTAATATTTTGAGTGTATAGTGTTATATAAAGTATATTAGTAAAGTTAATTGACCTGTTTATTTTTACTTTTTGAATATGGCTGCAGGAAAGTTTTAGATTACATATGTGGCTTACAATGTGTTGCTCTCAGACAGTGCTGACCTGGGGGAGCCTGTGAAAACTGCCTCCTCAGTAAATACTGCACTTAGGTGCCTTCAAAAGGGAGGGAGAGGAGGGACTGGAGGAGAGGAAGTCAGTCTGGGTCAATGACAGCCGCCTTGATCACTAGGAGAACTTTTTGTCCTATTGGGTATATAAGTGTTTGTTACTGCTTGCCATTGTCTTCCTGACTTTTCCTCTTCTGACTGTGAAAAGAAAAGAAAAGAAAAGAGGAAGGAAGGTCAGTTCTGGAAGCTTAAAGCCGGATTTCCTCTGGATGTCTAGCCTGCCAGTTAACATACGTCAGAGTCTATTCAGAGTACCAAGGAGTGAAAGAGAATGCCTTTCTCCAGTCAGTGAAGGAAATAGCTTATAGGCTCTTGACCCCAGAACCATCAGAAACCCTGAAGCAGAGAAAAGGAGAGACTCTGAGCTTCTGGGGCCCTTTGAAGAGCTAGGACTTTTTGACACCGGCAAACTTCATCTAGGAAAGTAAAATGTTGTTTGTGCAAAATAAGGAAAGTGGGGTTAGGAGAAGAGATTAGGGCTAAAAATTGAAGTTTAATGGGGAAAGGATATTTAATTTGCCCTTATGCATTTTATTTCTTTTGATTTTTCTCTAAAATATACAGGAATCGCATGCAATGATTTGTGATTATTCGTGACCTAATAATTCATGTTCTTATTTTCATAATCACATTTTGAATGAATGAATGTGTATGAATGATCAGACTGTCTGCTGCTTTGGTCATGGTTGGGAAAAGGTTTTGTTTGTTTGGGGAAGTGGAGTGCTATGGAGAAATAACCCATTTACCTAGTGGCAGATACATGGAATCCAGACATGGAAACTGGGAGGAAACAAACACTTTCTGGAGCAAACTGACAAATTCAGCCGAGGTACTCCATCTGTGTCATAAGCAGCTCTTTGCCTGGCCTGGCGCCTGCTACCACGTAGGCGGCCAGCATCATTTGTTGGATTGAATTGTAAAATGAGGTCATTTCCACAAAAAGATTTGTTGTCTAATCAGAAGACAGGGTGCAAACCCTAAGGAATTAAATAAATATAATAGGTCTTATTTTTTTGTATTTTTGTGCTTTGTATTTATTTTGTTAATTATAAAAATCTTTTTCAGTTTTTTTTCAAGAAAAGACAATGAGTACACAGAACACAATACAGACATTGAATTTACTACCTGAATCATACTCCCCAAATATTCTCTGTAATGACTTGGAACCATTTTTACCCCACATGCATTATTCTAATTGAAATCCTGCTATAAAGTATCTGCAGGCTGGGGCCAGTAAAAACTCATCATTTGAACACAAGTCTGGGCAAGAGGACATGGGGCGCCCTGCAGTCTATCTTAGCTGTTTCCCCTGTAAGATGGCTTCTCTCTTGTTTGCCTTGTCGATTGCGTTATTTAAACTTGTGTGTTATCACCATCATCTTCCCCACATTGGTAAGTGAAAATGCCTTCTAAGAAAGTGGAAAAGCCTATGAAAAAAGTACACGAACCAAAGAGGTCTAGAAAACCCAATCACTAGAAAGAGAAGAGAACCAAAAAAGCATTCTGAGAGAAGAAAATGAATACAAAACCCTAAGCAGGAAGAAAGAACAATATAATGTGTATTGGCTACTGAACAACATGATCACACAGAGCATTTATCCACAGTCACTAATGAGTTCATTAAATGCAACTGGTGTTTTAAATCCATTATATCTTTCAGAAATCTTCCATGGATAATTATGTAGATTCCTAAGAATGGTTTAGTGATATATGGGAAAATTGATTAGGGTTTTAAGGAATGCTTTTTTATTCTTCTCACTTAAAATAAGAAAATATAGGTTCAAGCTATTTGGAAATTTCAATATCCAAAATATTTTCGGGAATAGGTTGGATTTGTACAAGACAGGATGTCCAAGGTCACAGAGTGAAAGCACAATTAGATGGTGTTATGAATAAATCTGTTTTAAAGTTTTCATATCTAGAAAGGCCTTTTAAACTACAAAGAACTTAATATTTTTATGTCACTTAGAGATATTTGGCAAACATATGACTCTAGATAATGTTCCATAACAGAACTTCAAAGTAGTTGTGCGATGTTGAAATAAAGTTGGAATCCTAAATCAAAATTAAAAAAAAATACATTTGAAATTTTTGAGATCTTCATAAACACTTCTTTCCTCAAAAAAGAAAAACAAAATTGAGTGTGGAAACTATAATCCATCCATGGACTGTTGTGGTTGTTCCTAGCTGGTTTCTCTACCTCTAGTCATCTCTGTCCCTCCTTGTCCCAGGGGTCAGCACGAAGCTCTCAGAATTTTCTGGTGAAACACTATTTAGTCATTACAACTTCTCATTGAGGAAACATTCCCATTTCTTTTTGGGTCTGATTGAAATGTCTTTTTCCAATGGCCAATGATCAATGATCAAGGTCCCGTCACGTTATCAAGTCTTCTAAGTCTTCTTTAACAGTCACCATCAGTCTTACACAATTCACAGCACTAACCATAGCACATACCCTCCCCAATGTCTATCACCCAGTCACCCCATCCCTCCCACCCCCCACCACTCCAGCAACCCTCAGTTTGTTTCCTAAGATTAAGAATTCCTCATATCAGTGAGAACATATGACACAAGTCTTTCTCTGATTGACTTATTTCGCTCAGCGTAATACCCTCCAGTTTCATCCATGTCGTTGCAAATGGCAAGATTTCATTCTTTTTGATGGCTGAATGATATTCCATTGTATATATATACCACATCTTCTTTATCCATTCATCTGTCAATGGACATCTTGGCTCTTTCCATAGTTTGGTTAAAAAAAAAAAAAAGAAGATATCAGGAAGGGAAAAATGAAGGGGGAGAATCCGAGGGGGAGACAAACCATGAGAGACTATGTACTCTGAGAAACAAACTGAAAGTTCTGGGGTGGGGGGATGGGTTAGCCTGGTGATGGATATTAAAGAGGGCACGTACTGCATGGAGCATTGGGTCTTATATGTAAACAATGAATCATGGAACACTACATCAAAAACTAATGATGTATGGTGATTAACATAACATAATACAATTTTTTTAAAAAGATTAAAAAAAATAGTCACCATCACTCTGTTAGCCTGCCCTCTTTTGTATGTTACTGTGTGGTTCTTTCAAACTTCCTGGTTTGGCAGACCCTCTTGGGCTCAGTTAGGGAACCCATGCACAATTGCCTAGGTATGTTCAGTTCCCCAGTCGTCTTGGGCACAGGTACAACAGGGGCAATATCCACAAGTTGCTTCAAGCATAGCTCTGAGCACAGAATATGAGGTCAACTAATGTTTGTTAAATGAATGGATGAGTATGACGTTATCTGCTTGAGTAACCATGGCCAGTCTTGAGAGACTAAAAATCTACAGACTTCCATCTTTAATCATAGGCTGGACCAGATACCCTGAAATTTCCTGCTGTAAAACAAAATAAAATATAATTGACATCTGTTTAAATGCAAAGCTGAGTTCACAAGATAAGAAATCCCTACAGGAATAGGAAAACAGTCATGAATTTGTGCTCCTTCCAAGCTGCTTAGAGGGGTTTTTTACAACTGATCAAGTGAAGGCTTTGGTTTAAAGGACCGTAAGGAAGAGAAGATATAAATCCCATTCAGTATGGAACCTGAAACCAAGACCTCTGGAGAACACTATTGGTGGAATCATAAAAGCTACTTGCTTGGTGAAGGGAGGATGAGAAAAAAATGCACTCTACTTCTAGATATATATGGAGAATGAATACATCATTTACTGACACCCTTTCTGAAGCCCCACTAAAATTAGAGCAAAAAGATTTTTTTAATGAACAAACCACGAGAACAGAGTACAGGAAAGAATCAGTAATGGTAAAGTATTGGAAGCTTAAAAAACCTATGGAAGAGTAGTAACTGACTCAGAAGATAACGTAGAGCACTTAATCCTAAATCTGCAGTAGAGAAAGCTAAGAAAGAGCAGAACGTTGACTGCAAAATTCCCCCAAAACTCACAATTAGCATGAGGAATCTCTAGGGGGTGGACGTAAATTCGAGGGTAAAAATGAAATGATTGGTTGAAGGTCAGTTTGGTTGAAGAGTCGTTGGTCCCCAAATTTCCACCCTGACCTCACTTGTCCCATCCCACCATACCATAGGTGATTGCATCTTTCAAACTGCAGCAAGATGACAAGAGTTAGTGGCTGATGGAAATAAAACACAAAGGCTCTAGACTCTCAGATACTAACCCTTGTTTCAGACAGGTGCATCATTCTGACAATAAGGGATTCCCTGGCCACTCTCCCACTAGCTCCCAGGTTACAGGTATCTAGGACTAAACGCTCTAGGGAAGACAAAGGAAAATCTTCTGGGACTCTGGCAAGCACAAGAGGAAGGGTCTAAAGCTACTGATGCCAGGGTCCCCCAAAGATACATCCCAGCCAGAACACCCCCACTGTGGAGACCACAGCTGGCAAGCCAAACTCCTTTCTCAGTGCTTCCAATCAGCTCGCTAGCATCCCATTCCTAAAGATGAGCAGATACTTGAGGGTCACCAGATAACAAAGAAAGCCTCTATCGTGAAAGACATAGACCAAAACAAAAAAGTAAATAAACAAATAGGAAAAAGAAAACCACTTGAAGGAAATGGAGCCCATACAGGAAGAGGACTATTTAGGGGGAAAAAAAAGTACAATTACAAACATCCTCAGAGAGATAAGAGAAGATATTATTTCCATAAAACAAAAATAGAAAGCCAAAAACATAAAAAAAGAAAAGAAACAATATTTAGGAAACAAATTAAAAAGCGCTCTGGAAATAAAAAATATTATAGCAGAAATTTAAAATGTAATAAAAGAGTTGAAAATCACCCAGAATAGAGTAAAAACACATGAAAGAAAATATTATTGAAAAGATAAAGCCAGGGGACTGGTTCGGAAAGTCCAAAGTCCAAACAGCAATATAATTTAAGATATTTTCCCCAAATAGGCAGATACATGTTTCCAGAGAAAAAAGATGTATCGACCACCCAACATTATAGATGAACCTAACCCACACCAAGGCACATCATGCTTCTCAGAACACTAAGGCACAAAAGAAAATATCCCACAAGTTTCCAGAAAGTAGAGAACATATCACATCCAAAGATCAGGAATTGGAATACCAAGACTCAGACCTAACAGCAACACTAGGACCTAAAAGACAATGGAGTAATGCCTTTAAAATTATAAAAGGAATTAATTCATAATCAGTAATTCTTTTCTTAGCTAAAAAATAAGTGTGAGAGTAAAGACAATTTCAAACATAGAAGGTCTGAAAAGGTTTGTCTCCATCCAGTACATCGATTCGCAGAATGCTGGTGAAGGGTGCACTTGTCACAAATAAGGGAGGAAGCTCAGAAAGAGGAAGACGGGGCACAGGAAACAGGGAATCCAGCACAAGAGAGAAACAGAGAGACTCCCTGGGAGGAGGGTGAAGGAACAGCCTAGGATGAGACAGTACTTCAACATAGATGGCCGCCATCCCACCTGGAGCACATTTGAAGGCTGCATGCCATATTTCTTAAGAAGATGCAATTGACAGAATGTTTGGTGTACCTGAATGTCTTGAGAGACGAGTGCAATAACGGCGAAGAGTTTAGCATTGAGTCAATGATAAATGCACAGGAACCTATGCAAACAAAAATTCAGGACTCTAGTTATTTGCAGAAAAGATACACAAAACTAGTTCACAAAAGGGGAGAAATTAAAGTTGCTTGATTCACCTATAAATAGAGTTTGTATAGTTATAAATAGCTAATGCAGAATATAAATCATACAGGCCTATATTACGATATAACTACACAAAATGAACCACTTACTGTCTTTCCTGGAATTAACCTTGTGGGGACAAGGGGAGTGAATGGGATGATGGAGGAGGTGAAGGGAAAGACAACCCAGCCTCATCTGCCAACCCAAGGGATTTACATGCAATGACTAAAATGAACAGTCTGGAAGTAGTAATGTAAACATGTTATTTAGAAATATGGAGGTAAATCCCAAAAGAATTAACTAAAAGAGGGGAAAGTGGCTGATCAGAAGAGGGAAAACAAGAGAAAAGATAGGTTTGTTTTTCTTTTTTTTCTTTTCTTCTTTAATGTTTGGCAATAAATGTTATGAAATAACAGTAATCTTTAAACTATGTAGAAATACATTTTGATAACATTTGTGTGTTTATGTATACATATACATGTATGTGTGCATATATTTATAAATGTGTATATGTATATACATTTGATCTCTTTCAGTTTCTATTTGTCAGCTTATATACAAAGATAAATCACAAAGGAATTTTTCTGTTTCTGCCTGGACTTTGGGTCTTGTGGGAGAGGAAGAGGAGAAACAAAAAAAAATGTTTCCCTAGGACTCTTAACCCTCATAAGGGTGTTGGGTAAGAATTCTTACCTTGGAAGATTTTTCTTACTCTATATATTTTGGAAAATTTTGCTTACTGATGTATCCCATGCTACTAGCCCAGTATTAGCACATAGCAAGCACTCAATAAATATTTGCTGAATAAGTAAATAAATGTACAAAGATAAAATTAAATTAGTAGCGTATAATAGCATGTATGACAAAAAGGGAAATACTTATCAGTAGACTTTGTTAAAATTAATATATTTATTAAAAATTTAAAGTTAGTGTCTATAATAATTGAAATGGAGTGTAAAACTTCCAAATTAGTGTAAGGGAAAAAAGTTGAATTTAAAAAAATGACCAATCTAAAAGAATGAGAAAAAGGAAATAAGAATAGAAAAAATAGAAATAAATTCAAATGCATAAGTAATCGCAGTAAATTTAAGTGGACTGAAAACTTACCGATTAAAGAACAGAGATGATTAAAATGGATTTTAGAAAATTCAGCTTTATACTTTTACCAAAGATACATCTTAAAGTAAGGACACAGAAATGTCAAAAGTAAAATGATGAAGAAAGATATTATAGGCAAATACTAATAGAAAGAAAGCTCATGTAGCTACATTAGTATCAAGCAAAATATGCTTTTATGTGAAAAAATTACTAAAGGTTAAGAATATCATTAAATATTGATAAGTTTTCATCCACCATAAAAAATAACAATTCTATCCTTTTCCACATCTACTAAAATAGTTTCAATATACAAAGCAAAAATTGATAGAACTACAAAAAGAAAATAGCAAAATGCACTTACCCAGTGGAAAATTTTAATGCAATTCCCTCCAAAAATGATAGATCAAGCAGGCAAAAAATTAGCTAGAAATAGATTTGAATGATGTAATTAACACATTTATTCCAGAGGTTATAATTGCTGAATCCAGCAATTAGCAAATACATATTGTGTTCACACACGGAACATTTATGAAAATTAAGTCTGTATTATTAAGCCAATTAAGCAAGTCTCTGTAAGTGGGAGAGCTAACATACCATAGACATTATCTTTCTTGACCAAAATGGAATTACACATTTCTTTAGAATAATATTTAAAAAAAAAAAAAAGTATGTTTGAAGTTTTTAAACATACTTCTAAAACATCCATGGGTCAAAAAAACAAATGAAGTTAGGAGCTCCTGGTGTCTCAGTTGTTAGAGCGTCCAATTCTTGGTTTAGGCTCAGGTCATGATCTCAGCGTCCTGAGATTGAGCCCTGCCTCACGGGGAGTCGGCTTGGAATTCTCTCTCCCCTTTCCCTCTGCCCTTCCTCCCACTCACATGCGTGTGCACTCTCTCTCTCTCTCAAATAAATAAATAAATCTTTAAAAAAAACCCAAATGAACTTAGCAATTGGAAAATACATAAATTTGAAGGATAATAAAATAGTACATACCAGATATGCGTAATGAACAAAGGTGACGTTAGTGGGAATTTTGCAGGCTTAAATGTTTATATTAGAAAATAAGAAAGAATAGAAATTAGAGAGCTAAGTGTCTTAAGAAATTACAAAAACAATAAAATGTACACAAAGAAGAAGCCAAAAGTTGATCTTTTTGAAAATCTTAAAACCGATATTTTTTACTGATTTGGATGCCTGGGTGGCTTAGTTATTTAAGCGTCTGATTCCTGATTTCGGCTGGGGTCATGATCTCAGGATCCTGCAATGGAGTTGGGCTCCCCGCTCAGCAGGGAGTCTGCTTCTCCCTCTCCCTCTGCCCCTCCCCCGCTTGTGTTCTCTCTCGCGCACGTGCTCTCTCTCTCTCTCAAATAAATAAATAAAATCTTTAGAGAAAAAAATCAGGACCAGAGTAAAGATATCTTGTATCACTGCTTCCACTGAATATCGTACTTCCTGTTCTGGCCTGTGCAGCAAGAAAAAGAAATAAATGTTATAAGAAATGTAAAGAAAGAGATAAAACTGTTATATGCACAAACCTACCCAAATAGTTTTTCTGGGTAAGGTGATTTTAAAATTTATACGGAAGAATGGATGTTCAAGAATAGTCAAGATGTTTTTGAAGAAAAGGAATGGGGTGGAGTGAATTGGCATGACCATCTCTACATCAAAATTTATTTTGAACTATAGTAATTAAGACAGCGAGGTATTGGCACAAGGATAGAAATATGTGACTGGAATAGACCAGAGAGCCCAGAAATACCGAAAATGTGACTAAGATTAAAATGGCACTTAAGATTGGTAAGGAAAAGATAGACTATTAATTAATTAGTTCTGGGTCCATTAACTTCATTCAAAATAACAATTTGGATCCCAGTATCACTGCAATATCCGTATCAATTCCAATTGGAATTCCAATTCCAATCCAATCAAATCCAATTCCAGTTTGAAAAGTAAAAGTTAAAATTTTTTGATAAAATCATAGGAAGATATCTTTAAGACGAAGAACTTTAAGAGAAGAACTTCTTATATAAGATATAAAAGGCACAATTCATAAAGAAAAAGATTGATAAATTCAACTACATTACGATTTAAAACTTCTATACAATAAAAGAAAACATTAAAAACAAAAAAGACAAGTCACAGACTGGGAGAAAATACTCTAACATATAACTAATAAATAATTAATATCCCAAAAATAGAAAGCTCTCTTGACACAACCCAACAGTTCTCTATGTGTGATGTGCTTTACAACATAAACATGTGATTGACATTTTTTACTATATAAATCTATATATTTTAAAACTATAAATCCATATTGTATAGATTTAAAATAAGATGTGGCTCGAGAGAGAATTAGTGGAATTAGTCGAATGGTAAAATAGAAATGAAGAAATTATCTGAAATGCAGCTCAGCTGTTCAGAGGTAGAAACTATGAATAAGAAATGGAGAGACATAGAGGACAGATTTAGAAGTTCTAATAAGTATTAATCAGAGTTCCAGAAAATAAAGACTGAGGTAGAGGAAATATTTGAAGAGCTAATATCGGAGTCTTCCCCAAAACTTATAAAGAGGGGCACCCACGCTGGAGAACAATTTGCGAATACATTCTAAAGTTGAGTGTGTGCATTTCCCAACAACCCAACAATCTTACCCCTAGGTATGTATATACCACCAATAATTTCTTGCACATATGTATAAGGTAACATGTACAAGAATATTCATAGTGTTAGAGAAGATAAATTATGATATATCCACATAATAGAATACCATGCATCACTAAAAATTAATAAGCTACGTATGTCAACACAAAGAAATCTTGCAATGATACTGAGGGATAAAACCAAGTTAAAGAAAGCATATGGTACGATGCCATTTATTTAAAAGGTACAAATGTGTAATATAATAAATATCACTCAGAGATAAATACAATTGTATTTGTGTAAAGTATAAGTATAAAGACATGCTCAGAAATAAACACCAAACTTGGGATGGTTATTTCCTGTGGACAGAGTGGGGAGAGGCAGAGTTATGATCAGAAAAGGAGGATGTAGGGGTCTTTAATTGTATTGGTAACATTCTGTTTCTTAAAGAGAGTAAAAGTCTCACAAGTTCCTTACATCACTCTTTATAGCCTTTTTTATGCCTGAAATATTCCAAAATCTATTTTTAAGCAGCTAAACGGCCTTTGAGATATAACTGAGGATGTCCAAGAAGTGGGGCTATTTTAACTGAAATATTAATAGAAAAGTTTCTAGAGACAACTAAAGATTCATAAAACACAGTTTATCCATGGGTTATTCTTGACTCTTCATCTTCCTTTCTCCCCCGGAATACACTGAATTTCCCTTGGACTGGCAATATCATATATCTTCATGGCACGCATGTTCTCCTTTCTCCTCTCCATGTTCACTGTATCCTCAGCTTATAAACATTCTCAAGCCTCTACTGTCCTTGATAAATAAATAAGGAACTCCTGTCACTTACACCTGCTGTGAACTCCTTGCCTTCTCTCTCACCCAGAGTTCTTGGAGGAGTAGCTTAAACTTCCTATCTACAGCCCATCACTTTTACTCGCTCTGTAAACCACTCCTATCTGGTTCTTGTCCACTTTGCTGGAAGAGCTCACACTTGAGTTACAACAATCACTTGAAAGTCAAATTCCAAGTAACTTTTCAATTTAATAGACACTGGCTGCACTTGACATTGCTGATCTCCGCCTGCTCCCCGAAGCTCTATTGTTCCCTTGGTTCTGCGATCCTCATCGTTCCTTGTTCTCCTCACATGTCTTATTCCCCTTCTGTTTGCTTCATAATCTCTGAGTTAATCACTTTTGTTATAAATCAGGTGACCCAATGCACATGGGTGGGTTTCTGAATTTTCTGTTCTGTTCTGTTCATATCCTTGTTCCAGAACCACACGATCCTTTTTTTTTAAGATTTATTTATTTGCGAGAGAGAGAGCGAGTGAGCGAGAGAGAGAGAGCACGCGCAAGGAGAGTTGAGGGGGGCAGAGGGAGAGAATCTCCACACTCTGGACACAATATAATAATCACAGAATTTAAACTCAAGTTGTTAGAGGTTTGCTGTTTATTTGTAGGTTATTAACTTTACAGCACATAATATTCAACCTCCGTAAGTAAGGGCTCACGAGGTTCTCTTATTCTAAATAAAAAATACTGCTTATGTTTGAATTGCTTACTGCTGAGTAACAAATCCCCCCAGAACGTATTGACATCAAACAATAAGCGTGTCATCACATTCGAGAAATCTGTGGGTCAGGGAAAAGCAGGAAGGGCTTGTGGGGCCTCTGCTGGGGACCCTGGAATGGCTGGAGTTTCCTTCATTCATACTTCTGGTGCCTGATCTGGGGCTCTGAAAGGCTGGGTTCAGCTGGAGCTGTCAGCCTGAGCACCTAGATGGGGCCTTTCCATGTAGCAAGTGACAGCAGGGTTCCAGGAGAGGGAGCACATCCGGAGAGCGAGCATTCCCAGAAAAAGGAGGACACTGTAGGACCCTTTCTGATCTAGCCTCTGAAGGGCCCAGCAGCTCTGCCATCATCTTCTCTTAGTCAAAGCAATCACAAGCCAGCTCAGAATTTTTTTTAAAGATTTTAGTTATTTATTTGAGAGAGAGAGAGAGAATGAGTGGGAGGGGCAGAGAGAGAGGGAGAGAGAGAGAAACTTAAGCAGACTCCACACCCAGTGCGGAGCCCGAAGCAGGGCTCGATCCCACGACCCTGAGATCATGACCTGAGCCGAAACCAAGACTTAGGCGTTTAACCGACTGGGCCACCCAGGCGCTCCAAGCCTGCTTAGATTTAAGGGGCAGGGACATAGAGCCTGCCTCTCAGTGGTAGGAGTCTCAACAAGTTTGGGACCATATCTTAAAATCACCAAAGTTTATAAAAATATCAAGACTTTAATCATGTTTTTTTCTTTTATTTCTGCTCCCTAGTTTCTCTCTCTCTTTTTTTTTTAAGATTTTATTTATTTATTCATAAGAGACAGAGAGAGAGAGAGGCAGAGGGAGAAGCAGGCTCCCCGCTGAGCAGAAAGCCCGATGTGGGACTCGATCCCAGGACCCTGGGATCATGACCCGAGCTGAAGGCAGACGCTTAACCATCTGAGCCACCCAGGTGCCCCCTAGTTTCTCTCTTTATGGCTTGTATCGGGTCTGGGAGTGATGCCTTCACAGTACGCATAGTTCTGTAGCATCTCACAGTGTCCACAGTTAGATATATTCTGCAGGAGGGATGTGACATTTCAATGGGTCCCCATCACCCCACACATCAGGAAGATGTGGGGCAGTATTAGACACAAATTCTAAATCTCCCATTGCTCTCTTCTGGAATTTTCCCATTGTCATGAACCATGAAAAAACTGGCATCATATGGTACCCAAGAAATGTAACAGGGAGAGTTTCCCTGGCTTAAGAAACTTTATTTTAGGGGTGCCTGGGTGGCTCAGTCGTTAAGCGTCTGCCTTCGGCTCAGGTCATGATCCCAGGGTCCTGGGATCGAGCCCCGCATGGGGCTCCCTGCTCCGCGGGAAGCCTGCTTCTCCCTCACCCACTACCCCCTGCTTGTGTTCCCTCTCTCGCTGTGTCTCTCTCTGTCAAATAAATAAATAAAATCTTAAAAAAAAAGAAACTTTATTTTAAATTATGATAATAAGTAACATATGGGGAGATACTTAAGTGAAAATAAATATTTTAATATTTCATTTGAATAGTAATAGGGTACATTTATGGAGTACTTAACTCACCACTTGTCAGTACCATGCTCAGCACTTCTTTGATCTTTTAAGATTCTATGGCCTTTCTCCTCAAAGTCCTCAGACCAGCAGCATCCACATCACCTGGGAGCTTGCTAAAAACACAGAATCCTGGGCCCCAGCCCAGACCTCTTGAATCAGAATCTGCATTTTAAACAAGATCCCCAGGTGATTCGTGCTCACTTGAAAGCTTTAAAATACTGCTTTATGAAGTAGGCACTATTACCATCTGCCCATCTGCCTGAAGAAACTTGCTGAAGGAGCACAATTCTGAGTTAGTCGAGCCAGAATCCAAATCCAGTCTGACTGGCTACGAGACCCCTATGCTCCTGACCACTACTCCCAAAGGCCTCACAGTAAATTCCATCATCCTGTTAGCGAGGGTTTTTGCTCTATGGACAACTGCCAGGTGTTTAAAGGGAGGTTGTGAAAGTCTTCCAGGATTCTGAAAACGAGGCTCTAGAACAAGTTTCTCCACCAGAGCAGCATTGCTCCATGACCTCAAGAACTGTTCAGCCCTCTGTTTCCCCTGAATGATTGAGAATACCTTAAAGATGGGACCATTGCCCTATTTGTTTTCACATCTCCAGAAATTAACACAGAAGCTGGCACATAACATAGGATCCGCTCCTTACATGCTCATTAATGAATCAACAATAGACCTGTTTGTTCAAGTGATCTGTATAGATTGTGGACAGTTAACTGGAAGCTGATGTTATTTTGCAATAAAAGAAGGTGCAGGGGCTTTCTCTGGCGTTTGTTAAGAGCCCAGAAGTTCAGCTGCAGAAAACCAAGGAACGAAGCTGCCCTTGGCTTGTCAGCGCGGCTTATCTCTCCATGAAGGCGGCCCCCAACCTCAGCCAAGCAATGGAACTTCCTGAGAAACGTGCTCCTTTCTGTCTCAGCTCTGGAGCGCAGCTCCTCTGTGGCTATAATTAAGCTCCACCCGATTTATGAAGGACAGCACCTGTGAAATGCTGGGACGCTTGATTCCCCACGTTTCTGTGGTCCCACACCTTTTCTCCTTTTCTTCTTCTTCTCCTTCTCCTCCTTCTCCTTCTCCCTCCTCTTCCTCTTCCCCTTCCTCCTCCTCCTCCTCCCCTTCTTCTTCTTCTTCTTCTTCTTCTTCTTCTTCTTCTTCTTCTTCTTCTTCTTCTTCTTCTTCTTCTTCTTCTTCTTCCTCTCTTTCTCCTTCTTCTTCCTTCTCCTTTCTTCTTCTTCTCCTCCTCCTTCTTCTTCTTCTTCATCAGTTAAATCTCATCTCTTCCTACCGAGAAATCTAAGGAGAGGAGAACGTGGACATGCAGCAGTGGTTCATGGTTAGAGCAACCAGACGTCCTGGTTTGCCCAGGACGGACTCTGTTTATGCTTGCTCTCCTGGTGTAGTTATTAAAAACATCCTCTTTCGCTGTCAAAAGCGTCTCTGTTTGGATGATAAATGAGGCGGTCACCGGAGTCACTGGGACCTAGTGATGGCTCTGAAGTCAGCTCAGGGGCCAGAACAGGGCAAGTCCCTCATGCAGGCATCTGCTTTCTGGACGGGCACTTTATCAGTGGTTGGCTATTTCTCCAAGTGTGGTCCTCAGGCCGCCTGCTGCTGTCTCTGCAGAGCTGCCCAGGCCCCACCTTGGCCCTACTCGGTCAGAAGCAGGAGCTTCCTTTCCTCCTTTAGTCTGACACCCTGCTCTCACCTTAGCTCCCCTCAAAGACCCCCTGAGGACCTTCTCTCCCCCCAGCCCACGTCCTCCTAACCCTGGGCACCCAAGTTCTTAGTTTTCAGTCGCAAGGCCTCCAGCTTCCCACCATCCTTCAGCAGTAGCCTGAATACCACCCCTTGTCTGCATACCACGGTGCTATTATTAGGGGCTAATGTCAGAAACTCAAACTGCAATCCCTGGCAGCCCTTTGATCCCCCCACCCCCAAGCGGAGGAGAGAATCGCCGGAAGGGACAGCCCAGCCTGAGGTTAGATAGTCCGGTGCTCTTTCCCCTGGGCTCCAGGGCACTGCAGGCCAGCAGGAAGGAGCTGAGCTATTCTTAGCCAAGGTGTGGGAGCCTGGCAGGAGCTGCAGGTGCTGCCTCAAGGGTCAGAGACAGGAAATGGCCACCCACTTTGGCTGCCCCCCCACTTTGGCTGCCCCCCCCACTTTGGCTGCCCCCCCCACTTTGGCTGCCCCCCCACTTTGGCTGCCCTTCACACGAGGAAATGACCACCACACTCCCTCAACCCAGCAGCAACTAGGACCACCCCCTCGGTCCCCTCTGCAGCGAGCATGGCTCAGCCTCCCTCTCACCGGTCAGTGTGTGGGTACAGTTAACCACTATCTCGGTTCCTTCATGGAACCCTATCATTCCACAGATGCCAAGGCTGAGCTCCAGAATGAGGACGTGATCTGTCCAGGCCCCCTGGATATTCTGGGTCTGACCCAGAACTCTAACCAGTGCCGGGCAGGGTCCTAGGTTATGGCAGCCTAGGGTTGGGTTAAGGTTTCCAAATGCCAGTCAGAAGGCGTGGGCTGTCTGTGACAACATCCTCTTAAGTCCTTGGGAAAATGATGAAAAATAAGATAAGATCACTGATTGTACTTTTATAGAAAGGGCTTTCTTTTTAGTTTATGCTCTCCTCAACTTAAGATTGTAAAAAAATGACCTTATTTTGGGCGCCTGGGTGGCTCAGTTGGTTAAGCGACTGCCTTCGACTCAGGTCATGATCCCGGAGTCCCTGGATCGAGTCCCACATCGGGCTCCCTGCTCGGCAGGGAGTCTGCTTCTCCCTCTGACCCTCCCAACCCTCCCCCCTCTCATGTGCTCTCTCTCTCAGTCTCTCTCTCTCAAATAAATAAATAAAATCTTTAAAAAAAAATGACCTTATTTTTATGAAAAGACTATACTAGCGTATGATAATCCTATGTCAGCCCCTAACATGAATACATCTTTTACTGAAGTGTGAAGTGAAAATATGTCTGTGAACCAATAAAGCAGAGAATACCAACAAGAAAATAAAGCCACAGTTAATTAATTCATTCAGGAAATATTCAGAGGGTCTCCTAACTGGCCTGCATTGCATCAGGGCACAAAATACACATGGTTCTGCCCTCATGCTGCTTACAGCCAAATGGGGATGACAAGTGACAAACAAGTAAATGTGGGACTGGAAAATGTCATAGGTGCTACAAATGAGTTTTTTAAAGGATGGTGCTGTAAGACAGTATAGAAGGGACTGGGAAGACTTAGTTTCAATCGGGCGGTCAGGGAGCCCGTTGACAGAAAGCCATCAGGGGACAAAGGGCAGCAGTCAGGCAAAGGGACAGCTTGGATGGAGATCTGAGGTTGGAAGAGACCTCAGCAAGATTTAGGAAGCTGAGACAGCCAGTGAGGGGGAGAGTGGGCGAAGGGGCCAGCCTCAGAGTGGAGTCCGACAGGCAAGGTGAAGCCCACACCCTTCAGACCTAATTGGCCATGGTGAGCAGTTTGGATTTTATTTTAGAGCAAAGGGAAGTCACTGAAAGGTTTTCGGCAGGGGAATGAAATGGCCCAGTTTTCATTTTAAACATCTTATCTCTGCCTGCTGTGTGAAGAATGAACAGGGGAAACTCCAGAATGGTCAGAGGGAGACCAGATCAGAGGCCACTGGAATTCCAAGTGAGAAATGCAGGAAATACAGAGAAGTGGTAGACTTTCCTCAAGATTATGTTCTACTTGTAAGCAAACACACACACACACACACACACACACACGCACGCACAGTGAGTCAGATTATTTGGCAAATTCAATAAAGTCATATGTTTGGACACAGATTTTTGGAGACAAGAGCTGAGAACACTCCGGGACCTTCCCACTCCCTCTTTAGTTCTAATCCTCTGGCTTGACTATGGGGTCTTCAGATAGTCACTGTGCTTGCTCCCCTAGGTCAATACAACCTCAGAGACCCTGTCCCTGCTGTCCCCAACCAGTCCTCCCAAAGTCCCCGAGTTTGGATGCAGCTATCTCTGGAGAAAACACACATATGGGAAACAGCTTTCTGGCCACTCTCACAAAATCATCTTCTAATCCAGTTGAAGCTGGAGTGGAGGGAAGGCGTGGAGGACCAAGGAAAAACATGAAGCCTGTCCAAGATAGGATCTGGGTAGAGTGTCAGGGGCACCACCCCATCTTTGGAGACATGCCTCCAGGGTAGCCCTTGGGATTTCAACTGGCCTTTGTGCCTTCCTCTTGTCCCTGCAAAATCAGATGGGTCCCACAGCTGTGTACCATCTGCTACCCTCCACCCCAGAGGAAGCTACAGTTTGGGGGTTAAGGAAGTGAGGCAAAGACAGTGACTCTTCTTTGGCTCTGGAGGGTGAGTTGTAGGAACGAGTCTAGACTTCCCACAAAGTAGGCAAGTGTCCTGGAATCCATCTGCATAGTGGCTCCCCCAAAACTCTCTCCTGGCATGGAAAAAATGTTAAAGGAAACTCAGGGTGCTGAGGCTTCCGAACTCCTTTCCTACTGAATGGTTCATAGACTCTGGCTTAGAGACTTCATCTTTCCTGTTCACTCTACTCCCTGCCCCTCCTCCTTCCTGCACACCCCAAGCCCTTGCACCCCAAGTTTCCAAACCTGGATCATTATAAGTCTAGCAGCACCTAGTCAGGCTGACATGCAATCCTCCCTAAAGGAAGAGAACTGTACTTCCACCCAGTAGATGATGTTATCAGCCCCCTCCCTGAGCTCAGAAGTTTGGTACAGCCCAGACATATGGATCTTTTTAGAGACTCATGCAGTTTGGCAACCCTGTTTGACACCCTCTGAGCCCTGCTGTTCTGACACGGCTCTGTTGGGAGTGCACCAGGAGAGGGAATGAGAGGATCTGTGCAGGCTCTGTTATTCTTGTTCTTCTCTGGTCATTTCTCCTGGCAACTCTCTACTCCATCTGGAAAACAAGAATTGTTTCTTTCCTGGTTCAGTCTTTGGCTGAAAACAGAAAGGAGCTAAATAAGAGAGAGAGAAAGAAGGAGAGAGGGACAGAGAGAGAGATGAGAGAAAGAACACAGAACTACACTGGTCAGTTTTCCAAGACAAAGACTGGGAGCTCCTCAACTAGTTATATACTCTGCCTTGCTCCTCCTCCTCTTCTCCATCTCTGGTCACTCCAGGGAGAGTTATTTGCATCCCCCAAGTGTGTGTGATTGGTGCTGCTGGATTGTGCAATGCACAGCCTGAGCACTATCTACTTCAACCCAGCCTCCTCCATCAGGTAATCCACCCTGAGCCTCTGGTCAGTAAATTTAGCCTTGCTCCATATGTTCTAAAATGATGAAAAATTCTTCTGCGGAGACAAAAAGAGGTCTCTGAACCTTCTGCCCCCCTTTCCCAGCCAGACACACAGGAGGCTGGCCTGTCTTGGAGGAAAGGGAACTTTCTTGCTGCCCCTAGAAGAAAGAACGACTTCTCTGCTCAGAAAGCAACAGCCAGACCTGCCAAGGAAAGTACTCTGGTGCTCAGAGGTCTTCTCCCAGTGTGAGACCTCTGGTGACCCCCCCGCGCAACCAGGGAGTCTGTAAATTTTGAACCCTAAAGAGTGACGGCATCTTGGATGAAGATGCTAAACTAGGGGGAGTCCAAAAATTCACAGGAATCGGGCCATTCTGGAGCCATTTCCCCACCCTCTGCCTCCCAGGTGGTCTCTTCCAGGCCCACAGAACCGACACAGATGATGAGAAGCGGGAGAAATGAGAAGTGAAGAATGCCTTGCCTTTTTCTTCCAGAGCCAGGCCTGGACCAACCACCTTATTTTGTTTTTGATGGTTTCAACACAGAAAAGACCTCTACACAAAGCGTAAGAGTCAATAGCTTGGGACAGATGTTTCCTTTCCAGCCACATTTTCCTGCCCTGAGTTAAAAATAGCCACCCTCTTTGCTTTGGCTTCCATAAGATGTATGTTAACGCTCTCCAGTTGGGTTTGCAGAGACCAAGATTGATGGGTCCCTGGATTTTAAAGCCTATTGGCCTATGAACTAGATGCAATATTGGGTGCAAGATGATCCAGCCCCTGGAGCGGGGGGTCCCTGGACCCTCTCGTGAGGGAAACTGCTTCCCTACACCTACCTTCAGGTAACACCAGACAGAACTTCTAAGTGAAGAAGGCAGTTTGCTAAGTAGCTCCTCTTTTGTTTCTCCATAAATCCTTCATCTTGGAATTTTCTTGAATCAATTACACGCCAACCCCCAGGGTAGCCTGGACCCCCTTTGATATTCTGGCTTTAATGGAAACATAAACGCTATCCACTAGCATTCATGAGCAATGCTGAGACAGGTCTGCACGGTCAGGAAGATTTATTGAAGGCCTAGAACTGACACAAGGGAAATGAGCAGAGACAATACCAGAAGGACAGCCACATTGAAAGTCACAAACAGCGGACGTCTGACCCATTCTCAGAGCGCTGCTTCCCGGGACTGAAAGGATCCTTATCCAAGTTGGCTTCATCACAGACGTGTTCACCCTTTAGCCAAGCTGTGTTGAGTGATCACAAGGCCGCTCCCAGAGGACACCCCAGATCCTGACAAAGCCAAAGGGAAGAACTATAATCATAAATAATTGCCACACCTTTCACCTTCTCAAAACAAAAATAGCTTTGCTTGTTATTTTTGTTTATAGAAGTAATGCACAGCTATTGTAAACACCAAATGCACAGGCTGCCTACAGAGTGGAGAAGAAAGTGAAGTTTAGCTATAACTTCACCACCAGAGACAATCCTTGTGCATGTACAGGCTGCATGTTATCATTTCACAAAGTAAAATAACATCACACTGTGACACACTGTTTTCCCACTATATCACCAGCTCTTAATAGGTGCAGCAATGCACAGAAACGCTGTGGGTTGTGAGCAAGTCTAGCTGAAATGCCACAGCCTTTCTCTCTGACTCAGGAGCTTGTCCCTTAGGAGCCAAACTGAGATGGTGGCCCTAGGCCAATGCTTGGAGGGGAGGGGGAAATGAGACATTACATTTTATGCCTCTTTTCTAATCATCATTACATTTTTGCCTTTAATGATATCCCAAGGGGCCTGTGAAACGTGCCAACAGATTATCTTGGGCGCCTGCACTGGGTGGTCAGCTCAAGCTCACTCCCATCTAAGGAAGAGCCCCACCTACTCAAATGCAATGAGGATGTTATCCCAACATATAATTCCTGTATACATACATATACATCCATGAGTAACTTGAAAACTCGTATAACTTAAACATTTGTAACAAATTAAGACACAAATTATTCACGAACAAGTAATGATATGGATTAGAAAGGGGACATACTCCAGATAAAGCACAGAATAATGAGACAGAAGGAATTTTATCAATAACAATTTGAAATCTTTGATAAATATGTAATTGCCTAGGAAAATAATAACACTTGCTCAAGGAGAAATTTTTTTAAACTGAGAACTCATAACAACTAATGGAATCAGTATTTTAAAATAGTCTCACACTAAATACTGGACCCAAATGATTTCATAGGCAAGTTCTAACAAATTTTTAAGGAAGTAATCATCCCAGTCTTATAAAACTTCTTCCTGAGGATAGAAAAAGAAAAAGAAAAGAAATACTCTCCAACTCATTTTATAAGGACTTTATAACCCCAATACCAAAATCAAACAATGACATAATGATGAAGAAAAAATACAGGCTCATTTCACTTATGAATACAGAAGCAAAAATCATAAATAGAAAATTGGACTCACAAATTAAATTCTACAGTGTATAAAAATGATAATAAACCATGACAACGTTGGGCTTAACGCAAAGTTGGTTTAATGTTAGAAAATCTATATATGTAATTCACTGTGCTACCATATTAAAGGAAAAAATATATATCGTTTCGATAGATCTAGATAAGACATTTTTAAAAATCATAGTAAGCTCATTACTAAAGAAAGAAATCGGGGCGCCTGGGTGGCTCAGATGGTTAAGCGTCTGCCTTCGGCTCAGGTCATGATCCCAGGGTCCTGGGATCGAGTCCTACATCGGGCTCCCTGCTCCTTGGGAGCCTGCTTCTCCCTCTGCCTCTCTCTCTCTCTCTGTCTCTCATGAATAAATAAATAAAATCTTAAAAAAAAAATAAAAAAAAAAGAAAGAAATCTTTTAGTAAATGAAGAATAGAAGGGAATGTGTTTAGCATGATACAGAGCACATATAAAAAATAAGCAAACATAATCCTAAGTGGGAAAACATTAGAATATTAGCCTTTAAAACCTGGAATGAGGCAAGGATGTTTAGGATCACCACATCTTTAATCCTTGCAGCGGATGTTCTTGCCAGGACATTACCTTAAAAAAAAATAATAATTCAGAGGGAGAAAGATTGGAAAGAAGAAACAAAATTATCACTATATGCAGCTGATATGATCATTTACATAGAAAACCCCAGGAATCTACAAACACTTAGGAATAATAGGAGAGTTTCACAAGGGAGCTCAACAGAAGATTAATATAAAACAATGAATTATTGTTTCATACACCAGCACAAAAATAATTAAAAAGAAGACACGATTTACAATAACATTAGAGGACATCCATCATCTAGGAATAAATCTAACGAAAGATGAATTACAACCACAGCAAGAAAAATCAGAAACTTTAAGGAAGACCCAAACAATGGAGAGCTATGCCAAATTCACCAAAGGAAAGATTTGGTTCTCTCCAAATTAATCAACAGAGAAGTTCTGATCAAAATCCAAAAGGCTATTTTAGGGAAGAACCTGATAAGCAGATTCTAATACATATGGAAGAGTAAAGAGCAGAGAAGAGCCAGGCCACTTTTCTGAAGAAAACTAGGGTCTTCACTTGCCCTACCCATATCAGGACTTACCTGAAGCTGCAGTAGATTAGACAATGGGAAAGGCACCGGGGTACACAGGGTGACCAGAGGAGAGAGTCCAGGAGCAGGCCCACATTTATACACAATGTTGGCATATGACAGGATGGCATTTCAGATCGGTAGGGAAAGCAGAGACTACTCAGTAAACAGAGCAGGGAAAGTGGTTATCTGTATGAAAAATATATGAAACTGTATGAGTGCCAGTTATTCACCCTGAGTCCCTTAGTTCCGACCCCACATTTCTAGACGCTTCTCTATAATGCCGGGGATGGTGTGTGTTTGCTCCGTTATGTGAGAATATTCGATTCTTCTGCAGAGGCCAAGAAAAGCAAACAGGATGGGCAAAATTCTTCCATTGTATTTGCTATAGACAATAGGTAAACAATTGGCAGAATTCAGATATGCTAAAAATAGGTAGCAAGTTTTTAATCTGCAAAGACATGAAAAAAATAAAATAAATGGAATATATTGTAGAAAGAATATAATGAACAAGAGTATCACTTACAGGTGGAAAGGGATAGAAAGATTAAGTCACTACAAGGTAGAGAGCATATCACCTCAGGGCTGACAGGCAGGTCATTATCTACTTAAATTGTCTACCTATGGTCCCTGTATGTTCTGCCCCTGAAATGCTGACAAAGGAGATGGTTGCACAGGACACTGACGAGCTGTGTGAGTAGACCTGTGACCAGGCCTACCTGCCCTTGCACCCCGCAACAGAGCAAGCATTGGTTGCCACGTTGGTTCCAGCCATGTTCCATCCCTTACTTAACTTCAGTTCTGGTCCTTACAGCTATACCATTGGAGCATACCACAAGAGTGAGGCTCTTTCACCTTGCTTGCTCCCTATGCCAAGCAGACTAACCTACCCCAACTCTTTCCTCGTCTTTCTGGCAGTATGTTTTAAATAGATTCAATAACCTTTGTAATCCGATCATCATAATTTGGCCTGGGCCCTCTTGCTCTGTGGTCTCTATAGCCTGCCTATGGCATATTTGGAGGCGAGTAATTTCCTACCAGACACTGGGGCAGGGAACCCACATGCCATATTTCCCAGGCCCCCTTTTCCGTGGGTTTCCAGTTAGGTTCTGCCAAGAGAAGGCACTGGACAGAGACTGGGAGTCAGGAAGAGGAAAGAAGGTACTGACTTCTGACTTCAAGGCCTCATGGCCTCCCTGTGGCATCCAAACACCTCTGTCACCAAGGCTCCCTCCCTGCTCAACTGGGATCTAAACCCTGAGAGTTTTCAAAGAGCCAAAACAAGTTTGCAATGTGGGAAAAAGGTGTTGGTTCTAAAATATGAAACTGGAAAATCAAAATGAACAAAAGTTGTATTTACTGTCTATAAAAGGTAAACTTAGCCAACTTGTAAACCACAATTCAACTCTAACAGTTTTATATAAACATAATAAAGTTTGAATTACAAGAACCAAATGAATAAACTTCAAAACTCAAAAACATTTTAAATCATTTCCCTTTTTTTTTTTTTTACATCAAAGTAGTTATATTTAACATGGGATGAGGGTCTATTTTAAATTGATCGATATGATGTGTGTGTGTTGGGGCTGAGGTGGGGCGATGTTCCATAGTAAAGATGGTCATAACCTAGAAGGTCTATAAAGGGCCTGACAGAGCCTCTCACTCTGGATCTTTCTGTTGCACCCTCCACTATGTGCCGTGTAGTTACCACCCTTTCTAGCACCAGCTTATGTGATGAACTAGGGGGGCAGAGATACCAAGGGGCAGCTAAGAAAGGCTGGAGCTTTGAAGAGACTTGAGAGCTCACTTCTATCTGACTGTGAGGAAACATAAGACGGGGGCCCCAGGATGGACTCATCTTCAGTGGCCAGACTGAACCTGAGTCTGTGGGTGGTGGGGGCAAGCTTGTGTGTGCGTGAAGTGGTGAGTCTCAGTGACTCTGGAAAATAGGAAGGGTAGCCAGTTAACACCTGTTGGCACAGGTGTGGTGCAGACCAGAGAAGAACAGCTCTGGTTTCTCAGAGGAAGAGATGTGCCGGCTTCCCATCCCTGTACTCCTAATCTTCCTCCCTGAAGTCTGCCCTCCACTTTGCACGCAGTGTGTCTTCTTTCTAAACTAGGGCTTCTTGAGCTTAGTGTGCATAAGAATCATGGACACTGCCTATGAAAAGTGCAGAGTCCTGGACCCTAACCTTGATTCTGGGTAGACCACATTTTGAGAAGCTTGGCACCAAAGCTAGCTAAGAAATTCAGACAAACTCTTTCCTGTCTCCTGTGGTCCAGCGAGGGCAGACAAATGGCATTTGAAGTAACCAGAACAAAAGACAAAGAATGAAGGATGAGCCATGTGAGCCAAATTGGTCTTCCTACCTAGCAAGGATTGGAACCCCACATTTTGTTCATGACCTCTCACTGGGGGTGAAGCAGCCCGAGCCCCTGGAGCGGAGAAAGTTGAGGGGGAGCTAAGAAAAGGGGTGGGAGAGGAGCTCCCCTCTTTTCTCTATTAATTGGAAGTCCCAAGGACAAACGCCTGATTTTCAAAATGTATTTTTCAGCCTTTTCTGTCCCCAGCTGCAAGCCTTTGAGATCACAGTGTGGTCAGATCCACATCACCATTTACACTTTGAAACAGATTCATTCCATACCATTGTGTTCTATCAAATTTGCATCTTAAGCCTTTGGTTTTATTGTGTGATGAAAGGCATTGTTTCCTATTTAAAGGAAAGTTAGCCAACAAGATCAGAATAGAGAGCTTCGGATTGTGTTTTTAGACCTGGGCCCACTTCTGTACAAACCAAATAACAGTAGATCAGAGAAGGACCATAGAGATAAGTCTACTTTCATGATGCTAGGGAGTCTGCAGACAAGTAAATCAGGAAAGATCAGAGGGAGCTGGTCTGACCTTCCTTCCTCCCCATTTGGGCTGTGTGTCGCCCACATCATGGAAGACAGCACACTGGGTATTTGTAACCCTGTGATTCCATTGAGGACCTCAGACTGGGCCTTATCTTATCCCCTCCCTGGTGCCATCATCTGTTCCTGCCCACCCCTCTCTCCTCCAGCCTCTAGCTCCCCCATCGGAACCAATCTGCGACTAGGCTGACCGCCCAGCTCAGAGTTTCTGCCGTTCCCTTTACTAACCTCTAGAACAACTAGTGAGGAATAGGGAGCTCCAGGATCAGTCAGGTAGTAGAGGGTGGGGTCAGGGGCAGTCCTTTTTCTGATGAAAGAGCAAGATAAAGCCTGTAGACTCACAGATCCAGAGCTGGAGAGGGGGTGCCTGGAGAAAGGGCCACCTAGGTGCCCGGAGAGTCCTTTGTCTTTGTGATGATGGTGATGGGCTCAAACTATGTGGAAAATTAGGGACAGTCACAAGAAAAACTCCTCCAAATTAACACAAATAGACAGATCCTGCAGGGGAAAAAAGTGAAAAGAAAATCGACAAGAATGGTTCCGAAGGGTAAAATGAATAATTACAGTCATTTATGTGTCCTGCTCACTCTTTATGCTTCATTACCATCCAGCACAGTCTCTGGTGGGACTGTCATGAAATGCATCAGATGGGGCATGTGCTGAGTTTTACCTGATTAGCAAAATGCTCACACTTGTAAACTCGGGTCCTAGAGCCCTTGGGCAAGATTGTTCTCGCTTAAAGTTAAAAATAAAGAAAAACAAAAAGGAAAGAACACACACAGAGAGAGAACTCCGAGGAAACTTGCCCCTGCCACCGGCCAGGCTGACACAAAGGGGTTAAAAGTTAAGTGGAAGTCGAGCTTGAAGGAACAAGACGGGGCCTCTATATAAAGTTGAAGGAGTCGTCTGGAGCCCGCTCAAACCTCCACCTTTTTTGGCCTCCACGGCGGCAACCCCGACCCCTGTTAACGTCCTCCGCCTGTGGGACTGAGCGGGGAAGCTCACGGTAGTGGCGGCCAAGGAGAGGGGCCGGCCTTGCCAGGAATAAAGAGGGAGGGGAGGGAAAAACGCCAGCTCGCCCACCCCGCTCCCGGGCGGAGGGCGGGGGCGGCGCGTCCCGCGGGCCGAGCGCGACTCGGGCTGAGCGCATCTCTCCGGAGCGGCGCGGGAAGGATGCTGGTCGGCAGGGGCGCGCGCGCGGGGCGCGGGATGCCGCGGGGCTGGACCGCGCTCTGCCTGCTCAGTCTGCTGCGTGAGTACCGGCCGCGCGCCCGGGCGGGCGGGGAGGGTCCCCGCTCTCCCGCGGCCGAGCGCGCAGAGCCCGGGGGCGCGGAGGGAAGGGACCCCGGCCCCCACCCACGCCCCACGCCCTCCGCGGCTCGGGGCTCGGGCCGGACCCGGGACCTTTGAACCGCGCCCCGCCGGGACCGGCGCAGTCACCTGGGAAGCGGCGGGGCGGACGGGAAGGGCAGGGCGGGCCACCCCGCCGCCAGGGTCAGCCAGCCCAGGTGTCAACGGGCCGGCGCGCCCCGGGCTTCCCGGAGTCAGAGCGTGCGACTCGTTGGAGTTGTCTCTAAAGTAAAGGGCTTCGAAGATGCCAGTCTGTTCGCGTGGTCAAAGGTGCGGGGCGCAAAATCGGAGCCAGAGCCAGGAGAGGGGAGGAGGGAAGCAGGAAAGTTCTGCGCCCGGGGGTTGATTCCGAAAGCCCCGGCTTGAGCGGCTGCTGGGAAGCGAGCGCAGGCGCCCGCCCGACCACCAGGCGGGGCAAGCCCGAATGGTACCTTTGAGGAATGCGAGCGAGGCCAACCTGGGACGAGGCCCCGGGCTCGGACGCCCAGGAGGCCTAGGAGTCCAGCTGAGTTAGGTGACCAGGGGAGTGTGGAATGAAGAACAGTCCGTGAAAAGATCCTTCCGTGAAAAGATCGGAAAGCTAAATTACAACTCCCTCTTCCCACACCTACACCCAGTCCCCTCTTCCCACACCCACACCCAGTCCCAGGGAGAGAAGGTGGCGGTAGATGGGGTTTGTTCTGCGCCTTGCCTCCCTCTCCCCATCGCAACCCCCCACCCTGGCACCAACTCAGACTTGTTACATTTGGGGGCTTTCTCCCCCTTCCCCCTCCAAGTTCTGAAACTAGTGAATAGGTTAGCAGGCTAGTGGACGCTCTTCCAGTCACACACACTTGCCCCTACTCCTTAAGATCTTGCTCTCACTTTGGTGAAGAAATAATAGGCGCTCAATAAATATTTATTCTTAATTGCTTTCATTTGGGGATAGCATTCTCCATCTCATCTCATTGCATTTAGAAGGTTTTAAACATTGTCTGTTGTTCTTCCTTTTGCTCAAGATTCTGCTTCCAGCCCTCTAGGGCTCCCAACTCCCTATTCTTACTCCATCCGAAAGGCCACCCACCATGGCCGCACAGAGTGACCTGGGCCTGCCAGTTAGGCCCCTTTGCTCTCATTGTCCTCTGCTGTCCCCCTCTGTGCCCACCCAGTTAGAGAGAGACTCGGGCTTGAGAAAGCTCTAAGGAAGGCTCTGGTTTGACCAGTTTGGCAGCCGTGGATCTGCCCTCTGGGGCAGGGAAAAAGCTGTTACTGAGCTGTCGAAGCGCTAGACCGGGGAACTCCCCTGGGTGCTAGACGACACCCTCCTAACAGGGGGGGGTTGATGAACAGCTGATCAGATGTTCCACTCTCCTTTGGCTACACAGCTTGTGATGACCTGGTCCCCGGCCGAGTGAGGCCCACCCTTTTTTATTTCCTCAGCTGGTCAGCTTCAGTCTCGCCTTGGCCTGTAGCAGGAGGTGGGGGGAGCAACTGACCTCCTGCAAAATCTGGGCCAGATAGGCTGAGAATTCCACTGTTTCAGCTTTGGGGGTGACAGCTGGGGCATGGACTACTTGGGCCAATCTGGAGCTTTACGTCTTCCCCGAGACCTTTCTAGGGTTTGTTTATTTTTTTAATGCTAAGAGTCATTTTCTGTCCTGGTATACATCGTGGGATAAATAAATGAGTGATCATATCTTGAAATGCCAATGGAGGGACATTGCAGGAATTCCGTGCTATTACTGCAAAATGTAGGGTACCGGGGTTTCGCTGGTTTCCGTGTCATGTACACCGACAGAGAGCTTTGTTCTGGGAAGTTCTTTCTGTCCCCGTGAGAAGTTGACATAAGGATGGGCACAGCAGCGAACCAAAAGTAGACTCTTCTTGCTGTGGATGGGGCTGCTCTGGGTGGTGACCAGAGTCAGAGTGGGAGCTGAGAGGCCACCAGGGAGGACTGCCGTGCCACCAACTGGGAGGAGAAGCCTTTCAGTTATTAGGAAACCCCATTTGTCAGGCTCGGGCTATCTGTTCCTTCCAAGACCTCCATGGCCTATCTTTCCTCTCACCATAAGGACACCCCTCCAACCCCCCCTCCCGCCCCTTCACATTCCTCTTCTTCCTTTGGGTCCTTCGTGCATGCTGACCCCACACCCATATCCTGTCTGGGGCTACATGTAAGAGGGGAAAAAAGAAAAGGGAAAAGAATTTTATCAGATATTTTCCAGAGGAGAGAGGACTCCACCCTTTGAACCTCTGCCACATGGCGACTGAGGAGGAGGAGCAGGCTTGGGGACCTCTGACTAATTCAGTGGCCCCCAGTGGTCCCCTTTGTAGGGTCGATCCAGTTGGCAGCACCTTTGCAAATGCAAGTCTTCTTCCGCAGCATTCCTGTTTGACTGAGAAAACACGCCTGGACATCTTTGTTCTTATCCCTTTGGCTCCACCTCCTGGGCCTTCTTGCTCAGTTGTCCTCACCTCTTTCCTTCTCTGAGTCTTTGTCTCCAAAAGCTCAGGGCAAGGAGCACCAAACTGCAGCAGATAAACTCGGGCACAGAGTCTTACAAAACAAATAGAAAAAGGAGGAACAAATTCCACTTCACAAGGCCTCACTGCCTGATTTCCTTTAGATGCCGGGCAGGAGGGCCTGGGCTCACTCTCAGAGCTGGGGGGTTGCTCAGCTCCCCGAGGGTGCCTGGCCTCCCTCTCTCCATGACTTTGCCTGCTCTCACTAAACAGCCCCGAGTGTGGAGAACTGAAAATGTGAAGGTGTGGAAAAAAAACAAAAACACCACCCTCCAAGAGAAAATGCTCGGAGTTGCCAGGGCAGAATTTCCTATTTTTCTGGATTTTGACTTCTCTAATGAGAACATTCTCTTCCCTCCTCAGCTAAGAAATAAAAACACATTATCTATGATGTTTTGTTCCGACAGCTGCTGACTTTGCTAGGGAGAAAGATGCATGCATCCCGGGGGAGTGAGGTGCACACAAATAGGGATGGACCGAGGTGTGCTTTGTAGCACCTGTTCTCTGGCCCCTCCCAATCCCCGGATCAGTCGCTTCCCTTTGGATGTAAAGGAAAAGGCCTTTTGGCTTAATTGGGAAGTCTGCGTCTTCCTGATTTGGGGGGAAAGACTCCAAGAACCCACAACTGATAGCTTGTAGTGGAGCGGCATTTCTAGGTGGCCAGTGGTGTTGTTAAAGAAAATGCCTTAAAGAATCTCTGGGTGAAAGAAAACCAGGCCTTGGATGTGCAGGGGCAGACAGGAGGTTGAATTGCTGAGCATGATACAGATAAAGTGGAACTTTGTATCTGATGGGCCCAAGAGATGCCGGCTGTGGGAATCCAGAGGCCAGAAGGAGGAGACAGGAGGGGTGCCTGGAGTAGCACAGAAACAGTGGTGCCTGAGGGTGGAGAAGACCCGGCACGGAGAAACTCTTCATGGTGTGGCAGGGGTGCTTAGCACAGTGATGTCTAAGTAGTTCAGGCTGACGCCGGTGTCTCTTCTGGGCTGGGCTCTGATCTGGTGCCATGCCCTCAAGCCTTTGATAAACACACACTCACCTGGCATTAGTGTGCTCTGGAAGAAAGGACTGGGTGCTTGGCTGGCCCCCGGCGAATCGGAAGGAGACAGGCAGCAACCTGAGGACAGGGAGGCACAGAGCTGTGGAAAAGGGGTCAGTGGCAATGAGGAGAATGAAGGAAGAGGGGACTGGGAGAAACGTTGGGCCCCCAGAGGAAGCTCAGGAGCCTGGGGTTCCAGGGTAAGTGGATGGGGGCCAAGACCAGCTATTTGCATATGAAAGAGGAGTCCCAGTCCACTGGTAGCCTCAGACCACAGACACTTGGTTTATGCTCACATCACAGCTTAGGTTCAGAGGAACCATCAGAAGGCCAACAAGCCAGTTCTTCGTGCTAGTCCAAGATGCCCGATCTTAGTGAGACGCATAACAAGGACGCTTCCTGAGTGCTCCCGGAAAAGAAGGGTGGCTCACCACTTCCCAGAGTAGTTCATTCCATTAAAAAACAAAACAAAACAAAAACATGTTATTTTCAGCTTTTCTTTGTATTACAATGAAGTTAGCTTTCTTGTATCTTCTAATCATTAACTTTAAATTCTATTCTTAATTAGAACCAGTTAATCTTCAGTAACTTCTTTTTTTTAAGATTTTATTTATTTATTTGAGAGAGAGAGCACAAGCAGGGGGAGAAGCAGAGGGAGAGGGAGAAGCAGGCTCCCCGCTGAGCAGAGAGCCCGAAATGGGGCTGATCCCGGGACTCCAGGATCATGACCTGAGCCAAAGGCAGACTCTTAACCGGCTGAGCCACCCAGGCACTCCAATCTTCAGTAACTTCTAATCTGATTCTATTCTTGGAACTACCACAGAATGAATCTGATATTGACCTGTCTGATCCCACTAGATTATAAACTCCTTGAGGACAGAGATTTATTTAAGTTGGGATGACACCCACACCACACCGCAGGAAGGAGTCTTCTCTTACTCTGTGCTCCCACAGCACTGAGCATGGTCCTTTGCACATCACTGGTGCTTATGACAAAAAATAAGAGTGAGTAAGTAAGTGAAATGAGTCTTAAATAAAGTTATTTATTCTCCCTCCCCAGATTCTTCTTTTCTGGATCAGAGGTTGGCAAACTTTTTCTGTCAAGAGCCACATAGTAAATATTGTAGACTCTGGAAGCCATATGTTGTCTCTGATGCATAGTCTACTCTGTTTTATTTTACAACACTTGAAACATGTAAAAGCCCTTCTTAGCTCACTGGCCATACAACAAACGGCCTGTGGGCAGATTGGGTCCACCAGCTGTTCGCCAACCCCCGATCTAGATGAAGTAACTCCAGGCCCTCAACCATATGAGACTTGGCTTCTAGAACTCTCCTGATTCTGGTCATCCTCCCATGGTCGCTCCCTAATTTAATAAATTCCTTCTTAAATTGGAGCCCTGAATGCGATGGCTGTCCGTAGAGGCGGTTGGCGTGCATATGTCTGTCATGGGCGCCATGCAATCTGAGGACTTCTTCCGAGCTCAGATGGTCATGCTTGGCGCCCTGAGTAGAACGAATGAGTCCAAGAGACGCTTCCAACACTAAAGAAATTTATAATGTAACTGAGGCGACAAGACCTATACTCAGGAAACAGCATATATGATTTTGTGCCAGATAAGTGGCGGAGAGACGTGTCTGAAGGCCTCTGAGAAGCAGAAGGAAGGGGGCCCTTGACTAAAGATAACCGCCATTTCTTGAGCGTTTACCAGCCGGGCTAACTGCTTTAAGCCCCTTAACTCCTCTATTCCTCAAAACAACTAGGAGGTAGGGGCGGTTTTTATTCCCATTTCACAGGTAAGGTCTAGAGAATTGAGGAAGCCTCCTTCCAAGCCCTGACAGCGAGAACAGGGTAAAGAAACCTCAGTACATGGTCTGACTGCCGAGCCCACACTCTTCGCATGGAGGCTTCACTGAAACACAGACTGGGAGGTCCCAGCGGAGGCAGCAGGCTGCTTCTTCCCAGTGCTGTCTCCCTGTGGGCTGAGACACCCAAGAATTCCTCCCAGAAACCCCTCTGGGGCCGGCTGCCAGGATTGGAACAGAAGGATGGGATGGGGCTGTCTGGCCAGGAGATCAGGGAAACACCAGCAAAAAAAACCCCACTAAACATAAGAGGGTCTTTGAAAAGCAAGACCAAGGGACACCTGGGTGGCTCAGTTGATTAAGCATCTGCCTTCGGCTCAGGTCATGATCTCGGGGTCCTGGGATCGAACCCCAGCATCGTCGTTGGGCTCCCTGCTCGGTGGGGAGCCTGCTTCTCCCTCTCCCTCTGCTCATCCCCTGCTTGTGCATGCTCTCTCTCTCTCTCTCTCAAATAAATAAATAAAATCTTAAACAAACAAAAAAAAACAAGACCAAGTATAGTCTCCTAAAGCATGGGAATTTAGCTAGTTAGGTAGCAGAGCTTTCTGGATGGGAGGAGCTGTACACCCTCTTTCAAGATGAAAAGATTTTTCATTTTACTAATTGTAGGTAGAAATCTCTTAAAAATATATTACGTTCCACCCCTGCTTCCTTAGTGCCCCTCAAAAAAAGGACTTCAACTTCCATGATTCAGTTGGATCAGGAAAATAATTTGGTTATGGTGCAACTCAGTGACTTTGTTAGTGCTTATTAAGGTGTATGCATTTATTTACTCCTACCATAAATGATGCCAGTTTGGTGTGGGTTTTAATACTCATGCCTGTTTTTCTTTTATCTCTGTTTCTTCTTTTTTAAGCTGTTGTTTCTCCTTATTGTTTGCTTCTAGGAGTCTCTAATTTTTAGTTTTAGCTAGGATATCAAATAACCAAGCTTGTTAGAACTACGTGGAAGACAAGAATAATCGTCTCTGAATAAGTGCCTATAAGTTAAATGCATTACTTTTACTACAGGACTTTTGTGACCTCTATTTGGCCATTTTGGGTTCTTATCCTCGTTTTTGCTAACTTCCTGATACCTTGTCTCCTCCCTTTGCCCCAGGTTCATGAGTTGAGATCAAATAGGATATCTAGAGTCAAATCGGGTACCTAGGGAGACACAGTTAGTAAAGGTAGAATGGGAAGTAAACAGCAGAAGATAGCCTTTTGTTTGATTTTAAATTGTACTTTTGTTTGATTTTAAATTTGAAAATGATCTGTTGGGTTGGGGCTAAAGGCTATTTGTCTGGAAGGCCCCGGTCTAGAATGGAATGGAGTGGAGGTTTCGCTGATTGTCTCCTAGAATCGAACTGGTAAGCTGCTGTTACTCCCTTACCGAGTGGGGAGAACAGAAGCTCAGATAAAGAAGGGTCAGCATTTGATGGTTTAATGCCACGGACGTGTGTGGGAAGAGGATGAACAGAGACCTGTGGTCAGTCTTTATTCATGTAAATGTTATTCCTGCAAGATGCAGTCTCTTCAGGGGAGCTCTAGATAGAATGGGAGCCCTAGAAGCTGTGAAACCATGGGACTCCCTCCCTGCCAGTCCCTCCGCAGCAGCCCCACCCCCACCCCCGGTTGGATTAGCTTCCAGGGCCCTACCACCATGTTCCCTCGCTCTATACCAACTCAAACGTATCCTGTCACTGAGTCTTGCCCTTCTGGCCTCCCTCTTTGACTGTTTCTCCAGGCTCTCAGCGGGCATCCTTGCCCACTCCAGGCTCAGGGACGTGAATCTGAGGTTGGGCTTTCATTCGCTTTGCAGATGGATCTGCTACCTTTGCTCGGTGTTTGGCCAGGTGGTGGGTGAGAGGAGGCTGCGGCCGCCGGGAGCCCGACCCTAGTGGGTCAGTAGCTGGCCTGGGTCCAGAGTTGCCTCACTCATCGGGCACAGGCACTCCTGTCCTCAGAACCAGCAGCAGGTCTCCACGCACATCTGGAAAAGTTCAAAACTGTTTGTCTGGGCGAAGGAGGCCCTGGGGGGGGGGGGTGTTCAAAAGCATGACATCACCTCAGTCAGGCCCAGCTTTCTTTGGAAAGAGAAAAGGGCTGGGCCAGGCTGAGCCAGATAGGATTCCCAGGAATTGATGTGTTGGAAGGAAGAAGAGGAAAGGGTGGGAAAGAAGGATGATGTCAAGGGGGAGTTCCAGTGGTGCCTTGGAGTGGTACCCGGAGAGGACGATCCTTCAGTTCAGTGTCCACATGTTCCCACCACCTGCCCCCTTCGGTGAGTTCATACCTTAGGGGCAGATTGCTGAGCAGGTCCTATCTAGGAGCAGAGGAAGACTGGATATGCTTCCCCATCTATTTTATTATGAGAAGACCACCTCCCACCTGACCCAGATAGGAGCCCATTCTTTTCTCTCCAGAAGGGTGGAGGATGCATCCTGATCCTTAGCAGTTTAGACTCCCTGACCCTCTGGCTCCTTCCACTCAAGTGTCTGCTAAACCTCAGTGGCCCCATTGCTCCCTGCCCCGCATAAACTATGGCCTCCCCTCTTGTCCAAAACCTTGGTGATTCAGGTTTTTATCTCTAAAATGGAGATGATAATATCACTTCTTCCTCCCACTCACCTGCACGTAATATTAAGATATGATTACTGTCGGGCACCTGGGTGGCTCGGTCGTTAGGCGTCTGCCTTCGGCTCAGGTCATGATCCCGGAGTCCCGGGATCGAGTCCCACATCGGGCTCCCTGCTCGGCAGGAAGCCTGCTTCTCCCTCTCCCACTCCCCCTGCTTGTGTTCCTGCTCTTGCTATCTCTCTCTCTGTCAAATAAATAAAATCTTAAAAAAAAAAAAAGATATGCTTATTGTCTTCACCTTTCATATCAATCTACTTGTAGCAGGTGGGGAGAGAGGCAGATGTGGGAGAGTGAAACTTGTCACCATTTTTAAAGGCAGCATTCTTGGTCCCAAGTTAATTGCAATGAAACAAAAGCCTAACTTCCCTCTTGATGTCGAGGGAAAGAAGAGGTGTCATTCTACATTGCTATTTACTTGGAAACCGCAAAAGATACAGACCTAGATCTCAATCAGGAAAATTTAAAGACAAGCTTTAGGGTGGCCTGGGATCCTCAGGGATCTTTCCTTAAGGGTGGTACTGCTGGGCGCTGACCTCTAGGCACCAAGCCCATCCCTAAGGTTTATAGGGCCCACGCCAAGAATAGAATAGAGGCCCTCAGTCATATGTCTAAGTACTTCAAAGTTACCAATCAGGCCTATTTAAATGAAATATCCTCTATCCTCTTACCTTGAAAATCATACCTTCATGGCCATCTGGAAGGCCACGTGTGAATTTGGACCCTGTCGGTCTCTGAGCAGGAAGAGATGGCCTTTAGCCCTAGCCCATCCCTCTTCCCTTCTTACTCACAACTCTGGCACACGTTGTTGGGGATCTTCTATGCATGCAAGTGACACACCACCCACATGCGAAACGTGCAACCCTTCTCCCTGAAACAGCCACCTCTTGGCCACTCTTGTGCCTTGGAGGTACATACCCGGTGCTGCAGTTCACCCTCAGAAGGATGGACTGGGAGAAAGGGCCGCATGAAGATCCTCAAGTGAGCAAAGAGCCATTTGGGCAAGAAGTTCTAGAAATTCTGGTCCCCACTGTATGACCTAGGAGAGAGGGCACATCTCTGTTGGCCCCATGGACTCCTCACGGTTTGGGGCCGGGCAGAGTAGAAGGAGGAACAGAATACATACTCTGAAGTTCAGGTCCTGTCAGGAATCTTCTCTTTCCTGGGTGTAAGGATGGCACTGATAGGTACCCCAGGAAACATGGAAAGGCAAGGACCTTCATGAAGATCTTCAGAGAATAATTAAATCCGGGAGCATTATACTATACCAATTTAATATTTGTCATTAATTTTCCCAACAATCCATGTAAGAAAAGACCCTCACTTTAGAGATTGGTAAACTGAGATACACACATATATATACACACACACGCGTTAAACTACGTAGTTATTGGCAGAGTCAGAACTAAGCTTTCTTCCCACTACATTTGATGAGAAACCAGGCCTTATATTCTCTAGTCCATCCACTGGATTCCTAGGTCAGAGCTTCTTGAAAGAAATCTGTGTGTGTCGGCGGGGGGGGGGGGGGCTGGGGCGCTGCTTACTGAGTTTCTCAACAAAAGACAAGGAGGATGGGTTTGCAGGCCATAAGGGAAAGAATGAAGGGAGTTTGGGAATGGGAAAGCCTTAGACAGAAGATTTTTAAGGGGGGGTGCATGGAAATGGCATGGCTGTAGTGATTATTCCAAGAGTATATTACTCTAGCGGATGGAGAGTGATGGAAGAGAGGAAGACACATTAAAAAGGAAATAAGGGTACTTCCTCCCCCATATTTTAGATCTCTGTGATATTTATTGAGATATGATTTGATATTTTAGTATTTTACTTAACATGTTACAAACATTGCCTTGTATTCTCATGTGGCTTTAGTTTTTCTTACAATTTTTTATTTGTAATGATTATGGTACATGACGTGCATATAGCATTTATCCTATTGTAATTCATTTAGTTGTTTGCAACTTTCCCCTCCTATAAATAATACTATATTAGACATTTGGTGCATACAAGCTTTCCCTTCCTTATTTTCTTAGGGAAAATCTAGTAGTAAGAAATTAATCACCTGTCCAGAAGGATAGTCTTGATGTCATGATGTCATGGATGACTGAGGTTCTGACTTGTCCTCCTTGTTTCTTTATAGCCTCTGGGTTCCCAAATACAGAAAACATGACTGCTATCACCAAAGAGTCAACCCCCCAAGAAATAACTTCAACTGTGTTTGCAAATGTATCCAACCAGAAGGCCACCACCCTAAGTCCTCTTGGAAGTACCACCCTGTACCTTGTCTCTCAGGACAACAGTGGTACCACTGCAACCATCTCAGGTAAAAAGTGCTTGTCTCAGGCCCCAGAGGGATGCTGCTGGTGCCTGGGTAAAGCATTAGGATATTTGCAGACAACCCCCAGGCCTCCTTTCCCCCACAGATGGGAACATACAAGCCCCACGAAATATGGTTTGTGCATCATGCTTTGGGGACCCTGAAGTAAGTTTCTGATAATTTATAGTGATATATAGTGACAACTTTCTCAGGCAGCTTTAGCAGCTGATCCTGATCAGTCATTCTCCTTGTACCCTGCTCTCATGCTGACTTCAGGTTAGTGATAAAACAAGGATCAGATGAAGACTCCCTAGAAATCTCTGATCTCTTCAGGTTCAAACTGCTTTTTGACTTCTTTAGGGTAGACCAGAATCCAGTTCAGTGTCAGAAACCCAAAAGCTCTTCTAATAACATTTTCAATTATAGCTGTGGTTCCAACAGCTGGCTTGAAATGAGTTTGGTAAGGGTTGGGACATGAAGTAGCTCTTAATTCCCCAAATTCCCTTTTCTAGTTTGAAGTCCATGCCAATATCATTCTCTATAAGGTTTTAATTCAAGACGGTGAACTGAGACATGTGTAGGGGTGTGTGTGTGTGTGTTTATGCAAACATGTGCACATGCACACTTGTGTTTTGTTTTGGTCTATTTCAGAGACTACAGTCAATATCACATCTACCTCTGAGATCACCCCAGTGCCCGGGACCACGAGCTCTTCTGTCCAGTCACAGACCTCTTTAGCTATCACAGTAACTTCTATCCCAACCAACTTTTCAACTTCAGACATGACCTTGAAGCCCAGTCTGCTACCTGGAAATGTTTCGGATTCCCCATACAACAGCACCAGCCTTGTGACATCCCCCACTGAACACTCTGCATCATTTTCTCTTACCCCAAGTACCATCAGGGTGGGTGAATTGGGCCAAAAGTGGCAGATTACCCCCTCACTTCATATGTATGCAAACCCTCTCTTCCTTTCAACCTCTCCTCATCCCAAGCAGTGAGATTTGGGTCATGTAAGAATTAGCAAGGAAAATATGTAGCTTAGGGGTGCTTGGGTGGCTCAGTGAGTTAAGCGTCTGACTCTTGATTTCAGTTCAGGTCATGACCTTAAGATTGTGGGATCAAGCCCCATGTTGGGCTCCACGCTCAGCGAGGAGTCTGCTAGAGACTTTCTCTCTCCCTCTGCCCCTCCCCTTTCTCACGTGCTCTCTCTCTGTCTCTCTAAATAAATAAATAATATTTTTTTAAAAAAGAAACTATGCAGCTTAAATATTGCTGGAAAGGATAGACAGGGGAAGAGAATAGTGGAGACAGGTATACCCAATGCTGTGGGTATTGCATTTCTAAGGAGTAGAAAGTAAAGAGGGATTCTCGGAGGTCTGCTGTGGTTCTTGTTAGTACCTCTCCGTCTGGGCTTTGACCAGGGCACCATCTCCCTTCGGGCATATTTGGAAACCATCCTCCATATAATGGGGCAACTTTTCCAAAAAGGTTTAGGACAACTACCGTTTCCTGTATATGAGAAGGTTTGACAGTATGCCAGGCATAGAGAAGCCATGAAGAACTGGGCAGACCAGGGTTGGTGAGCTCAGCCTTGGGGTCTATGGCTGTCAACAGCTTTTAGCAGGAAGGGGAGAAAATATGAGGGCGTGGAGCCTCGAGGCAGGTGTGAGGAACCTGCCTGGTTTCTGTTTTTAAAGGAACTAGAATAGGAATCTGGGGAGTCCAAGGGGCCAAGAGGAAAAAGAGTGTCACCAGGTTCTGCCTGGCCACCCCATTATCTGTTTGCTTACATGGCCTTGCTTGCAAGTGTATAATCCACTGCAGGGAAAACAGCCCCAGTGGGAAAAGTTCCTCCCTTCTTCCATTTCTGTACCATCTAAGCTAATGTTTACCAAGACTGCAGATAGCTACTTGCTGGCAAGCCTGGGATAGTAACAAGTTTTGATTATCTGATGGGGATGGGAGTGAGATGGTGGAAGGGAGGAATACCATTGTATAGCTCTAGTCCCTTAACATTTTTAAATTTCCTTTTTCCTAAAACCTCTTAAAAGAGTACCTCACAGAAATCAAAGAGAAAAAGGTGGGGGAGGGAATGAGGGGCAAAGATACTGGCTTATTTACTTTGTTTTTGTTTTAATACAGGGAGAAATCAAATGTTCCCAAGTCAAAGAAGTGAAATTGACCCAAGGTATCTGCCTGGAGCTAAATGAGACCTACAGCTGTGTAAGTCAAACTCCCCTCCACCTCACCCCCATCCTTTCCTCCTCCCTCTTGTCCCACAATCCTTTCTGAACATCCTTAAGCCATCCTGGACTGGACCAGACTTTGGTCGGGGTGGGAAGAACTTAGCTTGGTCAGGCACTTTCCAGCACTGAGCTTTGGGTTTAGGGAGTAAGAGGCCCCATCTGGTGGGCAAAGAAGGCAAAAACAATTTTATTTAAATTTAGTTGTTACTTTTTCCCTCCTCTGTTGTACATTGAATATGTATGTACATAGTCAGATTTAAGTTTGCTTTTGTGTTAAGAAAGTCCTTAGTGAAATATAAACTAGTAACCTAAAATACCAATTGTTTATTATTATTGACATGTAACTCTTTAATCCATATAGAGTGTCTTTGTGCTTAATGCTGTAGTTTCCATATAACTGGTTTTCCTAACATTATTTATTGAATGATACCCTCTGTTGTTGATTGGAATGCTGTTTTTTAGCTTCTATTAAGTTTTTATATGTCCCAGGGCATATTCTTCAGAGATATTTTATTTGTTCGGTTTGTCTTTTTTTTGCCTGTTTTAAATTTTTAAAAATTATTATACTTTTACATTGTAGTATTTTAAATATCCAGCCAAGCAGGTCTTTGCTTGCTACACTATAAAAAAATGTATTTTTTGCCTATTCTTTTAGAAAAACTCTAGAAACATCTTGTCAAAATTAAAAAAAAACAAAAAAACAAGATTTTCATTGGAACTGCTATAAGTCCCTCTGTATTTTTCTGGTCTTCTCTTGTATTGTTCAGCATATTGTCCTTTTAGTTTTCAAAAACTAAAAGCTAGGTTTTTTTTCCTGTAGGCTTTATGAACTTTTTAAGGTTATTTGTAATATAGATTTCCCATTAAATATTCTAATTGATCATTGGTGGTATATTAGAAAGTTGAGTTCTGAAATTTATCTTGGGTTTAGCCATTTTCTTTAACATACTTGTTAATTACAAGAGCTTTATAGTTGATTTTTTTTAAGGCAAGCTATCTTGTTACCTACCACAATACATTGTTTTTCTCCTCCTTTTTAGTAGTTACACCTTGTTTCAATTTCAAGTCTTATTGCATTGGTAAGACTATACTGTACAGCATTAACTTTTAATGGTGATAGCAGACGTTCTTGCTTTGTTCCGGTAAATTTTCCTGACAGTTACAATTTCCTTGACAAAGAATGGAATGACAGGACTCTTCCTATTCACTTGTAGGAAAAAACATTTCCTTACAAGTTGGGAATCCATTTAAGGGAGCCATATATGTGGTGTGTGATTGCATAGATTGGGAAGGACCTGGGTAGACTGTAGTCTGTAGAAAACATTCGGCTATTTATTTGGTCCATTCTGACTACCCATATTTTACCTGTGATTTTCAGCTGGGTCATTCTGACTCACAGATCTCTTAAAATTATACCTAAGGTCTTTATTTAGCCTAGGACTTTTAAAAACAATGGGGATTGCAAAGATATTAGTTCACACAATAGATAACAAGTGCAATTTGCAAAATGGTGAACTTAAACATGATTATACAATGTACAGGTAATACTCTGTGTTTCTGATACTGACTTTCAACTCTACTTATTTAAAAAAAAAATTGCCAAACCCTTTGCTAATTATAGCTTTAAAAAAGTAACTTTTATTTTTTTTTTTAGTAATATCCTGGTTAAGCACTTATTTTCCTGTGCCAAAATGCTGCTTCTTTGTACCACTGATTTAGAACTAATTGCAGAGCATTCTAAGTGTCTGTCCATTGCTCTTCGAGGTTCACATTTAACTAGGGTCATCGTACAAGACAAGGTGCTGGAAAGTTACTGCTACTCCAGAAATAACTGCTCTTACTGTGCTATGGTTGCTTTCTCTCTGTGGTCTTTACGGTCTCATCTATTCATGCCACAGCTGAGAAGGTCTGTACTCCCTTCTGAGGTCTGGGGAGGATCTGTGAGTAGGGATGTGGAAAGACAGCAAGTCCTCTGGTATCCTGAAGAAGGCTTCTGCACTGCTCATGATGAATCAGCTCTGTGGTAGCACCAGGTCATGCTACGGTTTTCCTGGCCCCTCTGCCAGTCTTGGTTCCCTTTCTTCCTCAGGGGTCCTTTGCCCCAGCCCCCAAGCAGCAGTGCCTCCTAAGCCCCCCAAGGTAATTTCTCCCCAGTCAGCAATTCTCGCTCAGAATCTTTAGCCAAAGCTCCCGATTGTGTTTCAGATTCCTTTTCCTTGAGTCCTAATGCATGTTTGTCTGATAATCAATCTGTTCCAAGGGCTGTGAGTGGCGTGGTGCCTGCTCATTTTCCTTAGGTTGCCTTTGCACTTTTGGTGTCAGAAGGCCTTAAGGCACTGGTTCTAACCGTGGGAAACTCAAGTCCCACTCACAGCCTGAGGAGAAGCATGAAGGATTTGAATTCCCCTAACATCATGTCCTTGAGTACTTGTGTTGTGTTGGCATGCTCCTGCATCCAGTGTATTCCCATAACAGAATTACGCTTGACTGTTCTCAGGTATTGACACTCACTCTGCACTGGGATGTATTGCATATCCGACCTCGTAGCTCTCACTCTGTGGATCATATAGACCTGTCTTTTGTCCATGTATCTGCAGACATTTATTTCTCAGCTACTCTCCTTTTGCTCCCCATCCTTCACCTTTAGACAGAAATCACCTCTGTCAGCTGGGGGAGGGAAGGCAACCCCACGCTCTTCTCAAGCACCTGCTACCCCATCTTAGAGTCCTCATTAGCAGCACCTGTCACTCTGAGTCTGACTTTCACTCTCTTGGCTGCAGTGTCAGGGTAATTTAGTTATTGTGGTTATGGTTTCCCAAATAATTTCCAAAATGTGAGATTACTTTATTCTCTTAGGCTATACCCATTTATCTAGGGGTTTCCACCAAGAAATTTTTTAATGGTGGTAAAATACACATAACATAAAATGTACCATCTTAACCATTCAGTAGTCCCAAAATAGTTCAGCGGTATTAAGAACATTCGCATTGTTGTGCGGTCTCCAGAACTCTTCATCATCCAGAGCTGAAACTCTACACACATTAAACCACTTCCCATTCCCCCGCCTCCCAGTCCTTGGCCACCACCATTCTACTTTCTGTCTCTGTGAATCTGACTACTCCAGGTACCTCATAGGAGGGGAGTCATACAGCCTTTATCTTTTTGCGACTAACTTATATCACTTAGTGTAATGTCCTCAAGGTTCATCTGTGTTGTAACTTGTGTCAGAATTTACTTCCTTTTCAAGGCTGAATAATATTCCATTGTTTGTAGAGACCACATTTTGTGTATCTCTTCATCCACCAACGAACACTTGGATTGCTTCCACCTTTTACCATGGTGAATAATATTGTTATGAACATGGGTGTACAAATATCTCTTTAACACTCTGATTTCATTTCTTTTGGGTATATACCCAGAAGTAGAGTTGCTGGATTATTTGGTAAATCTATTTTTAAATTTTTGAAGACTCGACATACTGTTTTCTATAGCAGTTGCACCATTTTGCATTCCCACCAACAGAGCACAAGGGTTCCAATATGTCCACACCCTCACCAACATTTGTTATGTCCTGTTATTTATATATATATAGTAACCATCCCAGTGGGCATGAGGTGGTATGTCATTGTGCTTTTGATGGGCATTTCCTAATGATTGGTGTTGAACATCTTTTCATGTGCTTGTTGGCCATTTGCACATCCTCTTTGGAAAAATCTCTATTCAAGCCCTTTGCCCACTAATTTGTTTTTGAGAACTACCTTTCTTTTGAACCACATGTGTTTCTATGCAGAGGTTGTATTTACTCGGCTAGTTCACATCACCCTTATTCTGTCACATTGACTTCATCTCAGGCAGGCTGCTTCCAACCTCCAGATCATATCCCCCAGCCCACGCCTTCCTTGCCCTCTGCCCAAACACTAAAGGTCAGTTTCCATGCAGAAAAAAATAACTTACAGATGGAGGACAGATGAAGACAGTGTGTCTCCTGGAGAGAGCCTGAGATCTGGAGACAGCCTAACTCCTTGCCCTTGGCCTGCTGCCCCCTTGTTGTGTGACTTGTGGCAGGCCCTTCACTCCAATCTCTAAATGAAAACAAGGTTTTACCTCCAATATCAAACTCGCACCAAAATAGATAAAATGAGAGAGAGAGCGAGAGAATGAGAATTGATCCTAAAAATCTCAGCACTGAGAAAAACCTTAAGGCTCATTTAGAAAAATACCTGTCCCTCTCTTCCCCACTCCAATGTTTAACATGCTTCTTTAACATGTTAAGAGTCTTTGCAAAGTTTGAGGGTGCTACCCAAGAAAGGTTAGATGGTTTTATTATTGTAGGTATTATTTTTGCAAAGTAACATGTGTGAGCAGATGTGGCTAGGGGCTCACAAATCTGATTCTCATGAGCAAAATGGCAAAGGTTGTGGTTTCCTCCTGCCCACTCTCCCATGGTATCTGCCCACAGCCTCTCTTGGGGAAGGATGTTTATTTCAAGCATCCGGAGAAACACTGTGCTTTGTTCAAGATCCACCTGCTCCTCTCCAGTCCCCAACACAATTCACTGTTGCTGCTGAACTCCAAAGTGGGAGGCTGGCCGCGGTCATTCCCTTGAATTTAGTCCAAGAAACTAAGCAAAGGGTGGAGGAATCCTGTGTGGAGGCCAAACCAGTTGGGACGTTAAGTTGAACAACAATTCTGTGAGTTCCTTTGTTTGTTTGGTGCTGTGCTTAGTGCAGTCTGGGTTCAAAATTATGAAATTATGTAACGTACACCCACTCCCCCAACTAAGGAGTCTTAGAGTCTAGCCAGAGTGAAATGACTATAACAGTAAGGCAGAAGATGATCAAACCTCAAAATGTGGATTCTGAGGGATATGGTGCATAGTATGGTTTTTTATTAATAGTAACAGTACTAGCTGTCATTTGTCCAGTGCCCATTAGTTTCCACAGACACCTTGTTGGGCACTCTTCATACAACATCTCCTTAGTCACAACTCAGTCTTCAGCTTAGAAACCTCACACTCAGACCAGCTGCATGACTTGCAAAGAACCTAGTAAATAGCAGAGGCAAGGCTGATGCCCAGTCTATGGAAGATAGGACCAACTTCATGGAGGAGGTGGGATTTGAGTGGAGTCTTGAAGGATGGGGAATCCAAGGAAGAAGGTGGTGTTCTTCCTTCTTCTTATAGCCAGGGTTGTGAAGGTCACAGGCTCTCACACATTTGGGCTCCCCATGGTGGTAGCACCCCATCCGAAGGCCTTTCCCTACCAGCTTCTCCAGCACACATTCTCCCCATTCTTCAAGACCTACTTTGACATGTCACTGCTAACCCCAAACCTGATGTGCCCTCACCCTCCTTTGAATGTCCATAGCATTTTAGCAGTGCCTTTGTCATGGTTCCTACCATGGAACTACCTCTGTCACCTGTCTCTTTGTGCCTCAGTTTCTTCATCTGTCAAATGGGGAGAATAATAACAGCCATCTGAAAGGGTTATGCAAAGCCTAAATGAGCCAATATGCGTAAAGTACTCAGAACAGTGACGGAGACATAGTAAGCATCATGTATGTTCTCTGCCATGCATGCAGACAGAGCTGTGACTGTGTGAAGTTCATAGCTATCCCCACCCCAACCCTAGCCCACCACACACTTGATACACGTGCAGAGATTTTCACAGTGTCTTACAATCGGGGCTTCATAAATGTCAGAAGAGGTGACTATGGTTGAGGTGCAGCTTCTTAAGATTCTGTAGTTTGAGCAAGGTGCCGTTTTGTTTGGCTTGTTTAGATTATGCAGGAGCCCTGTCCCTCTGCTTCTCTCAGGAAGGAGACGTAGCTCAACCAGAGACACTCCAGAAGCCCGGAGTCATCTAGGTAGGGACTTCCCTCCTCCTCATCCAGAAGGCATGGTGTTTGGGAGGGTGTGGTGCTCACAGGAAAGCAACACAAGGCTCCCCAAAGAGAAAGGATCCTAGAGAAGAAACAGACTGTTGATCATATCCAATGGTGTCCAGACTGCCCGCCGCAAATGCTGTTTTCAAGAACCAGATTTTTCCAGAAACAGAGCCTCTATCCAAGTATTTCCTTAGAGACCTTTCCCTCAGGGGTAAAACAGCAGTGGCTGGAGAATTCAAATTTCTGTGACCTTGGTTCTTGAGGGCCTTCTGAGGCTACCTCTGGACTCCTCTCTGTGACCTGGAGGTTAGGTAGCCCTGCTCTTCTGGCCTCATCCGAGCCCAGTGAGCTCCTCCTGAGCTCCCTTAAATTCCAACTGAGAGAAGAAAGCTGGGGCCTCGGGCCAATCCCGACTCTGCCTTGTGCAGGAGCAAAGGATCCTGGGCTTTCCTGCCGCGGGCCACAGCCGTAGGAAAATACCCAGGCTGCTTTCCAAGCTGGGAGGGCCCCAAGGAGCGGCGCTGCCCCACAAACAGGAAGCTTTCTCCCCCACGGAGGCTCAGTTCGGATGCCCCTCACACGCCCCAGCAGTTTTCCCCGAACAGGAAAGCTGTCGGAGCTGTTCAGGCATTTCCTCCTCACCATCTGCCATCCGGACAGAAGAGAGAGTCTTGGTTTCGGTTCCTTTCCTGTGCGGGGGGGTGGGGGGGATGGGGGGGTGGGGGGTGTGCTCTGATTGGAAGCTGCTGGAACACATCCTGGGACATGTGAGAAGAACAGGGTGTTGGAAGGGTACAGCCGGTGTTTCCGACTCATCCCGGTCCCGGGACTCAACTATCAAAGAATCATGAGGATTTCTCCTCGGGGGGCTGAGTCCTTGAGTCCTAGAGACCAGCCAGCAGCCTGGAGCAATCTGTGAACCTCATGGAAAACTGGGGTCCATGCCATTAATGAGAAAGAGGGGATGATAAAAAAAAGCCATTTCAGTTTGAGCCAGGCTCTCTGTGAGCCCCCTTGGGGGGTAGGAGGGAAGGGCCCGCTGATGCCACTGAGGCTACAGCCAGAGATTTGTGCTCTATCCTCACTTCCCTTGGCTTTTCCTCCAACATTTGGGGCTATTGTAACCTTGAAACAAAGGATTTTCTCTTTGTCAGTAACATACTGTTCATATTTTCTGGTATCGGCGATTTCTTTCGACTTTAATTTGAAAGAGTGTGCGTGTGCATGGGCAATCCTTCAATAAGATGCTGTTCCCTGAATTCGTTCTCAGCCCCTTTCAGTGCTGCTTATGGTGCTGATACATATTGTTTTGGTTACTGGAAAATTTTGGAGTTTTTTTCTTGTTGAGTTTTTGCACATATATAGTTCACAGGATTTTTTTTTTCCAGTTATAATTTTAGGTGGGAAAAAGGGTAATAGAGAGTAATAGTGTGACTTGAATCAGGATTATTGCCTAAGACTCTGGACCCAGTTCAGGGTACATTAGTAATTTCATCTTCTGCTCGCCATTTCTTTCTGTCTTCCCAGGAGGACTTTAAGAAGGATAATGAAGAGGAACTAACCCAAGTCCTGTGTGAGAAGGAGCAGGCTGAGCCTGGGGCCGGGGTGTGCTCCTTGCTTCTGGCCCAGTCTGAGGTGAGGCCTCACTGCCTGCTGCTGGTCTTGGCCAACAGAACAGGTAAGGGGCGCATCTGTCTTGGGGTCTAGGGAGAAGAGCTGGGCTAACTTTGGGAGAGGCTCTCCTGAGATGGACCACCCTGGCCATCAGAGCATCATCTAGAACATCATAGGAGGGCACAGCTCTTCCAGCTTCTAGATTCAGCAGTCCCTGTTTCTAATTCTAGAACTTTCCAGGAAGCTCCAACTTCTGAAAAAGCACCAGTCTGACCTGAAAAAGGTAAGTTCTCTAAGATGATGGGAATTCTCAGAGGGAATACTGGGTCAAGGGAATTCATTCGAGTAGGGGAGAAAGTAATTCTCTTTTCTAGACCTGTCCTTCCTATCTCTCCAACCTTCTCCGACAGTCTTTACCTTTCTGTGCTTGAACCAAAATTTTATGGTGCAACTTGATTAAGAGATGTCAGTCTTCAATCCTGTTTAGAAAAATCCCTGAGGTCAAAGTCTTCTTGTGTTTCTCCTCTGTTGGGTCTAGCATGGGCTCCAGAACTCACATCCCACAAGTAACAGTCTGTCTGTTCTGTGTCTTCCCTTCCAGCTGGGGATCCAAGGCTTCACTGAGCAAGATGTTGGGAGCCACCAGAGCTCTTCCCGCAAGATCCTGATTGCACTGGTCACCTCAGGGATCCTGCTGGCTGTCTTGGGCACCACTGGCTATTTCCTGATGAACCGCCGCAGCTGGAGTCCCACAGGAGAAAGGCTGGTCAGTTTAGGGGTCCAAGGCAAAGAAAATGAGGAAGATAGTGGTCCTCTGGGGAGGTCCATAAGTGTCACGAAGTGGGGAGGAGAAATCCCAGGAAAGGTACTTCTGTGCCTTTATGCATGGACGTGCATACACGCACATTACCATGTCAGTGGACAAGGCTGAATAATATGGAGCAGATTAGGAAGAGGGCACTAACTGGAGTCAGCCCACCCGCTCACTGTGGCAGCAGATGGCTCATATCATCTATTTCTGATTTGGCCAGGGGTAGTTCAGCTGGGTACAACCAGAACAGGCTGTTGAATCAGCCACACTTTTTTGCATGTATATTAAGTGCCCATGGGTCCCATCTAGCTCACAGGAAGGGACATATGGAAAGAAAATATACTCTTGAAGTGTTCTGGATGTGGGAGGACAACGCTGGGGTTTGACCCTTGGCCTCTGGCCTGCTCCCTTCTCTGGGGAGGTTATTCCATCCTGGGGACTGCCTGGTTGCTGGCGGGAGCTGGTTATTGAGTCTCAGTGGCACGGTGTGGTGCCTCTCCTCTGTCCTTTCTCCTCTAGGAGCTGGAACCCTGACCGCTCTTCAGGAAGAAAGGAGTCTGCACATGCAGCTGCAACCCCCCCCCTCTCCTCCCCCCATCACCGCCTCACTCCCCTGCTTACCAGATAATGCTCCTTTATTTATACACTGTCTAGGGCGAAGACCCTTATTACACGGAGAACGGTGGAGGCCAGGGCTATAGCTCAGGCCCTGGGGCCTCCCCTGAGGCTCAGGGAAAGGCCAGTGTGAACCGAGGGGCTCAGGAGAACGGGACCGGCCAGGCCACATCCAGAAACGGCCATTCAGCAAGACAACACGTGGTGGCTGATACGGAATTGTGACTCGGCTGGGAGGGGCGAGGCTGGGCAAGGTCTGGGGAAGGGGCCCCTCCCTGCATCTGACCACAAGCTGCCTCGATCCCTTACCTTCTCCCCTTTCCTGCTGCACACACCCTCGGAGGCCGTTCCTGGGGCCCTGCACCCCACCAGGCCGAGGGTCTCTCTCTACCTTGGGGACCGGGAGGTAACCCCTGCCCTTTCCACGTTCAGCTCGCTAAGCTTAGAATCTGGTCTACTTTGAGTGAAGGTATGAGGGGGAAATGCCAAAGTGGAGGGAAGCTACCAGGGTTGGGGGTGGGGGGGTGATGATCTTGCATCATTCACACATGGGCTTCTTCCCTCTCCCTCCTCTCTGCCTTATTAAAAGAACTCCCAGGGGAAGCATGGGCTTTTTCTGGGCTACAATTTCCTCCCAGGAGGCTTTGCCTTTTCCTGTTTCTTCCTCATGTCTGTCTTCTCTACTTTAGGGAAACCAAAGCAACCCAATGTACCCGCTCCTTTGTAATGATATAACCAGCAAGACTTGTTGTCTTAAACCGTCTCCCTTATGCCCACGCCTAGTCACTGTGGATTCAGGCACTGGCTTCCCTCAGGTTCCCCTGAGCTCCACACCTTCTTCCCCCACATCTGCGTACAGAAGCCTGCACTGTTTTCTGGCTGAGCCTGGAACGAGGCTCCAAGTTTTGAACAATGTCTTGTGTCTGTGTTTGGGAGACAGGGTAGGGGTGCATGGACACATGCGTCCCTACCTTTGGGGACAGATGAGGGAGAGGGGATGGCTCAGTCCTTGTCTCTCTGGGGCTCACAGAGTCTCATCTTGGGCCCCTGTTTCTCCCTGTGGGTCCGAGTGGACAGGACCATGGGACCAGATCTTTGAGCCAAGCCACTTGACCTGTGCACCTCTGAGGAAACCCCTTGGTCAGAGGCTAGGTCCTGGCCTTATCCTCTGATCTCGATGGTTTCCTCCTTCCTCCCCCTGACTCCTGGGTTGAGCTGTGGACTCAGTCTCCCAGCAGACTCCTTTCTGTCTCTGCCTCCCCAACCCCAACCCCCTCACTGCTCTGCACCCCCGTGTAGTCAGAGCCCCTCGACATCTCCAGAGGGGCTTCATCACAAGCCACCTCCTCTGTCGGTGGCCCAGGTTTTCATTTGTATTTTTTTTTTTTTTCGAGAGGGGTGAGCAGGGATCCTGGTTTCAATGACGGTTGGAAATAGAACTTTCCAGAGATAGGAAGATTGGGTGGATTTTATTTCTGAATACAAAATGGTGTGTGTAAATACTGTAATTAAAGTGATACTGAGACACATCTGTTCTGTGTCGCTGTCCCAGCCAGGTGTGTCTGAAGGCCACAGTGGTGTCCCAGTCATACTGGGCTGGACTTCACAATGATATGGAGTGGGGTCGGGGGTGCCGGGGGGGGCAAGCCAGGAAAGAGGTGGGCCCATCTCAGGGGATACAGGCAGAAACCAGGGTGCTGCTCTTTGGCCAAGTCTCCGGCAGTTGGAGGAGGCTCACAGAAAGGTTGGATGTTTCTAGTCCTAGAAAGAAAGACAGACCAGAGTGCAGCAAAGGCCTTCAGGATGGAGGGGGTTGTGCGGAGGACGTAGGAGCTGGGGCCTCCGTGAACACCTCTCTGGGAAGTGGCACACTTTGGTCCCTGTATGCAAAATATGCACGAGCAAGAGAAGGAGCCCCGTGCACCTTGGATTATCACACCCTCTCCACCCCGAGCCAGGAGCAGGACAGTGGAGGCTGGTGCAGGCAGCTTGTGCTCTAGAGATCGGGCTGCCAACTCCAGGCGGGGGTGCTTCTGCCTTCAGCTCTAAGACACCAGCCTAACTGCAAACACGCCTGCAAGGGCAGCCCCCAGCTCCCAGAGCTCCCCCCGCCGCTGGGATAGGAAGTCGGGGAGGGAGCACTGCCAGACACTGCTCAGTAGCTTCAGGAAACACCCCCAAGTGTGTCAACAGTGGTAGAGGCAGTTGGGGCCAAACAAAGGATCCTTCCATTCTTATCTGGCCAAAGCCAGACCTTTCCCTTTAGCACTCCCCCCACCCCCAACTTCCCCCTTGCTTTTCTCCAACTGCTCTCACCAGAGGTTCCTCTGCAGGACTTGGGGGGCAGGGCCAGGGGTGGAGGGCAAGGAATGAGATCTAGAACTTTCCCTAGAAGGCGATGGCTGACCCTGGGCGATGGCAGGAAGGGGAGATGGTCATCTGGAAAGAGAAGCTGGGTTGGCCCCCATCTAGTTACATCCTGCCGTGAGAGTGACCCGATGGGGTCTGGCAGGTTTCAGATGGCAGGGAGAAGGGGTGTACAGGCTACAGGCTCCTGGGAAATGTGGGAGGAGGAGAAAAAGCACCTGGATCTTTGAAACGTGTCCCGCCTTAGGCCCAGCAACTTGCTAATTGTATTTTACCTTGAGTCTGTTGGCCAGTGTAGATTTTGGGAGGAAGGGGGGTGTGTGTGTGTGTGTGTGTGTGTGTGTGTGTGTGTGTGTGTGTATTTAGAGGGTGCCGTGGCAGCTAGTTCTCTCTGGTGGCTGGACAGCTTGCCCCGAAGGACTCCTTGTACTCTTAAAAAATCAAACTTTCCCACCTTTGGCTGAGCACCCTGGCGCAGCAATGGCTCCCCCTGCTGGCCATGCTGGGCTCCTACCACTCAACTTCAGTTCCCCAGTTTCCGCGTGGGGATTCTGTCCCAGCTGCCCTTAAACAGCCTAGTCCAGTAGATCTCATCTATGAGGCTCATACAACTATAAGAAGTCACCGCTGAAGAGGATTTTAGAGATACACGCAACTTAACTCCTTTATGTCACATTAAAGACAAACTAAGGCCCAGAGAGGGGATGTGGCTGGCTGGCCCAGATGCCCTGGAACTCCGGTGTCCTGCATCCGAAGCTCTTCCCTTCATCCTACCGTCCCACTCTTCTGCCAGGCAGCAGGGTTCCTCCAGTTGGATGTCATGAGGCTAGCGAGGGCAGCCCCAGGTTTGGGGCTTCACCTCTAGAGCCTTTCATCAACATGTGCCAAGCAGGTCCCGGGGTCTTGGGACAAAGGAGAGGCTGAAGGCCCTGGGGAAGCTGTGAGGCTCAACTCCCACTGTGGTGCCCATAGTCGGCCCCAGGGAATGAACTGGAGTGTTACATAGTCCGTTGTGGAAAGCATACCCGGAAGCGTCTTCTGCCTAAGTTGCATCTAGATGGATAAACAGAATTGTCCTCTAAGTCTGTATACGTGGGTCATCCCCATTCCATCCCCTCTAGGTAGATCAACCCCACACTTCCTCTTCACGCAAACCCAGTAGCAGGTAAGCAATTTGGGGCAACAGGTTGCTGCTTCTGTTCCGAAAGCCCCCACCCAAGGAGTTCACAGCTAGCCTTGAGTCATTCCAAAGTCTTAATGGAACACATCCTGCTGGGTCCCCACACTGGTCTAGTGGCTGGGGACAGAGCAGGCACAAATCCATACAGAGCTTATAAAAGAAAGACAATAAGCAAACACATTTCCCTAAGTAAATAAAGACCTATGTTTTCAGATTGTATGAAGAGCTATGAAAAACATAAAATGATTGAGAGTGACGGCCAGTACTTTGCATATGGTGGTCACTCCCAAGGAGGTAAGAATTGAGAGCATAGCTCACTTGAATGAAATGAGGGAGAGATCATGCCACGCAGGGGAGATGGCAAATGCAAAGCTCTGTGGTGCAGACCTCGGCCAAGTTCGAGAAGTCACAGATGAAGGAGGACAAGAAGGCTGCAGAGGTGACATCAGAGTGAATGCAGGGAGGGTATCAGCGGGCCAGGTCACAGTAGGCCTTTTAGGCTTCAGTAAGGAGTTTGACTCTTATCTGTAGATTCAGAAACTACTGGAAGGTTTTGAGCAGAGAAGTAATATGATCTGATTTATGTTTTTAAAGGGTCAAGCTGGCCGCTGAGTAGAGAATGGGGTTAGAGAGGCAAGAGAGCAGAAGGGAGGAGGGCAGGTGGGATGATTGTACCCAGAGGAAGGATCACGGCTGGGAGCTGGGTGAGAACAGCGGAACCGGAACAGAAGTCCAAAGAGGTCTTGAAGGTCCAGCTAACAGGGCTTGGTTCTTCCGTGTATTCCTTCAAATACCAAAATTTAAACAGTGTATTTTATTTAATATTCACAGAAACCCAATGAAGCAAGTGCTATTATCTCAGAAAACAAAACTGAGTTTTCAGAGTAATGGGGGGCTGTGCTAGAGGCTCAGGGGGTAGAAGCAAAGACGAGTAAGGTATGAGTTTATTGGAAACCACAGAGTTTTAAATCTTGAAGAGAATACTCTAAGTGCATTAAAACAAACAACAACACTACAAAGTGCAAGGCAGGAGGTGAGCAATAACACAAGTGAAGTGTTGTATATCCAGAGGTGGGCAGACTCCTTCCAGCAGGGAGATCAGGGACTGTGAGTCCTGGGGAGGCGGTATCTGAGTGGGGTGGTAAACGTGGATACAGTTTTGGTGGCAAAAATGGGTGAGGACAGTTGAGGCTGATAGAAGAGCATCTGTACGTGCATGCAGAGGTAGGAATACAGGGAAGTAAAAGATCCTTTCAAAACACTGTGTTTGCCAGTACAGCAGAGTAGGAGGATGTATTAAGGGAAGCCACATACCAAAAAGGTGTGTGTCCCAGTCTGTGTGGGGCATTGAATGCCAGGCCACAGAGCTTAATTGTATTGAATAGGAAAGAGAGTACCACTGAAAAGTTCCCATTTATTCTTGATTTATTCATTTATTCAACAACTCTTTCTCTCTTTTTTTTTGAGTGTTTATGATAAGCCAGGTATGATGCCAAGTACCTGGGATAAGACACAGTTCCTTCTGGAGCGCCTGGGTGGCTCAGTTGGTTAAGTGACTGCCTTCGGCTCAGGTCATGATCCTGGAGTCCCTGGATCGAGTCCCGCATCGGGCTCCCGGCTCGGCAGGGAGCCAGCTTCTCCCTCTGGCCCTCTTCCCTCTCATGCTGTTTCTCTCTCTCTCTCTCAAATAAATAAATAAGTAAATAAAATCTTAAAAAAAAAGACACAGTTCCTTCTGTCAAGTTTTTACACTGGTGAGCGTGGGAGGGACAAATGACAGAACAATTAGCACTGAATCTAAGTGATATGGTGAAGGATACTTGGAGTGGACGGGGCACGGATACCATGGAAGGCTTCCCAGAAGAGGTGACATCTGGGACAAGCAGGGAAGAAGACACTAGAGATCAGTGTTCCAGGAAGAGCAAAGTGGGGGTGGTCATTCCAGAAATGTGAGGGGTTCTTTTAAAGTCCAAGCAAAGAATATGATTCTTCTTTGTGTCTTCTATTTCCACGCTGAGACTTTCTATTTGTTCTTTTATTTCAAGCATGTTACACAATTGCTCATTGAAGCATTTCTATGATAGCTGTTTTAAAATTCTCATCAGATAATTCCAAAATCTCTGTCATCTCAATATTGGTGTCCGTTAATTATCTTTTCTCATTCAAGTTGAGATTTTTCTGGTTCTTGGTATTACGAGTGATTTCAGATTGTATCCTGGACATTTTAGGTACTATGTATGAGACTCTAGATCTCATTGCAATCTCCTGTTTTAGCAGTCCCCATGTGATACTGCCCTGCTGGGGTGGCCTTCCTGTTACCCCCTGGGGGGTGGGGGTGGAAGTCCAGGCCCCCCATTCGGCTGTTTGTACCTGCTGGTGTGGGTGCCCCGTTATCGTTGGGCCAGAGTGGGAGTTCAGTCTCCCTACTATCTCTCTGCTGATAATGACATAGCATTCTTTGAGTCCTGAGGTCCCTACCCTTCTTCTCTTACCTTTCAGAGTCTTATGTTTGTTTTATATATAATATCCAGAGTCTTTAGAAGTACTTAGCCCGAGAGATAGGAAGAAGTGCATCTGCTTCATCCTGTCTGGAACTGGAAGTTCACGCAAACAAACGTGAAGGAGGAGGGGCCAATCACAGGCTGCGAGGCTGGAGCGATAGGCTGGTTCTAGAGCAACTGTCCCCAAAGCCAGCTCACGCCGTGAAAAGTTATTGACGACTTCAAAGAGCTTTTGATTTGGAGAGTTATATCCATCAATAATCACTATGTCAGAAATTAAAATGGGGAAATTTTTAACTTATTCAGTAATTCATTTAAAAATGATCATTTTGGGGTGCCTGGGTGGCTCAGATGGTTAAGCGTCTGCTTCTGCTCGGGTCATGATCCCAGGGTCCTGGGATTGAGCCCCACATCGGGCTCCTGGCTCAGCGGGGAGTCTGCTTCTCCCTCTCCCTCTGCCTCTCCCACTGCTCATGCTCTCTCTCTCTCTGTATCTGTGTGTCTCAAATGAAGAAATAAAAAAATCTTTAAAAAAAAAATGATCAGGGGCGCCTGGGTAGCTCAGTTGGTTAAGCGACTGCCTTCGGCTCGGGTCATGATCCTGGAGTCCTGGGATCGAGTCCCGCATGGGGCTCCCTGCTCAGCAGGGAGTCTGCTTCTTCCTCTGACCCTCTTCCCTCTCGTGCTCTCTGTCTCTCATTCTCTCTCTCTCAAATAAATAAATAAAACCTTTAAAAAAATGATTATTTTCTCCTTATGTGAGTATACAAGTAACCTACCCTTTCAGGAAAAACAATGATATTTTCAAGAATAAAAACACTTGGGGGAAGAGGGGCGTTGTTTTACATGTTGGCACATCTCTTCAGTATCTGGCTCAGTAGAAGACCCCCGACTCTCATATATGTGTCTGTGTTCAGTCTGTTGTCATATTTCATGTCATGTGGCTTCTGGAACACTGTGGTATCTACACTTCAGAGAGAAGAAAAGTGGAAAATGGCAAATCACATTTTTTAGCATTATTATAAAAATCGTTTTGACCCTGGAGACCCCTTGGAAATGTTCCAAGGGCCCCCAGGGGACCGTGGATCCTACCTTGAGAACCGCCGCTCTGGAATTAGCCATTTGTCCGTGGCCGTGGCCGCTGAGCACTGGAGATGTGGCTGGCATGAATGAGGAACGGAACTTCCCGTTTTGTTTCATTTTAATCAATTCAAATTTTAAAACCGAAGCAGCATGAATTTTTTTGTTGTTGTTAAATATAATCTTCCTGTTTGGGTAGGAATACATTTCACTTTAACCCTTGAAGACCTAGCATCTGCATTGAGATGTGCAGTATGTATTAAATACACACCAGAATTTGAAGACTTAGGGGGGAAAAAAAGAATGTAAGAGCCATCTTATTAATAATTGTTTTATATTGGGCTTGTGTTGCTATGGTAATATTTTGAATATACTGGGTTAAGTAAAATGTATTTTCAAGATCAATTTCATTTGTGCGTTTTGGAGTTTTTGTTGTTGTTTGGAGGTTTGGTTTGTTTGTTTCACTTTTTTAAATGTAGCTGCTATCAGTTTAAAGCCACAGGAATAACTCATATTAGGTTTCTATCCAGCAGTGCTGCTCTAGCTGAACCTGGACGATGAAGTCTTTGTACGCCACGTGAAGTTTATTCTTTATTTTGGAGGCAACGTGGAGCCGTCGAAAGGTCTCAAGTAGGGCTGCGACATCATCAGATTTGCATTGTAGAAAGTTCGCTTTGGCAGCAGCATGGAGCGTGGTTTGAAGGAGGAAGAAGTTAGGAGGTGATCACACTACTGAGGATAAGGAAAACGGGGGCCTGGAAAAAAGTGGCTTCACTGGAGACATATTGGGGAGATCAAATCAACTGGCATTTGTTCCTGGGTGTAATGATGACATATAGGAGAATGTCCTTATTCTTAGGAAATGCCCGCAGAAATGTTTAAGGATGAAGTGTCCTATTATCCACAATCCACTTTTAAATCCTGTATATTCACATGGAAACCTCATACCCGTACACACACTGCACATCTGTGAGAGCCTGGGGGTGGAAAGGCGAGTAACATGTTAGTATTATTATGAAAAATATGTGTATATAGCGAGACGAGGTGGGGAGAGAAAGCAAATGTGATATAAAATGTGAGTCATGGTGAATCTCGATGAAGGGTTCTACTAAATAGGGGATCATTTTATTCTTCATTTCATCTATCTGTATGTTTGAAATTGTTCAAAATAAAAAAGATGGGGGGACATGAAAAAGCAGAAACCCTGAACATGCTGATTGGATGTAAGAGAAAGGGGAAGAAGCTGTCAAGAATGATTTTCTCATTTCTTGCTTGACAATGGAATGGACGAGGCTGTTCTTCTTGAGATGGAAACACAGGAGGAGAAATAGGACCGAGGGTGAGGATGAGTCCAGTGTGGAAAGTGGGCGCCTTGGGGACCCAATAGGTGGTGTCCACATCGAAGTTTCTGAGAGTTAACTGTTCTAGAGATGTAGCCCCACATGTTCTGGAGTCTAGACAGTAATTGAAAGTATTGGAGAGCACTCTAGTATCAAGAGTGTATGGAGGGAATGAGAAGAGAAAGAGGCGTGAGGACAGACCCTGGGGAACACTGACGTTTAAGGGTCAGCAAAGGAGAAGGCTGTGGTAGGCAGCCTCCAGGATGCCCCCCAGGACTGCCTTCTCATACTTGTAACAGTCTTTGTGACAAGCGCAGAGGTGACGGTGCGTCACTGCTGATATTGGATTATAAAAGACACTGTGGCTTTCATCTTGGCCACACATGCTCATTCTTCTTGGATCACTTGTTCCGGGGGAAGCCATCTGTCATGTCATGAGCAGCAGTATGCAGAAGTCCATGTGGTAAAGAATTGAAACTTCCTGCCAACAGCCATGTGAGGCAGCTTAGAAGAGTTGGAAGAAAATAGTCACAAATGAATGAATGAATGAATGAATGAATGAATGAAAACTGCAACCTCATGAGAGATCTGGAGCTAGAACAACCCAGCTAAGCTGTTCCACCCAGTTGACCTGCTTCCAAACTCTGACCCTTAAGAAACTGTGAGATAATCAATGCTGTCTTAAGCTGCTAAATTTGGGTAATTTGTTATGCAACAACAGACAACCAACTAATACTGATGTCTCAGTGGAAACTTAGAAAGGTGGGCAAAGAGATCTGAGAACTTTGAGACTGGAGTAACAAGAAACCTGGGAAAGAGAATATTTCACAGAGAAAGTTCTGGTATACAGTGTCAAAACTCCACCAAGTGGAAGAGAAGTGGGATTTTCAACAAAGGGGTGGTTGGCAACCTTGGCTAAAGCAATCAGTAGAGTGTAGGAGGGCAGAAACCAGATGATAGTAGACTGCAGACTAAGTAATAATAAAAGCTGTAATTTTTCCATTGTCACAATTAATTGGGGGGGGGAACCCTAGTGATAAGTATCATAATCCCCATTTCAGGGATGAGAAAGCCAAAGTCACGCTGCTACTATGTGGTAAAATCTGGCCCCCCTCCACAAGTGGATTGTTAAATAATTCTGTCTAACTATATTCATTACTCTTTCTGGGAAGAGCTCTGATAAATTCCATTTCGGTAACCTCATCCCATTTGCAGTGATGTTCTTGCATCCTTTATAATTTCGGTGTCCCAGACGGCTGCCCAGTGGGGATAGATGTCCCTTCGTCTAGTTCTGCCTAACTCAGCCTCCCTGCCTTAGGTAAGCCCTTGGGAAAAGAACTGACAAATTAAAGTGAGCGAAAAGCCATTCTCCCATTCATTCCACAGCTACTTTTTGAGCTTTTTGTAAGAGCCTCAGCTACCTGGCCAGCCTTCTGAGACATGGATGGGCTGCCAATGAGATGTTTTATAATATGAAGTCAGCACTCCACAAGCAAAAGAAAGTCTGCCTTATCTTCCTAAAGAGGGGGCCCCTACCCAAGGTTGAATAAAGCTCCGCATCAACAAACGAAGCAATCAGAGTAATCACTCCGCGGTGATTAATAGCAGTAACTCCTGGGTCTCATACACGGAGCTATAGCTATGTAGCTATTTCTAGCTCTGGCTCTGTTCTAATGTCTTTGACTTTCAGTCAATCAGTTTGCTTTCCTGGGACCCACACCGCCTCCCCCACTGAAAGGTTTCCTGAGAAAGGCTTGCCCTGTGAGAAGAACCCACCTCGGACCTGCTTGAGCTTTATCAAGTGACCATGTGGCATTGTGGTCGATCTCCCTAGCTTGGGACTCAGACAGGCCTCCACGGGGAGTCCAGCTCTGGCGTTATCTATGTGATCTTGAGTGGGTTACACTTTTAACTTTTATCATTTCCAGGTTCCTTACCTGGAAAAAAAAATGGGGATAATATTTACCTCATAGCATCCCCAGAAGTATAGCAGGGAGAAAAAAATTGCATGTAAAAATATGACTGCCAAACTTCTTCATTCTAGGGTGGGGCAGGATTCATCTCAGAGATGCTTGGCTCATTTGTTGAGGAAAATGCTTCAGTAAACTTGTGTGGCTAAGAAAAGCAGCTGAGCACCCTCATGTTCACCTGTTTCAGTTTCTTCTCTGACCCCAGATTGAGAATAGCCCAGAATGGACACATTTGTTCAAGAGAGCTGAATGTCTTTGTGTAACAAAGTAATAGGAAACTGCTGTTTCCAGGGAGGGGTGGGGAACAGTAGAGAGATGGAAGAGAAGGTATCTTAGTGGGGAAAAATGGCCGTAGGCAGGGCTCTGGACAACAGGACAGCCCCAGGGAGGGCATGAGGTGAGGGAGGTGGGGAGCGTAGGTGTGGGGACTTCTAGCTGTTGCTTGCTCTAAGTGCTGCTACAGCTACCTTATCTAGCTTCTGACCTCCAGTGAAAGTCTTCCACACAAAACGGCCCCATGTTCTTAGGGTTTTGGGGATAGAAGGAAGGAAGGAAGGTGCTCAGCTTGCTATGAGTAAGAGTGACGGGTCAAGAGAATGGCATTGTCACGAGGCAGATAGAAGAGGTTAAATTCAGCCAGAACAGGAATTCATAAGGAAACGGGATCGTGAGAATGTCAGCCTCGGGCGCCTGGGTGGCTCAGTTGGTTAAGCATCTGCCTTTGGCTCAGGTCATGATCCCAGAGTCTCGGGATCAAGAGCCCCACATCGGGCTCCCTGCTCAGCAGGGAGTCTGCTTCTCCCTCTACCTCTCCCCCCTGTTTATGCCCTCGCTCTCTCTCTCATGCTCTCTTTCTCTCTCAAAGAAATAAATAAAATATTTTTTTTAAATTACTAAAAGATAATGTCAGCCCATCCCCCAAGAATCCTTGAGAATCTTGGGGCGAACACAGACATCCCACAAAATCTGGTATGGGGACTGGGCCTATTTCAAAAACACATGATCCAGGATGGCTGGTAAAAATCAGGTTACATTAGGATTAAGTGAGAGAAGGTACATAAAGCATAATTAGCTCAGAGCCCAGCCCGTGATATGTACTGAATTATGGGTAACTTCTTATTATGATTTAGTGTACAATTTCCTCTTTTCTTCACCCTTTCGAACTTCAAGGGCTCACAATCTACTTGAAAATGATGATATAGTCATTCATTCATTCTACAAACATTTATCAAATTCCTTCTGTGTATCAGGTAAGTTAAATAATTTCAGGCAGTGGTGGTCATCATAGCTAATGTCACTCAGGGCTCAGGATGGGTCACATACTGTGCTCTGGCTTTACCTGGCTCACCTGGTGTGTTTCATTTGATCCTCACAACACTCCTGGGGAGAAACAGTTGCATTCCCACTTTACAAATGACCAGGCTGAGGCACAGTAAAGTTAAATGACTAGCTCAGACGACACAGCTGGCCCGTGGGGGAGCCAACGTTTGAACACAGGCAGTTGGATTTCAGTGGACTCTTTTTAAAAAATTTTTAAAATATTTTATTTATTTATTTGCAAGAGAGAGAGTGCGCGCACAAGCGGGGGGTGGGGAGGGGCAGAGGAAGAGGGAGAAGCAGACTTGCCACTGAGCAGGGAGCCGGCCAAGGGCCTCGAACCCAGGATCATGACCTGAGCTAAAGGCAGATGCTTATAACTGACTGAGCCACCCGGGCGCCCCATTCAGTGGACTCTTTTAAGCTCCAGGCTTCGCTGTTTTTTTGAATGCAACTACTTGTGTGTGAGTTACGGCCTACAGGAGGGGAGGGATCATCACGGAAGGGTCCTGGGGAGGTAAACCTACAAGCATGGGCAGGATTGTCTTGCTTCCTTTCTCCTCATCTCTCCCACTCCCTTTCTAGTTCTGAGCTCTCAAGATGGGGGTGACATCGGGATCCCAACACATGTGTTCAGAGCTGCTCATCAGCTGGTTTGAGTTCTCCCATTCTGCCTGTGCTCACCAATAGAAAGGGGAAGGAGGAAAAGAAAGAGAAGGAAAAGACCCATTAAAGCAACCAATAGACAATTAGAAGCTCACTATTTTGCCATAATGCAGCACGACAGCGATAAATAAATCAATCACTTGGGGGGTGGGGAATGACTTTCCTATAATCAGCTATTAAAGTCTTGTACCACTAATTAGTCTATTAATTAGAACTGTTCTCGTCCTTCCACATGTTATTGGCCTGCCAAGGCAAAGAAAACTCAGCCCCAGGGGCAGGAGATAAGAGAAGCAAGAAAGACGGAAGTAGCAGATTCAAACAGCTGGGCATGTGTGTGTTTTAAAAGCAGGGCTCTTAGTGCCCCGGGCAAATCCACCTGCTAGTAGGAAAGGAACATTTATCAAAAACCAAAGGGCTGTTGTCTTCGTTGAGCAGAAAAGGAAGAAACGATTTAATCTTTAAAGAGAAAAACCACCATAACGCCACAAGGGGATCTGGGAAGGGCAGTTCCCCTGGGTGTCCCCTGGGGCACTGGACACGGGGAGAAGCGCACACGCTTGGTGCAAAGGCAGCGTTTCAACTGATGGCGTTTCTACCTGGCGCCAGGTGTTGAGGATGCTTTGCAGGGCTCCCAGAGCACAGCCCTCTACACACTGAGGCTGTAGCACACTCAGCTCAGGGAACCGAGACATACTGAGTCCCTACTATGTGCCAGCCACCACCTCTACTCTTTACGTTGGCAACAGCTTGTTGGGTGATTTCACCGGCATTCTTAGGGCGCCCTAGAGTTATTTCTGGGAGTTCTCACAAAGGAGCCCCATAGGGAGCCCTCACAGCTGTGCTCATCAAAACATGGCGGCTCGGCTCTTCCTCTCCTGTTCTCTCAGTGGTCCACGCCCCCTGCCCACCGAGAGCTTGGAAAAGCCTCTCATCACGGAGGCTGACTCGAAAGGCCCAGAAACTCACAAGTCCTTCTCGCTCGAACAGTTCAAACAGCCTCTGAGCTCCACAGCTCTCTCCATGTCCCCAGGAGGGGCACAGCAGGGAGGACTGTGGCCTTCAGACTCCTTCCTTCCCTTTTCCAACGCCTTTGCTCCCCTCCACCCTCCCCTAGTTACCAAACTGACATGCCCGTGCACTCAAATGAAAACTAGCAGACACAGAGTGGGGTGTCGGAGGCAGGTGTCTCCACTAGCTACAGCCCACCAGCAGCTGTTGGGTTATCTTGTTGAATCCTTAGAACAACCGTGTGACAAGCTATTATCAATCCCATTTTGCAGAATGGGGGACCCGTGGCTCAGAGAGGTGAAATCATTCGGCCAGTCTTCCACATGCGGTGACAAAGCACTTAGCAAGAGTTCAGTAAATATTTGCTGACGGACAGAATTGGAAACATGGAGGTAATGGAAGAGCTCCAGTTTGGGGGGACCTCAGAGCTCTCAGGGGTCCAACTATGTGGTAAAAGGGGGCTGTCAAGTGAGATAACCCTCCAAAGTGGCAGAAGAGCCAGAGATAGGGAGTATAGGGTCAGCCTCAAGGTCATTTGCTCCCTACCCCACTCCTTCCTGCCCTAATACCTGTCGTTTCAGAGTTCGCTTTCTACCAACAAGGCATCACCCCTCCCTCCCAAAGAAATGCCTTCAGAAATGGTAAGTGGTGACATTTTCTAGCTGCATGATCCTCGGGATGTCAATATGAATGTGTCCCAACACTGCTTTCTACTTTGGGGGTGGGAGGGAAGGGCAGTGGTGATGTATGCATGGGGAAAGCCTGGGCTTGGGAGCCAGTGACCAGTCTCCGTTCCCTGACGACTAACTGGGTGACCTCAGGCAAATTGCTTTGCATTTGCTATCTTCAGTTTCTTCATACGCAAAATGGGAAATGTCAGCTGCCTACCCCCAAATGTTATTGTGAGGATCAAGTGAAGTAATACAACCCTACTATTAGAGAGAGAGAGAGAACTTCACAATTACAAAGTACTTCCATATATATCTCTGGCAACCTTCAGATCCTCAACCCTGAGTATTATTATCCTTATTTTTCAGTTGAGGAACTCAAAGACTCAGAAAGATTGCAATTCACTAAAAACAGTGAGTAGTGCTATTATTCAAAAGCAGGATGCTTGGACCTACCACGCCTCACTTTCAGAGAGCGCAGCACCACTGCATTTGCCCCAGAGTCTCTCATCTGGGGTGTGCGTCACGTTCAAAGCTTTCATTCATTCATTCAATTTCATTTCATTCATTCAATTCGTTGCGTTTCTACCTGGCACTAGGTATTGAGGATGCTTTGCAGAGCTCCCAGGGTGGCAGAGAAAGCAGACATCATATAAGTGAGGGACAATACTGTGTGGTGAATGTTATAGCACTAGAAGAACAGGTGACATAGGAGGAGACCATAGGGAAATCTGAAGAGTTAGTAAGGCATAGCCTCATAAAAAATCAGAGAAGGGCATTCTCAGCTCAAGGGCGTGGTGTTTTGGATGACTAAAGCATAAAGGGTAAGAGAAAAGTGACGAGAGAGGAGGCCGGCGGGTCAGCTGAGCTCAGATTATAGAGGCCTGGCAAGTGGGTGAAGGAGTTTGGACCTCATCCTTGGTACAATGCGGAGCTACCTAAGGGTTTGTTTTTTTTGTTTTGTTTTGTTTTTTGTTTTGTTTGCAACCTAAGATTTTAAGCAGGGAAATGACTGAGATTGTTGGAAGATTTTTCTGGCTGGGATGTGGAGACTGGATCTGAGCCTGGCAAGACTGGAGGCAGGTAGAGCAGATAGATGGAGAAAAATACAGAAATTCAGGCAAGAAATAATGGTGATCTGAGCTCCAGATGGGGTCATGGGGATGGAGACAGGGGCGACCTTTGAAATAGATTTAGGAAGTAAAACCAAGAAGTGGTGATTGATGGGCAATGTGCATGGAGAGAGGGAAGTGAGAGGGAAGAGTCAAAGATGACATTAGCTCATGCAACTGCTGGGTGATGGTTTCCCTTATTGGATAAGGGGACTCTGGGGGTAGAATATCTGCTTTCTATCGGGTGTATTCTGCATGAACTTGTATCCCAACTTTGCCAGGGACCTCTAAATTATGGCCGTCTTGCCCAGAGAGGAGGAATGGATGAAAAGATCCTGCTACCCTGAGAATGCCGTTTGCCAGGCACCGAGGTGTGCACGTGGTGACTATATGTTGGAGGTGGAGAGGCATCGAGTTCCTTTGGGGCAAAAGGATTCATCTCCTGGTCTCCTATGAGCCTGCTATTCCCTCCATGCAACTTCCTTTTCTTTGGTTTTGAAGAGCTGTTTGTCAAGGGCATACCATATAATGCACATTAGTAGTTGCTGAGGGGGAAGCTGATCTCAAAAGAGTTTATTATCTAGAAGGACCAATAAGACAACCAACCAAAAATAATTACAGTTCCATGTGTATAGTGTTAATAGCCATAAATGGCATAAAGAACATGCTCCCAGAAAACCCAGGTTGCAGATGGCACTTCTGAATGGGAAAGTCAGAAGGAAGAGGCCTCTGGGTGGGTCTTACAGGAAAGATGTAATTTCTACAGGCAGAAGTGTGAGCTTGGGGTACAAAGGAGATCTTCTGAAGGAGGGAACACCATGATTAAAGATGGCAGCGGGTACAGGTAATCACCTGCTCAGCCTCCTCCTGTCTTAGGGTATCTGCAGACACAGTTCTTAAACTGGGGTCCATGGCGCTTTGAGAAGTCTGAGAATGCCCAACTATGCAAAATTGTGTTTATGAATGCACGTGGACTTTACCGGAGAGAGGGCCCACGGCTCTCCTCCAATTCTCAGAAGGGTCTGGATCTGAGAAAAGGTTAGCAAACAGCACTCCAATTCTCCCGAATTAGAATTTACAGGTGGGCTGGAGGCGCGCGCGCGCCTGCGCGCGCGCGTCTGTGTGTGTGTGTGTGTGTGTGTGTGTGTGTGTTAGACAAGCTCCGTTGGGAATTGACCGGTGCATACCTGGGATCTTTCTCGATAGGCCCAAGGAGGTCTTGGAATGCTAGCCTCATGAGCTTCCTGCCCTTTGCCCACCCTGACCCCCCCCACCCCCCCCTCTCTACAAGAGTAGTCACCACCTGCACCACAGTCTCCACTGCCCTGGGAGAAATAAAGGAGGCAAGGTCAGAGGAGCAGGGGGGAAAATCCGGGAATCAAGCAAAAACTCTGAAGCGCCTTTGGAGATAGGGTGGGAGGGGAGCCCTTCTGCCCCAAATCTGGAAACGGTCAGTCGGCCCGTCAGGTCCTGCGCCCCACAGCAAGGCTTCGGTCAAATTCTGGGAATTTCCCACTGGGTCGGCAGGGCTGCGGCAGATTTTCCCGGACGCGAGCGTGCCGTGCCCTCCGCGGCCGCTGGGTGGCGCGGCGCGGGGCACCGAGCGTGGGAAGCGCGGGCGCGCGGGCGGGCTGAGCTCACACTCCCGGGAAGCGGCCGCGGCGGAACCGGGGTCCGCAGCGACTGCGCATCGCGCGCCTCTCGCGGGGCGCTCGGGGGCTGCGAGGTGGGCTGCGCGGTCCCCCGGGAGGGAGGAGGCCGCCGGAGGTGAGAGCGGGGCCCTGGCGGGGTGTCGGGCGTAGGTGGAGGGGGGCACCGCGGGCCGGGCCTGCGGACGCTCCCCGAGGGCCCCGGGGCGGGGGGGTGGGGGGAGGCGGGCGCCGGGGGCGATGACGGGGGGCTCGTCCGCCCTCCGCTCGCGCCCCACCCGCGCTGCGGTGCGGCCTCCGGGTGCAGCTGCCCTGGCCGCGTGGGTGGGAGCGGATCGTGGCCGGGAGCGGCTCCGGGCGGCCCGCGGGCTCTGGGGCCAGGGCTAGCCGGGTGGGGGAGATGGCAGAGCAGCCCCCTGGCCCCGGCGCGGCAGCCCCTGCCCACTCCCACCTTGCATTTCTCCGCTCCGCAGTGGGCGTGGTGCCCCTTTGCTGCAGAGGGGGCGCCCGGAGTTGAGGAAGGCAGTGGGGGAGGGAGAGCGCAGAGACAGGTGGTTGAGGGGGCGAGGGCTGGTGCGCGGAGGCTCGTGATATTAATGCGTATTTCTTTCTCCCCCCTTCCTCAGGGGGCGCGGAGGTGCGTGTGGAGGAGGCGGCGGGAAGGCCAGAGGCATGGCTCGGGAGAGGGCAGGCTGCAGATGCCACTGGGCTCTCTCTCTTCTCTGATCAGTCCCCCCACCCCCAAAATTAATAAAGTGGTAGGGGTGGCGAGGGTGGAGGAGTCTGATGAAGACCTGGCCCAGAACTGCCCCGAACTGCCCCTAGCCGGCCGCCTGGCTCCCGCGTGCATATCCGGAGCCGCATACTCTGAGCATTCTGCAGAGGCTGTAGGGCTGGGGGGGGGGGGGGGGGCGCTGAGGGGGGGGGGTGGGGGGGCTGTGTGAGAAAGCCCAGGGCTAAAGAAGCTTCAGCAACAGAGTCAGCTTCAGAGATAGGGGTTGGGGGCGGGGGCTGGAGGTGAGGGGGAGTCTCCAGGCCTACAGCTCAAGTTCATAGGTGGTGGGAGGTGGGGTCTGTAGGGAAATAGGGTCATGTCCTTAGGACCCCCTCCTTCCAGCTTTGTTTAGAGCTATAGACCAAAATTTGGGATTCGGCATTTGCCAAATGTGCTTATTTCTTTTTTCTTTCCCTTTCGGTTTGTTTTGTTTTTTTTTTTTTTTTTTTAGAGGAACTGCAAATGACAGAGCAGAGGGACGGCTGGGGCAACCAATCCTGGAGCCGCTGCAGCACTTGTTCTCCAAACACACACATTCTGGTGCAAGGACAGAGAGGAGGGGGCTGCTGGCTCCCAGGCCCTCCCGGGACCCTGGCCCCCTTGCTGCTCCCTGCTGCGGACAGAGGCCACCATGGGCCAGGGTGGTGATGGTGCTGCAGCCCCTCCCTGCGGCCCAGCCTGGGAAGAAGAATGCAGAGCCAGGCAAGTCTCTCTCTCTGTGTCCTCTGGGGTGGAAGGAGCAGGTATAGACAGGGCTGGGGCAGCAGGGCCTGGTGCTGCTTTGGCATTGGTGGTGAAAGGCCTTTACCTCCAGCCCCTTGGGTTTGGTTCCACCCCTGGCCTGGCCCTCACCAACCGCGTCTATGTGCTTATCGGTGCCACCATGTTATATAACGCTTATATAATCTCCCAGGGCGAGCGCTGTGTCTCTGTTCTCAGGTCATGCCGACACTGTGTCCCTGTGGGAGGCAGGATCTGTGGAAGCTTGCGGGTGGACCTTCTCCCCCGTCCTCAACCTGGCTCCTCCTCCTGATCCCGGGCCTAGGAGGGAGGATGGGAGAACAGGGGCCCATCCACACCAGCTGTCTGGGGTTAAGAAAGAGGAGTTGACTGGGTGGCCTCCTCACCTTCCTGCTTCCCTAGGCCCCCTTGCCCAGTGAACTGTCTGGTGGAGTGGATGCCAGCCTCGTGTTTTGAGGCCCGCGTTTGTTCCTGGGGCCCCCTGCATGGCAGATGGGCGGGATGAGATGACCCCTAGAATGTCGTAGTGGAAGAATACGTGGTATATAGGGTTGGAGGGAGAGGGGCGGAAATTAACTCTGCTTCGAGGTTTTGATCAGAAGTGACTAGAAGGATGGTGGTGGCATTAGGAGACATTTGGGGCAGGCCTCGGAGCTAGAGGATGGTCAGGGAAGGGTGTACAGGGAAGTGGATCAGACAGCAAAGATAAACATGGTGTTCTTTTACTGTACTCTCCACTGGGCTGTCCCTGGTTACCAGGGCAACAGAAGCAGTGATGAAAATCATGCCTTTCGTTCAGTGGAAAAATCTGGCTCCTCCTCCTGCCTATTCCTTCTCTAATCGCCTGCGACCCATTGGGAGGTTGGCGGCTCCAGGGATCAGAGACCCCAGTATATCCCCATCAGGGCCCCCGTTCCCCAGTTTTTTAATCATCTTGCCCCTTCCTGCATCCTTTATCTCCCCCAGAGCTTGGCAGTTGCGCAGGAGTTGGAGTGGATGGAGGAGGGGAGGGCACGGACGTCATGGCAGGGCAGGGCGAGCAGAGCGTGGGCAGAGATGTGGTTGCAGGAATGACTGGCGCACGAGGAGGGTCAGGCATTGATCAGCTAGATGGCACTTGTTTCTGGGGTGGTGGGAGCTGGGGGTGGAAAGGGTTGGAGAGGGCCTGCAGAGTCTGGCAGCGTAGGCTTCCTGTAGTAGAGAAGGCCTCGAGGCTTCTTTTGTTGCCCCGGCTCCCGATGAAAGCTAGGGTTCATTTATGCAGCAGATATGGCATACCTACTGTGTTGAGTAAGGTTCTGGGAGCTGGGAAGACAGGACTGGGCCTTGACCTTGAAGAGATTGTAGTAGATGGGAGGAAGGTAGGTATATAGGGGAAGATCAGCCTGGCTTTGTTACAAGCCTGGAATCTGGGGCCTCAGGCAGGAGACTGGCGGTATTCCAGACTAGAGGTGATGGATTAGGATGGAGCCTGTAGGAATGCAGAGGAAGAGTAGTTCAGAGAGCCCCTTTGGCTAATAGATAGGACATGGGGAGGGGAGGGGTGAAGATTTTGGGTCTTAGTGATTGACAGAAACATCAGGATTCAGACCTCTTGAGGGGCATTGTGTTTGATTTTATTTCAGACCTACTGCCTTCAAGACCACGGCAGGGTGTCCAGATAGAAATGTTTCTTGTCAGGCAGAATTTGCAATGGAAGTCAATTCTGGGACAAGACTTGTAGGAAATTGTATTACAAAGTCTCGAAGGCGCTAGGTTGCTAAGAGCGTATACTGAGAGAGAGAGAGCTCAGGACCCAGAGCATCGGCCTAGATTGGGTGAGGCTGTATGTCTTGTACTTGTTTATGATCCCAGCACCCACCCAGACTGCTGGACCCGTTTCTGCTAAAGAACACACACGTCTGCTACCAAACCACACCCCTTTTTGAAGTTCAGGTTTCTGTTTAAGTTTCCTTCTCCCTAGTAACTATGTCCAAGAAGACATGTATGTCCTGGAAAGATAGATACAGATACTTCTCCAAGCTTTCTCCTTGCCCTTTGCTGTACCATTCACTTAGAAATTACTGAGAAGCCCCAAGATGTACCTGCTAGAGAGGTGAGCCATAGGTCTTTAGCCTCCCCCCAGGAAAGCTGTTTGTTCTGGTTCCTTCCCAGTCATCACTCTAGAGAAGTAAGAGTACTGGACAGAGGGTCAGGAGGCCTTTGCCAGCTGTATGATCTTGGGCGAGGCACTCTCTAGGCCTTATTGCCTAGTCGAAGAGGTCTGGTTTCTTCCATCTCTAAAGGCTTCGGATTTGACATCCAAAGCTTTATCCAACTTTGTCGGGGTTTCTGGTGAGGGCCAGGCTTTTTGAACAAGCCACGCAGATTTCTTCGGTACTTTGTGGGAGGGAGTAGCAGGGTGGAGGCCTGGTCTCCAGAGTAGGCCCCTGTCTCCAGAGTGGGTGGGAGCCCATCAGAGGGAGTGTGGTCCCTATTCCTCTTGGGAATTTGGAAACACTGGAAGAGTAGATTTTCCCAGTGACCAGGGATTGGCAAACTGCAACCCATAGGTCAGACGCCTGCTTTTGTAAATAAAGTTTTATTGGAACCCAGACATGCTCATTGTTTCTGTATGGTTTATGGCTGCCTTCCTCCTGCATTGGTGTAGCTGAGTAATTGCAACAAAGACTCTCATCCGTAAGCCTGAGGTACTTACTGTCCTGCCCTTGAGGAAAAAGTGCGCCATAGACCAGCAAAGTGCTTAGATCTCCACTGGGGATGCTTACTGTAGCCACGTCAGATTCCTAAGGTTCTTGAAGATTCTGCATTGGGCCTTCCTTTGTTATCCCATGAGAGGATAATGTGGCAGTTGAAATAGGAGAGCATTGGAGTCAGCCCAAAGATAGCCGTCTTGGGTCTGGGAGATCCCTTTCATTTCCAGCCCTTTCCCTAGAGCCTGGAGGTGCCCCCTCTCCACCCCATGTCTTTGAGCCTGGTGACCTGAATTCCTCCGCAGGGATGGGTTGTGGCCTCACTGTGACAGCTGATGCTCCCTCTCATCTCATTCTGATTTCCTAGGCCGTGCAGAGCAAAATGGACCAACTCAAGCCCCATAAGGAGAAGGAGAGGCTGGTTAGTTCTACCAAGTCCTGCAGTGTATTTCCCTTGATATCTTTGCTTTGTCATTTCCAGCCTCACTGCCCCCTTTTAGTGCCAGGGCCCCTGGAGATGCATTTGCCGAGAGCCTGCCACCAAGCTGCGTTTGTCTGCCTGAACCTGGCACTCATCCACCCTGTCGGAACAAGGCTCTCCAGCTTGGAGCTTGCGGGGTTTGCATCTGTGTTGGCTTGGGTCCGGATTCTTGTGGCCAACTTTACAGTCTCCTCCTGTGTCCAGGCTTCTGCCCTTTGGACCTGGTCCTCATGCCAGAGTCATCATGAAAACTCCTGGTTAGGAAGAGGAGAAGCCACCCCCCGCCCCCCGCCCCGTCCCTCCTACAGGACAGCACTTGTGTCCTGGCTGGTCAAGGCTGAGATAGGAAGTGAGGCACTTTGGTGGCAAGAAGAAACCACGTTCTGGGAACCGCGTTAGGGGTGAGGGTGACTGAGGCTTATTCCCATCGCAGCTGGAAGGGAGGAGGCCGGCAGTGGGAGGAGGGAGCAGACAACCCAGAATAGCAAAGGAGACAGAAGCTAACCATACTCAGGGCTGCTTTTAGCTGGTAATGGTGAGCCTGGCTCTGGGAGTCTTACTTCGCACCTCCCTACACACATTTTCCCCAGAGGCTGCCTCTCTGACTGTTCTCATCCCCCCCAAAAAGAAAAAAAAGGGTCCTTCTTAAAAGTCCTCTGAATACCTTTCATTTGTAGAATTTAGGGTGACCTCATCCTACCTGGGCTTGACCTGGTGTTGACACAAGCACACTGACCTGGGGAAATATTTGTTTACCGGATATTGATTAAGGGTGTGTTACGCGTAGGGCACTGGGTGAAGTTCAGAGGCTGCCAAGGAAAACACAGGATTCACAGTGTAGCCAGGAAGGCGTACGGACAGTTGAACCCATTATCACATGATCTGCAATAGAACCCAAGCTTCCCGAGAGCAGATCTGTGTCTGTCCCGTTCATTGCTGTCAGCATGGTGCGGGGTATTTGCTGGGCACATGCGCGCACATGTTTAATTGGTTGACACGTCTGGATCTGGCGCGTCCTAGAAGTGTGCTGGAGGGATCCACTAGGCAAGTGGAGGAAGAGGGGAGCTCATGGCAGCAAGTGTGGCCAATTCAGGGGAAGATGGGACGTCCCTGGGCATTGTGGTGATGTGAGGGAAAGAGGGTAGAGAAGAGGTAATGCCCCGTGGGCATGGGGATCCTTGGGCATCAGGGGACCACGAGATAGGAGAATGATCTGGCGCGAGGAGGCAGGTCAGCAGCAGCCCACCTCGTTGAAGGAAACAGAGGGCTTGGCGGGGGGGCAGGAGAAGCAGCTGGTGGCAGGAAGGTAAGACGGGGCAGGGGGAGTAGCAACCAGTGGGAGAGAAAGCATGGTGGAGTCTCCAGGCCCCCCAGGGTGAAAGTAGAGCTGAAGCAGGTGAGTCCCAGAGGAAGGTGATGGAAGTGACAGAGAAGACCAGTGTCAGCGCTGCTCCACGGGTCTCAAAAACAATCGTGTGCAGGCACGACCCCCCTGTGGTGGGGCAAGTGGGAGGAAATGAGCGACCGTTGGAGATCACGGTTACTCTGCAGCATTCTTACTACGGAAATGTTCCTATGTGTGTGAAGATAGAGTTAGTAGAAGAAGATCCCATGTTCTCATTACAGCTTCAGCCTGTAATCCACATGTGGCCCCTCTCATTTCATCTGTACCCCACCCACCTGTTCCTTACTCCTCTTTTGCATTTTGTTACTGCGAATCCCAGACACCCTATTTCATCCGTAAATTCTCCACTATGGATCTCTTAAAGCATAACGCCGTGGTTGTATCATCCCCAAATCTCCCCAGTCACCTACCTGGCCAGTGTTTACGTTTCCCTGCTGGTCTCCATTTTTTAACAAAAATCTGGTTCCAAACAAGATCCACACATCTCATTGAGTTGATGCTTATTCTCACGTCTGTGAATAAAGATTATGGACATGCTTAAAAGAATTTATGTTTTGCGGTTCTGCCTTTTAGATTGACTTAGCTGCCCCCCTCTGTCTCCCTTCAGCTGCCATCAACAGCTTTCCTGAGTTCTCTTGAACCATTTTGTGATTCCTGACCGTACTTCATTATTGCTCTTGTCTTTGTGGTTTAATGGAACTGGTCATTTATTCCTTCCTTCAGTAAGTATTTCTGGAGAGCATGCTCTGTGCCGGGTGCTGGGCATGCAGCTGTGAAAAGTCATGCAGGTACCCTGCTCCCTCTGGAGCTCACAGTCTAACCATGACACAGTGGTTTGGGTCTGTCTGCCTGTTGTCTCTTTCCCCCACGTGTTCACCCCAGCCGAGTTGGGCGACTGTCACGTCACTTTGGGCCGTCTGCTCTGCTGTGTTCTAGGGCTTGGCATTCATGTTCCTGTGCTGTCATTTATGTGGTTGACAAAAGGTGCCTCTAGAACCATCTAGGAGGTGGGGTGTGGCTCCTGTGACGGGCCCCTTTCCAAGCCATGGGATTGGGAGTCTAGCAGTGTTCCCGACTGACTTGGCATAGATCCATTTTACACTTTTGGCCTTGAGTCTCTATAGCTAAGCAAGTTAAAATGGAGAGAGCCTTCTTCCCTGGCAGATGGTGGAGAGGCTGAATGAAACATCTGGAAGGTGCTCTGAAATGTTGAAGGGCTCAGCAAACACCAAGTGGTGCAAAGATGTTCTTTGGGCAAGTTGGCTGTTTCAGTGATGTTGTGGATGTCAGGTTGCCTGGGGGCTTTTGTCTGTTCTGATTAGGTTACCTGCCTCGTTATGCCCACTTTCTCCATTTGCTCTTCTTTGCTGTGCAATAGGCAATTGGCTAGCCAGGCTGCCTCCGCACCAGAATCCGATGGTAGAGTTCAGGTCTGGCTTGCTAATGAAACTATTAACTCACTTGCATTTCTCTGTGTAAATAAATAATCAGACTTACGTTTGGACCCCGTGACACTCTGAGAAGAGTCTATGAGTTTTGTATTTTTTTTCCATTTGCGGTTCAGATGCAGATTTATTGCAGTTTGTGGATTAGTATCTGAGCCTTTAAAAAAATCTCCATTAATAAAGTAAATGTAGGGGCGCCTGGGTGGCTCAGTCGTTAAGCGTCTGCCTTCAGCTCAGGTCATGATCCCAGAGTCCTGGGATCAAGCCCCTCATCGGGCTCCCTGCTCCGAGGGAAGCCTGCTTCTCCCTCTCCCACTCCCCCTGCTTGTGTTCCTGCTCTCGCTGTTTCTCTCTCTGTCAAATAAATAAATAAAATCTTTTAAAAAAATAAATAAAGTAAATGTATTCCCAGATATAAAGACTAGTATTCTTGCACCATGTTTTATTATATATTTAAGATAATAATATAAAATGTATTCAATGTGCTGTGATATTTATCTTCTGTCATTGGAGTATTCATAGGTTAGAGTTTGAGGATATGTTTTATTTTCTTCAAATTAAGTGGTCTTTGACTGTTTTGATCAGGTAGCTGTGTTGGTTAAAATTTTTGAGCAGATCCCCGTGTGTGTGTGTGTGTGTGTGTATGTATAATTTCTATACAGCATGTTATGCTGATACATTATATACAGTATAATACACAAAATGAAAAGAATTAAAAGCAGCTGTGGTGCAGTGTACTCTCTGCCCCCCTCCGCGTGAACCATTCATGGTCCAGATTGAGGGCAGCCGCTTCCACCCCCTCTCACACTCAGGACATTGGCGCTCCACTATTCCCTCTCCTTCTGACATCACTAGTTTTGCCTTCTCTCTACTGGATCGCTTCCATGTGCTGTGGTTTCTCTCAGCTTACAATCTTCTTTGACCCCTCCCCCCCAGCTCTTCCAGCTCCGGCTCCTTTCTCTGTCCCCCCGAGGGTCTTCAGTTCCCCAAATCTGCACTTCCTCTCTTGACTCCCTCTGGGCAGGCTTGTCCCCACCTGTCTGGGGGGGGGGAGTGCTCTCGACCAAGCCAGCCATGACCACCATGTTTCCAAATCTAACCATCACTTCTTAGCCTTCATCCCAGTGGCTCTGGCAGTTTGGTACCACCGGCCGTACCCTTTTCTTTGAAGCTCTTTCTTCGCTTGGCTTCCAGGACACAGGTTTCTGGTTTCCCGCCTGCCTCGTTGTCTGTTCCTTTGCAGCAGCTCCTCTCCCTGACCTTGAAACATGGGCCCCCTCCTCTCCATCTCCTCTCTTTCTCTCTCTGACCCTCTCCCAGCCCATGGCTTTCAGTAGCATCTATATGAAAGATGTCTAGAATTTGCTTCAAAGAAACCCTGGGAGAGAAATGAAGATTGACCGTGAGTGGATGACAGTTGGAGCTGGGTGATGGGTACCTAGGGGTTTATTATAGTGCTCTCTCTGGTTTATGTTTAAAATTTTCCATAACGAAAAATTGAAAACCTATATGCTGATGGCCCACAATTATTTGTCTGAAGCCCAGCCCCTCTCCTGAAGTACAGACCTGTGTATCCATCTGCCTACTTAACATTTTAACTTGGATATTAATAGGCATTTCACACTAAACATGCCCAAAACTGAGCTCCTGTTTTTCCCACGCAAATATATTCTTCTGCAGTCTTCCATCTTGGTTGTGGGAATGCCATCCTTCCAGTGGCTCATGCAAAATGCCTATGGTCGTGCTTGACTTCTCTTTCTCTTTCATTTTTCTTTCAGTTCATCAGCAAATCTTGTTGACTCTACCTGCAAATATATAGAGAATATGACTCGTTAGAACTACTTTCACTGTCATCACCCTTGTCCAAGCCACCATCATTTATCACCTGTTTCTTCTTGGCCCCTTGCAGATGATGTAACCCTCACGGTAGGCAGAAGGATCCCGCGATAAAGAAGCCAGGTTCAAAACCCTGCAGCAGCTTCATTTCTCCCTCACTGAAAGTCATGGTTCTTAGTACAGTCTACAGGACCCTGTAGCTTTGAAACGCTGTCCACCGGAAATACAACATGAGTTACACATGAGAGCCACATATGTAGTTTTCACATTTTTCTGGTAGCTAAATTGAGAAAGGAAAAAGAAACAGGTAAAATTAATCTTAATAATTCATTAATCCAGTATGTCAAAAATACTTTACTTTCTGATGCATATTGCAGGGTTTTTCAAACAAAGTCACACCCATAGCACATCTCAGTTTGGGTTCGCTATACGCATCTTGCTCCCAGAGCCTCCTGGGGCTCATGGTTCCCTGTTGGAAATGCACGCCTCTGTGATCAGGTCCCGCTTGACTTCTGTGTTTTTCTCTCCTGCGACTCTTCCTCCTTTCCCTTCGTTCTAGCCACATTGGCCTTTTTGCCGCTCCTCCAATAAACTAGGGATTTCCTCTTTTAGGTCCTATTCCCTGTGTTTGGAACGCTTTTTGCCAGATAGCCCTGTAGCGGACTCTTACTTCCTTTGGGTCTGTGCCGGGATAGTACCTTTGCAGTGGCCCACTCCACCCCCACGCGTTTGCTGGCATCTCCTGCATCCCTTCCCTTGCGGCATTGGTTCTCCTTAGCACCATCACCCACTTAACATACTGTGTATTTCTCTTACTTCATATATATCTTCCCTCTCTCCCTGCTGGACCGTGAGCTCCATGAGAGCAGGGGTTTCTGTCACTTTTGTTCCCTGCTGTATTTCCAGAGCATGGAACAGTGCTTGGCACCTGTAAGATACGTAGATGTTCGTTGAAGAATTAAATGGAATGAATTATTAAGAACGATTCTCTTTTAGTTAAGAACCATCCCGTTGAATGTGCTTTATTGTGTGGTGTCATGTTCTTGCCATGTAGCAGTTTGAAGGTCTAGTTCAAGTCAGGGTATTTTGAAAGAGATCTCTTTATAAAGAGGGGATTATGGGTTCAATTTATAATATAAATGGATTCAAGACCCCCAAAACACTGCATTTCATTCATTTCCTCGGGAGATTTTAAACCACGCTTGAACATTCTGTTTTAAGTGCGTGCCCAGATACGACATTTTAGAGATGATGTCCTCATATTGAATGTGGCAACATCGTCACATGATGGTAGAAATGATTTCCAAATGCCTGTTTTTTAACAGGTTCTTGCTGTGACATAAGTCTCTTTCAAAAAGTAAAGGCTTTCTTACCCATTTTTTAGGTGTCACCTTTACCTTGAAGAGACAGATTAAATATCTGTTTAAAAATATTCATCAAGTAGCATTCTACCGACAGGCACTCACTGCAGAAGAGGTCAGCAGATTTTAGAACAATGATGTTTTCTGCTTTAAAAAAAAAAATGCGTAATTCCTCTTGAAGTTCAGCACCTCGTTTAGGAAGTCTGCCATGAATAATCGGAGTCAGTATGGTCAGATCATTACAGAGGGCTATCAGTTGTAGGGAAGATGGTACCCTGAGATTTGCTGGGTACTTGCAAACTGTACTAAAGTACACAGATGACGGGGGTGTCGCCGACCGTTCTCGTGGGTGTGTTGGATCTCCTGCTCAGGTACGGGATGCCCCCTGCACCTAAGTGACAGTGACCACTGGACGCAAATGGAAGGAGTCGCAGCAGTGTCTCACATGTGGAGTAATAATAAGATTTACTTGCTTGTTTTCAAATAAAAATAAATACAGACATCCTGCTAATTTCTTCTTCACCCCGGTGGATCTCGTACATGCCGCGTCCGAGGTGATGGCTCTAGTTGGTGCTTTTATAGTAACCTCGTCTCTCTCACTTTAATCCAGTTAAGGGTTGGGTCTTCTCTTTTCTGTTGCTCCTAGTATCTAACAGGTCTGGGTTGCGCCAGTACCTATTGGCTGAACAGAGTTGGGGGGGGTAGATCTATTCTCTGACCTCAGGACCTTTGTTGGACAACAAAGCCTGGCAGCCAGATGTCTTTGGTAGCTGCTAGAGCTATTTCTTTAGCAGTATGGAAGGCATGGGTGGCATCAGGGAAAAAGGCATTGCAGTGTTGAGGCTTGGTGAGTCTCGATGCCTCCTCTGGATCCGACAGGAAAGATGGAAGCTGCTTAAGGCCCCCCCCCGCCCTCCCATGCTGTGGAGTAGATGCTTGTGCTCAGCTGCTGCTCTGGAAGTGAGCTGGCAGAGGTTGCTGGAAGAGATGGCCAAGGTAGCTTGAGTAGCCGGCACTCAAGCTATGTCTTCCATCCGCTCACCTGTATGCTGAGAATGTTTGTGCAAGTATGCTCTTTATCCATATTGACGGTCCCCTGGATGTGGACACTGGGAGTTGATTTCTCACTGCTGTGACTGGAAGCACCGTTTAAAAGATGCGTGGCTGGAACGAGAGCTGCAGACTGTGTCAAGAACAGAGGTCCTGGTGTACATTCTGCCATGGAGACTACCTCCCATGTTCCCCGAACCGTGCGTCAATGCGCAAAGCTTGTCCCCCAGTGGGCCACTCTTTGCTACTTAGAAAGCTAACTGATCCATCAGCATCTGTTCATTGACACACATTTGTACAGGGCCTCTTGGGTGAAAGATGGAGTGGGGTGGGGATGGGAAAGGAAGGAATATGCCAGTGTGAATGGGACATGGTCTCTTGTCTTTGAGGAGCTAGAGGTTAGTGGATACTGAAATACTGAAATACAAGACAAAGCTTAAAAGGGATGTGAATGGAGTAGAAGAAGGGGTTACAGGAGCCAAGGGGCTGTTGGGAAGTGGAGGAGAGCTCTTGGAACACGAGCAAGAAGATCTTGTCCATCTTGTTCACAGCTGAATCCTCAGAGGCTAGCACAGTGCTGATCCCCGTCAGGTGCTCCGTAATTACCTATTTGTTAACAATTGGGTGTTGAAGGAATAGGCCTTCACCCAGAGGTGCAATGCAAAGGCCCAGGGGTGAAGGAAGAAATGACTTCTTGGGAGAAAGTAGTTGGTGTGCTCTGAGGGGTGTATGTGGCAAGAGACGGGGCTATATATTGCAGAATTAAGGGCAGTCTTGGGAAAGCCGTGACCAACTTTCTAAGAATTTGATTGTGGTGGTTCTTAACCTCTTTTGCACCAGTGCTCATCAGGAATAGCATAGAAACTATAGTCTCTTTCTCCAAAGAGAAAAAAAATCGCAACAGCACATGATCTGGCACTTACCATCGGAGGACTCCCAGATCCCAAGTTCTAAGAGCATGCTGTTAGCCAGGGGAGCTGTCCGTGCTTACTGAGAGCTCATAATGGATACAAGACACTTGTTTTTCCCTTGGATTCTTTGGGAATTGACTCCCATGAGTGTGTATGGAGGCGTTCCAGCTTTTAAGGGCTCTGATAGGTGGCAGGTACAGTAGTGACCTCGACGAGCTCGGGGAAGCCATGGAGAAGAGGGGAGGGGTCTTTGTGTACAGACAGAAATGGGGAGATCCAGTGTTTGTTCCATTTAGCATGGGACAAAAAAGTTTACCTTGGAAAAAAATAGGAAAAAAAAAAGTGAACCTTTAAAACTTACTAATTTAGAATATGGGACGCTTATGCTAACTTTTTTCTGTGACGTGGTTTCCAACTCAGACACCCGGCCAAGCAGTAATGACAGATTTAGAGAGGCGGTGTTTGCATTTTTTGGGAACGGTGATTGTGGAAAGGAGTCATTAGAGTTTCACGTTACCTTGGTACAGCGATCGAGGAGCTCCTTAGCCGTCCCGATCCATCAGAGGGAGCTGCCTGGAGGTGGCGAGATTTCTCAGGCTGCTTCTAAGAGCAGAAAGCTGGGGCTGAAGGTAGTTTAAAATTAGCTTGTTTTGTTCCCGTTGTCATAAAAAAAAATTCTTATGAAGAAAGAGTATCTGTGTACCTTCAGTTGAAAAATAAATTGACCAGACTTCCTGTCTGCCAGGAGTTTGTAGTCTACCTCATATACAGATAGGACATTTGGAGATTTGAAAAACCCAGTGTGGGCAGCGCACTGTTGACTTTCCTGCCTGTGTGTGTCCTACGAAGTTCATCCCATGGAGGTGCGGTGAGGCAGTGCTTCATCCCAGTGAAGGAGGTCGATTGAAGATCAGCCCTGCGTGCGGCCATGCTCCCCGCAGGCCAGCACCGGAAGGCGCCACTGGAGATGGAAGAGGAGCACCCTTGAGCTCCTGCCCCCAGAGCAGAGCAGGGAGCAGGCTCGGGAACCCATGCAGCAGCGTGTGCTTGATGCATCCTCTTTCTCCCCTCTGCTGAGGCTTCCCACTCGTGTACTCAGTGGGATTTTGCTTTGTGAGCTTAGTCTGTGAGTGAGCTTTAAAGGTTTTTTTCAAGGAGAAGAGCCCCTCCTGTTTTCCCTGCAGATGCATTCGGACTGCAAGTCCAGACACCTTAATGGGGGGTGAAATCAATTTAATGGATTGAGACCAACATTTTTTTTAAAAAAAGAACATAATAGAAAATATTAGACTGCGTGGTGTGTGGTGAAGATGAGTATGATTTCATGAAGGCTTGCTTCACTTTTATGTATTTTATATTTACATATATTTATTTCGTTTTGGATGCCTACATACATATTTCTCGTACACAAAGTATACATGTATGGGTGTGCACAGGGTCACCTTGTAAACTTTATTTCTTACTGTGAGTCAGAGTCCAAAAAGTTCGAGAAACTGTCTCGGAAGGATTTCTTGGCTCTTGGTGTAGATAGTGGGTTCCAGCCGCCTCCCCAGAGGCCATCTCTATGGAGGCAGATGTGGTGAGAGGGCTTTTTTTTTTTTTTAAGAGCAGCAGAGTCAGGCTCTCACAGCGTGATCCAGGCTGTCTGTAGCTGCTTCCCCACTCCTGCCCCCGCTTCCCTGTGCCCGGTGTTCTGCTGCAGCATGGGGGGGGGGCAGGGAAACCTCCCCGGGGGGTGGGAGCAGGGGTCCCCTTCCCGTCTGTTTCACCAGGTATGATTCCCTGGAGAGCAGCATGTTCTGCCCCGTGCCTCTTCTCTGTCTCTTGGCTTTATTAGCTATATCCACACCAAGGTTAGGGCAGAGAGAAAGCCATCCCAACTTAGTATTTTGCCCTGTTGCTCTCCGTTTCTCAGACTCATTGGGTAGGGATGTCAGAGTTCACACGATCTGGGGAGATTCTGGCGCAAGGGAATGAGCCAGCCCCACTCAATGAGTCCCCTTAGATTTGTGATCCTCTGCCTCCATCTTTCCCCCAAAGGGGAGGAGTCTTTCCCGGACGCTAGCTGCCTCTCTTTCCACCAGCTGCGCCCACCAGCCTGCAGAGCGCTGACCCACTTGTCGTACCTCAAATAGAGGTTTAAATTAGGACCTTTAATCTGTAAGAGGCTTACAGCCTGTTGGGTGGCCAGCTCTCTTGACTTCCATGGGGCAGGGCTGGGCTTTGCCTGGCTGTTGTTGTCTTTAAGGAATCACGGGGGTCTGTGGCTTCATGGCAGGAGCGACCCAGGCGTGCAGACTTGTCGAGGACCAGGAAAGCAGGGTCCTGGGAAAGCAGAGTCATGTGCCCGATATTCCTTCTGCTATGGGCACTTACACAGGCCCTGGGAGTGGGTGGGTGGGGTCACCTGGGATGGAATGGGGTGACGGTATGTCTTTTTAATGATGGAGTGGAGAGCCTCGAATTCCATGGGTTTTGGGTGCTGGCCTTGCTTCCCCTGGGTACTGAGCCTGGATCCCTGCCGATGTGCAGTTAGTTCTGCTGGGTCAACATCTGTTTTCATTCCACAGATGTTTATTAATCAAGAGCTGTGTGCCCAGTGTGGTGCTAGGGGCTGTTGGGGACACACAGAAACATGAGAATCGGGGCCGCCCCCAGATTGTTCGTTGTCTTTTTGAGACCAGACTAGGACATATTAAAATGTTCATTCATCCCAAAGGCAGATACCTATTTGGCTAGCAGCTGTTCAGGGGAGCAAATAATCAAGTTCCAAAGTAACCGGCGTGGGGGAGGTACTGTTGGAGACCTGAGAAGGGACAGAGCCCCAGGGTGGTCAGAGCTGGGCCCTGAGTGGTGGGATTGAGAAGGATGGGAGAAGGGAGGACATCGAAGGTAGGAGGAATGGCATGGACAGGCAGGGAGAGTGGGTGGTCCTCCTCCTATGTGCAGTGACTGTGGAGCCCCCCCCTTCTGGAAATAGTCCCAGTTTCAGGCCTAGAGAGCCTTACTCTTTGGACAACATAGAGACAGCTCTTGGGTTCTTTCTCTTTTCTCCTCTTTATCATGATAATAACAAGAATAATGATTCCTAACTTTCTTTTTTTTTTTAAAGGTTTTTTTTAAATTTATTTATTTGAGACAGAGAGAATGAGAGTGAGAGCACATGAGAGGGGGGAGGGTCAGAGGCAGAAGCAGGCTCCCTGCCGAGCAGGGAGCCCGATGCGGGACTCGATCCAGGGACTCCAGGATCATGACCTGAGCCGAAGGCAGTCGCTTAACCAACTGAGCCACTCAGACGCCCTGATTCCTAACTTTCATTGAGCCCTCGCTGCATACCACTGTTCCGGATGCTTTTCCACAGGTTTTCTCATGAAGTCGGCATAGCACCACAGTGATTAGGTGTCACGTATTATTATGTGCACTTTACAGTTGACGGCACTGAGGCGAAGAAAGGTTGAATAGCTTGCCACGGTCACATGGCAAGGCATCGGTTGGGTCAGGAGTCCAGCCGGGGCAACCCGAGGGCAGAAGCCCATGCTCTTAACCTGCTGCTTCCTGAACTTGTCTAAGCATGGGATCACTGGGGGATCTTTGGAAATTCCCAAAGCCCGGGCCAATTACATTACACCTTAGACCAATTACATCACAGTCTCCGGGGCTGGGACTCAGGCATCAGTAGTTTTTGAAGCTTCCCAGGTGATTCCAGTGTGCCGCCAGGTTTAGAAACCACGAGGTTAACCTCTGAGTTTTAGTTAGGGACTATGACTATTTGATGGGGTACATTGGTATCTCCAAGGCAGTAGGGCCTTGGCCCCGGGCCCGTCTGTGGCTCACCCACCATCGCACAGAGCGTGCCTCCAGCCTCGTGTCTGAGGAAGCAGGACCCCTCACGCCCTACAGCATCCGGGACCCCTACGAGTGAAACCTGGGTGGGCTGGAGTGGGTAGAGGGAGGGGCGTTTTCCCGGGGTCGCTGCCCCTCTTCCCTCGGAGGGCCATCTTGGGGCAGAGACGCTTTCAGAGCCCTGGAGACCTCCAAGTGTGGTTTCTCACGTCTTCTGCTCCCCTGGGCCCCTCACTTCAGCGGAGAAGGGCGAGGGTCACTCGAGGGCAGATCTCTTCTCGACAAGTCCCTCTCCTCTCTGCCTGTCCCTGGGTGAACCTGAAATGGACACGAGGAGCAGAGTCCTTTGGGTGGCTGGGAACAGCACTAAATTTAGCAAAACTGTGGCTGGTGGGGGGCCGGCCTATAGTGAGCCAAACTCAAGCCCGAGTGGACTAGATTTATAGTCAGCAACGCAGCCAGCGTCGTCTCTGCTTGGGCAAGTCTGTGGTTACACAGGATCTTTCCGTTTCTAAAGCCTGGAAGCTTGTCAGGCTGTCCTGCAGGATCTCCCAGCCTCTGCCCCTGGGAGGCTTGGCTCCACCCCCACTGCCCCGGGGATTCGGTTCCTCCCACTCTCCCTCACGTGTTTGGAATTCTCACTTCAGTACATTAGCCTTGGCCTGCAAATTCTTCCAGGTCTCTTGGCTGTGTTGCCAGCCTTAATTCTCAAGGCCCTGGAGAGCAGACATGAGCTTTGGTGGATTTCTCTTAGGGCATCTGGCATCTTAGGACACCTTTTGGTCAAGATCATTGAGTGGAGCAAAGAGAGGAGCTTGGGATGGTCAGCTGAACAAGGTTTTAAGGGACTGAGAGATCTGTTCCCTCCGCTTGAAGTGAATTATGTGGAGTGACAAGGGTAAGTGAGTGGGGAGAGCTGCGAGACTTCAGTCATTGAGGATTTCTTTGGTTGCTTCATATTCTGCTCTGATGTGGACCATATCTGGAAGGAGGTGGGTTTTGTGAAATTGGAGAGTGGAGGTCTGCTGGTGACAGGTCATCTTCCCCTCCTGGACCTCTTGCTCCCACTTCTCAGATCTCATGGTGACGGCTTGCCTGGGGGAGCCTCTGTTGCCTTAATTAATGCCTTAGGAGATTAATGACCAGGCTGCGTTTTCTCAGCCCTTTCCAAAGTGGACACTTACATTTTGGCCAGGGCTGGGGTCTTGTCTATATGACATGATTTGTTATTAGTCTAAAGCAGTGGTTCTCCTCCAGGGGAATTTCCCCAGGGGACTTTTGGAAAGTCTAGAGACATTTTTGATCATCACAATGGAGGAGCAGGAGGGGTGTTGTTTGTGTCTAGTGGATAGAGGGCAGGGATACTGCTAAAATATCATACAGGGCACAGGGCAGCCCTCCCCACAACAAAGAATTCTCCAGTCCAAAACGTTCATAGTGCTGAGGTTGAGAAACCCTCATAGAGGGTCTTACAGAAATGGCCCTGAGAGGTCATCTTTCCTAGATCCCTGCTCCTATTATAAATGACTTGAGGGGCACCTGGGTGGCTCAGTCGGTTGGGCGTCTCTTGATCTCAGCTCAGGTCTTGATCTCTGGGTCATGGGTTTGGGCTCTGTGTTGGGTTCCATGCTAGGTATGGAGCCTACTGAAAGGAAGGAAGGAAAGGAGGGAGGGAGGGAGAGAGAGAGAGAGAAAGAAAAAGAAAAGAAAGAAAGAAAGAAAGAAAGAAAGAAAGAAAGAAAGAAAGAAAGAAAGAAAGAAAGAAAGAAAGAAAGAAAGAAAGAAAGAGAAAGAAAGAAAGAGATTAAGGAATTAAGGAAGGAAGGGGAAGGAAAGAGAGGGAGGAAGGAAGGAGAGAAAGAAATGACTCGAGACCAAGAGCTGTCTGGCCATTGCCTTCTTCCTTTGTCTTCCAAGTTCCCCTCTCCTTAGCATTTACAGTGTCTTACATGAATTGTGTTCAGGAGGTTTCCTGGGAGTTACTTAAACCTTATATGGCACAAGTTCTCATAGAAGTCCACCATTTAAGCACGTGTGTATCCTACATCGGTCATGTCGGTGACTCAAAGCAGCTGTGTCCCTGGTGCCCCTAATTCAGCTGTGGTGTTGGCGTATTTAGATGCTGATACCTTTTTTTTTTTTTTAAGATTTATTTATTTGAGAGAGCGAGAATGAGAGAGAGAGAGAGAGTACATGAGAGGGGGGAGGGTCAGAGGGAGAAGCAGGCTCCTCGCTGAGCAGGGAGCCTGATGTGGGACTCGATCCCAGGACTCCGGGATCATGACCTGAGCTGAAGGCAGTCGCTTAATCAACTGAGCCACCCAGGCGCCCAGCTGATACCTTTGAGATGAATTTTCAGTTCAGTAGGGAAGCCCTTCCGAGCAAACATCATGTGGAATGATGGGGTCTCGCCTGCCTTGCAGAACTGAGTTGTGCTTGCTAAGTTCTCTTAAATGCAGGAAGCATATTTATTGCCCTGGAGAACATGATGTTGCTTACAAGATAAAACATCCAACCTGTTGCCAGATAACCTCAGCAGCCGGGCACATCTCCTGCCGTTGGCAAGGCTGCTCTAAGGCCAGAACAGGGAAATGAGAAGTCTCCCAAAGTGAGGACCTTAGCTTACTCTATAGGGTGGTGGTGGGGGAGGGGGGGTGGCTGTGTGCGCATTCTAGAATACACTGGCTTTTTACATTTCAGGACAAGCTTCAAGGTTCTTCCCATGTGACTTTCCTACCTGACTCTTTAGCGGTGAAGGTGTGAGTGGAGCTTTACAGTTTAGGGGGAGAAGAGACGGTGAGAATGGGGACAGGGCAGAAGCCAAGGGAAGCCGGGCAGCATGGGAGATGCACAGAGAGTCCCCTGGGTGCATTTGACGACCTCGCCCCCAGGTCACTTCTCAGTGTTGTTTCTCTGTCTACTGATACATGCACTCAATTTCCATATGCTCTGGTGAGACCAGTATATTTTTGGATGAGCCCAAGCCAAACAGGAAGGTAATTCTACTTAGGGGAGTAAATACAAATGATGTTGGGGTTACCTGTTTTGTGTTTTCACTGAGAGTTTGCTGTCTCCCTTGGTTGGAATTGGATGGGAGATGGATTATAAGGCAGATCCTGATGTTCTTAGAGTTGGATTCACTGCTTCCCTTATTGTACAGGACCAAGATGATAACTGTGGGGTCAAGAACCCCAGGTTCTAGATTACTGTTCGCTTAGCAGGCAGCTAGGGCAGTCGAAATCAAAAACCTCCAAAGTCCTGTTCAGTGATGGTAAACATCTGAATGCAATGAACAAATGAGTGCGTGTATATTTAGAAAGTCACACCCCATAAAGAAAGAACCCCTGGGTAAGCCCGGCTGGCTCATCCCAGCCACAGGTCTGAGCACACCCAGGGTCATATCCTCTTATTCCATGATCAGCTGAAGTCACTTCCTTACGTACCCAAGGCTGCCCACACCCAGCCACTATTTCCTGCCCCGGGTCAGGAAGTGCCCATCACCCCCTTTCATAACTTCTTGGTAGCGTAGAGTCATCTAACAGTATGCTGAACCTCCTTTCAGCTTAGCTGCCATCTTGCTTCCCGATCCTGCGCTTGTTTGGGGATCCTTGGCTTCTGCTTGGAGTCCCTGGCTTCCAGGCCCAGAGTGACTTCAGTTGCCCAGCAGCCACTGGAAATTTCAGCCCTGCGTTGCTGATTTGGAGCTGTGTTGTGTCCTCAGTCTCGGTTCTCACTCCCTGCGCCCTGGCCCCGACCACTTCTGTCACATTAAAAAACCTTATTTCTCATAAAAATTACTCCATCTTTCAACATGGATCTATAAAACCCAAATACATTTCAAACTCCATCTCACAGAACATAAAGCTTGATTAATTAATTTAGAGTTTTGAAAACATGTTAATTTTATAAGGCTTTTGAAGTTTGGTAGAGTAACCTCTCTGCCATTTATTAAATGGCAGTGGGAAAGTGATCAGAAATGTTTGTGTGTCTTTTATGTTTCGTGAGCAGAGAGAGTAGACCCAAAAATCTATTGGTGCCAGAGCAACAACCCATTTGGATAAAAGTTCATTTTTTCCTAGGTTTTGGGGTTTTTTAAAAATCTTTTCTCATTAGCTATTTTTTTTAGTATATTTTTGCTTGATACATAACATACATCCAGAAAAGCAAACACAGTCCTAACACTTTAGCATAAAGTGTTTATAGCCTATAACCAACATCCAGGTCAAGCAAAGAAATAGAATATTATAAGAGCCCCCCACTGAAAAATGTCTTGTGCTTCTTTCCAGTTACTAACTTCCCTTCCCAGGATAAACACTATTTTGACTACTAAAATTTACTGATCAGTTTGGCCTGCTTTTCAGCCTTATATAAATGGACCTTCTCTTTTGTGTCTGGCTTCTTTTACCCGTCATTTTGTTTGTGACATTCATCCACATCGTATGCTCTTGGTGCTTTCCATCCTACTGGCTGTGTAGTATTCCATGTTATTAATAGACCACAATTTATTATCACTGTATGGTTGATGATGTTTGGACTGTGTGGATATACACCTAGGAGAAGAACTGCTGGATCATAGTTTTAGTAGATCGCGCCAAAGTGGTTGTAGCAATTATATTCCCACTAGCAACATAGGGAGGTTCTGGCTGCTCCATGTCTTTGTCAGTATCTGGTACGCTCTCCCTGTTCCATCATACTCACTCTGGTGGGCATGAAGTAGTGTTGTACTCTGTTATGCATTTGCATTTTCATGATACTGGCCCTTCAGATATCCTCTTGGGAAGGGACTGTTCAGGTCTTTTGCCCTTTTTCTATTGGGTTGCCTGTCTTTTTCTCATTGGTTTGTAGGAAGCTCTTCATATATCGTTGGGTATTTGTATTGTAGATATTTTCTCCCTTCAGTAGCTTTTGGGGTCCATATCTTTAGTGATATTCCCCAAGGTTAGCCCATGTGAAAGCACTGGGATTATATGTAGTACTTTGTGCAGGGATCTTTTATTCTTTGTTCGTGATGCTGGGCTTGCAGCTTTGTTCTGTCAGTACTCACCTACAAAGGTGCTGTTGGAGTATTAGTTGCGTAGAGTGGGACGGGGACTCTTGAAGTTCTTGGCATACTTAGGTGCTGGCACCTTGGGGTTCCCTAAAAACAAAAACCGTGATATCCAGGTGCCTTGTATGTACACAAAATCTAAGCATTTTGCATGGGCTATCTCATTCCTTAGACACGCTTCTCTGTTAGTTACTACTATTACCCCCATTTTCAAGTGAGGATGCAGGCTCAGAGAGGTTTTGTCATTACTGAGGGTCACAGAACCAAGATTCCAACTGCAGAGATCATGCTCCATAACCATTGCTCTACTTAGAAAGTTGCACTTCCTAAAATCGATGTTTTATTAGCATGTCTGGAACTGTGCCCGGCACATAATAAGTGCTCAGTAAATACTCGTTGAGTGAAAGAGTTCGACAGTGGCGAGCCCAAGTCTTCGTTGAGTGGGGAAGTTTATCCTGGCGGTGGATCTGCTGGTACAAGAAGTAGTGTTCCATCCTGCTGTATGTCTTGCCTAGAGCACTGCTTCTTGTGGTGTAGACATTGCAGTGGGCATTTGTGGAGTGAATGACTCAGTCACAGACAGACTGTAAACTCTGCTTCGTAAAGGGGATGGACTCAAAGGACACTGCAGGGCCCAGGGCCAAGGCAGGCACATCACGGGGGGCTGTGGTCATGGCCGAGGGAGGATCCAGAGCCTGACTAGCAGCACCCTGGTTGTTACGGCCACAGGACAGCCCAGTGTGTGGAGGCAGAAACAGGGTCCAGTGTCAGCAGGCTGAGGCTGTCCCAGTGACAGGCCGCAAGGTCAGAAGAGGTCCCAGCAGCGGGGCAGGGCTGGCAGGCCGCAAGGTCAGGTAATCCAGAGTCACAAGGTTGCAAGCAGTAAAAGTTCAGGCTGGTAGGAAAGAGAGCCAGGGAGCGCTTGCAGGGAGTCACCTCTCGGTCTGGGTTCTCCTGAATGAGGCCTTTCTTCTCAGACTGTGGTGGGTGGAGTGCCTGCGAGGAATACTCCAGACCTCAGGGCAGGGTGACCCCGAGGCTGCTCCTCTGCCGGAGCCAGCAGCAGCCTTCCTGAAGGCCGTGTCCAGCTCTTTGTTTAACAGGCGAGGAAATGGACACTTCAAAGTGCGAGGTTGCTGGGAGCCAGTGGTAGGGCCTGCCTTAGAACCAGGCACTGCAGTGTTTCTGCTTCCTCAGAAATTAAGAGGTGATGGAAGTGGTGATACTGGGAAGGGGGAAGGAAAGGTGAGAGCCTTAAAGAAGGGTGATGGGGAGGATGATGAGCTATGGGGAAGAAGGGGGAATTGAGTGACTGCAGGACGCACCCAAGGGGCAGCGCAAGTGGCGGGATTTGGGGAAGGAAGCTGCTTGTGTGATGACCGCCATCTTGACTCCAGAATATAAGTTCCATGAGGACAGTCTTTCTCATTTTTTACTGAAGCATCCTATATGGAGAGCTGCCAAGAGGGCAAGGACTTCTTTCATTGTGACAAATACACATAACATAGATTTACCATCTTTTTTTTTTAATTTTTAAAGATTTTTTATTTATTTACTTGAGACAGAGAACAAGCGAGAGAGAGCGTGAGTAGGGGGAGGGGCAGAGGGAGAGGGAGAAGCAGACTCCCCGCCGAGCAGGGAGCCCGATGTGAGACTCGATCCCAGGACCCCAGGATCATGACCTGAGCCGACGGCAGACGCTTAACCCACTGAGCCACCCAGGTGCGCCCAGATCTACTATCTTCACCATATTTAAGTGTATAGCCCAGGGGCATTAAGTGCATTCACACTGTTGTGCAGCCACCATCACTGTCCATATACAGAGCTGTTTTCATCCTGCGAAGCTGAAACTCTTTACCCACTAACAATAACTCCCCACGCCCCCTCTCCCCAGCCCCTGCAGCTAGAGACAGATTCTGTCTCTAGGAATCTGATGACGCAGTGGACTCATGTAAGTGGAATCCCATACTCTTGTCCTTTTTGTGACTGGCTTCTTTCACTTGACATAATGTCTTCAGGTTTATCCATGCTGTAGCACGTATCAGAATTCCCTTCCTTGTAGAAGCTGAATAAGGTTCCATTATATGGGTATACCCCATTTTAGGTACCCATGCATTCATCAGTGCATGAACTTTTATATGGTATTCTGATCAATGACCAGAACAGGTCCTGGCTTTATAGGTGCTCAACTAGGAATTGTTGAATGGATTTTAGTTATGTTGAACATGAGGTGACAGTGGGATACTCAAGTGGACTGTTGAACAGGTGTTCTAGGATAACTCAGCTCTAAAGGGGAGAGGAGGGATGAAGCCCGGCGGTGTGAAGCTATTCCCAGGACATGGGGGCTGAGCCACAGAAGCAGGTGCCTGGGCTCAGGACAGGTGGGAGCATCATTGAGAAAGATGCAGGACAGGTGGTCTCAGGGTCATGTACTTAAAACCAGGATAGTGGTTTTAAGAAGAGGGTGCTGCTAAGCAACATCCAAGTCAAGAGGATGAGGTTGAGGAAGGAATGCTGGAATTGGCAAACAGTGATGGGACCAACACTTGAACTCGGCTCTGTCTGATGCCATTTTGGAAAGAACTTTCTATCGAGTGGAGTGGTGGTACAGGCCAGAATGTGCCACCAGGGAAAACACACCTGCAACAGCCGGAGAGCTGTTGCATGCTGAGTTACCAGCCCTAGCAACAGGTGTGAAGCAACACAGAAAGATTCTCATCCTCAGGCCTCATGGAAGTCTCGAACTTACATGTGGCCCTGGAGTATGGTTGGGGCTCTGTGCTGTAAAGAGGAAAGAGGAGGACACAAGTGGAGGAAGCAGCGAGGGAAAGAGCTCGGGGAAAGGATGGGGGTGTGCAAGGGGACGATAAGGAGAGCAGATCAGCGAGGCAGAGGATTTGCAGGGGAACGTGGGACACACGCTTGGCACTTCTATTATTTCCTCCATTTTAAAGATGTTTAAGAGATGGCAGTTGGGAAGCTTGAGTAATCTACATCGAAAGTAATGCAACATAGTTACTGGACACCAGAGAATCCCCAGGACAACCCCACTGCCCTGTGAATATAGTAGAATATTCTGTCACGGACACCGGTGGTTGCAAAGATTCAGTTGCATGTCACAGACACAGTTGGCCCAAAGGTGAGTGTGGCTGTGTCTGAGTTGGGTGGTAGAGAATCAGAGCCTCCATTCCATGGAACCAGTATCCACTGAGCCCCAGCTGAGAGGCATGCCCGGCGCTAGGTGCTGGGATATACAGATAAAAAGGCTGTGATCTCAAATGGAGGAGGTGAGCCTGGACTACTCCTAGACTTCACCTGAGTCTTCAAGACTTTCCTGCCCGCAGAACCCAGGGAGATGTTGGACTGGAGACCGAGCAAGTGGATGGCACATCTGCCACCATCTCACTCTGGGAAGCCTCTCCACAAATGCCGAGCTGCCCACGCGCTACCCTGGGGCCCGGCAGAAGCCTGTACGCTCACACATACCCCTTCTGAGAAAGCAGTTTGGTAAATTCTTACGTACACCCACAGGGTTGGCCCCAGATCTTAAGGAAATATTCAGAAATGGCTTTTAAAGATAATATCCAGATAATCCCCCCCCCCAAAAAAAATCTGGCTGCCTAGAAGCTATTTATCTCAAGGAAAAGGCCTAGAGCATTCCCACAGGATGTAAATGAAGGATCCAAGCCTGTGGAATGTGAATCCTCTGCACAGGGAACCAGTCAGATGCTGCCCCCCAGTGCAGGAACCCCGGCAGAGAGTGTGAGGCAGGAGACGCCCGAGTCCTCACCTGCTTCTGAGTACCAGGGTTTGCCTGGCAGAGCTGAGAAGCGTGAAGCATCATGCTGCCTGTCTCCAGCTCTCTCTCAGATACTGGAAAGGAACCCAAGACCCCAAAAGAAGCTTTGGATCCCTTCAGGCTTATGCCTGTGTGATCTGGCACCACTGTTTACTCCAACACAGAGCAGGTTCCCTTCGCTGCCAGCCTAGTCTGGCTCAGCCCCTCAGAGACCAGAAACTCTGTGAGCCTTACGTACAAATAAACAAAAAATAGTAATAGCAATACTTATCAAGTGTTTACTGTGTTCCAGGTGCTATTCTAAGCGTTTTCTATTTATGAACTTGTTGAAACCTTACAGTGACTCTGTGGGATCATTGTTGTTTGACAGATGAGGAAACTGAGTCACAGATTATATAGTATTTTTTCCTGAGATCAGCCAGCTAATACCAGGTGGAGGCGGAAATTGAACACATCTCCTGCAGAGCCGGTTACTTTTTGGGGAAGACGGCCCCAGTGGGATATGTAGGAGCCACCAGAGGCCAGAACAGGGAGGTCAGCTGTTGACCAGTCAGACTCCTAGATCCAGTTTCTCCCTGTTGGAGCTGGCTGCCCCTGTTGCTTCAGGGAGGGGACTGCTGCCTTGTTGTATTACCCAAGTTTGCCAGGAGGATTGGCCAAGAAGGAAAAAAAACCAACAAACAACTCATGACTGAGCAGAAAGAGCTCTGCAGCTTCTCCAGCAGGAGAGGAGACCCCAGGGCAGAGGCCCCGAACGTGTCTGGTTACGTCATCAGAGGCATGTGTTCCTAAGAGGGACCCCGAGACCCCTTGTTTCACCGGCCATGGCCCCAAGGCCCAAGCCCCTTGGCGGTCAGGCTCTGTAGCAGCCTGCCTTCTCTCTGCTCCCCCATCACACCCTGTGGGACGTGAGAGGGTCCTGGACAGCTCCTGGGCAGCTCAGACACCTGTGGTCCAGCCCCAGCTCACCCCTAGCTAGCTCTGGGACCGTGGGCAGTTCCAGCTTCCCATCTGTGGGATGACAAGATTGAACGTGAGCAGTGCTTTTCAAAAAATATATATATATTTTTTATTGCAGTGGAACATTTTCTTTAAATAAAACGTGACGGATAGCGGCAGAATATGAAACAGTTAAAAGCAGAGGTATAAATTTTCAAAAAAATAAACAAGGGGAAGAAAACCTTAGGCCGGTCAGACTTCCCTACAGATTATTCCCCGAGCCTGCACAGTTCTGCTTCCGTGCTTTGTTACACATCGTTCCTGCCTCTCTGGTTGCCTTTGTTCCTTCCATTTTTACTGGAAGTTTTGGATTTTTCCAATTCCCCCTCAGCTTCTGCCTCCCTCGTGGAACCTCTTTGCCTCTGGTGAATCCTGTTCTCTCCAGGTTCCTGTTGCATTTATTAACTGTTTTAATTATTAGGCTCCCCTGTATTGCTTAGGGCTGGTTTGAAGGAATTTATGCGTATAAGATATTTGTAAATATACATGACGTTTACATATACTGCGTATGCAAATAGCATATATTTGCATGCACACTTACATATTTGCAGGGATATGTGTGTGTGTACACACACATACCCTTTAAAGGAAGGCCATGTCTTTGTGTCCCCCAGCCCCTGATATATAATAGGCCCCCAATAAAATTTTAATTGTGGGGATCATCTTCTGTGTCCTCCCAAGCATCTTGCCCCTGTCAGGTACGCAGTAAATACCAGTGTCAAATGATTGCGTGATATGGTGTGTTGTGCCTGGGAAGGCCTGCACGGGAATCTTGGTTCTGCTGTAGATGAGCTGTAACCTTGGGAAATAGACTTAATTTTTCTTATCGATAAAATGATAGCGCATGTTCTTCCGCACGTATTTACTGAGCGCCTGCTGTATTCCAGGCACTGTTCTAGGCCCTGGGGATTCAGCAGTTTACGAAGCAGACAGGTCCCTGTCCTCGGGGCGCTTATGTTACAGCCAGTCTCAGGAGGAGCCCCCAGAGCTGCTCGGAGGAGAGGGGCAGGGGAGAGTGCCTTCTGCCCCTCAGAGATGGAAACGTTATGTGGGCGGGGCTGCCGCAGGCTGGAGGCTGCCGGGTGCCTGTGGGGGGCACAGGGACTCCCCGGGTGGGATTTCTACGTGAGCGTGAGCGAGGAGAAGAGGATGAGAAAAGGCCACCTGGATTGGTCTAAAGGGGCAACGAGTCTGTCTCCCCACTGCCAGCCGTATTGCTGTGTCTGACCCTGAGGTCGCACACCCCTTCTGCACAGACACAGCCCCAGTGGGCCGGAGGCACCGCACCAGATGGAGATGGAGATGCCCCAGGCTGAGGGCCCCCGGCTCCACAGCCCCGTCCCCGTCTGTGCCTCAGTGTTGTGCTGGCCTCCCGGCTGCTGCCCTCCTGGGCGGTGGTGAAGGCTTACCTGCAGGGGCCGCCGGGCTGGATGGGGCACGGAAGTCCCCTGGCCACGCAGAGGGTCACAGCCACGCAGGAACAGGAAGAAGAGGACGCCGTTCCTCACACCCCGGAGATCCCTCCCCACAGCTTGTGCCAGAGGTGGGGTGCTGGAGTTGTGGAGCCCCCAACAGATATGGGGTTAAGTTTGCCCGCTGAGCGGCCTGGGGTGAGTGCAGATGCTAAGAGGAGCTGCTGTGGGTTTGGGTCTCTGATCACCTCTCCCTGTGGACAGTGCTTGTTGCCGGTGTACATGTCCCCTTCTGCTTTCTGCTTTCTTCCCAGAACAGGGGAGGGCAGCCTTGGGTGATGTTTCACCTGCCCCTTGCAGGCCTCTCTTTTCCAGGTGGGAAGCACCCACTCCCAGGGTGTCTCTTTGGGAAGTAGGGCGGGGGGGGGGGTGCTGGGCAGCGGCCATCCCGGTATTTGGCTCCGTCCATGACTGTGGTCACCACCGACTGCCCAGCCAGGCCTCAGAGCTGACGCCAGCCTCTCTGCCAGGGATGCCGACGTCTGTGGCAGTTTGTCCCTCACTTAGGGTGACTTGGAGTAAGTTTTACTTGCTCTGCTTCAGTTCCCTCATCTCTAAAATGGGACTGGTCATAACTGCACTTACCTCATAGGGTTAGTGAAGGGATTAAAGGAGACTATAACGTGCTTAAAATAGTGTCTGGCTCATGGTAAGTGCTCTGTGTCTGGTAATCCTAGATTACCCGCCACGTTTGTGCTGTGTTGGTGGGTTGGTTTGGCCCTAGGACCACGAGCTCTCCCTGGGCAGTATGTCCTAGGTATTCCTGTAGTCTCGGTGCCTAGCCCCCCGCCCCTTCCATGGCGGGCGTTCGGCGGACGTTTGTTGAGAGAGCAGGGACCTCGGGTTTGGGCCGAGGGGTTGGGTAGGCAGATCCGAGAGCGCAGATGGGAGGGACGTGGAAACTCCTGCCGGAGGGGTGGATGGAGAGCAGATGGTAGGGGGCCTTGAACAGTAGGAGAACGCCTCGGCGAGGCATGGGGGCACCACGGAAGATGTCAGAACAGGAGGAGGACATGATGGTCCAGGATTTCAGGGAGGATACCGGGAGAGGAATCTGGAGTCCGGACAGTAGAAGAGAGAGCCTGGTGCTAGCAGGGCCACAGGCTAGGAGGCGTTGGGGACACAGCTGGGAGTCACGAGCTGTGTGGGCAGGCGGCGTGCTCTCTGCTCCCCCTCCCTCCCTCCTCGGCGCCCCGAGGAACCAGGCCAGCCCGTTGTGACCTTCCCCTGTCCAGCCCTGACTGTTCCCAGCCAGGGTACTTGACTGCACGCGTCCCACTCACTGACACACCTTCCGCAGGTTGCCAGGTTACCACAGCCCTGTGCTGCTGTGAGTCCCTGCCCCGCAGCTCGGTGCCGCTTCACCCTCCCCCCCACCCTGCACTTCCCAGCCTCTCTCTGTCTGTGTGTTTATTATTTTAATCTTAAAGTGAGAAACAGCGAGGTTGCTGGAAGTAGGCCACGAGCTTCTATTTGCTCTTCTCACCAAGGACAGGCATGTTCCCAAGCCCTGGGAGCAGAGCCCCAGAGCCCGGGGGGAGGGAGGTGTGAGGCAGGATGTAGAGAAGAAGGCATGGGTGTGCTCAGGCTGGCCCAGCCCGGCGGCCGGCGCCATCTTGTTTGTGGCTCGCGCCGCCATGGCCACTGAGGGCCAAGGCCACAAGGCAGTCTTGCAAGGAAGCCACACTCCAGTTAAGGGCTCTAAGCCGGATGGAGGCCTTGCTACTATGCCTCATCTGGGGGTCAGGAGGGGTCAGGGCTGTGGGAGAGGGAGGTAGCCTCTGCCTGCAGTCCTGTAGGCCCCTGAAGGCCAGGTCTTAGAGGTCAGCGGGCCAGATTCCAGCTTGGGTCTGAGCAGGTTACGAATCAGCAGGAGGAGGGGTGCATTCCGTGGTGTAACTTGGCTTCGTCATCTTGGCTGAGGAGCAAAGTTTACTCACAAAGAGTTGTTTTTTGTTTTTTTTTAACTTGTTACTTGGTTCTATGTGTGAGGGAAAGGAGACAGGGGAGCCAAAAGTTGGGGAGGGAGGTCAATGTTGGGAATGGCTTGCTGTGACACATTTATCTATTCCTTGCACAAGGTGATATGTAATAACTCTCTGAGTATTGGCTGATGGTACAAAGTGGTCGGTCAGTAGCATCTGGGCATTTTAGGATCCAAAAATGAGAGGTACGTGTTGGTATTTCAGATATTTAGAAGGAGGCCCCACAGAAGTTGTACTGTATCCCCATTCTTACGTTCATTTGTCCATTCAGCCAGTGGACGATTTCTGGAAATGGATGTGCCATCATGGTGGCACTAAGGGCCACGAGACGCAGTCCAGGTCCAAGAGAAGCTTCCTTGCAGTTGGGCTGTTTTATAACTGCTCCCAAATCATGTTAGCTCTGGAGGCTATTTTAGGGACTCTTTTGGTTATGAACCATATCTTATATTTAATTTTGATTCTTTTTCTCCTCCTGTCCTGGATTCAGTAACAGCATCAACAAACACTGTGCGCCTGGCGTTGTCTTAAGCATTGCAAGTATTTAGAGAAATCAGAGATAACTTGGTAAGAGCTCATCAATTAACTAGACCCGGCACAGCCTCCCAAGGACGTTGGGCCTTCCCCATGTAGTCACCACTTTTCGTGTCTTGGAGGACCCTGAGCTTCTGTCTGGAGTGTATCAGTATCCGCGAAATATCTAGAGCTGGGCCACAAGGTGGAAGGCTTTGCCCCCTCTTCTCCTTGGTTGGTGATGTTTGTAATAACAGCAAGAATTTTAGCCCAGCCCAGGCTGGCCCCTGAAGGTGGCAAGGCTCCAGCTTTCCACCTACCTCCTGGGGGCTGTAGATGTCACCCCTTTGCTCCTTTCTTTTCATCTGCCACCAGATCAGGTGAGGACAGTGTTCTACTCTTTCCTTAGCCAAAGTCCAGTTTAATAGCTATGGGGAACTGTTCATCTCTGGTCTTTGATTCTCTGGATGCAGATGGGTTTGACAGTGGTCTTCCCACCTGTGGGTTGAGGACAGCTGATTTCTGTGTCCTGTATTCTTAGCCTTCCATGAGGCCACAGGGAGAACCATGGAATGGATGCCAGGGTTCAGAGTTGGGGTTCACTCTTTTAAGCCTAGCACGTTCTCAGGACCGTCCAGCCAGAGGGTGAGGTGATCGCTCGTGTTTGTGAAAGCACAAGTCGGATGTCCCTTTGGTATTTGCTTGGGAACCCTTTCTAGAAACTGGAGTGAGATGAGTAAACTCATGTTTGACAAGTCTGGTTCAAAGGAAGGGGAGAGCAGCAGAGGACCAGGGCATGCAGGGAAGGGCCTTGGACGAATGAGCCCGTTTCCAGTGTGTTTGTCAGGGACTCCGGGGTGGTCGTGTTGACAGGGAGGCCTACTCTAGCCCCATCAGCCAGTCGACGAGTATTGATTGAGTGCCACTGGGAGTTGAGCTTTGAGAAGAGTAAAAGAATTCCAAAGCTTGCCTGGGCCCCGTCTTTGAAATGTTCATACTCTATCAAGGTGGAGGCACCAGCTGAGCACACGTGTTGACACGTGACAGCACGTTACTAGGCTCTTACTCACAACATGGCGTATACATGTTGTTGGTGTCTAGACAAGGGAGAACATCACGGTGGCAGATGTGTGGCCTGCCTGGAAAAGAATGTCTCACAGAGACCATGGGCCTCAGATTCTGGGCCAGCACCAGCAGGGTCCGGGTGCCTTCTCCTTGCAGGAGCTTGGGCAGAAGAAAGGATCCATCCAGGGAGCACTCAGGAAAGGGGGGGCAGGTAAGCTCAGGATCAGAGAACAGGGTTGGATTCCTAGCTAAGGGAAATGGAGCAGATGAGCAGCCATAATGTGTGTGAAAGCATCTGGCTTAGTGTTTTGCATATAGAAATAATTCAGCAACGGTTTCCTCATCTATCCCTAAGATCACAGAGAAGAGAGTCCCAAAGAAGACACCAAGCGAGGTTTTCAGAGGGGTGTGTGGAGTTATAAGTGGGCGGGCGTGGAGGAGCCGGGCAGCTCCAGTGGACTGAGCCAGAGAGAGAGTGTATGGAGTCCTGGGGAAGGAAGCAGGCTCTGCCGGAGGTCGGCCTGCTGTCCCTTGGCCTGTGAGGGCTGCTTCTGGAGCACTGTCCAGTTGTTGACCCCGATTAGGAGGGAAAATGTCAGACTAGAGCAAGTGGAGAGGAGGGGCTGCTAGCCTGTGAAATCTGGCCGTATTGATCCCGGAGAGGGAAAGAATTCGGTGGAGCGGGTTTGCTGGGCATGGCTTTGTGTATTTAAAGGACTGTCACATGATGTGGGTGTCAGGCTTACTCTGTGGCACTCCAGAAGGCAGCTCTGGGGCCAGTGGGGAACAGTGGCAGAGAGGCCGATGTTGATGGGTGGAACTTAAAATACTTTCCCAGCATTTGAGCTGTAAAGGACGTGAGGGAGGGAAGATGGGTGACCCTGTGAGATGGGTGGGAGCTCTTTCTGTGGGGCCGACAGGGTTTCCAGGTAAGCCGAGGGGCCACCACGCATGGACGCTGATAATAAAAACGAGGGCTACCACTCCACGGACCCTTGTGTACCATGCAGTCCTACTGAGCGCTTTACTGGTAGGGACTCACTCGCTCCTCACAGGAACACCGGGAAGGGGTATGAATAGCTTGTTGGCCCTACTTTACAGGGGAGAAAGTTTAGGCAGAGAGATAGTCACCCAGCCAGGGTCCCCCACCTTGGCCTTGAACCCAAGGCCAGGCTTGTTATTGGTGAAAGGTGAGGCCAGATGACCTCGAGGGCACCTTACATCACCAGGAATCTAAAGGCTTTATCTGGAGGGTCATGCCAGACCATTTGCGTGGGGCTGGGGGACTCTGTTGGGTCTGGGACAGGAATGGTGGTTACTGCTCTCAGGCGACTTCAGGAGGCGTGCATTTGCCTGACTGCAAGGTCAATGCCGGGGCGGGGGGGTGGGGGGCGTGTCGTGGGGGCTCTGTGAGGGGCGTTCTGTTGGCTGTTAGGCTCCTGTCTGGTGTCCCCCACAGCCCTCTAGTGACACCGGGTTCTCAGAAGCACTAGTGGCACCCTTTTTATGTCACCCTATGCAGAAGCTTCTCGATGGTGCCGTCAGCACACCTAACCTGCTGGTCCGCCCCCACCGCCCAGCCTTGCCTCCCCAGAAAGGCGTGGGGTGATGCTTAACATGCTGTGGCCTGGAGGGGCGGCAAGATGTGAGCCTCTTCATCTGGGGGGGGGCCCAGGGTGGGATTGAGGAGCCAGTTGTCCTCCTGATGCCCTGCTTTTGCAGATTACCAGCGTCTGGTGATCTGGGAAGTCGCCTGCTGGCCAAGGTAGAGTTCCACAAAATGTGCCTAGCGCTGTGCCTGACGCACACACAGGAGGCCCCAAGGAACTTTCTGTGATAAATAGATGGTCCCTTCTTGTTGTACGACAAGCCTGCTTTTTCAGTACTCACCCAGCCCCTGAAGGTTTTGAAGTTGGTCAGGGGGAGAGTGTCGACGAGGTGGGGTGCTCCACTCACCCCAAATTACATGGCATTGGGGGAAACCTCCTAATGTGATCTTCTGTTTTTTAAGGCAGAGCTGTTATTGCTGCTCTGCTTTGGGGGAAAGAACATTGACCTCAGAGGCCTGCCCCAGATCCTAACCTGAGAGTAACTGCTGCCCACTGGTCCCAGAGGGCTTCCGAAAGCAGAACCCTCTCGAAGAACGTTGCTCCAGCACTCTCCCTCCATCAATAAGACAATCACAGGACTGTCTCTCAGCCCCAAAGATTCTGGTCAGCAAACCTTCCCTGCTCATGAGTTCTCTATAGGCAGAGGTTGTATTCATTCACACCATCAAAGATTTTTGGAACCTGACTTTTGGTGAGGTTTTATATTATGAAAACAAAATTCTGAAATTGAAAGTCGTGTTATGAAAATGCATCCCAAAGATCGCCCCCAAATATGACATTAACGATTATGTCGTAGACTGCCCCCGGCCCCCCTCCCACCCACCTCAGCCCTGGAGGCCTTGTCCCTGCTCCAGCTCCTGGCAAGGTTGGCACTTTGCGGAAAGCCCAGACTTGCATGCTGGCATGCATGATGGCCCCGGTGTCTTTCCTCTTCCTTTTTGGGCTGCGGGTATGGGCACGGGCATGCCTCTGTGTGGGGGAGAATGCAGTATGGAAATTACAGCTCAAGTCAGAGTTGTTTGGGGAACCCCCTGTCCTACTGGGGTCTGTGACTCGTGCTATCTAGATCTGACTCAGCTAAGCAAAGCGATAGTTTGTTCTGGAGCAGGACAGAAACTTCATTTTTGAGTGACATGGCACTAAGCTTGTGTGTTCACACAAAGGTCAGTACAGCTCCATGACTCATCAGCTGTCCAGGATCTGCATGCCCTAGAGACATCTCTTCCTGCCGGGAGCTTCCCTCCTGGATCAAGACAAAGAACCCCAAGAGCAGCAGGAACATCTGAGGGTCTCAGCCTGTGCCGGAGGGCACCTGGGCAAGACCTCTTAGACCACCCGCACCCGGGCACGCCTGGCCTGGCCTGGGTTACAGGCCGCACGTCCCATCCGTACAGGGATGGGGTAGGGCTCCCTTCAGCCCAACTCACGTGGCCCAGCCACACTCCATTTCTCTGGAAATTATTTTCATCCGTTGACAGGGCCAGGATTTCAAGAGCAGCCAGCCAAGAGGCGCATTGGGTTACTCCCTGAGTCCCAAGCAGACTTTGTCCCCTGCATTTCAGGCGGCACTGGAAGCCCCTGGTCCAGGGGTTTCCAGGGCCTTTGGTTAGCAGAGTGACTGGTTCAGTCATCCTCGGTGCATCGTCAGAATAATAGGTGCCGGTCCCGTCGTCAGCCTAGGTTTTGCGTGAAGCTGAGCCGTGAGCCCTCTGGCCGCAGCTTAGATTTCATGTTCGGTGGCCTAGGACAAGATAAGACATTTTAGCCTCTTTCACTTTACCAGGAGGTGATGGGAGCCAGCTTGGGCAGGACATTTTGGAGCCTGGACTTTTGGCCCAAGAGGCAGACTGAGTCAGTCTGCCCAGGAGAAAGCGTCTACTTACGAACAGGGCATCTTGGTCCCAGTATCTGCCATCCCAGGCCTGACCATCCCCCCCAGCAAACAAACGCACCCTGTCACTCTGTTTTCCTTGGGCATATTCCATGAGGGAGTCTCTTTTGGTGCTGGGGCTCACTTCCATTTGTGATGTGAATTCAGGACCTGCCTTGGCCTTCACTCGTCTTCCCTCACCCCGTAGCCGTGGGAGTCCCGTGCTCTCAGGGCTGGCATTGGCCAGGCCACTTACGGTCTGCTGCTGCCTGGCTCCAGCTCCCCGTCTGTGGCGACATTCTGGGTCTGCATCTGCATCTCACCTCTGCCAGGACCTACCCTTCAGCACAGGCTGTCCCCAGCCCTTGTCTCGGATTTGCACTTGGCACGTGGTACCGCATTGTGTCCTTGGGGTGTTTGTTGTCACTGCTGGGCCGTGTTTTACTTTCACTCAGCCACCTGGGTAGAAGTGCCCTAGTCCCTTGGGTTGGGGATATGAGGGGAACGACTCCTCAGTGGCTCCGGGGCAGCGTTGGGGGGGATGCTAGGAGACTGACAAGATGCAGTCTTCAGGCTGACCGCATCATGGTCATCATTATTGATTGAAGCTATTGGCAGCACTGTTCCTCCTGGAATCTTCCCCCATCAGACTTCTAATTTATGAGCACCATGTCTGACACCCACCCCCAGCCCAGCATCTACTCAGACTTTGTCTAATCATATAATATTTGCAGATCCTGTGTTTTTGTTTCTTCTTAAAATATCCCAAGATTAAAAATTATCTTACCAAGAATTTAACCGGTATAGCACTTTGGCTTTTACTTGGCATCTCTCTCTAACCGTTTTTCTTCAAGCCCTTCCTCTGCCTCGGACCCACCACCTGAACACACTTGATCTTATCTGCTACTTTGTCTTATCACCGTGAAGCTAGGCTGGCTGTGCCTGGTTACTGTTTGGATGGAAGACCGGGAATGCCAAGGTGTTAGTAGGCCTTTCCTTCCAGTGCCCGATATGGTACCATGCCCCAAATCATCATTGACTGGCATCGTGCTTATTATCATCGTGGTAGCTGGCAGCAGTTGAGCATTTATTTTGGTGTTTTTTTACTGAATTTTAAAAATCGTTACTGAAGTCTAACTGACGTACAATGTTATGTTAGTTTCAGGTGGGCAGCACATTGATTCAGCAGTTCTCTACATCACTCGGTGCTCACCACCTTCAGTATAGTCACCGTCTGTCACCATGTTATTACAATATTATTGGCTGTCTTCCCTCTGCTGTACTTTTTGTCTCCATGACTTACTTATTTTACACCTGGAAATTTGTTCCTCTTCATCCCCTTTATCTATTTCACTTATCCTCCCACTCACCTCCCCTGTAGCAGCCACCAGGTTTTCCTCCACATTCAAGAGTCTGTTTTTTCATTTCTTTGTTCGTTTATTTTGTTTTTTAGATTCCGAATCATACGGAATTTGTCTTTCTCTGACTTATTTCACTTAGTACCCTCTGGGTCCATCCGTGTTGTCACAAATGGCAAGAGCTCACTCTCTTTTATGGCTGAGTAATATTCCATTGTGTGTATATATGTATACCACATCTCCTTAACCATTCATCTGTGGGTAGACACTTTACATTTACTATTGTAAATAATGCTCCAGTAATAAACATAGGGGTGCATGTATCTTTTCAAATTAGTGTTTCCATTTTCTTTGGGTAAGTACCCAGTGCAATTACTGGATCATGTGGTATTTCTACTTTTAATTTTTTGAGGAACCTCCATACTGTTTTCCACAGTGGTTGCCCCAATTTACATTCCCACCAGAAGTGAATAAGGGTTCCCTTTCTTCTACCTCCTGGCCAACACTTGTTAATTCTTGTCTTTTTGACATTAGCCATTCTGACTGGTGTGAGATAGTATCTCATTGTGGTTTTGATTTGCATTTCCTTGATGGTTAGTGATAGTGAGCATCGTTTCATGTGTCTCTTGGCTATCTGTAAGTCTTTGGAAAAATGCCTATTCATGTGCTCTGCCCATATTTTAATTGGATTGTTTGGGGGTTTTTTGGTGTTGAGTTGTGTAAGTTCTTTATATATTTTATATATTAATTCCTTGCTGGATATATCAATATCTTCTCTCATTCAATAGGTTGCCTTTTTATATCTTCTCCCATTCAATAGGTTGCCTTTTTTTTTTTTGGTGGTGGTTTCCTTTGCTGTGCAGAAGCTTTTCATTTTAGTGTAATCCCAGTAGTTTATTTTTGCTTGTTTCCCTGGCTTGCGGAGACATATCCCTAAACGTGTTGCTGAGGCTAAGAGATGACTGCCTATGTTTTCTTTTAGGAGTTTTATGATTTCAAGTCTAACATTTAGGTGTTCAATCCATTTTGAGTTTATTTTTGTGTATGGGGTGAATAATAGTCCAATTTCATTCTTTTGCATGTAGCTGTCCAGTTTTCCAGGCACCATTTATTGATGAAAAGATTGACTTTTCCCCGTTGTATCTTTTTGCCTCCTTTGTCATAGATGAATTGATCATATTTGCATGGGTTTGTTGCTAGGCTCTCGTCCTGTTGCATTGATCTGTGTATCTGTTTTGTGCCAGTACCATACTATAGTTTTGATTACTATAGCTTTGGGTAGCATAACTTGAAATCTGGGATTATGGTATCTCCAGCTTTGTTCTTCTCAAGATTGCTTTGGCTATTCTAGCTCCTTTGTGGTTCCATAGAAATTTCAGGATTATTTGTTCTAGTTCTGTGAAAAATGTTCCGGTATTTTTCTAAGGATTGCACTGAATCTGTAGATTGCTTTGGGTAGTATGGACATTCTAACGGTATTGGTTCTTCCAGTCCATGAGCATGGAATATCTTTCTATTTGTTTGTGTCATCTTCAGTTTCTTTCATCAGTGTCCTACAGTTTTAAGAGTGCAGGTCGTCTTTAACCTCCTTGGTTAAATTTATTCCTAGGTACTTTGTTCTGTGTGGTGCAATTATAAATTTGATTGTTTTCTTGATTTCTCTTTCTGCTACTTCATTATTAGTGTACAGAAATGCAACAGATTTCTGTGCAATAATTTTGTATTCTGTAACATTACTGAAATTCATTTATCAGTTCCGATAGTTTTTTTGGTGGAATCTTCAGGGTTTTCTAGACGGGTATTTACTTGTCGGGCATTGTGCAGAATGCTTCTGTATCTCATTATAGCCTTACCAAGAAAGCCCCTAGGAAGTATGGATGAAGCTGAAACTAGAAACTTAGAGGGGAGAAGTAAGTTGTTCAAGTCTATGTAACAAGTAAAGAGGCTATACTAGAATTTAGATTCAAACCTGTCTCATTTTTTCGTCTGAGTTTTTAACCACTCTATGTGCTATCTTTGTTTAGTAGTATGTACTCACTTAATGTTTGTTGAGTGGCAAGATTGCTCCAACAGTTTGGTCTCCATCGTATCATTAACCATGATGAAGGCAGCACCCAGCGTCTTTTTGAATACTTACAGTGGTAGGCCCTGTACTAAGTGATGTACGTCAGTTAATCTATTTAATCTGCACAGCCCAATGAGGAAGATTTTCCCCATTTTTCAGATTAAGAAATTGAGGCACAAGAAGGCTGAGTTAATTTGCCCAAAGTCACATAGCTAAGTAGTAGATAGGCGGGATTTGGATGCAAGTTATCTCTTGCACAGTATGAATCTGTTCTCTTGATCACTGTTACTGTCTACAAAAAACAAGACTCTTTTTTTTTTCAAAGATTTTATTTATTTATTTGACAGAGAGTTACACAGCGTGAGAGGGAACACAAGTAGGGGGAGTGGGAGAGGGAGAAGCAGGCTTCCCGCTGAGCAAGGAGCCCGATGCGGGGCTCAATCCCAGGACCCTGGGGTCATGACCTGAGCTGAAGGCAGACGCTTAATGACTGAACCCAGGTGCCCCCAAAAAACAAGACTCATTTTTACCACTGTCCCTTGCTTCTTCTTTGTCTTCCTTTCTTTGTCTATTCCTGATCCTTCTTTTACTTCTGAGAGGTCCAGACTGGGGCGCTCCTCTCAGACTATGCCTGTCCACACTGAACTCACTTTGCAAGATTGGTTCCTTGATTTATATTTTCTTCAACTTCACTTGTTGGCAAATCCTCATGTTAAAATCACCTGATTAAGTTTAGTGCTCCATAATACAAGAATAGACCTACTTGTCTGTCTTATTTCTGACCAAAGGACTGGAACAGGGAGCCCAGAAACAGATCCGTACGTATCTGGACACCTGACCGATGACAGAAGAGGCTCTGCTGAGCAGTAGGACATGACAGTCATTTTAATAAACAGTGCTGGGACCGTTGGATATCCACAAGGAAAGAAATGAATCTCGACCCCACCTCACTTCATACACAAGAATAAACTCCAGAGAGATCATCCCTCTACATGTGTGGGTTAAGACAAAGTAAAACTCCCATCTACAAGATAACTCAGAATATCTTCATAACCTTGAGGTAGCCATACATTTTTTAGGAAGACACAAAAAGCACTAGCTAAAAAGGGAAAGATTGATAAGCTGGATTACATGAAAATGAGAAACTTCTGATCATCAAAAGACATCACTGAAAGAGAAAAGACAAGCCCAGTGGAGAAGACACAGGCAGGACCTATAACTGGCAACTGGATTTGTACCCAGGATATGTAAAGACTCCAAGAAATCAACAAGAAAAAGAACCCCTGCCCTCAAAATGGGCAAAAGAACGTCCCATACATATAGGGTTGTGAGCCATGTCGTTTGCTCTTCTGGTTCCAGGTTTCAGCCCGTTTGTCCCAGATCATTGGCACAACCTGGTGGCTGGCCTTGGGAACTCTTGAGTCCCGTGGCTCTTGGTGACATTTCCCTTGTGTGGGGACTGCAGGCCCTTCCTTTCGCATGTCCTGACGCACTCAGCTGTTCGTTCTGCCACGAGTGCCTCCTTTCTCATGAAGACGTAATGCATAAGTCTCTTCCTCTTTTCCTTTGGGTTGTTAACTTTTGATCAGATATTTTAAGAATATTTCTCTCCGGAAAAAAAAAAAAAAAAGAATATTTCTCTCCGGCTTCTTCCTCCCCGCCACCCCTCCACCTCTTTTTTCATTTCCCTTTTTTTGTACCTCCTTGTTTTGCCCTAAAAACTTGTGGTGATAAAAGTTATCCTGAAGTATCTACGTGTTTGGGGGATGAGGCTTGTTCTGTGGGCTCCAGAGGCAGAGCAAAGACGAAGGCTAGTAGTTAGTTACCAGAGAGAGATTTCATCTCCGTTATATTCCGTTGTCGGAGTCCTCCAAAGCTGGGATGGGAGTTATTGAACCAAGGTGAGGCTGGACAATGCCTTGGTCATGGTGTTGTTTTTTGAGGGCTCTGTGCCTGGGTGAGCAGCTGGATTGTCCCTTCTAATTTTCCCAGCAAAGCCCTGACAGACTCTTCGATGACGTGCAGAGTAGCAACTCCTAACTGAGAGAGAGGGCCAGGATATTGGAATGACTCTCTTGTCTTTCTGGTGGATCAGGGTAAGGCACAAATACAAGTGCTTTAGGGGCACCTGGGGGGTTTAGTCTGTTCAGTGTCTGACTCTTGATTTCGGCTCAGGTCATGATCTCAGGGTTATCTCGCTTAAGAGTCTCTCCATCTCCTTCTGCCCCCCCCCCCAAATACCAGCTCTTTAATGGTATCATGTATATTTAAAAACAGTTCTAAAGCACCCTTCCATTCATAGCCCTCCACATAGGGCTCGTCGACAACCACTGACCCGAAGGCTGAGGTCCCTCTCAACTTTTCTCTCCGCTGTCCTTCTCCTCCAGTCGCGGCACCTGTGAGGTGAAGTTCTCTGCAGTTACGTTCTTCATTCCTTTATCTTATTTAAATCCACGCTCTGGCTGAGCTTGCTCTGATCTTTTTCGTAGCAAACGTATCGCATTTTGGATACATTAACACAAAGAAAACAAATTGGAAGCTCTGCAGGTATGTTTTGACTTTTAAAAATTTTTGATGGTGTTTAAAACTTGGAAGTTTAATGAAAGTCTGGATTTCTGCCTTCGCCCGAAAAACCGGACAATGTGGGCTCCTGGTGGCCTCCATGGGCAGATGGCCTCAAGCAGGCAGGGCTGGGGTGGGCTGCCCATGAGGAGTGGTGTGCTCCTTCCACTTGGCGCACTCCCTCCCCAACCCGCTTCGCGCCTTTATTACCCGCCTAGACCCCAAAGGCATTGGGGTTTGTGACTTCCTGAAGTGGGTCAAGTGGGCTAGCCTGGGAACCCAACCAGTGTGTTTAATGTTATTTCAGTGGGAAAATGAATCCCAGCTTTTGAAGAGCAGATTTTCGGGGCACCTGGGTGGCTCAGTTGGTCAAGCGTCTGACTTCGGCTCGGGTCATGATCTCAGGGTCCTAGGATCGAGCCCCATGTCTGGCTCTCTGCTCGGCGTGGAGTCTGCTTCTCCCTCCTGCTTGTGATCTCTCTTGCTGTTTCTTGCTATCTCTCTCTCTCTCAAATAAGCACATAAAATCTTTAAAAAAATAAATAAATAAAGAGCAGATTTTTGAAATATCAAAAATACCGGTTTGGGAATGTTGATAGGGGCCCTCAACTAGTATGTGTGGGTCTTAGGGTGATGGCCTGTGTCTTCTTCTATGCTGTATGTTGGCTTAGCACCTAGAAGGTACCTGATAAGTGATTTACCTCATTGGGCCACTGGGTGCCTGTTGTCTGCTGCCTCCCAGGTGGTAAACTGAAACACTTTCACTGTGGTCCACCTGTCAATTAATCTAGAACACCTACTCTAGCCCCAGACGCTTGCATGGAGTTTGAGGTCAGCCCCCCGCAGAGTTACCCTGTCCTGAGAAAAACAGTTTCTTTCCTGGTGAAAGATCCAGTCCCCATAGAGTAGGCCCGAATGAGGAGAGGAGAGGACAGAGGCCTGCACTAAAGCATGCTTTCCTGGCGGATGCCCACCGACCAGGAGTTTGTGGCGGTGACCGAGTGATTGCATTCCACACCCTGGACAAGGACTGGGTAAAAGTTCAGCTCCTTCCCTGTAAAGAAAATAATTCTTCATCTCTGGCATTTCGTAGTTTTGACCCAGATCAGTCAGAGGCCACAGAGAGCTCATGTGGTCTGTAGAGTGTGTGTGGCTTCCTGGGCCTGTCTCTGGGAGAAGCCGAAGGGAGCCGGGGACCTGCTGGGCTCGAGGTGAAGCCCTGCCTTTTCAAGTTTGCCGTGGCCCAGCCTCCCCAGGCCTCATGGGGTGGACGGAAGGAGCCAGCACCTTCTCCTCGCTCAGAAGTTATCTTTACCCCTGAAATCAAACACTGCATGCAGCGCCCTGTAAAACTTCCTTGTAGACTCGAGCTTGCTTGCTAAGTAAACATCCTCCCGTGTTTTTAGAACTGAATTCATTTCTGCTTCCTGGTCATCCCATTCGGGTGTTTCTGTTGTGGGCACAGCGCAGAACCAGGTTAATAGAAGGAAGACCTAGAGCGGGGACAGAGGTGCCTAGAATGACTGTTTGAATCCTAGGAAAATTGTGGAAAGAATAACACGGGAAGAGAAAGCAAAGACTTAGAAGAAAAGCGAAATGAAACAAAGCCTCCCCAAACATAGTGCTGTCCTAACGCTGTTCAAGTCAGACTGGGGCCCGGCTGAGTCCCTGAAATGGGGCCCTTTCTCTGCACGGACTCAAGCTCCGTTGTGCCGTGGTTGGAGACCATGGCCGGCCTCTGTCGGTAAATTCCGTGGCTGCATATGGCCCTCCTCTGACCCTCACTTGTTCCTTGCTCTCTCTCTCTCTCTCTCTCATGACTTATTTGCCTCTCTTCTCTCACTTCCACCCACCCATGACCTCTCCATCGCCATGGCAGTGAGCAGCCACGTCATTCACCAAGTTCATGGGGTGATGGGCCAACTCCTCGAGCCCTACTTCCCTCTGGTTCTCCCTCCTGAAGCAGGAGGCTCCCTGGCAGAGCTCAGAGCCCTTTGTTTATTTGATCCTGGGCTCTTGGATAAATCAGGAATGTCCTGACATGAACTTAGGCATGTTTTTCTTCCATGGAAAAGGGAACTACGGCAAACGGTATTTAAGTAGACAGAGGACCATTCCGAGGGACTTACTTTAGTGCGATCAAGGCCTCATTCCTTTGGTCATCAGACCAGTAGGTGACTTCTTTATTGGCATGCGCTTCCCTGGAGCCCAGAAGGTGTGAATTTGAAGCATTTTCCCCCTGCTGGGAGCCTGGCACGGACGCTCTGGGCTTCTTTTAAACCCGTGGAGTGCCACGGTCGTCTTCCAAGTGGTCTTCTTTCTGCGGGGTGGAACCTTGGCCCTGAGTAGTTGCCCGAAGAAGGCGGCTTGGGAAGCAGGGTGCAGGAGAAGGTGGCCGCCTGGTCTCTCGTTCTCAAGTCCTCTTCCCGGAAGTTGCAAGGTTCTTGATGTGATATACCTTATGAGTCAGCTACCCCAGGACCTGAGTGTATCGCGTCTAGTTTCACGTGCCGCTGGTCGTCATAAACCTTTGCTGGTCTGCATTGTTTGGACACAGTGGCGTGGGGACCCGAGACTCCCCGGGTCTTTCTGGGTATGCAGGGTCTAGCGAGTTGGCTTCTAAGCTGTTCTGGAAATATTTTGGGGTCTGGGGGCAGGAAAACGTTGGGAGCTATGTCGTTAGCTGCAGCGGGGACCTGTCAGTATCCAAAAACAACCCCAGCCGGGCTTCAGAGGGCCCGTGGGAAAGCCCCGTCCCCATGAGAGTTTCCAGGTGTGGGCAGGCCTGGCGCCACCATCGGGGGGCCGTGGTGGGGAGCTGGCCGATGCTCGTTTCGCAGGGCTGCCCACCGCGGGGAAGAAGAACCCAGCCGTTGGCCACTCCAGGTCCAGGCTTGGCTGCTGCTCTGTTTTGCTGCTTTTCATGTTGTCAGAGGATCTTCTTGGGAACAAATGACTCAGCAACCTGAATCTCTGGGACTGAGTGGCCTAAGTGCCTTTTGAGAAGTGATCGGACGTTTCCACCGAGGCCCTAAAATCCTGAGCCCGGAACGAATCCAGATCCAGGCTGGTTTTATTCTGGATTCTTCAGGCTGCCGTTCAATTAGATTTCTCCAGCTCCCGCCCCGGTAAAAGGACAGCATTCGCGGGGTAAGCAGGCAATGTTCTAATCACACTTTTGGTCCTTAGGAAATTCCAGGGAGAAAAAGATCCTGGTGTGTGGCCAAAAAAAGCAGAAAACAACACAAGTCAGCCATGGCCATCATTCTGGACGTGTCCGCGGCAGAAAGAGTTAATAGTAAGACTGTGTCAGGGTGAGGGCCATCTTACTCTCCTGTCTGGGAGAAGCTCATACGGTTCAAGAAAAGATGAGGCAACCTTTAGTGTGGGACAACCCTGTCTGGGTTCCGGGCGCTGTCACTCAAAGAGTTAAGCTAGTTTGGTGGCTGGGAAGCCCTCGGGGAAGGCGTGAGCCTGCAGGGACCAGGCCCTCTCTGCCCCAGAGCAGTGAGGTATATGGGGTAAGAAAATGGGCTGAAAAGTGTGGCCAGGGAAGTGGAGTGGAGGCCCAACTTTTTTTTTTTTTTTTGCCTTGTTTGACCAGCCTTGGCACGGCCCTCCGGCTCTCCAGGGGAAAAGCTGCAGTTCTGCTCTTGCAACACAAGGAGCAGACTGGAGAATTTAGATCTGCGTCACAGAGCTCAGAGAGAGAGAGGAGAGAGAGAGAGAGAGAGCGCTCCGTCGATAGGTCTGCTAGCAACAGCCGTGCTGCAGCAGAGAGAGAGAGAGAAATCAAGAAACAAGTCATAGCAACACCGGGCACCAGGTTCTGCCAGCTCACTTGCCAAGCGTTCAGAAATCTGTCAGGGGCTGGCGGCCTCTGGGTAGCCCGGGCTAAGGAGATGACACGCAAGGTGGCACGGGCGGTTCCCGCGGGGGGGAGGTGGGTGGTGGTGGGGGGCAGGGGTGGGAGCCAGAGGTTGCGGGGCGATGGTGGAAGGTTTAACGGGACCGATTTCTGGAACATTCGGGACTGCGGCACCCTGCGGCCAGACCGAGATTTGGGTCTGCGCAAGCGACGATGGGTGGTCCGATGGGCTTCAGGACTTGATGGCGTAACCCCCTTCTTCCCCCACGTACGTATTTGTTGGGATCGGGGGCGATGTCTCTGCGTATGTGGGTGCTCTGTCTTTCTCACCTTCTTTCTCGCTTTTTGCTATTTTTTCTCTGAGAGAGGGTTTTTTGTTTTTGTTTTTTTTTTCCACTTTAATTTCTTTTCTCTTAGTGTCAGCTGCTCAAGCCTGACCGGGGTAGAGGAGAGAGGAGCAAGCTGTCCCTGGCGTCCCACCTGACCTCCCAGCCTTTGCCCCCATTTCCTTCTATTGGACAGACAGACAGACTGGTTTTCCAGGTTGTTTGGGTGTCAGCGTCTGTCTGTCCGTCCATGCGATTCTTAGGTGGAAGGAAGGTAGGGAGTGGGGAGGAGAGGTGCTGGGAGGAAAGTGAAAGGCACAGTTTTCCAGGGGTTGCCTGATTGAAATGTTCGGCCCCAGGCACCTGGGGTTGGTGGGGAGCAGGTGGGCAGGATGGGGCGTGGGTTGGGAGAAGTGGGGTAAAGCTGCTAGGTTTGTCACTGCGTAGTTGGGAAAAGTGGGGAATGGTGACGCAGTCACTGTTGCATCTTGTTAGGAGCTCCATGGGGACAGGTAGTGAGGCTCCCGGCATCTGTAGGGCCAGCTGAGAGGGGTTAAGGATGAGCTGAGGAGGGAAGCGAGCATTTAGAGATTAAATGTCATCCTTTTGGCGTTGGAAAGTTGTTTACCTTGCGCTCTCTGTGTCTCCATGTTGGCACCCTTCCAGTTCACATGTGATGGCCTTCCTTGTACTGCTGCATCATTAACTAAGTGACTGAGCTGGCCTTCCATTGGCCAGGGGAGGGCTCTCACTCCAGACCTTTCTTCTGATTGGTGGGTGGGCCAATGGCAGGTGAAAACCTTTTTTTGATTGGCTGAGGGCAGGGTATCAAATCTGAATTTGCATTTCACTTGCTTAAAGGGGAGGGGGGGAGAAGCCCAGCGGCTTTCTAAAATCTGTTGAGGGGTGTGCGTATGCCCCTGTGTCCGTGCCTGCTTTTGACTGACCAGTTGAAGCCTCTTCCTATGCCTTTTTTATTTCATGCACTCTAAGGAAGAGGAGCTCAGTGTTCCCCAAACTTTCTTTTGAAGGAGGAAGGGCTGGAGAGATGGGTGCGCAGAGAGTCGACCAAACTGGAAGGAAATATCTGTCCTTTAGTTTGGTGTCGGAAAAGGGAGTTTTCAGTCTGCCACACCTCAGTGTTGCGGCAAAATAATTCTTGGCTCCCCTGGAAACGCACGGGCAAGGTAGGACGGAGGTGCTGCGGCTGACAACCACCACCACCATGGGCTTCCTGCTGCCTCTGGGCTACTCCCCGGGGGCCAGAGATTTGCATTGACGGGGCTGTCCAGAGCTGAGCCCAGTGTAGGAAGGACCTGCCTTCTGGAAGCTGCTGCTCCTTGGTGCTGGGAAAGGTGAGGACGGGAACTGACCCCAGGAGGTTGCTCGGAAACTGCGTATTTGGTGGGATTTCCAGGAAAGCCACTGGGCCACGAGAGGTGTGGAGGTCCCAGGTTAGAAAGGTTTGTCGTTCTGGGGAGTGAGGAGAGTGAGAGCAAAACTAGGGCAGCAGGCTGTTCGCCTGTGGCTGGGGGAGGGAGACTTGGAAAAATCAGGGTCCTGGCTCCCCATCGGGTCCTTGTGGCAGGTCTCGTGTTTGTGGGGAGGGGGTTTCTGAGCCCTGCGCCTTGCGCAGTGGCCCCCACCCGTGACTGCGCATCCGGGAACGCAATGCGCCCTGGGTCGCCGGCCTAGGACAGCACCGCCCTTCTTATTACATAACGGAGGCACGTCTGTGCCTTCTCGGCCCTTCTTTGCAACCCTGCCTCCTGGCTCCCCAGGGCCCACGGAGCTGGGGAGGGTCTGGTTGGGAGCAGTGGAAGACTTGGCTCCCTCGGAGGGTTAGCTCCTGTCCGGTCAGTGGTAGGAGCTAGGTTTGAACACAGAAATGGGCTGCTGTCCCCCTTGGGGTATGGAACGCAGAATGTCCTTCTGGATGCCCTGTGTCACCCATGGCCCCCCAGGACTTCTCGGGGGCATGGGGTGATGCCCTTCTTTCCCTCTTACGCTCTCTGGGTTTTGAGAGGAAGTTTCTGATGGGAAAGACATGACAATTGTAAGAGTGAGGAAGGGTGGGGTGGGGGGCGCCCAGTTGGGAGGTGGTTGACAGTTCATTCCCCTTGTCACTGGCTTCCCTTTCCCTGGGTGGGTTGATAATATTTTTGGACTCCCTTTTATCCTAAGGCTGCCATTTTGGAGGCATTTCTGCTGGTCTCTGACATGGTGGCGTTGGTTTTTCTGGTCCTGCTGTGCCAGTTCCGCAGAGTGGGCGGGGGGCGGGGGCTATGACGGAGGAGGGGAAGGGGGGGCAAAAGCGCAGCAGAGGCGGGTACGGTGGCAGCTGCCGCAGTGAAGGTGGCCCCAGGGGCAGGACCGCCCAGTCCCACCCTCGGACACAGCCTTGGGTGGGGGTTCCACCGCCTGGGGTGTGGGCTTGGCCAGAAGGTGGGCGTTGCTAACAGAAGGCCTGGGTCTCCCATGCCTTCCTCGGCTCGAGGCTTAAAGCAGTCCAGAGAAAAAGCTTGAGTTTTTCGGGGGGAGAGTGAAGGCAGAGACACGGCTGCTCATCTGAGATGTGTCGGACCTGTGGTTTGTGTTCCCCAAATAGGCTCTGTCTCCGGCAGTCTCTCTATGGGGATGGAGGGGGGGGTGGGGTCCAAGGCAGATTTGTTCGATGGCCCTCCCTTTTTATTGTTTTTATTCTCTGCTCCTCGTCATGCCCCCTGCCAGTGCCATGGTTCCAGCTGTAGTCCTCCAGTGAGGCTCCCTGCTGCCCGTCCCTCTCCTCTCCAGGCCCTTCTGCGTGCAGCGGCCATCTTGTCTTTTCTTGCTTAGAGATTTAAAATGGTTTCTCATCGTTTCCAGAGTAAAATCCCTTCCCTTTAGCACAGTGCCGAAGGCTGGCTATAACCAGCCTTAGCTCTCCTACTCAGTCTGACTTCTCTGCGTTTCCCCAGGTGGACCACGTATTCCAGCAAAACCAGGCAACTTACTTTTTCTTGCTTTTCCGATCTCCCTGTTTGCACCACTGGTATTTTCCATGACTCTTTGGCTCTACCGCACCCACCTGCGGCAGCCCTGCCGTCCTCCGTGGGCCTTTGCGGATCCCCTTCACGAGAAGCAATCCTCGTAACCGCCCCTTGCTCCCTCTGGCCAAAGTCTCATACACTTCATCCTTCTCGGATGCTACTTTGGTTATCTTCTGGCTCTTTGTGTGTGTAAGTCGTAAGTCACCTATTAGATGAAGAGCTCCAAGAAGCCGGGGAACAAAGAAGGAAAACACTTACCTATTTGGTGCCTTCTGTTTACCAGGTACCACGTCAGGCTCTTTCTCGGAGCTTATTTCATGTATTGCTTTACCGCAACGCTGCGAGGAGAATCCCATGGCTGGTAAGTGTTCTGCTCATGATTAGAACCCTTATTCTCCCAAAGCCTTTGCATTTTTTTACCTGTCCGTTCTCAGTGTCTGCAAAATGCCTCTTACAAAGTAGACCCCCAAAACGTGTCTATTTAAGGAATTTTGTATATCCGTGATACTGTATGGGGGTTTGGGTGGCCGACGTTCCTGCGCCCGAGGTCCAGGTCTCTTAGTCATTCTGTGCTACCCTCCCTGTTACCTCATTAACTTTCTCCTCTTCTTTGCGGTCAGGTTCACGCAAGATGATCGCTTTTTTTTTTTTTTGTAGCTGCAATTGGTGGATTAACAAACCTCAGTCATCCTGGTCACCTTCCTCCTAGAGGAGGAGGTGGAGATGGGATGGTTGTAGCACCTTCAGAGCAGAATGAGCTCCAGAACCCAGAATCACTGGAGCTCATAGAAGGCAGGGAGCAGAGCCTCCGTTTGCATCTTGACCCTGCCTCGTCTTGCTGGGTGGTTTCTCTAAGGCTTCGTGATCTCAGTCAGTGACATGGAGCCACCGTAATCTACTACACAGAAATGCCTAATATATTGCTAAGCAGATAGGATCCCTGCAGAAACTGAAGCACCTCCCTTTCCCCTGCCCAGCTGTCTTATCGGGCCCTTAAGAAGGGAACATAGCAGGTGGCTGGAGAAGGAATGGGGGGGAAGGGAGCTTGCGTGCCTTCAGTGATATCGGAAACAGAGGCAGAGGAAGAGGTAACCAGGCAGTACGCACCTGAAGCCTGCGAGGGGACGCCTTTCCCCCACCCGGAGTAAAGACCCCTTTAACGTCTGCGTCAGGGAAACGCCGTGGGAGCGGAGCCGTGAGGCCAGGGCAGGCGGTGGCAGGGTGAGGGTTAACCAGTGGTCCTTCCTGGGAGCCTTGTGATGCCAGCTTAGTTTCCCTTCTTTCTGAACGGCAGTGGTGGCCGCCTGCTTCCTGACGCCGTTGCATCCCGTGGGAGGGGAGTTGGGCACCCTGAAGCCCCTCGTCACCAGTTCTGGGCTGCAGAACAGAGAGTGACGACAGCCCATGAGTCGTCAGCCGACGGCAGTGGGGACCCTGGTGACGGCTGCTTTGTTGTTTTTTTCCTCTTTGGATGATGACTCAGTATGTCGGGAGCTGGGAGATGGAGCGCTCAGCCGAGTGGCCAGGACGTTCTGTCAACATGAAAGCAGCAAAAACAGCTTGTCAGGGCTTGGAGCTGACCCTGGGGCTGGGGTCATTTTCAGGAAGGGCTTGGCAGAGAAGACCACTTCTGGGCATCGGGTGGGGGTGACACCAGGTATCCCAACGGGGCTCCGTGGACTCTTGAATTTTAGAAACCAAACAGAACGCACAGCTGCTTGTGTTATTACTATTACGCGCTTGGCAAACAGAGCCACTTTTCAAGCTCCTCTCACCCGTCCCCAACAAGAGGCATCTTCTCGGGGCCAGAAAACCCTCTGGGATTTCTCACCGTGGCCTGTTGCCTTGGATGGGTGAGTCCCATGTCGGGTGGGGTGGGCCTGGCAGTCTTTGGCGAACCCCGGCATTCCGGGGCCCTGGGAGTGAGTGCCCATCATGGGGATGTGGCATCTCAGGTGTCCTCTTCTGGCATCATGTGAAAATGGTGCGTCCACCCCACCAGCCTCGAGCTGAAGGCCAGCTCTTGGGCAGCCTGATTGAGCCTCCCCTTCCCTTATTGCCCAACTTCTCTTCTCCCCGTTCATCTTCCTCCGTTCCTTCTCAGGAGAAACGGTGGGCCTCGCGTCCTTGACCGTTGCGCATGTATGTATGCGTCATCATGGCGGCTCCGGATTCTAGGCTTTTCTTGAAGCTGCAGCATTGCGCCACGTGCGCGTGACCTTCCCCCCTTGCCCCGCCCGCCCGGCCCCGCCCAACCAGGCCCAGCCGGGCCCAGCCGTGCCTTCTCGGGAGCAGGAGAGACCTGGACCGCCATCGCCACCAAATCGCAGGCAAGCCATTCTCCTCAGCACCTGGCTTCCCTTCTCTCCTGCTCTCTCTCCCTCGGCCATGGCTGAGCACAGAGAAGCAAACAACCTGTGGGTGGGGACTGAGGGACGGCCCGGCCTGGGACCACCCGACCTCCGTACCCCTTGTGCCAGTTTTCGGGCTCGTGCTTTCCTATAGATGATGCTTAGCGCTGGCATTTGTCACTGAGCACCTCCTCCTCTCCCCAAGCACCTCCCGGCATGACTCCTTTGGGATCTTTACGGGGAGTGGTTCTGGGGCCTTGGGAACCAGAGGGAGCAGGGGGACCTGGCCGAGGTCACAGTGGAGAGGAGCGCAGGGCAAAGGACAGGAACCAGCTGTCCCTGCCCAGAGCGCAGAGGCAGCCCCAGCCCCTTTGAGTCATGTCTTTTTGAGCCTGAATAAGAGCAACTTGACCTAAAAAAAATTGTATGTATGTGGATGTTAGATCCTTTGTGTCTTTGTCCAGAAGCTGTGCGTATGATGAGGGCCCAGATCCTGTACTTCAGAGAGCTCTGTTGTCTCTCAGATTTGTTTTCCAAAAGAGGTGGTAGGCCCTCCTTGATGAGGCCCAGTGCCCACTGGGCCTGGCCTTCCTTCAGGACAAGGGGCCCAGCCTTGTCTTGTTTCTGCCATTGGCGGGTGAGCAGCAGTTGAGGGCCTTGGTCCCAGGGCCACATATTAGCCCCAATCGAGACCCTCATCGGGGCCTGCGCAATTCATTGCTTGGTTGGTTGGCCCTGAGAGCCGAGCCTCCTGTCTTTTTTTCGCTTCTTCCCCACAGAGAACTCAGAGGAGTTGAGCTCCGTCAGTAGGTGACAGCGTCATGGAGACTCAGGCGGCCAAGCTGAGGACGGAGCTGGTGTGCAGAAGACAGCCATCATGTGGCCGAATAGAATGGCCCGTTTGCATTTATTTGGAACAAAAAAAAGGAGATGCGTGTCAGCCTGGCTCTCTGCAGTAAGTATTCATCTGACTTCTCTTATTCCTTCAAACATCGGGAGCGATAGATGTTTATTGAACCCGCCCAGCGGCTGTGCCTTCCCCTTCCTTTCCCTGCAGACCCCTGCCCCTGGTCCTCCATCAGAGAGGACGAGATCAGTTTCCTAGTGCTGGTGGAGAGCTGCGGAGAGGCTAGATCTCGGCGTTTCACCCCCGCACGTCACCCTCACATTCAGGAGAAGTCGATTTTCCCTAAAATGGAGCCAAAAGCCCATGTCCCTCAGTGCAGTGTTATTAATGGGCCGACAGGAAGGGCCTGCTTGCCCTCACTGCCCCCAGCAGGAAGGTGAGGCTCTCAGCTGGCTGGCTGGGGGAGGACGATCCTTGCCAGCATCTAGTGTGGTTCTCTGCCAAGTTCTAGCTCCAAATCTCTAGGCCGCTAGGAACCTAGGCTATATATAGCATTGTGCTAAGCAGTTCTTATCGGACATGTCTGCCCTCCCCTGCAGGAGAGGAGCCCTTCTCCCAGGGAACCGGAACCTTGAGAGTGTGAGCCACCATCTCCAGGGGGCCTTCCATTCCAGGAAGGGCTGTGTGTCTGTGTCTGGTTCCGGAATGCCAAGTTTTCTTTCCTTTTCCTTCTTTCAGACGCTGATAGATTGGAAGGTCTGATGTGGGATGAGGGCCAGGAGGGGCTGATGGTTCTCCATGGATCTGGGGGCTTGGAGGAGGACAGGCTAGAGGCTGGAAATGTGGCCGGCGGCACGGCGTGCCTTGTGTCACCCACCAGCCTCCCGCGTGTCTTCTTGGTTTCCTGTTTGCCTTGCTTTGCTCATGGATGTCTTCTGACCTCTTGCGCTTCTTCTGGACCTCTTGTCTTCCCTGCCCTCCTCTACCTCTTCCTCCTCCTTCCTTTGATTTTTGTTCGGCTCTGTGACGGCCGCGGTGCTGAGGGCATCCGGGAACTGTCTGCTCTCCGCCCTCACCGGCCGTCGGGGTTTCGGGGAAATCTGCCTTTAGTCAGCTGTCCTCGGGGGGAGTTGGGTGGTGACTGTGCATGTCGTGCTGGGTGGTAGAGGGCAGAACGGGCTGGATATTTGCCTCCTCCTCCCCTCGTAGGTGCTGTGCAGCCACCAGGGTCTGTGGTTCTGTGACCCTGAGTGCCGACCGATGGGGACACGATCCAGTCTTGTCAGTGAATCATCTTCAGGCTGCTTATTGGAAACCAGATGGTGAGAGAAAATGGGGTGTAACCCATGCCTCCCAGGTGAGTCAGGTTTGGGCCCCCTCTTCTGGCCTTCCCCTAGCCCCCTTCCCTTCTCGTGGCAACCGTTTTCCTTAGTAGGGAATCCTCAAACATCTCCATTCAGAATCTCCCAAACAATGCCCTCTTCTTTCCATTCTCCCACTCCTGGCTTTTCTGTGAATGGGGTTAGTAACCAGCAAGGGCCTGGGGGCAGGGCCAGCCCAAGTGATCCACCGGCTTGTGGGAGATGGCTGGGATGCGTTGCTGGGTGTGGCAGTCGGCGGAGCAGTTGGGCCTCCCACGGTGACTGGTCTGGAACTCTCCTTGGCCCCCAACATCCAGCGTGAGGGTCTGGGTTAGAGCCCCTTAGGTGCCACACGGGCCTGCGGGCGTTCCTTTCCTTGTGTATCCCAGTGGATGTTCGCTCTTACTCTAGATACCTTTAGACTCGCTGGAGTTTAGAGTATGGACTCGGTGGTGGACTTCAGGGCTCTTGCTCTACTTGGGGCGGGGGGTTGTTCTGGGTTTTTTTTTGTTTGTTTGAGTGAATCCTTCTCTTCCTCTAGGCCCTCATTGCCTTCACCTTAAAAAAAAAAAATTCTGGGCCTAGTAAGCATTGCCAAGCATCTCTAGGCAGTTGACGTAGAAATCTTTTTTCTCTGCCTCACTTGATGCTGGTCACAGTAATAGCAACAGTGATTTAAAATGATGGTGGTCGGCAGAACTGGGGAGATCTGTCGCATTCTAGAGACAACTCAGGAAGCAGACGGTAGGCACTTGCCATGCTCCCTACCGGGAAATCTCTCCTATGGAATGCATTCCTGTAATGTTCTGGGCGAGCAGGGTCAGGTTGGAATTAGCCGACAGCAGATTTGTCTGGGGTCTCGAGATCAAAGAGATGGTGCTGGGCAGTTTTATGATGGCGCTTGGCTAATTTCCAGAGGCACCCGTGGGATCCCACCTCTGCTGCTTGTCTCATGAATGTCTCCCCACCCCCTTCCCACCGCTGTCCGGGAAGGACTGGTGAATTCTGCCTGTCGGTGTTTGATCTTCTCTTCTCTCCATCTGAGATGTGTTTCTGAATTGGCTGTGAGCAGCCTGAGGTCCTCACCGAGTGAGGCATCCAGGGCTGTTGGGAAGAGTCCAGTGTCTCTGTTGGGAAGAGGCCAGTGTCTCTTCCCTAAAGGAATTTGACAAGTCTCAGCCCCTCCAGTAGTGAGGTAGGGAGGATGGCTAGGGGTATGGGACCTGGAACACGAATAAAGAGGAGAGATCAGCTTTGGTGCAGCTGGGGAGATGAGGAGGAGCCGGCCAAGTCCCTCAAGATGTGTCGGCTAGAGTCTGTCCAGCGCCGGCTGCAGGGCTGGGGCCAGATGGGGCCGCAGCCATGCTCGGGAGCCCTCTGCTGCTGTATGTGCGGTGCAGCCCTGGGCCTGGCTTGGGGTCATGGCCGCTCCTATTCACAGCCCTGCCCTGCCCTTGGCGGCATTGAGATAACCAGAGTGGGAAGCAAAGGGAAAGTTGGTTTGGCTCCCTGTGACGCAGTTTTCTCTGGGGCCTCTGGTATTTCCAGAATTGGGGGTGGACGCTTCCCCGTTGATTTTCCTATTTTCGTTCCTCATTTAGTTCTTTCCTCCCTGCTTACCAGCGTGGCTTCCATTGACCTGACACGGGCATTATGTGTCACAAGCCAAACCAGGAGAACAGTTGGCATCCCCTGAGAGGGGGACCAGGCTTATCTGGCACTTGGTTCTCAACCTCTGCAGCCCTGCAGTCTGGGAGCCAGGAGGCAGTGTGGGGCCTTTCCGTCTGGGGTCCAGCAGAGGTGAACAGAGCTGGTGGCCCTGGAGCCGTGGTGGTGTGGCTTGGCCAGGAGGCGTTGGGGAGGGGCCCTGCCAAGGGACCTGATTGGTCAGCACCTTCTCTGTTCCACTGGATCCTGGTCTGGTCAGGGCTGTGAGTTGTTTAATGCATATCTTGGCTCTGTCCCCTGGCACAAGGGCCTCTGAAGCTGCAGCCCCGGCTTTAGAGAGGATGTGTACCTCGTGCTGGTCACTGTTTTGGGCACGTTGCCTCCCTGTGAGATATGTGCGAGATACTGCCTTTTCCACTAGCCGGCTGTCCGTGGGAGGCCCTCATTTTGCTTTGCTTTTCTGGGCCTTGGAGTGTCTGTGAAGAAAGCAGAGGCTGGGTTTGGTTTCTTGCTGCCTCCTTCTTCAGGAGCTGCTCATAAGCTGATAAAGCCAGAGAACACCTCCAGGCCCCAAGGTCTGAGCAGACCTGATGCAGCAGTGTAGAGCCTGGGCAGGAAGGAGTGGGGGCCTGGGGATGGTTGTGCACCGTCTGACCACAGGATCGAGGCCAGGAGGTCGAGGGTGGGGAGGATGTGTCTCGTGTTCAACCAGCGTGGCCTGCTGCGGCCTGGAAGGGGCTGTGTGTGCGCGGACCCCAGCTCAGGGTCCGTAATGAGGCATGAGGGTGTGAGACGGGCATCAGGTTCTCGGTCCCAGCGCACCGTTCCAGGGAAGGGAAACTGACCTTTGTTAAGGGTCTCCCTTTGCTTATCTGATTTCATCCTCAGAGCAGCTGCATGAAGTAGGTGTGACTTCCCTTCTCCGGTTAGAGAAACGGTCCATACTAAGTCACTTCACCAAGCTCACACACTTGGCCAGTGGGATAGCCGAGATTTAAACCCGGGCACTTCTGATTCCAAAGCCTGGACTTTTTCTTCACCCTCTTGGGCCGAAGTCAGACATTTTGGGGAGCTAAGACCGTCCGAGATTAGGCAGCCGGCAGAACGGATGGTAACTGAGTGAAAGGCCAGGTATCTTGGGGACCGTGGCGGTCGGCGGGGACGGCTGTGCCACTTCCCTCTCTGGGGAGGCCGGGCAGATGCAGATGGCCCTTGGTGCCTGAGAACAGGCAGGGCTGAGCGTGGCAAATACAGCCCTTCTCCAAACCCCCATTCAGCCCCTCAGTCTGCCAGGGATTGTACGAGGTGCCAGGGATGCAGGGCTCAACAAAACCGAGTTTCTGCTCTCGTGAGGTGTACTTTCTGGCATGGGGAGAGGTCACTCATGATGATGACAAAGGGAATTGGGAAATAGGTAAAGTAGACTTAGCTGGAAAGGGGGACACCCACACACATAAGAAGGACCCAGGGACCCAAGGAGGGAATTTGAGACTGGGGAAGCCATACTCATAGAGCCCCCAGAGTTCACAGTGATAGAGTTGCTAACCCCTCTCTTCTCCTAAGAGCTAGAAACTCACCCAAGGCCCCCACAGCTTACAAGAACTTGCAGTGAGTCAGGGATCAAGCTGACGGTAGACATCAAACCTCTGGTCACCAGCAGATGAAGGTGTTTCCGTCAGCTGCCCTCCCCAGGTACCAGCTGGCGTCTCTGCCTCAGCCTCGTCACTGTGCCCCTCTCTCGTCCACACAGACAGGGGAACACTTGGCTTAAGTCTTCACCAAGTCACTGGTCAAGTCGGTGCCTGCCGGAGGCGGAAGTCAGCTTAGCCTCTCCTGCCCGAGCATGGGGTTCCAACATCCTCGCGACAGAGAAGGGACAGGGGGCAGGAGAGGGAGGAGAAGTCCCCGTGTGCTAGAGGCTTGGATGAGTTGGGTGTCTTGCAAGGCTGAGGCAGGTTGGTGGCTGGAGGTGTTTCCGGTGTGTGGAGGGGATGTTTCCAGTGTGTGTGGCTGCTGGGCTCAGGACTTCTTTACCGGGTAGAAGCAGGGCTCGTGGTGAGTCTAGCCACGTGATTCTTCCTTCTTTGGTCCCGTAGTCAAAGCCTGGCCCACCTGGACCTCAGAGACTGCCACCTGCTGCTAGGGGGCGGGGGGGCTAATGTCGCACAAGGATGAGGTCTGCCTCTTGGGGTGTGGTTGTGGGGGCTCAGGGAAAGTGGGCCTTATGTGGCATGGTGGAGAAGACTTAGCAGACCCGCATTCTGGCCCCGGCTTCCTTGGTAAAATCTTACTCACTTTACCTCTTTGGGACTTAGTTTCATTGTTTATATAATGAGGGAGTTGAACCAGAATCTTTCTGAAGGTGCCTGCCAACTCTGACCTGGGGCTCCCTGGGTGTTCATGGAGGTATTTCTTTGGCAGAAGACTGAGAACAGCTACAGTCCTGTTTTCTGAAGAGATGTTGTCACCATCAATGAGGGCAGGTGGATGGAGACAGTTTTCCAGGGACCCCCCGGTTGCAAGCGGGAAGGGGCCAGAGATTGCATGAAGGTGGCTGATGAAGGTCATCCAGGTGACCGAGGATGTGAACTCTAGCTCCCACCCAGGGGCTTGTTTGGAGACAGGCTGTGTGGGAGCTGCCAGGGGACTGTCTGTTCCACAGGGCCTGACTTGAGATGCCACCGTGCTCTAGGGAAGAAGTTCTGTCCTTTCTGGCCCTACATCCTGGAGAGAACATAGGACTGCAGGTCAGGTATCCCAGCCTTCCCTGTTTAGGTTCTGTGCCCCTTGCTGTGAGGAAGTTTTCCTTTATATTTATCCATTTTTTCTCATGTGGTTGTTGAAGTCCTTCTATTTAAAAAAAAAAGGGGGGGTGAAAAAGATGGGCGAAAAGAAAAAAAAAATCTCCAAGCCACCCATTCCATCTTGGCTTTTTAGTCTTGAGTCGTTCTTTAAAAGGTAGCAAAAATAAAGCACATGCAGCAAGCCCAAGGTCCCAGACCCTCAGAGGCCAGTCTGGGGCTGTGGTGGCCTCCTTCCCCAGGGGCCAGCACTCCTCCAAGGCTGCGCGGGGCCAGGGGGGGCGGTATCTGGGGCCACAGCACCCGCCGCACAATCCGCCAAACAGAATGCCGAGTTTTAAAATTAGCATTTCTTCAAGACACTTTCCGCGTGCCACTTTGCTGCACTCTTACCTGGGCCTCATAGCTGTGAGCCCACCCCCTCTTGCCCCCAGAGTGATGTGGCAGATAGGGCTTTGGGCCAGAATTCAGGCAGGAGCCCAAGTGATTGGTGACCAACATCTTGTGCATGCCACACAATGTTCTGCAGCTCTTTTCAGATTTGCTAGCTCATTTGATCCTCACAGTGCCTGCGAGGGTAGGTGGTGGGTCCCCACAGTCGTTGAAACTGACTCACGGACAGCCTTGCCAAGATCCACTTGCTTGTACTTGCTGAGTTGCGGTCACCCACCCAGGTCCCCCAACTCCAGATATCATTTCTTTGGGTTTTAGTTGTTGTTCAACTGACCAGTGGGGCAGGGCAGGGACAGGGAGCGGGTCTTGGGCAGCTGACTTTATCTCTGTAGGTCGCAGATCTCTTTTCTACACACTGAATGGGGAAGGGAGCTTCAGAAGGTCCAGGTTCTCCTATTCTCACATGCTTTCGGCTTCTTGGAGCTCTTATGAAACCTGGCCTGCACTCCTTGGCCAGGAAGCCAGCCATTCACCATGTGTTTCTGGTGAGACTTCCTACATTTGGAAGCTTCTGGAATTATGCAGTGCTTCTCAACCATTCCGACACATATGTAGGGCACTTCGTGCATGTACATATAGTCCTGTTTCTACCAAGTAGCTACTTAGAAGTGAGGCTTCCTTGTGGGATCTGTGAGATTTTTTTCCCAGCAGATTGATAAGGTAGGCCCAGAGCTTTGCCTAGCATGTGTGTTGTGTGGATGTTACCTATTTGCTGGCTCATTAACGTATAGCCACCCCACCCCACCCCCCGGAAGAACTGGCTAACGGGCAGTGCGAGATATTGGAAGCGCTGGCTTCAGCTCTGGATATTGCTTCCTGATAGAGTTGAAAAAGTAGGCCTTTCCCATGGAGAGGAAGATAAGTCAGAGAACGCCTAGGCGTCAGTGTTCCCCGGATCCTGAGTGTAAGCCCACTCTTTATGAGGAGGGTCAAGGCACAGCTCAGACTGCACATTGTCTTGTCCGTGCGGCCCTCTGAGTGGCCTTTATTCAGAGAGACCCAGAGCCTGTATGAAGGGGCATAGAATGTTCGTCTTTATTTAGAGCACACTAACACATGTTGGTTTAGGCTCTCCCAGGGCATGGATCTTGAAGGTTTGGGGTTGGACAGAGTGGCAGCATACGTATGTCTGTCTGTCTGTATTCCCCGGTTGCAGGCTTGGCTCACAGAGAAGCCCTGTCATGGGGAATCCACAGGGCAGTTGTTTTGCTGGACAAAGCTTTTGATGACTTTTGTGTGAAGATTTGTCATATGGCACCCAGATCTTTGTTTTCCCGGAGGATGGGAAGGAGGATGGCAGAACCCAAAGCTGGGAGATGATTTAGGCCAGACTTCAGGGAGAACTGTGGTGGCCCTTTGCTGAGGGCTCCCAGAGAAACACAGAGCCTCTTTATCTGACAAGAGGGACTGGATGTCCCTGACAAGGTCCCTCCCATCCCGAGTCTGTGGGACTCTGAGACCGTCCCTGGAACAGCACGAGCTTTGGGTGCCAGGACCTAAAGCGGGCTCTGTCTTTTCTTTCTGCCTCGGAGGCAAGCCTGACCTGGGTGGGGGCACAGGAGCATCGGGCCTGGAGCTCTAGCCTTGTTTCCTCGTGCAGAGAGAACTTCTGGAACTGACTCTCTAGGATTGATAGTATTTGTAAATAAAAAAGAGGAGAAAGCGACGTTGTCCCCCATCGCTGTCCGGAAAGAGCCCTGAGCTGCTCTAATCCTGTATTTGAATCACCACCATCACCCACCCATTCTGATGCCCCCTAGCCCTACGGAGCTCCGAGAGGCCCTGGAGATGTGAAGGAGGTGGTGGCTGAGCCAGGAGGCAGGGACAGACGGGGTTGTCTGGGAAGAGGTTCGGAGATGGAAGAGGACTATCTCAGGGCAGGTCCACAGCTCTGGGACCCCTGGCACTGCCTGCTGTACCAAAGGCACGTGTGTGCTCCCATGGGCATACTATTCATTGGGAACCCCAGAGTCTGAAATAAACCGGTTAATGGCTGAATGAGGGTTGCTTTCACGTGGAGAGTCATATATCCTTTGTGTTGTTGTTCCTTTCTGCAGATGTAGCGTCTGAAGGCCTGACAGGTTGGGGACCTTACCCTGGGCCCTCCCGTCTGTAAGGTTGTGCTTATTTTGTGGTGCTTTTCTGTCCCCTCTCTTTTCTCTTTCCCACTCTCACACAGTCCTTAGGAACACGTGACTATTTGTCCACGCACTTGTGTTCCTATCTCCTTGGGGTACCGTTCTTCCAGGGTCTCTGACATCATTGAACGTATTACTTTTATTTCAAATGTGAACAGACCACAGGCTCACTGCAGAGCAGAGGCCCCCAGAAACCGCCTCTCCACCTCATCCTCGAGCGGGTCATCCAGAGCCCCGGGGAGAGGAGATCAAGGGTATCTCTGCTGGGCCCAGCTCGGCCCCACATCATGTCACCTATTGGGGGTAGGGGTGGCTCAGGCATGAATCCCCCACCCCCAGCACTATTAGTGCTTTCTTTTTTTCAGCTTGAACCCCGAGTAGTGGCCTTGAAGGTCTGAGACCACATGTCACCCTGCTAGGTGAGGATGACAGAGAGGGACAGGGACAGAGGGGACGGGAGTCCGTGCTCCTGGCCACTGGCCTCTCTCCAAGACAGGTGAACTCTGTGTCCAGAGAGGAACTCATTTAATCTTTTGGCCCTAATGAAAGTTGTTTGTGTTTTCTCTCCCTCGCTCTTCTCCCTCCTCTCTCTCCCTCAACGCCCCCGCCTCCACCCTCCAGCCTCCAAAAGAATTTAATCTGCTGGACAACAAACAATACTGTTATAAAACTTTGAAAACAAGAGGGTGAGGCCTCCCTGACAAGGAGAAGGGCATGCCGGGTAACAGCTGGCGGAGCCTGCCAGGCCCAGGACGGAGCCGGGCGAGGGCCCAGTTGGCCGGGTACCTGGGCGCCTGCCCCTGCCCAGCCCACCAGCCGAGCCATCCCCAGTCCAGAGGGGAAGGAACCGAAACAAAAGCAGGGGCAGAGAAGCTCCCGAAAAGGGGAAGTTGTATGTGTTCCCCTCTCTCTGATCTGATGGGAGTGTGCTAGACTGTGAAACTTCCTCTCCCCCTCCCCCCACCTTCCTCCCCCTTTATCCTCCCTCTGCCTGCCTCCTCCCACCACTCTCTGTTCCAGGTCCTGAGACTGGCAGGCCAGGCCCCAGTAACAGAACCAGGCAGGCCTAGCCCTTCAGGTGCAGCCCCCAGGCGGCCAGCTGCATGGGAGGCAGGCGGGAAAGGTGCCCCGGGCTGGCTTTGGACTCTGGACATACCCTCTGTGTGCCCAGCCTTCCCGCCCCCGACTAGGAAAGTGGAACCATGTCATGGGCTGTGCCCCGGTCTGCGTGCTTCACCAGCTGCGTGCCCCCATATCGGGGAGAGCCACCACTCGGGGCTTCGTCGGTCTGCCCCCAGCATGCTGGTGCCTGTGGGGGCCCTGCTGTCCCTCCAGCAGGAGCGGGGGCTGAGCTGTGGTGCCCCCGAGCCTCAGAGACATGCTTCCCGCGGCAGGCAGACACAGGGTCCTGTGAGTGGGGGCCCTGGTGGGGTACTGCATCTGCTAGGTACTCTTGGTCATTGAAGGAGTGGGTGATTCCAGCCTTCCCGGTTAGATTTCACCTGAGACTGAAGGTTCACGGCCACATCCGTCTTCACCACACGGAGCATGTGGTTTGGGGAGTGATGAGGGGGAAGGAGCAGTGGTCTGCCTTTGCTTGGAGGTTGTTTGGACCTGTGAACTGGGTGGTGGGCATTGTGATTGTGTAATGGGCTGTGGGCCTGCTCACTTCTCCTCTTGGGGGAGGCAGTTCAGGGCTGGGCCCAACCTCCTCTGCTAGAGCTAAGCCACTCTCTGGGGAAACGGGGGGCCCCCCATGCTCCCATCTCCACTCCGTCACTCATCCTTCTCTGTGCTCCCCCTGTCTCCTGCTGCCCCCCACCCCCATCTCCTGCTGCCCCCCACCCCCGTCTCCTGCTGCCCCCCACACCGCACAGCTTCCCAAGGCATCCCGTCCTCCCAGCCAGGCAGCCATTCCAACCCTGTACTGAATCTGGGAGATTTCCAGATGCTGGTCTTCATCCGTGGTGTCAAGGAAGGGACCGAGAACCGAACTTTGTGGAGAGCGGCTGCCTGGGTAGTTAGGCCTCTGTACGCCTGCCCCAGGGAAAACCAGAGCTGCTAATGCTGGGTCCATGTGAGCGGAGAAGGCTGTGATCTCTCGCCCTGTTACTTCCACAGGCATTCGAGGGGCGCAGTGGGTCTTGAGTATGTTATTCCCACTTCAGGATCCAGCGTCTGGGAAGCGCACTGATCCCTGGATGCTGAGCCCCTTTTGGGGGGGGCGGGATGGGGGGAGGCGAGCGGCCAGGAAAAGAGCCAACTCCATGTTCTCCTCCCCGGCCCCCCATACACATACCCTTCATTTTATCACCCTTTCCTCTGATTCATTAACCACAGCTAGTTGGCACCAGGCCCCACCCTGACAGCTCAAGACAAAATGTCCAGGACACTGTGTCTGGCCTGGGGCCGAGTGACAGGAAGCTGGGCCGGGCCTCTCTGTGTGCACATACAATGGGCTAGGGCCGTCTGGGGGGCAGAACCGTCCCTGTGTTCAAAAAGGTCTTCCCCAGGCCTCTCTCTCCCCAAGGTGACTCTTCCCCCACTTGCCAGGGGCCTCGAAACCAGGTGACAGGGAGACCTCCGAGCCCGGCGCCCCTCCCCCGCGTCAGTCATGTAAGTAGCCGGGACTCAGCACCCAGCCCCGGCGGGAGGGAGAAGCTGCTGCCTCGCGGGAACTTTCCAGCGCTCTGGATCTGAACACGTCGTGGTAGCACAGAACGAGGCGGCAGCATCAGCTTCCTGGGGCTTTGTGTCTCTTGGCTCCATGGGTTTGCTTATGGACCTCATAAACCAGGATTCCTCCTCTCCTCCCCGCTTTCCTCCCATGTTATTTTGTGGGCACCAGGCCTGGCATGGGATTTTTAGGACTTTAAAAGACACAGACAGCATCATTTCTAGAATGCAGTAGAAGCTCTCTTTGCAATCTCCAGACTGCTGTTTAACCCGTGGCCCACGAGTTCTGTCTATTTAACCCTCAGATGTTTTTGTTTGGCCTACACAGAGTTTTTGTTGATTTTTTTTTAAATGTATCTGATTTGCATGCCTTTAGACAAAAAGCCTCTCCAGGTCACTACTCCTGCTGCATGTCGCTGCTTCTATCCTGTTTCCTGTCCCAGCCCTGGAGCATTTGAATGCACTCGACACCAGGCCTCATGAGCCCTCCTTTTTAGAACTGCGGTCCATTCCAGGGAGGTGCAGGCCCCTGCTCTCGGGAGTCTGGGCTGAGCAGGAATTAAAGCCGCTGACTTCTGATTCACTCTGCGGTGGCCTTTCCTCCACCCTCGGTCCCTGCCTAAGGCAGAGGAGGGTCCTAGGCAGGAGGGGGTGGTCGAATGTCTGCAGAGAAATGGATGGGGGCCGCAGTGTGCTTCCCAAACCCTTTTCCCCCTCCCAGAGCTGACATACCCACCCCTCTGGCTGGCCGGTTTTCCTTCCCGGACAGCCCACCGAGCCCTTCCCACTGGCCAGTTTGCCTGGGGCCATTAGGCCAGGCAGGGAGGATCACACCATCCGCTTTTGACGGCCTAGCCCTCACAGGCTGGGGCTTCTCCGGGCTGCCTTCTTACAGATGGAGGTGGCCATCGAGCTGCGTGCCAGGGAGCGCAGGCCCCTTCCAGCCCCCATCCAGCCCCCTAGCTACATCCAGCTGGGGAACAAGAACACCAGCTGGCTTCAGGTAAGTGAGCCATTGCTTGGCAGACTTCGTGAGAGAAGCCTGGTTCTTTTGGGAGGGCTGAGACCTGCATAGACTCTTGTATCCAGTGGGGTTGTAGGGGCAAAAGGTCTTGGTACTAGGATTACTTTCTTCCCCTCTTCTTGTGTTAGAGTGTTTATGGTACTGTGTTAAGAATGATGTCTCTCTTCCTCCAGAGAACTGAGTATGGTAGAACTCAGGTGCTGGGAGCCCGAGCTCTGGGTCATGGCCATTAGTTCCCTCAGTGATGGTTGCTCCTCTGCAATGCCCCCCGCCCCCCCGAACTCTGGGCTGATGCTCCCTGGGTAGCAAGAGAGACTGTCATTAATCACCCTGATGACCACGTAACGTACGTGCATCCTGAAGGACAAGAACTAGGTGCTGTGACCCAATCCCTGACTCACCTGGGGAAGGCTTCAGGCGACCTGCATTACCTGGGGGAGGGTTGACAGGTGGTAGTTCTGGGAGGGTGGACAGAGAATGTTCCAGAAAGAGGGAGCAGTGTATGCAAAGGCCTGCTGGGGAAGGAAGGGGGCCATCTGGATCACTGAAAGACACTTGTGTGACAACACGTTAGGAAATGTTCTGTGGATACTGGCAGTTGGAAGTTGCTAAGGAGGAAGAGTTCAGCTGGAGTCAAATGCCGAAAAGCTGAGAAGGACCAAATATAGAGCCCCAACCCCCTCTATGAAATGACTATCATTTACTACTTCCTGACCATACAACCCTGGAAGTTACCTGCTTACCGGGGCCCAGCTGTTGACGGCAGGTGTCCTTGATCAGAGCTGCTGCCCTGGCCTCCTGTCAGTGGCTGAGGCTGTGCAAAGGCCCTGGGCTCGGAGCCCAGTGCTGGGGTCAGAATCTGCAGTCCAGCACAGGCATTGTGGGCGGGTCCTCTCCAGCGCCTCCCCCCAACACAGCCATGCTGTGGGTGCGGGAGGACGCAGCAGGCCAGCTCAGAGCACCGGGCCCCCTGCAGAACCAGCTGGGCTCCTGTCTCAACTAAAGTTCAAGCTGTTGTCAGTCACATCCACAGCCATGCAGAAACATTGCCTAGGACTACCTTGCCTCCCCCCGCCCCAACCTTGCTCACAGTTGAGATCAAGAACAGGAGGAGATGATAGACCAGCCATGGAGCAGGCACAGTGGGCCAAGGGGCAGGAACAGAGACTGTGGAGTTAGATCTGGGATCTGCACCGTGTATTAGTCACGTGACCGTGGGCAAGTTACTGAAGCATGTTAAAGAGCAGTTTCTCCTGCAAGCATGGGAATAATCCGTGCTTCCCGGGGCTGACACAATTAAAGAGCACACTTTAGTGTTCAGATTTTATTTCCTCCTCTTTCCTGGAGAAGCGTATGCTGTTATTTCCAAGAGCCACAATATTTACAGGCCTGTGTCTGGAGGCCCACACAGCTGGTAGAAAGCCGCAGAGGTACAGATTCCACTGTCTCTCTTTCCGGGGTTGTGGTATCCCGGGAAAACAGACACGTTTTCTCAGCTTCAGACAACCAAAAACGACCCATTTAGGAGTTGGGAAATCTAATTTGAACACAGGATGCAAATCTTACTTTCAGACAAATTCTGAAAACAACACACAACTCAGTTCTCAGAGGATTATCTACTTAACACGGTTTTAGGACATCACGTTTTTTTGTGTCACGGCCGAGGATAAATAAGATTGCCAATGTTCTGAGCTTTACATAAGGCAGGGAAGGAGGAGCCTGAGCTCTTTCTGAGCAGGGCACATGGAAGGGTTGCCCAGGTCTGGGCGAAACGCCCCTCTGTGTACTGGCTAGAACCTCATGGGCAGATAGGGTGCTTCTTTCCCGACGACGTGAGCTAGGATTGGAAAACACTTCGCGTGCCATGAAATATTTTCTAGAGCAGGGCAGTGCTAATGAAGGTATCAGTGCATTTTAATAATAGCTCTGGGAGACTTGATTTTATCCTATAGCTAATACTCTTATTAGGACCCGTTGTGGAATTAAACAGCATTAACCAGACTTCATGAGTTATGTACCACCACCGGGTGTGTGAAGCCTCAGCCGTGACGTCAGCCAGCCTCGAGCGCCACTGGGGAGCTCTTCGCTGGGCCTTTGTCACGGATGGTGATGTCACATCGCAAGCGGAACCGCAAGAAGACCTCCCTCCCTCCTCGGGGCAGAGCCTGGGTCTTC